>NC_042981.1:33994138-34594138 GCF_901001165.1 Salmo trutta
CCAGAGGGGCAATTCACTCATGATGCACCAATGCCAGAGTAGTAGTCCTTATTATCCCAGAGGGCAATTCACTCAGATCACCAATCCAAGTAGAGTAGAGTCCTTATTATCCCAGAGGGACAATTCACTCAGATACCCATGCCAGAGAGTAGTCCTTATTATCCCAGAGGGACAATTCACTCAGATGCACCAATGCCAGAGTAGAGTAGAGTCCTTATTATCCCAGAGGGCAATTCACTCATGATGCACCAATGCCAGAGTAGAGTAAGTCCTTATTATCCCAGAGGGACAATTCACTCATGATGCACCAATGCCAGAGTAGAGTCCTTATTATCCCAGAGGACAATTCACTCATGATGCACCAATGCCAGAGTAGAGTAGAGTCCTTATTATCCCAGAGGACAATTCACTCAGATGCACCAATGCCAGAGTATAAGTCCTTATTATCCCAGAGGGGCAATTCACTCATGATGCACCATGCCAGAGTAGAGTAGAGTCCTTATTATCCCCGAGGGACAATTCACTCAGATGCACCAATGGAGTACAGTAGAGTCCTTATCCCAGAGGGCATTCACTCATGATGCACCAATGCCAGAGTAGAGTAGAGTCCTTATTATCCCAGAGGGACAATTCACTCATGATGCACCAATGCCAAGTAGAGTAGTCCTTATTCCCAGAGGGGACAATTCACTCAAGCACCAATGCCAGAGTAGAGTCCTTATTATCCCAGAGGGACAATTCACTCAGATGCCCAATGCCAGAGTAGAGTAGAGTCCTTATCCCAGAGGGCAATTCACTCAGATGCACCAATGCCAGAGTAGAGTAGAGTCCTTATTATCCCAGAGGGGCAATTCACTCAGATGCACCATGCCAGAGTAGTAGAGTCCTTATTATCCCAGAGGGGCATTCACTCAGATGCACCAATGCCAGAGTAGAGTAGAGTCCTTATTATCCCAGAGGGCAATTCACTCAGATGCACCAATGCCAGAGAGGAGTCCTTATTATCCCAGAGGGGCAATTCACTCATGATGCACCAATGTAGAGTAGTAGTCCTTATTATCCCAGAGGGCAATTCACAGATGCACCAATGCAGAGTAGAGTAAGTCCTTATTATCCCAGAGGGACAATTCACTCAGATGCACCAATGCCAGAGTAGTAGTCCTTATTATCCCAGAGGGCAATCACTCAGATGCACCAATGCCAGAGTAGAGTAGATCCTTATTATCCCAGAGGGACAATTCACTCAGATGCACCAATGCCAGAGTAGAGTCCTTATTATCCCAGAGGGCAATTCACTCATAGGTCACAATCCAAGTAGAGTAGAGTCCTTATTGTCCCAGGGGCATTCACTCAGATGCACCAATGCCAGAGTAGATAGAGTCCTTATTATCCCAGAGGGCAATTCACTCAGATGCACCAATGCCAGAGTAGAGTCCTTATTATCCCGAGGGGCAATTCACTCATGATGCACCAATGCCAGAGTAAGTAAGTCCTTATTATCCCAGAGGGCAATTCACTCAGATGCACCAATGCCAGAGTAGAGTCCTTATTATCCCAGAGGGGCAATTCACTCATGATACACCAATGGTAGAGTAGAGTCCTTATTATCCCAGAGTGCAATTCACTCATGATGCACCAATGGTAGAGTAGAGTCCTTATTATCCCAGAGGGGCAATTCACTCATGATGCACCAATGGTAGAGTAGAGTCCTTATTATCCCAGAGGGACAATTCACTCAGATGCACCACATTCCAGAGTAGAGTAGAGTCCCTTATTATCCCAGAGGGACAATTCACTCAGATGCACTAATGCCAGAGTAAGAGGTAAGGTCCTATTATCCCAGAGGGGCAATTTCACATCATGATGCACCAATGCCAGAGTAGAGTAGAGTCCTTATGGTCCCAGAGGGGCAATTCACTCAGATGCACCAATGCCAGAGTAGAGTAAGTCCTTATTATCCCAGAGGGACAATTCACTCAGATGCCACCAATGCCAGAGTAGAGTAAGAGTCCTTATTGTTCCAGAGGGGCAATTCACTCAGATGCACCAATGCCAGAGTAGAGTAGAGTCCTTATTGTCCCAGAGGGGCAATTCACTCAGATGCACCAATGCCTTTTAAATGAACTGTCCCCTGCAAATCTCCACTTTTAAAAGGGAATATTCTCTTAACTTATGGCCCAAATGAAGTTGTTGACTCGTTCTATACTCGCGTATTTGTGGTCAAAGCATAAATTGGAGAAAAAACCCAAAATAACACCTCAACTTGTATCTCAAACAGACCGTTTATTTTATTTTTTTTGCTATTTCCTCTAAGAGTATGATGTCATACTCCTGTGGAGGATGAGCTGGCCATCAGCGGTCTAGAGGAGGATGAGCTGGCCAATCAGCGATTCTATATTTTTTATGACCGGTATACGCCCACACCATTCTGTTGTTGTGGTACGCCCACACCATTTCAACACAGAAAGCAGCTTTTTAACATACTTAAATAAACATTTTGGAAGGAAAAACTTTCACTCATACTGTAAGTAATAACAGGTCATATTTCATAGAAATCTGGAAACACTGTAAATTTACTTTAAAATGTGTGAAAATCTTAATTGATTCTTCCCTCCATTTTCTTCTGTGTAGGGTCCAGGGGATGGCTGGGGATGGGATGGTGACTCCTGTTGGGAAGCAGAAAATGGATGGCAAGGAGGAGAGCATGCCCACCAATGAACCTCCCAGACCCAAGGTACAATCTCTCTCTCTCTCACTCTCTCTCTCTCTCTCTCTCACTAATGAACCAAAGGCATCTGATCAGCATATGCTGCATTAGCACAGCAGGCATCATATTGTTTTCTTGACATATTTAATAATTTGTTCAACATTACAGTTCATAATGTTTTCTTGATCTGTTTTTTGTCGTCACACTCTGTTCCTTTTGATGTGTTGGCAGCTAAAGCTGCAGAGGTTGTTTAGAATCCTGCACACATCCACACACACTGTGCTTTCACTCCTCGCCACAGCCCAACCCACTATAATGCTGACTGCTCACTTCTCTCAAATGAAGCTCAGCTCAGCAAGAGCTTTGCACTTTGGCTCTTTCCATTCCTGCCTTTTGGTTTTGCCCCCATCGTTTCTGTGAAAAGCCCTGTCTTTGTTGATAGTAGTGGAGGGTGTTGAATTATTGAAGGCAGTCAGAGCTGTGTGAAGACCCCCAGAGTTCCCTTAAGAGATGATGTGTCTGTACTCTGTAGTAACAAGACAAGGCCTTAGTCCCCCCTGCTCTGGCAGACGAGAGAGAGAGAGAGAGAGAGAGATAGAGAGAGAGAGAGAGAGAGAGAGAGAGAGAGAGAGAGAGAGAGAGAGAGAGAGAGAGAGGGAGAGAAGAGAGAGAGAGAGAGAGAGAGAGAGAGAGAGAGAGAGAGAGAGAGAGAGAGAGAGAGAGAGAGAGAGAGAGAGAGAGAGAGAGAGAGAGAGAGAGAGAGAGAGAGGAGAGAGAGAGAGAGAGAGAGAGAGAGAGAGAGAGAGAGAGAGAGAGAGAGAGAGAGAGAGAGAGAGAGAAAAAAAAACACGTCATGGTTCTGCTGACAAATGCAATCTGTCACTGAAACGCTCAAACACATACCTACCTACCTGTACACAGAGCACTTGTTCCCTGCTTCTGAGTAGTCTTTCTTTCTTGCTGTGTCTCTCTTTCTGGTTTGCTGAGTGTTTTTGATGCAGGCAGCTGTTCGCAAGAGGCCTTTTAGAACATACTGCAACTCACTTTTTGTTTACACACAGTAGTGGTTGGGGTGAAGGAATGGGGGAGAAAAGAACAGAGCAATATGAAAAACAGAATCCATTCCACTCTGTCTCCACCACTAACACTCACCACAGTGCTCTCTCCCTCTCTCTCTCTCTGTGTATGTTACAGGATGGCTACAGTGGATCCCAGTGTGTCTCCCAGCCCACCACCCCTGGTGCCATGCCTGTCCCCTCTCCCCTGTCCCCCAGCCCAGCCAGCCTGTCCTCCTACCATGGGGATGACAGTGACAGCATTAGCAGCCCCGTCTGGCCAAAGACTCCCTCCAGCCCTGTATGTGACACTCTTCCTTACATTCCAACCAGTATCTTCCAATGTTTTATTTGTTGTTGTTTTCTTTCTTCAGCATGATGACTGATGTGAGTAGTTGTGTCAGTTTGAAAGGTTGGAGCTAATTCCATATATCTCTCCATCTCTTCCGACTCAGAAGCCCAACTCGTCCACCATGACTAACGAGCGAATCACACGTCTGTATGATATGGGCGGGGAGCCGGAGAGGCGTGGCTGGGTGGACCGCTACCTGTCCTTTATGGAGGAGAGGGGTACACCTGTTCCCCACCTCCCTGCCGTGGGCAAGAAGCCCCTGGACCTCTACAGGCTGTACATGGTGGTCAGGGAGATAGGGGGTCTGGCCATGGTGAGAGACAACCACTGAGTTCATTTCATTGTGTCTTACAGGACTGATAGACACTGCTAAGTGTTTTTCTCATGTATTGCAGGACTGAAATAATGTTGCACTATACACTTTCGATGTGGTTGATTAGACTCATCAATATCACTTAATCTGGTAGTCGCTTTGAAGTGGGACAAAGCAACTGGTTAGCAGTTACAAGCCAGGATACATACAGCGGACTAACATGCCATTGTATTAATGCTCTATCTCCCGTCTCCCTCCCCCCTCTCCTCCCTACCATCCTCTCCCCTCCAGGTGAACAAGAACAAGAAGTGGCGAGAGCTGTCCACCAGTCTGAGTGTTGGTACCTCCAGTAGCTCAGCCAGTTCTCTGAAGAAGCAGTACATCCAGTACCTGTTTGCCTATGAGTGTAAGGTGGAGCGGGGAGAGGACCAGCCGGCCGACAGCAACACTGGGACTGGGGGGGACAACAGGAAGCAGGCCAAGGTGCAGCCGCCCTCTCCTGGTAAGGACCGGTACTTATGATGATGATGATGATGATGATGACGGTGGTGGTGGGGGTGATAAGGATGTTGCGTAGACTGTCATTTTGGCATGTAATTGGAAGATTGAGACATTTCATGCAAGCAGTGTGTACGAACTTCACGTATAGTTTTGTGTTCCTTTTCGTGGACTGATAATGTGTCTTGGAAGAAAATCAAAACAAGGTTTACTGAGGTCCCCCTGATATTATCACCAGTTACAGTACCTCTAGGCAGATATATGGCTTGATTTGATTACAGCATTAGAAAGGTGAAGCAATGTAATTTTGGGTAATGCTACTTGCTATGCTATTTATAAGACAAAGTATTTGTTTTGCATGTTGTCCCTGACACTGTGTTTCTAAGCACAATTACTGTGCTCGGCTAAGGAGAGAGCTGGAGCGTAAAGGTTGCGTCTCTAATTCAGAGTGTTGATGAGAAAAGGGAGCCTGACTTTTAAATGGAACACCAGCGCCTCACCTGCCTGAGTCACACCAGACTGCTTCTGCTAAGAGGGTGGAGAAGAGCACCTGCCTTCACCGCACAAGCACGTCACACCCACGCAAATGTAAAGGACATTACACTGCTTGCTTAGTGAGTGCCACTTCAGTCTGATTCGGCGAACACTGAGGCTCGAACCCAGGACCTTGTCTTTTTCACATGACCGCCCTCCCAAAGAGTCTCTCCAGTCCCGCCACGTGAAAAGCTAGCTATACGGTGGCGCAAGTGGGGACTCTTCAGGCTGAGTTGTACGTTTCACACATCCCCATGTGCTACACAGACACACCTCTTGCACATGTCTGCATCCCAGCCTCTTAGCCACTTGATGGAGACATAACCTTCTGATATGAATATTTACCTTCATTTTGAGCCAGGTCAGTGTGTCTACACTGAACCAAAATAGAAACGCAACATGAAACAATTTCTAAGATTTTACTGAGTTACAGTTCATATAAGGATTGAAATAAATATATTAGGCCCTAATCTATGGATTTCACATGACTGGGAATACAGATATGCATCTGTTGGTCACAGATACACTACATGACCAAAAGTATGTGGACACCTGCTCGTCGAACATCTCATTCCAAAATCATGGGCATTAATATGGAGTTGGTCCCCCCGTTGCTGCTATAACAGCCTCCACTCTTCTGGGAAGGCTTTCCACTAGATGTTGGAACACTGCTGCGGGTTGATCAGGCTGTTGATTGTGGCCTGTGGAATGTTGTCCCACTCCTCTTCAATGGCTATGTGAAGTTGCTGGATATTGGCGGGAACTGGAACACGCTGTCATACACGTCGATACAGAGCATCCCAAACATGCTCAATGGGTGACATGTCTGGTGAGTATGCAGGCCATGGAAGAACTGGGACATTTTCAGCTTCCTGGAATTTTGTGCAGATCCTTGTGACATGTGGCTGTGCAAAATGAAATGTCACGACAATGGGCTTCAGGATCTCGTCACGGTATCTCTGTGCATTCAAATTGCCATCAATAAAATGCAATTGTGTTTGTTGTCCGTAGCTTATGCCTGCCCATACTGTAACCCCACTGCCACCATGTTCACAACATTGACATCAGTAAACCGCTCGCCCACACAACGCCATACACGCTGTCTGCCATCTGCCTGGTACTGTTGAAACCGGGATTCATCCGTGAAGGGCACATTTCTCCAGCGTGCCAGTGGCCATCGAAGGTGAGCATTTTCCCACTGAAGTCGGTTACGACGCGTAACTGCAGTCAGGTCAAGACCCTGGTGAGGACGACGAGCACGCAGATGAGCTTCCCTGAGACGGTTTCTTACAATTTGTGCAGAAATTATTCAGTTGTGCAAACTTAGCTGTCTGGGTGGCTGGTCTCAGACAATCCCGCAGGTGAAGAAGCCGGATGTAGAGGTCCTGGGCTGGCATGGTTACACGTGGGTTGTGCGGCCGGTTGGACGTACTACCAAATTCTCTAAAATGATGTTGGATGGGGCTTATGGTAGAGAAAAGAACATTCAATTATCTGGCAACAGCTCTGGTGGACATTCTTGCAGTCAGCATGCCAATTGCACGCTCCCTTAAAACTTGAGACATCTGGGGCATTTCGTTGTGTGACAAAACTACACATTTTAGAGTGGCCTTTTATTGTGCCCAGCACAAGGTGCACCTGTGATATGATCATGTTTTTTAATCAGCTTCTTGATATGCCACACCTGTCAGGTGGATGGATTATCTTGGCAAAGGAGAAATGCTTACTAACAGGGATGTAAACACATTTGTGCAAAACATTTGAGAGAAATACGTTTTTTGTGCATATGAATGATTTCTAGGATCTTTCATTTCAGTTCATAAGTTCAAGTGTTACGTTTATATTTTTGCTCATCATATTTCATGGAAATAGAACATACACTGAAATTGAATAACATGTTTATCAGTTTCATATCACACAATTTCGAATCTGAAATCTTTTGGACATCAGGTCAATGTTGAGGGAATCCTATTTGAGTCAGAAAAGGATACGCATATGATAGGTAATATGTACAAAACCTTGCAGAGATCCTATCCAACTGACAATCTCTTAGAAAAAAATATAAACTATTGAAACCAAGACTTAAAAAGAACTGATATTGTCACAAGATGGAGCGTTGGAACATAACTAACAAAATTACAGTTAATTCAAGTTAGCTTCATTCTACAGCACGACAGAGCCATGTTGTAAGTGTAAAACTAACAATGATTCACTAATGAATGCATTCTGGGAGTGCTATAAAAGTGGTGAGATACCAATGGGTTGGACTCATTTTAAAAAAACGTTAACTTAAAAACTGGAAATTAATTGATCCTCCATCGTTAAGACAGTGGATGAATCCAATGTATTATTATTAAAACATTTAAAAAATGAGGGCTTCAGAGAGAAACAAAATAGCACAATTTAAAGCCATATGGCATAAAGTATTACATAAAGTATTACAAGCACTAGAAATATCCAAAGGATAAAAAATGTTTTTTTAAAAATTTTTATTATGAGACAAACAAGATACATGTTGGTCTGAACAAGTATGACACCATTAATGTTTATTGCAGTGATGGAAAAAATACCTAATTTTCATACTTGAGTAAAAGTAAAGACACCTTTAAAAGAAAATGACTCAAGTAAAAGTAAATGTCACCCAGTAAAATACTACTTGAGTAAAAGTCTAAGTATTTGGTTTTAAATGTACTTAAGTATCAAAAGTAAAGTATAAATAATTTCAAATGTCTTATATTAACCAAACCAGACGACACAATTTTCTGTTTTTTTAAATGTACGGATAGCCAGGGTCACAGTTCAACAGTCAGACATAATTTACAAACGAAGCATTTGTGTTTAGTGAGTCTGCCAGATCAGAGGCAGTAGGGATGACCAGGGATGTTCTCTTGATAAGTGTGTGAATTAGACACATTTTACTGTTCTGCTAAGCTTTCAAAATGTAACGAGTACTTTTGTGTGTCAGGGAAAATGTAAGGTGTAAAAAGTACATTATTTTCTTTAAGAATGTAGTGGAGTAAAAGTAAAAGTTGTAAAAAATATAAATATTAAAGTAAAGGACAGATACCCCAAAAAACTGCTTAAGTACTTTACACCACTGGTTTGTTGAAATGTATGTACGTCTGAAGCTAGGTTTCCATCCTATTGTTGACAGATTTTCATGCGAATATTCTAAAATCTGCAGAAAAACAATATGCGCATTTTCCCACCTGAGATGTGTTACCTTCAAATGTACTTGTTGCGGTTAAAAGGCTGTGCGAGATGAAGTAGAGCACACAAAATGTACTTTTTTGCTTAAGTTTTCATGTACTGCATAAAAATCTAAAGTTAATTGCGTTTCTATTGTATTTTGAACTCTACGGATAGTTCTGACACAAACTGTTGTGTTAAATGGCACATGTGCCGACTCTGGTCTTGGCACGGGCGCTTTAGCCAGCAGCTAGCAGATACAGTGCGGGTTACATGAAGAGATTATTATGGATAAGAGCAAGATTGTTTGTATTGTCAAACGGTAGTCAAGCATCAATCATCATGCCACCAGAATAACACCCTCGATATTTATTGGAAAGGAGCATCAAGATCACTGTGACTTTCACCACCCTGTGAAGTTCATACGTTATTTAATCTATAGCCTAATAAACTGCATGGTTTCCTTAGTCGTAGTGGGAGGACCACACACCTTATCATCGCGTGACTCCAAGTTTACTTCGATATGATCACATTTTATTGGTCACATACACGTGTTTAGCAGATGTTATTGCGGGTGTAGCAAAATGCTTGGGTTCCTAGCTCCAACAGTGCAGTAGTATCTAACAATTCACAACAATACACACATCTAACAGTAAAAGAATGGAGTTAAGAAATACATAAATATTAGGGCGAGCAATGTCTGAGTGGCATTGACTTAAACACCGTAGAATACAGTTTTTCAGTTGAAGTCGGAAGTTTACGTACACCTTAGCCAAATACATTTAAACTCAGTTTTTCACAATTCCTGACATTTAATACGAGTAAAAAGTCCCTGTCTTAGGTCAGTTAGGATCACCACTTTATTTTAAGAATGTGAAATGTCAGAATAATAGTCGAGAGAATTATTTATTTCAGCTTTTATTTATTTCATCACATTCCCAGCGGGTCAGAAGTTTACTTACACTCAGTTAGTATTTGGTAGCGTTGCCTTTTAATTGTTTAACTTGGGTCAAACATTTTGGGTAGCCTTCCACAAGCTTCCCACAGTAAGTTGGGTGAATTATTGGCCATTCCTCCTGACAGAGCTGGTGTAACTGAGTCAGGTTTGTAGGCCTCCTTGCTCGAACATGCTTTTCAGTTCTGCCCACAAATGTTCTATGGGATTGAGGTCAGGGCTTTGTGATGGCCACTCCAATACCTTGACTTTGTTGTCCTTAAGCCATTTTGCCACAACTTTGGAAGTATGCTTGGGGTCATTGCCCATTTGGAAGACCCATTTGCGTCCAAGCTTTAACTTCCTGACTGATGCCTTGAAATGTTGCTTCAATATATCCACATAATTTTCCCACCTCATGATGCCATCTATTTTGTGAAGTGCACCAGTCCCTCCTGCAGCAAAGTACCCCCACAGCATGATGCTTCACAGTTGGGATGGTGTTCTTCGGCTTACAAGCCTTCCCCTTTTTCCTCCAAACATAACGATGGTCATTATGGCCAAACAGTTCTACTTTTGTTTCATCAGACCAGAGAAAAGTATGATCTTTGTCCCCATGTGCAGTTGCAAACCATAGTCTGGCTTTTTTTATGGCGGTTTTGGAGCAGTGGGTTCTTCCTTGCTGAGCGGCCTTTCAGGTTATGTCGATATAGGTCTCGTTTTACTGTGGAATCTGTTTCCTCCAGCATCTTCACAAGGTCCTTTGCGGTTCTGGGATTGATTTGCACTTTTCGCACCAAAGTACATTAATCTCTAGGAGACAGAACGCGTCTCCTTCCTGAGCGGTATGACGGCTGCTTGGCCCCATGGTGTCTATACTTGCGTACTATTGTTTGTACAGATGAACGGGGCACCTTCAGGCGTTTGGAAATTTCTCCCAAGGATGAACCAGACTTGTGAACGTCTACAATTTATTTTCTGAGGCCTTGGCTGATTTCTTTTGATTTTCCCATGATGTCAAGCAAAGAGGCAGTGAGTTTGAAGGTAGGCATTGAAATACATCCACAGGTACACCTCCAATTGACTCAAATGATGTCAATTAGCCTATCAGAAGCTTCTAAAGCCATGACATCATTTTCTGGAATTTTCCAAGCTGTTTAAAGGCACAGTCAACTTAGTGTATGTAAACTTCTGACCCACTGGAATTGTGATACAGTGAATTATAGGTGAAATAATCTGTCTGTAAACAATTGTTGGGAAAAGTACTTGTGTCATGCACAAAGTAGATGTCCTACCCGATTTGCCAAAACTATAGTTTGTTAACAAGAAATTTGTGGAGCGGTTGAAAAACGAGTTTTAATGACTCCAACCTAAGTGCTTGTGAACTTCTGACTTCAACTGTACATATGAAATGAGTAAAACAGTATGTAAACATTATTAAAGTGACTGGTGTTCCATTTAAAATGACCAGTGATTCCATGTCTATGTACATAGGGCAGCAGCCTCTAAGGTGCAGGGTTGAGTAACTGGGTGGTAGCTGGCTAGTGATGGCTATTTAACAGTCTGATGGCCTTGAGATAGAAGCTGTTTTTCAGTCTCTTGGTCCCTGCTTTGATGCACCTGTACTGACTTCGTCTTCTGGATGATAACGGGGTGAACAAGCCGTGGCTCGGGTGGTTGATGTCCTTGATGATCTTTTTGGCCTTCCTGTGACATCGGGTGCTGTAGGTGTCTTGGAGAGCAGGCAGTTTCCCCGGTGATGCGTTGTGCAGACCTCACTACCCTCTGGAGAGCCCTACGGTTGCTGGCATTGCAGTTGCCGTACCAGGCAGTGATACAGCCCGACACGATGCTCTCAATTGTACATCTGTAAAAGTTTGTGAGGGTCTTAGGGGCCAAGCTGTTGTGCCTTCTTCACCACACTGTCTGTGTGTGTGGACCATTTCAGATTGTCAGTGATGTGTATGCCAAGGAACTTGAAGCTTTTCACCTTCTCCATTGCGGTCCCGTCGATGTGAATAGGGGCGTGCTCCCTCTACTGTTTCCTGAAGTCCACGATCAGCTCCTTCATTTTGTTGACGTTGAGGGAGAGGTTATTTTCCTGGCACCACTCCGCAAGGTCCCTCACCTCCTCCCTGTAGGCTTTCTCGTCATTGTTGGTAATCAGGCCTAGATGAGGATCGTATCACCTTCACTACTGTTTTGTTGTCTGCAAACTTGATATTTGAGTTGGAGGTGTGCATGGCCACACAGTCATGGGGAACAGGGAGTACAGGAGGGGGCTGAGCACGCACCCTTGTGGGGCCCCTGTGTTGAGAATCAGCATAGGGGAGGTGTTGTTTCCTACCTTCACCGCCTGGGGGCGGCCCGTCAGGAAGTTCAGGACCCAGTTGCACAGGGTGGGGTGGAGGGTACTATGGGGGGTACTATGGTGTTGAAGGCTGAGCTATAGTCAATGAACAGCATTCTTACATAGGTATTCCTCTTGTCCAGATGGGATAGGGCAGTGTGCAGTGCGATGGCGATTGCATCGTCTGTGGATCTATTGGGGCGGTATGCAAATTGAAGTGGGTCTAGTGTGTCAGGTAAGGTAACGGTGATATGATCCTTAACTAGCCTCCCAAAGCACTTCATGATGACAGAAGTGAGTGGTACGGGGCAATAGTCATTTAGTTCAGTTACCTTAGCTTTCTTGGGAACAGGAACATTGGTGGACAACTTGAAGCAAGTGAGGACAGCAGACTGGGATAGAGAGAGATTGAATATGTCCGTAAATATGTCCGTAAGTTCCAATTCGTGAAAGTCTGCACATGCTCTGAGGACGCGGCTAAGGATTCCGTCTGGGCCGGCAGTCTTGCGAGGGTTAACACGCTTAAATGTCTTACTTACGTCAGCCACGGAGAACGAGAGCCCACCATCCTTGGGAGCGGGCCGCGTCGGTGGCACTGTGTTATCCTCAAAGCGGGGCGAATAAGGTGTTTAGCTTGTCCGGGAGCAAGACGTCGGTGTCTGCGATGTGGCTGGTTTTCCCTTTGTAGTCCGTGATTGTCTGTAGACCCTGCCACGTATGTCTTGTGTCTGAGCCGTTGAATTGCTACTCCACTTTGTCTCTGTACTGACGTTTTGCCTGTTTGATTGCCTTACGGAGGGGCTGGGACTAAACATTAGTGAGTAATATACTTGGAAGCGGTGGATGGTGTGCACGCCTACTGAGTCAGACTAGAAGTCTACTCTGAATACCTCTTCTCCACCGGCGGTGTCATGGAGCAGCCTCTGGGATCAGTTCAGTTGCCCTGGGGGGTACGAACAAAGGATCACATTCGTGAAAGTCGTATTTCTGTCCGTAATGCTGGTGAGTTACCGTTGCTCTGGTATCCAAAAGTAATTTCTGGCTGTATGTAATAACACAAAAAACTATCTGGGCTAATAATGTAAGAAATAACACACAAAAAAAACAAAATACTGCAAAGTTGCTTAGGAGCTAGAAGCTGAGCTGCCATGTCTGTCGATGACGTCTTGATGGTTATTATATCAATATTTTGGCATAAAGGCGTTTCCACCGCCATTCCTCGCATAATACATTTTTCAGACACAAAAAGATCCCACCATGTCGAACGAACAAATTATCTGGGGTCATTTATAAACTTGTACTGAAACTTCGTGTTTCCATCACAGCTGTCTGATTTGATTTTATATGGTACGACTTTACTCGCATAAAAACTGTGGATGGAAACGTGGTTTGAGTGTTTTTGTCTTTGTTCGTCTTTTTTTATGTTGAAGGTTGGGCTTTAAGTCCCAACCAACATCATGTCTGGTTCAGTGAATCCATGTCTAGTTCAGTGAATCCATGTCTAGATTAGTGAATCCATGTCTAGTTCAGTGAATCCATGTCTAGTTCAGTGAATCCATGTCTAGTTTAGTGAATCCATGTCTAGTTCAGTGAATCCATGTCTAGTTTAGTGAATCCATGTCTAGTTCAGTGAATCTATGTCTAGTTCAGTGAATCCATGTCTAGTTCAGTGAATCCATGTCTAGTTTAGTGAATCCATGTCTAGTTCAGTGAATCCATGTCTAGTTTAGTGAATCCATGTCTAGTTCAGTGAATCTATGTCTAGTTCAGTGAATCCATGTCTAGTTCAGTGAATCCATGTCTAGTTCAGTGAATCCATGTCTAGTTTAGTGAATCCATGTCTAGTTTAGTGAATCCATGTCTAGTTCAGTGAATCTATGTCTAGTTCAGTGAATCCATGTCTAGTTCAGTGAATCCATGTCTAGTTCAGTGAATCCATGTCTGTGAAATGTTAAAGCTGCAACATGTAACTTTTTGGGCAACCCAACCAAATGTACATAGAAATGTGAGTTATAGATCTGTCATTCTCATTGAAAGCAAGTCTAATAAGCAGGATATCTGTTCTATGTGCGCTATTTCCATGCCTCCCATTCTGAAGTTCGTTTTTGTGTTTTTTACTTCAAACAGCTGAAAATACAATATTGTGGTTATGATAAATATATTTCACAGTGGTTTAGATGGTACAATGATTATGATTGGTTGAAGTGGACAGACAATAGTCTCCATACTTTGCTCTAACACAGGAGAGACCTCATATTGCCCTATCTATATATCTGTCTATCTGTCTCTTGACACCCACTATCCCTCTATCTATCCACTCATCCACTCTGCTGCTCCCAGGTGCCTGCTTGGCTGGCTGCTTCACTGACTAACGCTATATATAGCTGACAGCAAGGTGATGATGTTGCAGAGTAGGGAGAGCTGTTGAGCAGCCAAGATGGGAGGAGGGGAGGGGATTTCCCCTGAGAATGATTAATGAGGGTGGAGTCATGGATATAAACAACGCTAACCTCCAGTCAACCTCTATTCACACTCACACAAAGCCTATGAGCCAGCACTTTCTGTCTTATGTCATCCACCTCTACACACCTACACACTAACACACATCTCTCCCTCTAAATGTAGAGTAGAGGGCACTTGAGTTCACGCTCTGTAAATGTCCCCTCCCGCCCACTCTCCCTCCTAGTGTTGCCCTGCCTGTCTTTCTGCCTGCCTCCCAGTGTTTTTCTGTCTGCCAGCCTATCTGTCTGCCTGTCTACCAGCTGGGATGGGAATGTTGTTAAAACCTTTACCTGCAGTGGGCTAAATCAGTGTCACACATAGTGTGTCTTGGTAGTCTTAAACAAATCTACTTTGATACAAAAAGTATACATCTCACACACATGGTTATGGGCTTAAAAAGAAGACACCTGTACCATGTCAGATATAGAGTTAAAATGTATTACATTTTTAGTTTGTATCCCAATATTACACTTTTATATCACAGAAGACTGAACTATAACAAAACCATTTGACATAGAAACACCAATTAATTATGAAATGAATTATAAAATGATGAAGAATATGAATAACATCCCATAAGGCCACTAGGTCAAATGACTGCAGGAAAGGGCTACCCGCCAGTAACCCCTGGTTCTAGTGTTTACGTTCTGAGTTGCTCCACGTGTGTGTTTGGCCCCTGTCTATGGAGCAGAGGGGATATTCTGGAAAGAAGAAAATCCCAAAGACACTCCCCTTCTATGCACTCTCTCCCTTTCTCCCTCCCTCTCTGTTCCTCAATCCCTCGCTCCTTCTCACCCAGCCCCACTGCAAGCAAAGCCCTCGGCTCAACCATCAGTCCAACTCCCCCTCCTTTCCTCGCTCTCTCTCTAATCTGATGTGGAGGCAGGGGGTATTGTTGAATAATTCAGAAGTAGCATGAATTTTTAAAGCCATTCTTTATTCCTGTTGGAGGCGTGCGGTGCAGAGAAAGGCCATGGAGGCCTGTTTCAGAGGAGCTGTTTTACTAAACGCTCATTAGGATTCACAGAACCAGCCTCTCTTATCTACTAAAACTAGCCATCATGTTTTCCTTCATTCCTACTTGTACGCCTTTCACTACTTACGCTTTGTAGGGTTTTCATGTGTAATGTGGCGTGGCATTACATAGTTTCTTGTGTTGTTACAGACCTTCAATAATTTCATATCCCCATGCACTGAAAAATTCATAGCCATGGCTTCATATGATTTATGCATCGTATGATATGATACTAGCTTCATATCATGTTAGCATCTTAACCCCTATTTGGAGTGAAGTGCAGTATGGTTGGGCCACTGGTACGGTAGTCTCTCTCTGATATACCGTAGGGAGTGCACAATACAGTACAGTATAGCCTGCATGTGGGTGAGCCTCGCCCCTACAGACACCCCCCTTCTATGTTAACTACGGCTGTGCCCCCAGGCGTACCCTCCTAATGAACCCCTTACTGAGTTCACTCTGCCAAAAATGAAAAACAATCTTCAGAAAGCTGCCAAATAAAGCTCTCCACAGCGACTGCGGCGAGTTCCGCACCATTCTCTCCAATGAGCAATTCCCACAGAGAGGGCTTCGCTTCCTCCTGTTTCCCTGTCTTCTTCCTCCTCATCCCCTTCTTCTCCTCCTCTTCAGCCCCTTCGTAGCAGTCCCTGCGTTCCCCCTCTACTCTTGGCAGGCAGGCGCTGGGGCTAGGCTAGTGTTATTGCCGCCCGCGATGGGAGTTTGTGGTTGTTAGTGAGATAGGCCCCAGCGGGCCCTCTGATAGGCTAAGAGGATTTGGGGGAGCTGGCTCCCCTGCCTGGCCTCACATATATATCACCCCTGTCGATGGCTGTGTTGTGGCTGTGGCCTGGCGTTCTGTCAGAGGGCCACCCTGCCTGCTACAGGTTAACATGGGGGAAACAGGAGAGGCCATCTTTCCAGGCCATCTGAACCGGCTTCATTTAGAGAGGTTTTGGCCTCAGAACCCCCTCATTTCCCCCCGCCTGCGCCCGTTCCTCGGCCCTCTCTCTAAATCTGCCTGGTCTCTATGAGGATTAAAGAGGCTTGGCGAGTTGCCATAGGCTGGCAGCGTGAAAGTGCTACTCACTCAATACTGTTTCAATGCACTCCACAGGAGATTCCCTATTCATTTATAACCATCTCTCTCTCCCTCTCGATCTAACAGCTAACTCAGGGTCCCTGCAGGGCCCCCAGACCCCCCAGTCGTCAGGCAGCAGCTCCATGGCAGAGATGTCAGGTGACCTGAAACCCCCCACCCCAGCCTCAACCCCCCAGGGCCAGGGCCAGGTCACCCCCATCCCAGCCAACAGGTATGCCATGACCCATCATTCAGGCACTCCCGCTGTTTCATATCATGTTAGCAACTTAACCCCTATTTGGAGTGAAGGTTGGGAGTGAACTGAGTATACATACTGTACCTCAGTATCTCGGTATGTATGTGAAATTGTCTAGGTCCTTAACTTTTTACTTCCTGTCCCTCTGTCTCCAGGAACAGTGTGGTCAGCGTGCAGGACCCGTTCTCTGAGGTGAGCGACCCGGTCTTCCAGAAGCGTAACTCCCTCCCCCCGGGGGGCCCTGGGGGACCGTACCAGCAGGGGGTCAACATGCCCCCTGACATGATGATGAGGGTGCAGTATGAGAAGGACCCCTTCGCTGGCATGAGGAAGGGTGAGTAGACCATTGACCCAGGCACTGGCACAGACTTACCACCGTGCCGTACACAGCAATAAGCTGAGGAGATGTACAAACATGGCAGATGCAGAGCGTTGTCCTGTGACTGGAATATAAAGGCTGTTTTTCACATGAGATTTTCCTTTATGGCATTTATGAGTCCCTCTGATGTCTTAGTGTATCTTGTCCCAACTTCATCTTTGTTCCCCCCCTACATTTCCCACCCGTCTTTCCGAGCAACACCTGTTTTTACCTACTCATTATCTGGTCTCTCACCTTTGAGACCAGAGGATGGTTAGAGTTTAGAAGCTGGCATCTGAAAAAAAGTTGTGAGTGAATAGTTAGCATCGTTAGCATAGTTAGTTGGTTAGCATCACAGCACATTGCGGTGTCTCCTGATTGTGCTGATGATTATTAGTAGGAGACTAGTGCCACCTAGTGGATGAACCATTACACCAGCAACACTATACACTGTGTTTCCAGCATTATATCCATTCGTACTGTGTTCATCTGGTCTCTCTCCACAGTGGCAGGAGGGGATTCCTACATGCCAGGCCAGATGCCCAGCGGTGGCATGCAGGAGATGTATGGCAGGCCTCCATCAGGGATGGGCCAGCGTTCCCAGTACCCATACGGACCAGGCTACGACAGGAGGTAAGCATAGGGGCACTAGACACCTGAACTGATCAGCCATAGATTAGAAACCAATGTTGCCTGGTTTATGTTCTCATGCAAACTGACGGCTTATCTGTCTGTCTCTCTTTCAGACCAGACCATGTGATAGGGATGGAGGGGAGCATGAGCACCCCCGGGAGCCAGAGCAACATGGGACCTTCCAACAGCGAGGGCAGCATATACTCTCCCAACAGATACCCCTCCCAGCTTAGGTGAGGAGCACCTCTTCAAAATGGAACTGAAGAAATTATATTTCTTATAGAGGGAAGTTCCCTCTCTTTTTATAATTGAATGATCACTTCCTTCTGTTATTTCCTATAGACATGAGGGTTACGGGCAGCAGTACCCTGGCATGTCATATGGAATGCACCCCTCAGGGATGTACCCACAACAACAGGTGAGAGACAGACACTAAGGAGCTCATTGATATGGCCTCATGATGCAGGTGTAGTAGAGTATAATTGAATGATTGGTTTAGTATTGAACAAAAGCATCACCTTGATATCTTCTGCTACTCCACAGGGTTACAAGCGCCCCATGGAGGGCATGTACGGCCCCCCAGGCAAGAGGCACGAGGGGGAGATGTACGGTCCCCCAGGCAAAAGGCACGAGGGGGACATGTACGGCCCCCCAGGCAAGAGGCACGAGGGGGAGATGTACGGTCCCCCAGGCAAGAGGCACGAGGGGGACATGTACGGCCCCCCAGGCAAGAGGCACGAGGGGGAGATGTACGCCATGCAGTACGGCAGCCAGCAGCCTGACATGTACAACCAGTACAACACTGGTTATTCTGGTCCTGAGAGGAGGCCCATGCAGGGCCAGTTCCCTTACCCATCCCCCTACAGCCGAGAGCGCATGCAGGCCTCTGGCCAGGGGCAGCACCCCATGGGTCCCCAGATGATGGCCGGGGGGCCACCCTCCAACAACGGAGTGGAAGGACCCCAGGGGCCCAACATGTGGCCCTCCAGGACAGACATGGGTTATCCCTACTCTAACAGACAGGGGGCACCCTCCCAGGTACCGCCATACGGTCTTATGGGGAGAGGAGAGGATATGGAGGGCCGACCCATCCAGGATGGTCAGTGGCTCGGGCATGGAGGCCATCGCCAGTCCTCCTACATGTCAGGTGGTATGACCCCTATGTCCTCCCGCCAGCCCCCTTCTGCCTACCAGACCTCCCCCTCCATGGCCAACCACCTGCCCCGAGCCCCCAGCCCCGGCTCCTTCCAGCGCTCCATGGAGGCACGGATGTCCCCCAACAAAGCTGCCTATATGGGCTCCATGAAGATGCCAGGCAAACCAGGCATGCCCATGCCAGGGCAGGGTAGTGGGCACCCAGGCCAGGTCCCACCTAACCTTCGGAGAGACCTCAACTACCCTCTAGGATCTGTAGAGGCCACCATGCCCCTTCTCAAGCCCCGCCGCAAAATTACCTCAAAGGACACTGGTAAGAGATTACCAAGTCCTTTTATTTGCTGTCATCGTCAAACCAGCACTGTTATTATCTTGATATCGGTGACAGGTATTACAATCCTCTCTCCTCTAACCCCTGTCCTCTCCAAAGGAACCCCAGAGGCGTGGCGAGTGATGATGTCTCTGAAGTCAGGCCTGCTGGGTGAGAGTACGTGGGCCCTGGACACCGTCAACATCCTGCTGTATGATGACAGCACTGTGGCCTCCTTCACCCTCGCACAGGTAACTGGAGACACTCTGCACACTCTTCTCTTATTGTTGTTCTCAACCAATCCAGGACTGAGCCTTGATGACAGTCTGAAATTATTTACATTTAGTAATGCTTGACAGTTCTCCACCCCAACACAAACCAACACATCTTTATCAGATTACACTGTAAATATTAAGGGACGCTAAAGTGCTTTAAAACCAAAGCCCTGATGTCATGTGTTATTTTGTCGTGTCTGCAGTTGCCTGGCTTCCTGGAGCTGATAGTGGAGTACTTCAGACGCTGTGTGATGGAGATCTTTGGCATCCTGGAGGAGTATGAGATAGGGACCATCGGCCAGAAGACCCTCCTGGGGCCTGAAGCCTGTAACCAGGGGGAAGAGCTGACCTCTGAACCTGAGATGGACTGTGAGGCCAGCCAACCAGAGCCTGAGCCTGAGCAAGAGGTGGAGAGGGGGGAGGGGGAGAAGGGGGAAGTAGAAAATGGGGAGGACAAACCTGCTGACATCACAGAGAAAATGACAGTGGAACTAATGTCACCTCCCAGTGCAACGGAACCAGCCCCTGAGGGAACGAAGGAGGAATCTGAAGCCGAGGTGAAGGTAAAGAAGGAAGAGGGGGAGAAAGAACAGGAGGGAGAGAAAGAAAAAGGGATAGAGGAAGGAGATGGTGAAAAGCCCACCGAGAGTAAGGAAGCCACAGCTGAAAGTAAGGAAGACTATCCTAATCAGTCAGAGCCAGAGCCAAGGCCACAACAGGCCAGCAAGTACGACAAGTTTCCCATTAAGATCCTGCACAAAGAGGACCTGATTGAGGACATGACGGAGCAGCTGGCTCACGTGACAGAGTTCACTAGTGGACTGCTCCACTGGCAGGTAGGCGGGGGGGATTCCACGGCCCACATCCAGACCCACTTTGAGCGCAGGGGAGAGCAGCCTGACAGGACGGAGGGAGAGAGAGACGAATGTGCCATTCTCAATGAAGAGCAGGAGACTGACTCAAGGACAGAGGAGAAGGGGAATCGTATCACCGCCACCATCGATGACATACTGTGTGCCCGGCTCGAGGCTCTGTCAGAGGGCCACCCCACCCACTCTGCCCCCACCTACCCATTCAGGCTGCACCAGGGCGGGGGCCACAAGCACATCACCCTGCTGGAGGACGAGCCCCGCTGTTTGAACGAGGCTCCCCTCTCCACAGCTTCTCCTTGGCAGGACTCCCTGGCCAAGCGCTGCCTCTGTGTGTCCAACATCCTCCGCAGCCTTTCCTTCATTCCTGGGAATGACTCAGACATGTCCCGTCACCCAGGCCTGGTGTTGATCCTGGGCAGGCTGCTGCTGCTCCACCACCAGCACCCAGAGAGGAAGAGGACGTCCCCTAGCTACCAGAGAGAGGAGGTGCAGGAGCGTGGCCTGGCCTGCAGTAAGGATGAGTGGTGGTGGGACTGTCTCACTATACTCAGGGAGGACACCTTGGTCACCCTGGCTAACATCTCTGGCCAGCTGGACCTTTCCCTCTACCCAGAGACCATCTGCCTGCCCATCCTGGATGGCCTACTCCACTGGATGGTGTGTCCCTCTGCCGAAGCCCAGGACCCCTTCCCCTTGGCCGCCCCCCACTCCCCCCTAACCCCCCAGAGACTGGTGCTGGAGTGCCTGTGCAAGCTGAGCATCCAGGACAACAACGTGGACCTGCTGCTGGCCACGCCACCGTTCAGCCGCCAGGAGAAGCTGTATGCCACCCTGGTGCGCTACGTGGGTCAGCGTAAGAACCAGGTTTACCGCGAGATGGCTGTGGCCACCCTCTCCAACCTGGCACAGGGGGACTCCACGTCGGCACGCGCCATCGCAGTACAGAAAAGCAGCGTGGGTAACCTGATGGGCTTCCTGGAGGATGGGGTGAGCATGGCCCAGTACCAGCAGAACCCCCACAGCCTGCTGCACATGGCCCACCACCCCCCCATGGAGCCCCCCAGTGTCAACATGATGTGTCGGGCTGCAAAGGCTCTGCTGGCTATGGCCAAGGTAGAGGAGAACAGGCCAGAGTTTGTCTTGTACGAGGGCAGACTCCTGGACATCTCCATCTCCTCTGTGCTCAACCCGGGGGTAGCCAGCATTGTATGTGAAGTACTCTTTCAGTTTGTTAAAAAATTATGACAGGAGGATAGACAGGCCGGAGCCAAGAGATGGACAGATAGACGATGAGATGAAAACGTTATTCTGTGGTTTTATAGTTTTATTTCAATTAAATGGAAGAAAGTTTACTTTCTTCCATTTAATAAAAAAAAAAATATATATATGTATATATGTATATATATATATATATATATATATATATATGTATGTATATGTATATGTATATATATATATATATATATATATATATATGTGTGTGTGTGTATATATATATATATATATATATATATGTGTGTGTGTGTATATATATATATATATATATATATATATATATATATATATATATATATATATATATATATATAGCTCCTCTGCCCCAATTAACACTTTGGTTTTGGGATTTGA
The DNA here is from genome assembly GCF_901001165.1 of Salmo trutta. Classification (NCBI taxonomy): domain Eukaryota; kingdom Metazoa; phylum Chordata; class Actinopteri; order Salmoniformes; family Salmonidae; genus Salmo; species Salmo trutta. Next base: position 34,016,154 of record NC_042981.1, read on the forward strand.
AAGATGATTTTAATACAAATATTTAATACATGCTGTTGTTTAAATGTTGTATATTGTTTGAAGACTTTTGTTTGTACTTTTGCTTTGTTTAACCAAAGCTGGTGCCAGATTTTGGAGAGGATTCTTTCATTTAATTTTTCTCTTTTAAATGTTTTGGAATTTTATAAATGTTTAAATCTGTATGTATCATGTATGGTTTGTTTTGTTAACGAAGCACAGATTTATTTAAATTGTGAGAGATATTGCACATAGAACTTTTCTTGACACACAAAAAAGGAACATTGATTTTACACAAACACGTAAATGTTTCCATCGCTGGAGAAATTGTGCAATAGGACTAGTGCAAGTTGTCTGTTGAGGGCAACTAAAAGATGTGAATCTTTTTTTAAACACTTGCAATATGTGATTTTGACCATGGGTAGGCAGTGTTGCATCAGCCAATCAAAAACATTTAAAATATTGTCCTAATTTTAACTGTCAAACGTTTGACTTGCTTCATTGTTGTCAATCATTACTACTACATCTGGGAGTCAATTTTCACAAAGGAACAATATCTTAAGCACTTGCATTTGTTTGATTTCCTTTTTAACCCATGTTGGCGCTATGTATGTAACTATATCTATATCTATATCTATATATATATATATATATATATATATATATATATATATATATATATATTTATTTATATAGAGACTTATGTACATTGGACACTACTTCACTCTTTTTTTCAGTTTTGGTTGATTCTCTACATTCACTATCAAAAATAGTGTTATTACAAAGTGATGGAAGTTTCTGATTATTACAACAACTACTTTTGTTATTGGTAAGATGTGTTATTGTCGTTATACATATTTTGTTATTGGGGTCAAATATTTGAACAGAGGTTGTATAGGTCTCTCTCTGTATGTATAAAGTTCCTGTACTACGCATTGTAATATAGCTTCAAGCTGATCAAAACAATATTTGGTAATGAAATGTGGAAATGCCAGGGTCAGGGATAACTAGCTGAGGTTACAGAAGACTTGTGAACATATTTATTTTCTTTTATGTCCTTCATTCATGTAAATTGACATATTTTTAAGCCAATGTAGTTCAAAAATAAAACTCAGAAAAGAACCCACAACACACACACAAGGTCTGACAACCCTTTTTTTCCCCTTCTTACTCAATGACTACCTTTGATTAATTATACATCTTTATACTCTGTGTTCCACATGTTGTGAATAAAATGTACACTGACTATTGTTAAGCACCGGGAGAGTTGCATTGTGTTCAGACAATCTTAGGATAATAAAACAAACATCAACAACTTACTATTAGTGTTTCTCAAATTGAAAACACAGCGAGAAATGTTACAATCACTGCTGTTCTTCTGAAGCCCACCTGTAAAGCAGCACTGCAAACTGGCCTAACCTCATCATTTGAATGATCTACACACTCACCAACCACAATCACAACCATGAGAAATGCAATGAAATGAAATGAAGGTAAGTAAGGGTTATACAGGTAGGACTGCTCTACGTGTTTCAGGCCACGTTCTCTGTATATCCAGTATGCCTCCTCTAACTCAGGAATATTGTGACTGAGGACAAGGCTCCTGACTTCACCTCCATCATTCCTTGTGGACAACATCACTGAGAAGTGTAGGGGGTCAGGTAAGGAAAACAGCCTGTACTTTGGAGTTGTTCAATCTGATAGCACCCCTACGACATATTGTATCCATTCACTCCAGTTTACCGTGCAGACAAGTCCGAATTGGACAGAGAACATCTGTTTTTCAAGCTTACCGTCTGTGGTTATTTGTTGCTCAAATAAAGCACCTAGATCTTTTTCAGGATTCTCATTTGCCCTCTGGATGAGGGTTGATGATCTTCTGTCTTCCTCTGACAGATAAAATCTATTTTAAACTGCCTTAATAACAGCCTTCCACTTCCTGCCTTTAGACTGACACGGATGGCAAGACACAATCTTATGAGACGTCTTCGTCTCATTTTAGGTTTGATTTTAAAGGGGATTATTATAAGGATTCTTATGCGAGCGAAACTCGAGAAGCAGATAGGCATCCACGGTATATTTGTTGTATAGTAGTGCCTGTGAGGTGCTTTGTGTACCTCAAACTTCCTTCCTTGCAATTCTCTAACTACCTGTCCTTTGGCAGTCTGTGTTGATTGATAGTGAGCAGATAGTCACATTTGAATGAAACACTATGATTCAGAGCCCCATTTAGAATACCTTAGTTCAGAATGTAGAGCATGGTACAAAGATGTCAGAACATGGGTAGTTGTTCTGTAAATGTATTTTATTTTAGCTGTTTTCTTTCACTCAGGGCCCACCACAGCATCAGGCCTCCCACACACTGCTTCTGAGTGGCTTAGTCATAGCTCTGACAGCCAGGCTAGAAGTGGTGCCAGAGCTACTGCTGGTCTGGCGGGCTCCCTCCCACCTCTTACCAATACTGGAGACGGGTGAATGAGTGTTGGGTAAAGGGAGTTCTGACACTTTCAACATAACACAACGCGTCTGTGTGTGTGTGCACGTGTGTGTGAACATTTGCATGTGTGTGGCTGTTGAATAGCTTGTGGGGATAATCAGTCTGTGAAATGGGGATTCTTTGTATATTTAGTTGACTGAATGTGTGTCTGAGCCCCAGTTCATGCAAAGGTCATTCTATCATCACATCCTCCCCTATTGATTATGTTTCACAACTCTGATACTGAATGGACTTGGTTGTGTCACCAACCATCCTCTTGTAAGACAATTTTCCCTGAGAAGATGTCCACATTGGCACGATGTGGGCCCAATGCAGTCTAAAGTATTGGCTCCATGTAGGCTGCCGATGCGCCTTATTTATGAAATGTATTTATGAAACTTTGAATTTAATACATAAATTGCATAATTTTCAAGCCTTTAAAGGTATTTAGGGAACGTGATACATTGTATCAGAAAGACAACCACGTTTTTACAATCATACATATATTTTTTAAAAGAGAAACTGTTTGTCATATGTCACATGCACTTAAGTATTTTTTAGACTTCATCATTGGCAGTGTACAATATTTAAAAAATTGGGCTTCACAAAACAGAACCCTTAAACTGGACCGACACTGAATAATGGTCGCACACAAAATAACTGTGTACAAACCATGCCCCCATATATTAAAATGAGCCCTGCCTCTAGCTGGGTTTGGTGTGGGCTAGCCTGTGTTGGGCTAGTTTAAGCTAGCCCGTGTTAGGCTGATGTGGGATTGGCGTGGGCAAGCCTGTGTTGGACTTGTGTGCTAGCCCGTGTTGGGCTGGTGTGCGATTAGTGTAAGTTAGCCTGTGCTGGGCTAGCCCATGTTAGGCTAGTGTGGGCTTGGTATGGGATAGCCCGTGCCCACCTAATACCCACATGGGGCCAATGGGGTCATGTTTGCTGGGTTATCCTGCCCTTAGTAGTATGTAACAGAAAATGTCCCTGGACAAAGGCCCAGCTACATTCTGAATCAGCCCCATTTTGTTCTTAAGAAAGGGATATCATATCGAGTCATTTAAATCAAGCTTCATCCACATGTCAGGACTTGCTGTGACTCCAGGATTTAAAGTGTGAACTCTTGGATTAAGGGTCAATAGAAAGCATTGAAAACATCCATCATTCGGCACAGATTAGGTTAAGTATGAAAGTGCATGCAACAGCTTTATCCACTACGTCAGTCTCATCATATACATTTAATATGATGTAATCCACTGCTATGAAAGTACTTTGGATTACAGCATCCATATGCTGTTAGATTGGAAGTATGTTTTATGGAACTACCTCCTGAGACTGCTGCTCAATATACACAAAGTATACCAAACATACCAAACATTAGGAACACCTTCCTAATATTGAGTTGCACCCCCTTCCTCCTCCCCCCTTTGCCCTCAGAACAGCCTCAATTCCTCAGGGCATGGACTCTACAAGGTGTCGAAAGTGTTGCACAGGGATGCTGGCCCAATGCTTATGGAATGGAGGATCACACAGAACTTATGGAAAAGCTAGAGAAGGAAATTGAACTTGACGAGAGTGAGGATGAATTAAATATGGTGGCAGGTGCAGTGATGAGTGCTGAGAGGAGCTGAGTTTAGAGGGAAGTGGTGTGATGAGGAAGGTTGGCGTCAAATGCAAAAAGACGGATACGTGCTCCAGTAGTTCAGAGATGGAACTTGATGAAAGTGAGGGTGAAGTATCTGCGCTCAGGACCGCCGAGTTCGAGCCTCGTCGATGATGACAAGGATGATTCTGGCACAGTGGGAGTAAGATTTGTGGAGAGAATAGATCCTTGCATTCTTGCTGATCTATATGTGCTGTCAGGTTGTGGACTGTTGAGTCGGTGAAAGTAACACAAAGTGGACTCGTGATGATTTATTGTTTCTTCCATCCAGAGAGAGCGGGCGCTCCGGACCATGCAACTCGGGACAAGAACTGTGATTTGCTTTGCTTGCCGGAGCAGGGCGCCGTTGAAAAGAGCGATAACGGGAGTGGTATTAAGTTTTCTGGTGTCTGTGACGCCCACCGATTGGGTAGATACAGACCCGATGGAGAGCATGGTGAAACGGAGAAGACATTGTCTGTCCTGCTGAGTTGTTGATGCAGAGTCTCTGCCCAACAAGGTCAAGTTAGGATGTGTTAGATAACCTGTCAGAGCTTTTGATCCGAAAATACTACAGTGTTATAGGTTCCAAGCTTATGGTCATGTTGGAGCCGTGTGTAGGACGGAGATTCCTAGATGTGTGCAGCGTACAGGAGGGCATGAGACGAAGGAATGAGTAGTATCGGTGGAGAAAGTTGTGTGTGTAAGCTGTGAGGGTGCCCATGAGGCTGGAGATCTGAGGTGTGCGGTGAGAGAGAGGCAGGTTGAGGTTGCTAGAGTCAGAGTACTACAGATAGTGTTGTATGCTGAAGCAGTGAAGAGAGTGGGAGAGGAAGATGGGTCCAGGGTGAGGGATCCTGAGAGGATTCCTGTGAGTAGTCAGAGACCAATAGAGAGGGATGGGAATATGTGCTTGAGTAAGGTGGGTTTCTTAGCAATCATAGCCATGGTTGACAACTGTACTGCAGAAATGGAATGTAAGTCACAGAAAATAGAGGTTGTGGTGGCAGCTGCAGAGAAGTACTTGGGCTTGTGAGGTTTTACTGCAGAAGATTTGCAGGGGGTGTTAAGTGGTAGTGTTCTGTCCTCGCAGACCGTGACTGGCCTCACACTTCAGTACAGTAGGTGGTGGTGTATGCACCTAAAAATTGGATGCGATCCTCCAACCCAATCTCAAAGAAGAAGAAGGGATCATAGCTTTCACCTGGGTTCACCTGGTCAGTCTATGTCATGGAAAGAGCAGGTGTTCCTAATGTTTTGTACACACAGTGTATACTGTATGTAAATGATACAAGTGTATGTAGCCACATTTCACTATGAACATAAAATTGTAATTCCAATGTGTTGTGAATGGGAAACCTGTCGCAATATCTTTAAATCAAATCAAATTGTATTGGTCACATGCAGCGAATACAATAGGTGTAGACTTTACCGTGAAATGCTTATTTACGAGCCCATTTCCAACAATGAACAGTTAAAAAGTAGGACAAATATTTGCTAAATAAAAAGGAAATAGCAACACAATATAATAACAATAACAAGACTATTTACAAGGAACACCAGTATCGAGTCAATTTGCAAGGGTACGAGGTAGTTGAGGTAATACAGTATGTACATGTAGCACAGGAGGTTGGTGTTACCTTAATTGGGGAGGATGAGCTTGTGGTAATGGCTGAAGCAGCATGGGTGGGTGAAATGGGTGAAATGGTATTAAATACATGGTTTGATGCCAACCCATTTGCTCCGTTCCAGCCATTATTATGAGCCATCCTCCACTCAGCAGCCTCCACTGATATTTTTTAAAATGTAACCTATATTTAACTATGCAAGTCAGTTGAGAACAAATTCTTATTTACAATGACAGCCTACCCGGACGATGCTGGGACAATCGTGGGCCGCCCTATGGGACTCTCAATCATGGCCGGTTGTGATACAACCTGGATTCAAACCAGGGTGTCTTTGGTGACACCTCTAGCACTGAGATTCAGTGCCTTAGACCGCTGTGCCACTTGGGAGCTCTGTAGGTAGGGGTAGAAGTGACTAGGCAATCCGGACCATGCAACTAGGGACAAGAACTGTGATTTGCTTTGCTCGCAGGAGTGGCACAGATCCTGAGTGGCGCAGATTCCGAGTGGCGCAGCAGTCTAAGCCACTGCCTCGCAGTGCTAGAGGCGTCACTACAGACCCTGGTTCGATCCTGGGCTGTATCACAACCAGCCGTGATTGGGAGTCCCATGGGGCAGCGCACAATTGGCCCAGCATCATCAGCGTTAGGGGAGGGTTTGGCTGGGGTAGGCCGTCATTGTAAATAAGAATTTGTTCTTAACTGACTTGAATAGTCAAATAAAAATAATAAAAAAATCAGGATATATAATAAACACAGTAGGTGTGTGTGATGGAGTATCAGTGTAGTATGTGTAGGTAGAGTCTAGTGACTGTGTATAAATCCAGTGCAAGAGAGTCAGTGCAAATAAAAGATGAACAAATATCTAATAAAGGGGGTCAATGTAAATAGTCTGGGTAGCAAATTGATTAACTGTTCAGTGGTCTTATGGTTTGGGAGTATAAGCTGTTCAGGACCCTTTTGGTTGCTGTGCGATAGCAGAGAGAACAGTCTATGACTTGGGTTGCTGGAGTCTTTAACAATTTTTTGCGCCTTCCTATGACACCGCCTGGTATAGAGGTCCTGGATGGCAGGGAATTCGGCCCCAGGAATGTACGGGGCTGTACGCACTACCCTCTGTTGCGGCTTGCGGTTGGATGCCGAGCAGTTGCCATACCAAGCTGTAATGCAGCCTGTCAATGGTGCAGCTGTAGAACTTTTTGAGGATCTGAGGCATACAGAATGATGCATTGGCTATGTGTAACACTGAGAGTCGATTGAACTTTTCTATTCTCAGAACCCCATTAAGATGCTTTTAAAAGCCACTCTTTTGCACGCAGAGATTGTCATGAAAAGCAGGTTCCTGAGAAACTGGTTCCTATGCTCTCTCTGAGTCTATTTCTCATTTAAATATATTTCAGAGGCAGTAGCCTAGTGGTTAGAGTGTTGGGCTAGTAACCCCGAGCTGACAAGGTATAAATCTGTCATTCTGCCCCTGAACAAGGCAGTTAACCCACTGTTTCTAGGCCGTAAATGAGAATTTGTATTTAACTGACTTGCCTGGTTAAACAAAAACAAAATAAAAAAATCCTCACCACTGATAGCCCTGTTGATAATATACAGTGCATTTGAAAGTATTTTACATTTTGTTACCGTACAGCCTTATTAATTTTTTTATTTTTAAATCATATTTTTTCTCTCATCAATCTACACACAATGCCCCATAATGAAAAAAGCACAAAAATATTTTTATACAGTGGCTTGCTAAAGTATTCATCCCCTTGGCATTTTTCCTATTTTGTTGCCTTACAACCTGGAATTAAAATTGATTTTTGGGGGGTTTGTATCATTTGATTGACACAACATGCCTACCACTTTGAAGATGCAAAATATTTTTTATTGTGAAACAAACAGGAAATAAGACAAAAAAACAGAAAACTTGGGCGTGCATAATTATTCACCACCCCAAAGTCAATACTTTGTAGAGACATCTTTTGCAGCAATTACAGCTGCAAGTCTCCTGGGGTATGTTTCTATAAACTTGGCACATCCAGCCACTGGGAATTTTGCCCATTCTTCAAGGCAAAACTGCTCCAGCTCCTTCAAGTTGGATGGGTTGTGTACAGCAATGGCTTGTGTACAGCAATCTTTAAGTCATACTACAGATTCTCAATTGGATTGAGGTCTGGACTTTGACTAGGCCATTCCAAACAATTTAAATGTTTCCCCTTAAACCACTCGAGTGATGCTTGAGCAGTATGCTTAGGGTCATTGTCCAGCTGGAAGGTGAACCTCCGTCCCAGTCTGAAATCTCTGGAAGACTCAAGAATTTCCCTGTATTTAGTGCCATCCATTATTCCTTCAATTCTGACCAGTTTCCCAGTCCCTGCCGATGAAGAACATCTCCACAGCATGATGCTGCCACCACCATGCTTCACTGTGGGGATGGTGTTCTCGGGGTGATGAGAGGTGTTGGGTTTGCGCCAGACATAGCGTTTTCCTTGAAGGCCAAAAAGCTACATTTTAGTCTCATCTGACCAGAGTACCTTCTTCCATATGATTGGGGAGTCTCCCACATGCCTTTTGGCGAACACCAAATGTGTTTGCTTACTTTTTTCTGGCCACTTCCGTAAAGCCCAGCTCTGTGGAGTGTACGGCTTAAAGTGGTCCTATGGACAGATACTCCAATCTCCGCTGTGGAGCTTTGCAGCTCCTTCAGGGTTATCTTTGGTCTCTTTGTTGCCTCTCTGATTAATGCCCTCCTTGCCTGGTCTGTGAGTGTTGGTGGGCGGCCCTCTCTTGGCAGGTTTGTTGTGGCGCCATATTCTTTCCATTTTTTTAATAATGGATTTAATGGTGCTCCGTGGGATGTTCAAAGTTTTGGATATTTTTTTATAACCCAACCCTGATCTGTACTTCTCCACAACTTTGTCCCTGACCTGTTTGGAGAGCTCCTTGGTCTTCATAGTGTCTCTTGCTTGGTGGTGCCCCTTGCTTAGTGGTGTTGCAGACTCTGAGGCCTTTCAGAACAGGTGTATATATACTGAGATCATGTGACAGATCATGTGACACTTAGATTGCACACAGGTGGACTTTATTTAACTAATTATGTGACTTCTGAAGGTAATTGGTTGCACCAGATCTTATTTAGGGGCTTCATAACAAAGGGGGTGAATATATATGCACACACCACTTTTCCATTTTTTGAAACAAGTAATTTTTTTCATTTCACTTCACCGATTTGGACTATTTTGTGTATGTCCATTACATGAAATCCAAATAAAAATCCATTTAAATTACAGGTTGTAATGCAACAAAATAGGAAAAATGCCAAGGGGGTGAATACTTTTGCAAGGTACTATAAATGTCTGCAAATTTAGCAAAAATTTGAAACTGAAATATCACATTTACAAGTATTCAGACCCTTTACACAGTACTTTGTTGAAGCACCTTTGGCAGCGATCACAGCCTCGAGTCTTCTTGGGTATGACGCTACAAGCTTGGCACACCTGTATTTGGGGAGTTTCTCACATTCTTCTCTGCAGATCCTCTCAAGCTCTGTCAGGTTGGATGGGGAGCGTCGCTGCACAGCTATTTTCAGGTCTCGCAAGAGATGTTCGATGGGGTTCAAATCCAGGTTCTGGCTGGGCCACTCAAGAACATTCAGAGACTTGTCCTGAAGCCACTCCTGCGTTGTCTTGACTGTGTGCTCAGGGTCGTTGTCCGGTCGCCCCCAGTCTAAGGTCCTGAGCTCTCTGGAGCAGGTTTTCATCAAGGATCTCTCTGTACTTTGCTCCGTTCATCTTTTCCACTGAAAAACATCCCCATAGCATGATGTTGCCACCACCATGCTTCACCGTAGGGATGGCGCCAGATTTCCTCCAGACATGACGCTTGGCATTTAGGCCAATGAGTTCAATCTTGGTTTCATCAGTCCAGAGAATCTTGTTTCTCATGGTCTGAGACTCCTTTAGGTGCTTTTCGGCAAACTCCAAGCAGGCTGTCATGTTCCTTTTATTGAGGAGTGGCTTCCATCTGGCCACTCTATCATAAAGGCCTGATTGGTGGAGTGCTGCAGAGATGGTTGTCCTTCTGGAAGGTTCTCCCATCTCCACAGAGGATCTCTGGAGCTCTGTCAGAGTGACCATCGGGTTCCTGGTCACCTCCGTAACAAAGGCCCTTCTCGTCCGATTGCTCAGTTTTGCTGGGCGGCCAGCACTAGGAAGAGTCTTGGTGGTTCCAAACTTGTTCCATTTAGGAATAATGGAGGCCACTGTGTTCTTGGAGACCTTTCAATGCTGAATACATTTTTTGGTATCCTTCTCCAGATCTGTGTCTCGACACAATCCTGTCTCAGAGGTCGACGGACAACTCTATCAACCTCATGGCTTGGTTTCTGCTCTGACCTGCACCGTCAATTGTGGGACCTTACATTGGCAGGTGTGTGTCTTTCCAAATCATGTCCAGTCAATTGAATTTAACAGGTGGACTCCAATCAAGTTGTAGAAACCTCTCAAGGATGATCAATGGAAACAGGATGCCCCTGTGCTCAATTTTGAGTCTCATAGCAAAGGGTCTGAATACTTATGTAATTAAGGTATTTCTGTTTTCGCTTTGTCATTATGGGGTATTGTGTGCAGATTGATGAGGATCTGTTTTTATTTAATCAATTTTAGAATAAGGCTGTAATGAAACAATTTTTTGAAAAATTCAAGGGGTCTGAATACTTTCCGAATGCACATATGTACTGTATGTCCAATGACTCAGATAGAGAGTTCTGATTGTAGGACTGTGGGAATGATTGAGTGAATCAAGCCTGAACCCAGGCATTGTTTAGACTAGGAGAGGTGGAGGAAGGCCGTGGTGTGTAGGTGGTACAAGGGAGTCAATAGCAGAGGTGTTGACTCGAGTCACATGACTTGGACTCAAGTCAGCTCAGACTCGAATCACAAATATGATGACTTGCAACTCGACTTTGACTTTAACACCAATGACTCGTGACTTGACTTGACTTGGACTTGAGTCTTATGACTCGACCTGACTTGATACCCTCCCCAAGCCCAAATATTACAAATGATGCTATTAAAAAAAGTGTGCAGCGCATCAACTCTTCATTTAACGGATTACAGTTTGAATCGGACAGCAGCCAATCAATTTCCAACTTTGTTCGACATTTGAAGCTGCACAAAGAACGGTAAGTCGTGGCTAATATAGCCGACAGCTATACATTTTATTACTTTACTGGTGTATCATGTAGGCTAACATAACGTTAAATCAATGAGCCTCCACAAAGTCAGTCAGTGCGGGAACGTGATCATTGCACCCAAGATCGAGCTACAACTGGCTAGGCAGTTGTAGTAGTCTAAATCCTGCCTGATGTTACTGCTGTTCCTAAAAACATTGACATACGTTAGCCTACTGTAACCACACAGAGAGAGACTGTGTGTGTTATTGTTGGGCCATTGTGTACAAGCCTACATCGCCCGATTGCGCCCCATAGCGATCCTCGATAGTTGATCACTATGGGGGGGGGGGCTTTCTCATGGCTACCCATGTATTCCCATGGAAATATAATGTTTATTTGGAAAGTAATACATCTTTTTTAAAAGCATTCATGATTTGCGTAAATGTAATATACCATTACTCTTGTTAAAAATATGAAATGGTATTACATTTGGTGAAGAGCACATTATGACTTTTGTTTAGGACTCGAAACTCAAAGTTTAGGACTTGAGACTTGACTTGATACTTGACGTTCTTGACTTGAGACTTGACTCAGACTTGCCTGGCTTAACTTGGGACTTGAGTGCTAAGACTTGAGACTTACTTGTGACTTGTAAAACAATGACTTGGTCCCACCTCTGGTCAATAGCGAGTGAAGATCCCAGGAAAATTACATCACCATGACCAAAGCAGGACCTCAGGATCTTGCGTCATCACGTGACGAGGCTAGCATTAGGGGACATGTCTCACTCTGGGTCCATATCATAGACTTAAGATAGCTCAGTTGGTACAGCATTGCGCTTGTAACGCCAGGGCAGTGGATTCGATTCCCAGGACCACCCATTTGTAAAATGCATGCATGGATGACTGTAAGTCGCTTTGGATAAAAGCATTTGCTAAATGGCATATACAGTGCCTTCAGAATGTATTCACACCCCTTGACTTTTTCCACATTTTCTTGTGTTACAACCTGAATTTAAAATTGATTACATTGAGATGTTGTGTCACTGGCCCACACACAATACCCCATAATGTGAAAGTGGAATTATGTTTTTGGAAATGTTTACAAATTAATAAAAAATGAAAAACTGAAATGTCTTGAGTCAATAAGTATCCAACCCCTTTGTTATGTAAAGCCTAAATAAGTTCAGGAGTACACATTTGCTGAACAAGTCACATAATAAGTTGCATGGACTCTGTGTGCAGTAAGTCTTTAACATGATTTTATTATGATTACCTCATCTCTGCATCCCACACACACAATTATCTGTAAGGTTGAGCAGTGAATTTCAAACACAGATTCAACCACAAAGACCAGGGATGTTTTTCAATGCCTTGCAAAGAAGTGCAACTATTGGTAGGTAGGTAAATAAAATAAAAACAGACATTGAATATTCCTTTGAGCATGGTGAAGTTATTAATTACACTTTGGATGGTATCAATACACCCAGTCACTAAAAAGATACAGGCATCCTTCTGAACTCAGTTGTCGGAGAGGAAGGAAACCGCTCAGGGATTTCACCATGAGGTCAACAGTTACAGAGTTTAATGGCTGTGATAGGAGAAAAGTGAGGAAGAATCAACAACATGGTAGTTACTCCACAACACTAACCTAAATGACAAAGTGAAAAAAAGGATGCCTGTACAGAATACAAATATTCCAAAACATGCATCCTGTTTGCAATAACGCACAAAAGTAAAAATAAATGAACTTTATGTCCTGAATACAAAGTGTTCTGTTTGGGGCAAATCCAACACAACATATCACTGAGTACCACTCTCCATATTTTCAAACATGGTGGTGGCTTCATCAATAGCCTAAAACACAAGGCCAAATATACATTGGTGTTGCTTACCAAGATGACATTGAATGTTCCTGACTGGCCTAGTTACAGTTTTGACTTAAATCATCTTGAAAATCTATGGCAAGACTTTAAAATGGCTGTCTAGCAATGATCAACACCAACTGGACAGAGCTTGAAGAATAAAAAAAATATATAATTAGCAAATATTGTACAATCCAGATGTGCAACGCTCTTAGAGACTCACAGCTGTAATCGCTGCCAAAGGTGACTCAGGGGTGTGAATACTTCTGCATATTATATTCTGTATTTCATTTTCAATAAATTCGTAAACATTTCTAAAAACATGTTTTTCCACTCGGTCATTATAGGGTATTGTGTGTAAGTGGGCGAGATTTATTTTTTATGTAGAATTCAGGCTTTAACACAAAAAAATGTTGAGTAAGTCAAGGGGTATCAATACTTTGAGGGCACTGTATACAGTGGGGGAAAAAAGTATTTGATCCCCTGCTGATTTTGTACGTTTGCCCACTTACAAAGAAATTAGTCTATAATTTTAATGGTAGGTTTATTTGAACAGTGAGAGACAGAATAACAACAAAAAAATCCAGAAAAACGCATGGCAAAAATGTTATAAAATGATTTGCATTTTAATGAGGGAAATAAGTATTTGACCCCTCTGCAAAACATGACTTAGTACTTGGTGGCAAAACCCTTGTTGGCAATCACAGAGGTCAGACGTTTCTTGTAGTTGGCCACCAGGTTTGCACACATCGCAGGAGGGATCTTCTCCAAGTCATTGAGGTTTCGAGGCGGACGTTTGGCAACTCGAACCTTCAACTCCCTCCACAGATTTTCTATGGGGTTAAGGTCTGGAGACTGGCTAGGCCACTCCAGGACCTTAATGTGCTTCTTCTTGAGCCACTCCTTTGTTGCCTTTGCCGTGTGTTTTTGGTCATTGTCATTCTGGAATACCCATCCACGACCCATTTTCAATGCCCTGGCTGAGGGAAGGAGGTTCTCACCCAAGATTTGACGGTACATGGCGCCGTCCATCGTCCCTTTGATGCGGTGAAGTTGTCCTGTCCCATTAGCAGAAAAACACCCCCAAAGCATAATGTTTCCACCTCCATGTTTGACGGTGGAGATGGTGTTCTTGGGGTCATATGCTGCATTCCTCCTCCTCCAAACACGGCGAGTTGAGTTGATGCCAAAGAGCTCCATTTTGGTCTCATCTGACCACAACACTTTCACCAGTTGTCCTCTGAATCATTCAGATGTTCATTGGCGAACTTCAGACGGGCATGTATATGTATTCTTGAGCAGGGGGACCTTGCGGGCGCTGCAGGATTTCAGTCCTTCACGGCGTAGTGTGTTACCAATTGTTTTCTTGGTGACTATGGTCCCAGCTGCCTTGAGATCATTGACAAGATCCTCCCGTGTAGTTCTGGGCTGATTCCTCACCGTTCTCATGATCATTGCAACCCCACGAGGTGAGATCTTGCATGGAGCCCCAGGCCGAGGGACATTGACAGTTCTTTTGTGTTTCTTCCATTTGCGAATAATCGCACCAAATGTTGTCACCTTCTCACCAAGCTGCTTGGCGATGGTCTTGTAGCCCATTCCAGCCTTGTGTAGGTCTACAATCTTGTCCCTGACATCCTTGGAGATCTATTTGGTCTTGGCCATGGTGGAGAGTTTGGAAACTGATTGATTGATTGCTTCTGTGGACAGGTGTCTTTTTTACAGGTAACAAGCTGTGGTTAGGAGCACTCCCTTTAAGAGTGTGCTCCTAACCTCAGCTCGTTACCTGTATAAAAGACACTTGGGAGCCAGAAATCTTTCTGATTGAGAGGGGGTCAAATACTTATTTCCCTTATTAAAATACAAATCAATTTATAACATTTTTGACATGCATTTTTCTGGATTTTTTTGTTTGTTATTCTGTCTCTCACTGTTCAAATAAACCTACCATTAAAATTATAGACTGATCCTTTCTTTATCTGTGGGCAAACGTACAAAATCAGCAGGGGATCAAATAATTTTTCCCCCCACTGTATGTACACATCGTATAATTTCATCTGTCCCATTATGGCGTCTGTGAGAGAACAGACAGCGCCATTGAGGCCCTCTCCATTTTGAAGTAGTCAATTTTCTTCTTCTACTCCTTCTATGAGTTGGCAAACAAACTGAAAGGTGCATACTGCCACCTGGAATGTGTTGTTTGAACAGGTATAAAGACAATGTTGGCAATTTACAGTTAGGGAGTGTTTGCTCACGAGTATAATTCATTGGCTGACCCCTCCTGGTGACCTGGATGGAATAATGTGTCCTTCCTTAACCAGAGGAAGAGGCGAAGCGAGAGGGTCCACTCCAGTCAAAATCTGTCCAAGGCGGAATACAGCAATAAGCAGACCAATAAATAGACAGCCTGCCTTCCCTCCTTTGGGAGAATGACTCACATTGTTAGGGCGGAGACAAGAACATCTCGTCAGTATATACAGTATCTCTGCATTAACCCATAGGAAGTCCCACCCAATTGACTACTTCAAAATGGTGAAAGTCCTCAACTGCACTGCCCATGCTAAAACGGGCTTTTGGGCACTACAGTCCCCCATCTATCTATATGGTGCTATTATGTGACAAGTATTCATTCCCCTGCTGGCGCCAACATAGTAGTAGACTTGAATTCAGGATCTAACAATGCCTAATTTTCATCATCTATTGATCATATTGTTCTATTATTGAAGACATTAATGCTATTTTTTTTGTATTTATTCAAGCATTGGACATTTGTTTTCATTTTCTATCCCAATGTGCAATCAATTATATAATGGTTCACTAGCTACATTCCCATAATTCCTGTTGCACAGCTACCCACTGACCAAAAAAAGAGGAGGAGCTGTGTGCTACGTATGTGGTAACAACGTTTTCTTGTTGCAATGAGCAGCGCAACGTGAGGGTGGCAGCAGTGGGAATACTTTCCCAACAACAATATAGCAAACACAGTGTGTGATATCGATGTTTCAGCAGCCTGTCTGGGAATAGTGTATCGCACAAGCGAAGGAGTACGTGGCAGAATTATCGGCATATCTGTAGCTAGCTGGGCGATCTTTCGTACTACGCGCGACGACTAGACAGAGAGCCAGGATGGAGCATCTTTTCTAAACATCCCTCGCGCTATGTGCTGCGGTTGAAGGGGTGTGGGACCGATGAACGTGTCTATACGCTGACTTTCTATGAATGAAGCGTTTGGTGTTTTCAGACCAGGCATAAACGTTTTGTAATTCAGAGAGAAAGGATGATATTGGTTTCGACTGCAGTTCGCAACAAACCCGGATACAAGAGCGGAAAAAAGTGCCGTACCACAAGCAGTGTCGACTTACTTTGGTGAGCTGTCAGAGGGGTAGAAACACTAACGTTAGAGGGATTCGGTTTCTGTGATGGTATGCCGCAGGTGATGTGACCGTAATGTTTGCTGAATGAAAACGGGTATTGGTTTACAGGAAACGACAGAACACTCAGAAGTCCCCCCTCCCCGAGTTTCAATACAAGTATGTTACAATGTCGTTAACTTAGCTAGCTGCATTTTCTTTTTTGTTGGTAGTTTGCTACTAGCTAACATTAGCTGTCTATACCTAGCCGTAAAGTACATTTGCCGAATTATTTTCACGTAACATTAGTTAACGTTTGATTATTTGGTAATGTTAGTTCCGTTAGCTAACTACACATTGTTACAGCGGTGATATGAACGCTTCCGTACATCCCGTTACATTAACTAACTAGTGTAAAATATAGCAGGCAAACTTTCAAATAACCTGTTCTTGGCGATACTTTAAGTTCTCAATTCGGGAGAAAAGTATATCTTATACATATCCGTGTCCAGTTGCAGGTGGTTCTCCCAAAACCAGATAATATTCAGAAAAGTATCAAATCCACGTTTTGTAGAGTTAGAAATGCCTCTTGCATGTGTGTAGATCTTTGTTTTGGTCGCACTGTGAAGCGCTGCCATTTAGTTCCGCACGTGGCCCCGACTAGTTCCTGAAAAGATGTTGGGAAATGCAAGAACTCTGGCAACTAAAATGTCATGGGAACTCCTCACTCGGCGCCAAAAGTGGATTTAATATATTTCTGAATATTCTGTTTTTTGGAGAACCACCTGCAACTGGGCACGACATGTATAAGATACACTTTTTGCCGGAGTCGAGAGAATTAAAGTATTGCCAAGAAGAGGTTAGTTAAATGCGCCTGCTATGCTTTACACTAGCTAATGTATAAAGGTCTAAAGGAAAGGTTCACCCATTTTGAATGTTATATTGTTTTTGTGCATCTCTGAGTGATGTTCTATTGATTCCCTTGATCATTTAATGTTTTCATGTGTTTCTGAGTTATTGGCGTTCAAGCAGGGATAAATCCAGCAGGTATGACGTAGCACTGTGAGAAAACCGCTCTCACTGCACTGGAAGTTAATATGAATACGACTTTTAGATCGTAAAAACGTCTATCATACATGTCAGATTTCAATACTGTCTGATGTCATAACTCGGGAGAATGTCTTCTCTCAAATGAGCCATTGGTCATATTTTTGCTATATTCCTGCCTCGAGAAATTTGTCATTTAACGGAGGGCCTAGGGTGTATTGCATGGTGCTATTGCCAGAGATATTATAGAAAGGAGATAAGAATCCAATGAATGAAGGAGCGTATAACGCCCCACCCAGCAAGACTGCGGACCAATCGTGTTCACGTTGTCATGCTGCGTCACGCGTTTGCTAAGCTAATCCTTTTCAAATTGACTGTATATGTCAAGAAATGTGCCTATTAAGTATGTAATGTCACAATTCCAAAGCTATTCGATACTACAGATGGAAAGTTAATTATCTCCCATTTTGGAAAAGATTTGTAATGTTGAACTTCTGGTTTATGAATTTGGTGCTAATGTTAGGTTTTTGAGCGATTTCCCAATAGACTCCCTTTCAGTCCTTGTCCCAGAATCGCACAGAATGCACCGTGCGGCCCATTTACGTTGCATGGGCAACTTTTCCCATCTCCTTAAAAGTATTTCCGCCATTGCAAATGTTAGACTCCACTCTGAGGGACATCGATCAGCAGGTTGAACATGGTGAGATTGTAGACTCCTAAATTGATAGTGCAGTTTGTTTAGGCGATTTTTACAGCTAACTAGCTACGTTACGTGCTGATATTGTCTTTGGTATTGTTGTGTTTAGCTACGTTTTCTAGCCAGCCAGCCCATTGCATTGCGGATTTTTGTAGTCGACTTGAGCTGCAACAGATTTCCACAAAGATTTTCAATGGTGCTACCAACCTTATTATGACGCCATATAACACAAAAATTAAACATTCATTCACAAAAAATATTGTGCTCATTTAACACTGTAAATTAAAGGAATAAGTGGTTTTGGGTGGATTGTTAGCTGCTTTTAGCAACTCGAGTATTTACACTAGGGTTGCTGGGAATTAGCTTGCAATAAAAAGGAATAGTCCGCCGAAAACCAGAAGTTAAATAAAATTAAATTTCAACTTCCTGTGTCGATTGTCTGTAGCCTTGGTCCTTATGCGGGGAGGAATTTGATATAAAAAAAACATGATGGGACATATAATTAAACAGAATGTCCACAGGTGGGTCTGTTGTAGACCCATGCAGTTCCACAGTAAGGTCAGTTCCTCTGCTTACTTACATCATGTTAAAAATATAAGTCCCCCACAAGTTCTTGCTTTTTGTGCAAGTGTGGTGCATATTTAGGACTTTTATTTTGATGTGAGGTAAGTGGACAAGAAGTGGGTCTACAAAAGACCCATGTTTGGAAAGCCTGTTTAATTTGCGTTCTATTAGATGTTTTTCTCCATTTCCCCCCCTGCATAAGGCCCAACCCTACGGAGTAAGCTGAAATTGAATTGTATATAACTTTTGGCTTCCGGTGGACTATTCAGTTTTTTTTTTGTAAGATAATTCCGAGCAACGTTAGTTTCAAGTTTTAATGGCACGTGCTTAAGTACAGTGAAATGCCTTTCTTGCAAGCTCTAACCCCAACAATGCACTAATCAATAACAATGTAATGCTACAAATAATAAGGTATAACAAAAACACGCACGATATAAGAAGAACACAGTAAAGTAAGTAAGCATACTATATACAGGGTCAGTTCCAGTACCATATTTACAATGGGCAGGAATACTGGATCAATAGAGGTAGATATGTATAGGGGTAAGGTGACTAGGCCTCAGGATATATGATAAACAGAGTAGCAGCAGCGTATGTGAGTGGGTGTGTGTAGTCGGTATAAATGTATGTGCATATTATGTGTGTGTGAGCAAATGATGGAGTGAGTGTTTGTATGTGTGTTGGAGTATCAGTGTGTGTAGTTTAGGGCTCTGAGTATGCATAGAGAAAGTGCAAAAATAATAAAATAGTCCGTGCAGCCATTTTGTTAGCTATTTAGCAGTATTATGGCAAAAGGATAGAAGCTGTTCGTGAGCCTGTTGGTGTCAGACTTGATGCACCGGTACCGCCTGCCGTGTGGAAGCAGAGAGAACGGTCTATGGCTTCGGTTGTTGGAGTCTTTATTTAACGATTTCCCGGGCCTTCCTTTCACACCGCCTGATAGAGTGATCCTGGATGGCAAGGAGCTGTCCGCACCACTGGGCCGTCCACACCGCGCTGGTGTGTAAATACTAGCGTTGCTAAAAGCAGCTAGGGCATGGAAGCATTCACCTTTCACCGCCATAACAATGTGTGGCTAGAGCCAAGGAACGCTAGCTTGCTAGTGAAAAGTTTCAAGCATGTAAGAAGCTGTCACTTGTAGCTAGCTAGTTATCTTAGTGGTAAAATGGGTAGCCAAGTAGGTCTGGCTGTCATGCTAGAGAAATGTGTGTGCTTAGATTTAGCTACATAAACTCCCCATAGTCCATTATGAACTCATAAAACATTTAGCTGTCTGATAAAACATGACTTCTTAAATGGTAGCTAGCTAACCTTCTAAATCCATACAACATCATCAGCAATAATAAAACAAAAATTAAAAGTGATCCTAAAGTCAGACTGGTCCCAGATCTGTTTGTTTGTTTTGCCAACTGTTGTTCATTGTCTTTTTGGCATGACAGCAACCATAGGAGTTGACTCGGCTGTATACAGCCCCCACAGATCTGGGACCAGGCTATAATCAGACCACTTTCTTTCCAGTAACATAATAGTTGCTTTCATTACAGCGGCGCTTGTACCCCCTGGCCCTGGACTGCTTCAACTGTTGGGGGATCTCACTGAGTGACCATTGATGCTGCATCTCAGGGTTGCTGAGCCTATGCGAGAGTGCGAGTACAGCCAGATCAGCACTCGCAGCTCGACCCCGATGGAGACTCCATACAAGAAGAGGACCCCAAAGAGGAGGAAGTGGCAAGCCTTCCCAGGGCGGAATAAATTTTACTGCAATGGGAGGATCATGATGGCCAGGCAGACAGGGGTCTTCTACCTTACCCTTGTCCTAATTCTCGTCACAAGCGGACTCTTCTTCGCTTTTGAGTAAGTAGCTAAAGGTTTTGCCCTTTGATTTTGCCATCGTTTCTTTGGCCATGGCCACTTTGCCTATGAACTGGGCATTGGGGCTGTCTGGAGTTTTGGTGTGCTGTAGCTAACAAAGAGCCAGGGTTTATGGCCCAACCTGTCACTGTGTATTAGCCAGGGGTGGCCTGTATGTGGATGAGACTGTGGCTCTCTCACTCACTGTTCCTCAAGGTGCTCTTTCACCTTGAGCTGTCACATCGAGCAGCGTCTTGGAGTTGGCAGAGGGTTTAAAGCCTTTTCATTCCGTTAGCTCAGCTCTAATGTTTAATCTTAGACATTTTTCTGGAAGTGTCATGGCAATTAATTAGAGGGTAGATACTGTAGCGTAGGTAGGCTACTTGTCTTAACTCTCATTCATCACTCTTACTGACAGCCAGGACAGCCTACTTGATGTCCATTTGCCTCTCGGGTTAGTAATCATGGTAACACTTGTCTAGTTTCTTTTGAAAAGGTGTATCTGCTCTTGTTTGTCTGTCATAGTCACTGGTTGAGTGACTCCACTATACGATACTTGTCCATGCATGTAGATTGGGGCGGCAGGTAGCTTAGTGGTTAGAGCGTTGGGCTAGTAACCGAAAGGTTGCTGGATCGAATCCCCCGCGCTAACAAGGAAAAATCTGTCATTCTGCCCATGAGCAAGGTAGTTCCCCGGGCGCCGATGACGTAGATGTTGATTTAAGGCAGCCACCCAAAGCGTGGCCAATACACATTTCAGATGTACCACTGACTAGGTATCCCACTTTCCCTAGACTGCATAAGCCTTAAATGGTCAGTCCTTTCCAAATAAATGAATTTCAGTTTCATTAGCATTTTTGTTCTAGACAACTCCTCCTCTCTCATTCTTCCTCTCTTGTGTACACACACAGCAACACACAAGTAATCCAAACCCCATCCATTCTAAACACAGCAGTGAGGGAAAAAAGTGTATGACCTCTCTGAAGTACCAGATTTCCCCAGCCCGGACTGGTTTACCCTGTTTTTATGAAACTTCTCCAGATCTGTCAGACTTGCTTGTTTTACAAGCATGTCACTGCACCTGCCATAACATCTGCAGATCTGTGTACGCGACCAATAAACTTTGATTTGATTTGTTGTGACACATTGTTTATTTCATGTGGTGAAGTGTGGAGCCTGTAAAGCCAGAGCGCTGAGTCCCCACTTCTCCTCTCACACTGTCCCTGGCTTTATAACAGTGCAACCTGTCACCTGGGGGGGGGGGGATACGGAACCCCTAGAGCGAAGACTGATGAAAATAGGGGAGTCAGTGGGGGTCCACTGTCAGTGTACCTTGGCTTGGATGAGTCAGACTCCCCTATTTTCATCAGTTTGTAAATTGACTCCTAGGTCCCATGGAGTACAGGGATGTCTCAGCAGCTCTATGCTGGACCAGTCAGCCACTCTCTCCCTGCTAGTCCTCCTGACGAATCATTCCTTGTGACAATCTGCTTCTTTTCCTACCTTGGCTTGGATGTTGTTGCTGATTCAGGACCGGCAGCTTTTCTCTCTAGGGGTTCCGTATGCATGATCAAGACCTGGGTATATTCTTAATGTCATATCAACGTAAAAACCTTTTCCATGTTGTCATTTCTGCTAATCCTGACCTGCTGCCAGTTCCATTCCATTAGTAGTGCTCTGCATTATGTGAGAGATATTGACCTCCTACCTTCCACCAACTTTATCAGCTAGACTTGTGTAAACTCACCTCAGTGCCGTCACTGTCATAACCCCAGTCGCCAAGAGCAATTCTGGTTGTGAGCGTTCATCACTGTAAAAAACCCAGCACCACCAACCAACAAGTTATATTTTGGCCAGTGGAGAGCTGTCTGTATATAGATGAAAATCGCAGAGACTGGTAACCATCCAATCCTCACACAGGGACCTCCATCCACCCACCTGGAGAATACCAGCTGCTTCCTAGTGAAACACCCCTTTGGGCTTAATTTCCTGCCTGCCTGACCTGCCCAGCTGAACCAGCACTCTCGCTCGGTGCTGCCTTTGGTTGTTCTCACTACAGTGTTCTGTTCACAGGAACAGCAGAGGACAACGGAGAGCTCAGTACCGTAGGCTCAGTAATGTCGCGTCTCCTCTCTCCAGACCTGCAGGCCATCCGAGTCCTCCTGACTATTCTCTCTGTCACCCCCCCCCCCCCCCCCCCCCCCGTTCAGCTGAGAGGAGCCAGCTATCTATCGGACAGGGTGCTAGTCAGGACTGAACCTGCTCGCTGTGGTTTGCTGTCCTCAACTTTAATGCATCTAGATTTGCTGTGTATTTCCTACCTTTCACACGCCGGTGCCAGTCCAGCCCAGGGCATTGTCGTGAACGTCTAGCCTAATCCCTATTGGTGCCTGCCTGGCTGCCATAACGCAAAACCCTCATTCCTCTTTCTCCTTCAGTTGCATATCATGATAAGGTTGAAGGTCTGTTGTAACCAAACGGCAGAGGCTTGGTTGTCTGCCTGTCGCTAGCCTTAAACTCACATCAGAGGTCCAGTCTGGTGAGGTCATCCATTGTTCCTCTGCGTTCTCCAGACTTCCTTCCAGTTGGTGGAGAGAAAGCGGAGATCTATGAAGCAGTAAAGGGAGGCAGCAGGAAAAGCAGATATTGTCTTCATCCCTCTTATTGTCCCCAATCTCAGAAACAGATACTCGGCTATTTATGTATGGAAGCCCTCTTAGTGAAAGCCAGACTCTAGTCTGTTTATTATTCTGTTCTGTTGCTCCCGCCCAGACGCCCATGTGCGCTGTTGCAACTTGCACATGCTCCCCCTTGTCTTGTAAAAGTTTTACCCAGACAAATGTTTTGAAGTAGTTATTTTGAGGCACTGTAGTTCATTCCTTTAGAAAATACTGTAGGCCTTGTTCTACAGGACTTCCTGTTGTCCAAGGAGATGGTCTTAACTCTTATGTTTGTCTGTCTATGAAAAACTCTATTCTGGACTGAACATAGGCTTAGTTATTGAAAGCAGCTAGCTTGTGACACGGCACAAATGAGGTGTGTGTGTGACGTGCAGCAAATCATAATAGATGGCAGGCAAGATCCAGTGACCCGCGCTCACTCTCTCTCAAGCTTGCTCTCGCTCGCATGCCCGCTCTCGCCCTCTCTCACTCGTGTCCTCTCTCCTCAAGTATGGTTGTATGGTTGCTATTAGACCCGCTGCTTTGTCTCGCTCTGAAATTTGTGCAAGACCGAGAGACCCAGATCTCCCTTTGTTTGTTTGCCACGTTGTCTCGAGATTAAAATACACATCTACCACATGTGGCGTGCAAGTCTCTCTGTGTGTGTGCAGGGATGGAATTATTTATTGAATTTAAGGGGCATTTCTGCACCCTTTGACTTGTATAATTGGGTGGGTAGGTGAGTGTACATTTGCGTGATTTCTATGTGTGGTTGCGTGGGTTTGTGTGTTATGGTTGCCCTTATGGTTGCCCACTGTGTGAGACCTCATTCTGAATGTCATCTCTCTGTGTGACAGTCTGAATGTTTTACTTCAATAATAAGGAAGGCCAGTTCCTTCCTGCCACATAGCAGCAAAAACATGCAACAGTTAGGCTACTGCCATGTAGTGACCTAACGCTAATCTCAGTTAACACATGATGACATGATGGACATGTTTAACCAGGTGTGTTATGGTGAGTATGTTTAGTGTGGTTTTTGATTGGGTGTTGGCAAGCAGGATCTTGTTTTACACACACACACACACAAGGGATGTGACAAATGGAAAAATGTTCATGTTTAAACTGACCTTAAAAAATCCATAAAAATAAATTAAAAGTCATAATTCTGTGTGAACAATGGAGAATATGGTCCTATTGTGTATGGTGTTCATATTACATGACTTAAGGGTAATTACATTTCTTCCACCACAGTCAGGCTGAATATCAAACTCAACACTTGGCCCCTAAGCCCTTTTAACTCAACGCTTGGCCACTCGCTTTTGTGTTCGATAGTGATCACTCGAGTCTGCAAGTGTTTTGGCCAAAATGAGCATTGAGACGATGCACACTCAATGTCCCAACTGCCACTTATCAATATTCCAACATTCTGAATCATTCACAAGCATTGTCACCCACGACCTGTCTTGTGCGTGACTCGCTCACTATGAAACACGAGCACTTGGGCCGATGGACACGCAATATTTCTTCCATGGCAAAAATGAAAACACAAAGCAGATAACTCTTTGGCCCTTAAAAAAAAAAAAAAAAAAAATGCTGTAAAATATTGTGTGCTATAGCTTAGAAATTAAATAAATGTGGCTCTGGATGACAAAATGTTTGTTTCCAACATTAGGGCTGTTTTTCTAAAGAATTTAAATCCGATTTTGTGTTTTGTTTCCTTGCTACGATACTAACAAGGGTCGCGGTACTGGTGTCGTCCCAGCTCTATATGGCAACCGGGGAGTATGGGCAAAGTAGTGTTTCAAAAGGATTGGATGTATGGAAAGCTAACAATGAAATTTGACTGACTGGTGCACGGTATAGCAAACATATTTTTTTTCTGTAGAACATAAACTGTTTGGTACTAGAATTTGACACTTTCGGTACTTTTGTCAAATGTGTCTTCCGTCGTAAACTGAGAGGATCAAGTCTGTCTCAGCGCAGCCGATGTCCCCACACGAGCGCACTGTGTATGCCTCTTGCCTGCTCAACGTTCTTGTTGCTAGAGCTGCCACTGCGCTGGGAATCTGGTCTGCATCATGTTCGCTTCCCACTCATGCTGCACAGAAGTTAACACACTTGAATAATTCAACATGGCATGTAGAAATGTTGAAACTGTAGTGTTAATTACTGTTCGCAAAACAATGTCCATAGAGGCTAGAACACTACAATGCAAGAAGATACCGGTAGCTTCCAGCTTTGTAGGCTAATTTCCTTGCTAGCTTACAGCTGAAGCTAACATCAATTCACATCCATGGTACTTTGTGATAATATGCAAACTATTTTCTTTGTAATTTACTGGAAAGCTAACAATGAAAGTCATGGGACCGATTTTATTAGCATTTTTCACACCATGTCCAAATCATACAAAAGTATCTCAAATGTATTGTGAAGCTCAACAAAGTTACTTATAGATGATTTAAACATCATACAAGGAAAATGTTAATATCGGTCCCATGACTTAAATGGGATTTGTGCAACCAGGGCATGTGGAAACAGTGCCAGTGAAACCAAACCTTGATTTCCTGTCTTAACTTGTCCATTGACTGCTTACAGGGTAACGATTTGTATTTATTTTTTTGGTAATTTGAGTGAATTGTCCCTTAATGTCAATCCCTGTTCATCATAGCTTCCTCTTGACAAGCATATTTCAATGGCAGGCAGTGCCACTAGGAGTGTGGTTTAAGTTGCCATCAACTATTGAGAGAGCTTTATCTTTTTGTACCACATCTACAACTAACCATAACAGTCTGGAGCCCAGAGCTGTACAAAACAGGTGGGCCTAGATCAGTCCCCATCAAAGCAGGGCATTAGAAACTAGCACCAAGAATGTCTATATGATCACAATACCAGTGGAGCTGCTAATCATAATGCTACTCTCCTTCCCTACATCAGGATTAATGCCAGTGTATGCTATTTTGTTTATGTTCTGTTTGCTCGTCATGCTGAAGTGCTCTGTCATTATGCACATGATCCCGTAGACCATCGGCTGCAGCTATCCATCCAACCCAGTGGTGAATCATACCCTCTCATTTTCAGGGCATGCCTGTGACTGAGCAGGCAGCAGCCAGGTAGCTCTGACAGGATGGCTTGGTTACACAGTGGAGTATGGCATAGGATTAACCTCCACTTTCATTTGTTATAGCCTGAGAATTATTGAGTTTGACAACGTTTGCTGCATTTCTGTAACATCTCTTTGTCCATCTCCTTTTCAGCGACAGTTTGTAGGATAATGTCGGGATGCTTTTTGGTTACAGACAGTATATTCTGAGGATGTATGTTCCCAAGATGAGACTAGAGACTGAAATACAGCTAGGCCTGTATCTAATTGTACACCCCAGGCAAAGCATTAATAGCAAATTATTGTAACTGCGTCCATCAGAGAATACAGCAGGTAACAATTCCCTCAGCCAAGGATGTTGGGAATAGTTTTTTAACATTTTTATTACAAAGGTACATCCTCTTTTATGTAGCTTAGTTCTGCCCAGTGTTCAGAGAGAAGGTAATATGTCTTGGAGGACTATGCAAAGGCAGAACTCCTGTAACTGGTAAGTCAATCCCTCCAGGGGCAGCCAAATGTGAAAGAGTTCAGTATGCTTCTGAAGGCAACTTTTTGGCACAGCCACACCCGCAACGCACACCGTTTCCTGAGAATAAAGCACCCGCTTTCCTGAGAGGGGGAGTTTGTGCTATGCCTACATAAAGTCTCTCAATGAGTCAGCAAGAAACCACTTACAAGTGTCACCTGCCCTTTTGAAAAACATGCTGTTGGAACTTACACTAAAACCTGCCTTTCACTGCATCCCCGACCACAGAAGAGTTCAAACTGCTTTTCAATAATCTACATTTCATAAACTCGATTTAATTGACACACTTACCATTTGAGTTGCGTAACTGGTCAGTGAACAATGACTGAGGTAGAATACTAAACTATGCTAAAGGTCATCCAGCCTCATCTGTGTGTTTAGCAAACATTTCCCCGTTTGGACAAGTCGTTCCTAACAGGTCACTCCTTGTCATGTACTTTTCCTGTTTCTGTCTCTTTCCTGCGAAGCCGAGAGAGGCTAATCATCTGGGTCAGATGGTTTAGACCCTTTAAGGTTGCTGCCCCAATCCTCGCCAAGCCTATCTCCAACCTTTTTAACCTGTGTCTCCTTTCCTTTCTGAGGAGGTTCCCATTGCTTGGAAGGCAGCCACGATTCGTCCTTTATTTAAACTGTTATAGGCCTATTTCTATTTTGCCCTGTTTATCAAAAATGTTGGAAAAATAATCAACTGACTGGCTTTCTTGATGTCTGTAGTATTCTCTCTGGTATGCAATCTGGTTTCCGCTCAGGTTATGGATGTCACTGCAACCTTAAAGGTCCTCAATGATGTCACCATTGTCCTTGATTCTGAACAATATTGTGGTGCTATTTTGATACCGGTAGACCATTCCGTTCTTGTTGGTCGACTAAGGAGTATTGGTGTCTCTGAGGGGTCTTTGGCCTGGTTTGCTAATTACCTCAGAGTGCAGTGTATGAAGTCAGAAAATCTGCTGTCTCAGCCACTGCCTGTCACCAAGGGTGTACCCCAAGGCGCGAGCCTAGGCCCCACGCTCTTCTCAATTTACATCAACAACATACAGTTATAGTCAGAAGTTTACATACACCTTAGCCAAATACATTTAAACTCAGTTTTTCATAATTTCTGACATTTAATCCTAGTAAAAATTTGCTGTCTTGGGTCAGTTAGGATCACCACTTTATTTTAAGAATGTGAAATGTCAGAATAATATTAGAATGATTTATTTCAGCTTTTATTTCTTTCATCACATTCCCAGTGGGTCAGAAGTTTACATTACACTCAATTAGTATTTGGTAGCATTGCCTTTAAATTGTTTAACTTGGGTCAAATGATTCGGGTAGCCTTCCACAAGCTTCCCACAATAAGTTGGGTGAATTTTGGCCCATTCCTCCTGACAGAGCTGGTGTAACTGAGTCAGGTTTGTAGGCCTCCTTGCTCGCACACACTTTTTCAGTTCTGCCCACACATTTTCTATGGGATTGAGGTCAGGGCTTAGTGATGGCCACTCAATACCTCGACTTTGTTGTCCTTAAGCCATTTTGCCACAACTTTGGAAGTATGCTTGGGGTCATTGTCCATTTGGAAGACCCATTTGCGGTCAAGCTTTAACCTCTCTAGGGCAGGTGGCACCAAATCGTCCCACCTACGTAACAGCCAGTTGAATCCTGTGGCGCGATATTCAAATACCTTAGAAATGCTATTACTTCAATTTCTCAAACATATGACTATTTTACAGCATTTTAAAGACAAGACTCTCGTTAATCTAACCACACTGTCTGATTTCAAAAAGGCTTTACAACGAAAGCAAAACATTAGATTATGTCAGCAGAGTACCCAGCCAGAAATAATCAGACACCCATTTTTCAAGCTAGCATATAATGTCACAAAAACCCAGAAGACAGCTAAATGCAGCACTAACCTTTTGATGATCTTCATCAGATGACACACCTAGGACATTATGTTATACAATACATGCATGTTTTGTTCAATCAAGTTCATATTTATATCAAAACCCAGCTTTTTACATTAGCATGTGACGTTCAGAACTAGCATACCCCCCGCAAACTTCTGGCAAATTTACTAACAATTTACTAAATTACTCACGATAAACGTTCACAAAAAGCATAACAATTATATACAGAACTCCTCTATGCACTCGATATGTCCGATTTTAAAATAGCTTTTCGGTGAAAGCACATTTTGCAATATTCTAAGTAGATAGCCCGGCATCACAGGGCTAGCTATTTAGACACCCAGCAAGTTTAGCCTTCACCAAACTCCGATTTACTATTAGAAAAGTTTGATTACCTTTGGTGTTCTTCGTCAGAATGCACTCCCAGGACTTCTACTTCAATAACAAATGTTGGTTTGGTCCCAAATAATCCATAGTTATGTTCCAACAGCGGCGTTTTGTTTGTGCGTTCAAGACACTATCCGAATGGTAAATATGGGTCATTTCGTGACAAAAGATTTCTAAATATTTCATTACAGTACTTCGAAGCATGTCAACCGCTGTTTAAAATCAATTTTTATGCCATTTTTCTCATAAAAAAGCGATAATATTCTGACCGGGAATCTGCAATTAGGTAAACAGACGAAAGAAAATACAGCATGGGGTCGACTCGGGCACGCGCCTAAGCCCTTTGTCCTCTGATCGGCCACTTGGCAAAGGCGATAATGTGTTTCAGCCAGAGGCTGCCTCGATATCGTTCAGCTTTTTCCCGGGCTCTGAGAGCCTATGGGAGCCGTAGGAAGTGTCACGTTACAGCTAAGATCCTGAGTCTTCAATAAACAGAGGCAAGAACAACAACACCTTGTCAGACAGGCCACTTCCTGCATGAAATCTTCACAGGTTTTTGCCTGCCATATGAGTTCTGTTATACTCACAGACACCATTCAAACAGTTTTAGAAACTTTAGGGTGTTTTCTATCCAAAGCCAATAATTATATGCATATTCTAGTTACTGGGCAGGAGTAGTAACCAGATTAAATCGGGTACGTTTTTTTATCCGGCCGTGTAAATACTGCCCCCTAGCCCTAACAGGTTAACTTCCTGACTGATGTCTTGAGATGTTGCTTCATAATTTTCCATCCTCTTGATGCCATCTATTTTGTGAAGTGCACCAGTCCCCCCTGCAGCAAAGCACCCCCACAACATGATGCTGCCACCACCATGCTTCACGGTTGGGATGGTGTTCTTTAGCTTGCAAGCCTCACCCTTTTTCCTCCAAACATAACAATGGTCATTATGGCCAAATAGTTCCATTTTTGTTTCATCAGACCAGAGGACATTTCTCCAAAAAGTACAATCTTTGTCCCCATGTGCAGTTGCAAACCAAAGTCTGGCTGTTTTATGGCGGTTTTGGAGCAGTGGCTTCTTCCTTGCTGAGCGGCCTTTCAGGTTATATTGATATAGGACTTGTTTTACTGTGGATATAGATACTTTTGTAACTGTTTCCTCCAGCATCTTCACAAGGTCCTTTGCTGCTGTTCTGCGATTGATTTGCACTTTTCACACCAAAGTACGTCCATCTCTGGGAGACAGAACGCGTCTCCTTCCTGAGCGGACTGACGGCTACGTGGTTCTGTGGTGTTAACACTTGCTTACAATTGTTTGTACAGATGAATGTGGTACCTTTAGGCGTTTGGAAATTGCTCCCAAGGATGAACCAGACTTGTGGAGGTCTACAATTTCTTTTCTGAGGTCTTGTCTGATTTCTTTTGATTTTCCCATGATGTCAAGCAAAGAGGCACTGAGTTTGAAGGTAGGCCTTGAAATACATCCACAGGTACACCTCCAAATGACTCAAATGATGTCAATTAGCCTATCAGAAGCTTCTAAAGCCATGACATCATTTTCTGAAATTTTCCAAGCTGTTTAAAGGCACAGTCAACTTAGTGTATGTAAACTTCTGACCCACCGGAATTGTGATACAGTGAATTATAAGAGAAATATTCTGTCTGTCAACAATTGTTGGAAAAATTACTTGTGTCATGCACAAAGTAGATGTCCTAACCGACTTGCCAAAACTATAGTTTGTTAACAAGACATTTCTGTAGTGGTTGAAAAATGAGTTTTAATGACTCCAACCTAAGTGTATGTAAACTTCCGACTTCAACTGTAGCTCAAGCAGTAGGAAGCTCTCATCCATTTATATGCAGATGATACAGTCATACTCACCTGGCCCCTCCCCGGATTTTGTGTTAAATGCTCTACAACAAAAGTTTTTTTTTAGTGTCCAACAAGCTTTCTCTACCCTTAACCCTGTCTTAACCCTGTTCTGAACACCTCCAAAACAAAGGTCATGTGGTTTGGTAAGAAGAATGCCCCTCTTCCCACAGGTGTTATTACTACCTCTGAGGGTTTAGAGCTTGAGGTTGTCACCTCATATAAGTACTTGGGAGTATGGCTAGATGGTGCACTGTCCTTCTCTCAGCACATATCAAAGCTGCAGACTAAAGTTAAATCCAGGCTTGGTTTCCTCTATTGTAATCGCTCCTCTTTCACCCCAGCTGCCAAACTAACCCTGATTCAGATGACCATTATAGATCGGCAGGTAAGGGTACTCTCGAGCGGCTAGATGCTTTTTTTACCATTCGGCCACCAATGCTCCTTATAGGACACGTCACTGCACTCTATACTCCTCTGTAAACTGGCCATCTCTGTATACCCGTCGCAAGACCCACTGGTTGATGCTTATTTATAAAACCCTCTTAGACCTCACTCCCCCTATCAGAGAGATCAACTGCAGACCTCATCCTCCACATACAACACCCGTTCTGCAAGTCACATTCTGCTAAAGGTCCCCAAAGCACACACATCCCTGGGTCGCTCCTCTTTTCAGTTCGCTGCAGCTAGTGACTGGAACGAGCTGCAACAAACACTCAAACTGGACAGTTTTATGTCAATCTCTTCCTTCAAAGACTCGATCATGGACAGTCTTATTGACAGTTGTGGCTGCTTTGTGTGATGTATTGTTGCCCTTTGTGCTGTTGTCTGTCCCCAATAATGTTTGTACCATTTTTGTGTTGCTGCCTTGCTATGCTGTTGTCTTAGCTCTCTTATGTAGTGTTGTGATGTATGTTTTTGTGCTATATCTATCTAAATTAAAACATTTTTTTTATCCCAGGCTCTGTCCCTGGAGGAGGCCTTTTGGTAGGCTGTCATTGTAAATAAGAATTGTGTTCTTTACTGACTTGCCTAGTTAAATAAAGATTAAATAAAAAAATCTGTCAGCCAGGCTCAGTCCAACCAGGCAGGAATCAAGTTGTGTTCACTCTCTCTTTGTCTGTTCTCCCTTCTCATCCCCAACACCCCCAGTCGGTCGCCGACCTTCTCATGCTACCCGTGTCTATTCACTTGGATGGGGGTAATTGAGTGTATTGCATGTGTCGGCGGATTATTACTACTAACACATTTTGAAGGATTTCACGCCCACATGCACAAATGCTCTGCAAGGCTTTGATTTTGTTCCACTGGGAGCACATCTTGCCCAAATAATGTGAGAAACAACTTAAGAACATGACAACAAATACTTAAAAGCTTTCACTGTGTTTAACAGACAAATTATATCAGTCAGGGTAAGTTCAAGCCTTTTGTGCTATGCAATTAAGTGCAATGAGAATGCGATCAAACATAATGTTGACAAAGCTCTGAATCCATAGGCTATAGATTAAAAAGTAATTAATATCTTCTACTTAAGGTCACTAAGGCTGCTGCTTTAATGAGCTAAGCGCAGAGTAATTAATGGACCTTTTCAGTAATGTTTGATAATAACTTGCTTATTGGCTAACTAGCCTGCTTAATCATTTTCATTCTGTTCTGCAAATGCAGCGTTCAGTGCTTTCTTTTACATATCAGCTGGGCAATTCCATGGTAACGGAGACTCAAGATTTTTCGCTTAAAATGTCTGCCAAACAAAAACCATGATTTCAAAGTATAACAAACCATACAACTCTCTGCACAAGGACTACTTTTTAACAATTTACACTAACAATTTACAGACACATTTACTGGATGAACTATGCAGATGCAAGTTTAGTAACAGAATTTCGTTAAAATTATTTGTCAACGTTTTCCAAAAACTCTTAAATATCTGCCCCAAATTAAGATTCAACGATGTCTGCAGAAAGAATGGGGTGTCAGCTATGACATGTCATGTTTACTTTGAAAAACCTATTTTGGTTATTGAACTACAGTAAGTGAAGTGGATTTACACCTGGTAACGGAATTTTATCATGGGTCCCTGATCTGTAACTGCATAATTATGGATATGAATGTCATTCTTTTCTTGGTGGTGTATCCTGAATAGGTACACAAAGGTATAAATATTCAATATCCTCCTTTGCATATTTGGGTATTAATCTACACACTGGCTATTAGTTTAATGAGCTCTGCCTCCAAACAAGACTAAATTTGTTTGGACCCAGACCAAATCTGAAAGAATCAAAGTCTATGTTTAACAAGTTTGTACAGCGCAGTAGAGTACAATAGAGTACAGCACAAAGCAGTAGATTGTTGTGTACTCAACTCTGTGCTCTACTGTGTACTGAACTCTACTACTGTGATTAACTATACTCTTTTCTTTACTCTGTTGTGCTGTACTGAACTATACTCTTCTTTACTGTACCCTACTATGCTCTATTGTGCTGTCCAAACTTGTGAACCCAACTGTGGTTTGTGACTACTATGATTTCCCATTGTAGTCAATTTAATTGCAGAAATTGCATTACAGATTTGGTAACGGAAATTTGAGTTTTAATCACTTGCTAATGAATTATCAGAAACACAAATGAATTGTTAGGTCTACCTTTTACTTGTTACTTCTAAGAACTTTCATTACTCTCCCTCTTAAAGATATTTGGGTTTTTGGTAATGTCAAGGCATGTTTCATAAACTGACAGAAGGCGGAAATGTATAAGAAAGCTACTGTAAATGTGTTATTAGTTGGCTCTTCAACATCGATGTATTTCTAATACCTTTAGACTTTTTTTCCCTGATGGATGTTTTCTAAGAACCCTTTTCCATCTGTTTGAACAGAAATCAAAGCATTTGCTTATTCCTAATTTTTTGTTTTTAAAGTGATGTATGTACAGTCGTGACCAAAAGTTTTGAGAATGACAGAAATATTAATTTTCACAAAGTTTGCTGCCTCAGTTTGTATGATGGCAATTTGCAGATACTCCAGAATGTTATGAAGAGTGATCAGATGAATTGCAATTAATTGCAAAGTCCCTCTTTGCCATGCAAATGAACTGAATCCCCCAAAACACATTTCCACTGCATTTCAGCCCTGCCCCAAAAGGAGCAGCTGACATGTCAGTGATTCTCTCGTTAACACAGGTGTGTGTTGATGAGGACAAGGCTGGAGAGCACTCCAGCCTTGCTGATTGAGAATGCTGATTGAGTTTGAATAACTGACTGGAAGCTTCAAAAGGAGGGTGGTGCTTGGAATCATTTTTCTTCCTCTGTCAACCATGGTTGCCTGCAAGGAAACACGTGCCGTCATCATTGCTTTGCACAAAAGGGCTTCACAGGCAAGGATATTGCTGCCAATAAGATTGCACCTAAATCAACCATTTATCGGATCATCAAGAACTTCAAGGAGAGCAGTTCAATTGTTGTGAAGAAGGCTTCAGGTCGTCCAAGAAAGTCCAGCAAGCGCCAGGACCGTCTCCTAAAGTTGATTCAGCTGCGGGATTGGGGCACCACCAGTACAGAGCTTGCTCAGGAATGGCAGCAGGCAGGTGTGAGTGCATCTGCACGCACAGTGAGATGAAGACTTTTGGAGGATGGCCTGGTGTCAAGAAGGGCGGCAAAGAAGCCACTTCTCTCCAGGAAAAACATCAACAATCGATATTTAGGGTCCATGGCCAGGAAACTCCCCAGACCTTAATCCCATTGAGAACTTGTGGTCAATCCTCAAGAGGCGGGTGGACAAACAAAACCCCACAAATTCTGACAAACTCCAAGCATTGATTATGCAAGAATGGGCTGCCATCAGTCAGGATGTGGCTTAGAAGTTAATTGACAGCATGCCAGGGCAGATTGCAGAGGTCGTGAAAAAGAAGGGTCAGCACTGCAGATATTGACTCTCTGCATTAACTTCATGTAATTGTCAATAAAAGCCTTTGACACTTATGAAATGCTTGTAATTATACTTCAGTATTCCATAGTAACATCTGACAAAAATATCTAAAGACACTGAAGCAGCTAACTTTGTGGAAATTAATATTTGTGTCATTCTCAAAACGTTTGGCCACGACTGTACAGTCGAAGTCGGAAGTTTACATACACTTAGGTTGGAGTCATTAATACTCGTTTTTCAACTACTCCACAAATTGCTTGTTAACAAACTATAGTTTTGGCAAGTCGGTAAGGACATCTACTTTGTGCATGACACAAGTAATTTTTCCAACAATTGTTTACAGACAGATTAATTCACTGTATCACATTTCCGGTGGGTCAGAAATACACTAAGTTGACTGTGCCTTTTAAACATCTTGGAAAATTCCAGAAAATGATGTCATGGCTTTAGAAGCTTCTGATAGGCTAATTGACATCATTTGACTCAATTGGAGGTGTACCTGTGGATGTATTTCAAGGCCTACCTTCAAACTCAGTGCCTCTTTGCTTGACATCATGGGAAAATCAAAAGAAGTCAGCCAAGACCTCAGGAATTTTTTTTTGTCGACCTCCACAAGTCTGGTTCATGCTTGGGAGCAATTTCCAAACACCTGAAGGTACCACGTTCATCTGTACAAACAATAGTATGCAAGTATAAACACCATGGGACCACGCAGCTGTCAGTCCGCTCAGGAAGGAGACGCGTTCTGTCTCCCAGAGATGAACGTACTTTGGTGAGAAAAGTGCAAATCAATCCCAGAACAACAGCAAAGGACCTTGTGAAGATGCTGGAGGAGACAGGTACAAAAGTATTTATATCCACAGTAAAACGAGTCCTATATCAATATAACAGATTAGTAATAAGGGTTGCAACAATTGCGGCGAAACATTTTAGATGGTCCAGATTGTCTAGCCCAGCTGATTTGTAGGGGTCCAGATTTTGCAACTCTTGAAGATCATCAGCTATCTGGATTTGGGTGAAGGAGAAATGGGGGGGGGGGGGGGTTGGCAAGTGGCTGTGGGGGGTCCAGGGCTGTTGACCGGGATAGGGGTAGCCAGGTGGAAAGCGTGGCCAGCCGTAGAAAAATGCTTATTGAAATTCTCAATTATCGTTTATTTATCGGCGGCGACAGTGTTTCCTAGCCTCAGTGCAGTGGGCAGCTGGGAGGAGGTGCTCTTATTCTCCATGGACTTTACATTGTCCCAGAACTATATTGAAGCAACATCTCAAGACATCAGTCAGGAAGTTAAAGCTTTGTTGAAAATGGTCTTCCAAATGGACAGTGACCCCAAGCATACTTCCAAAGTTGTGGCAAAATGGCTTAAGGACAACAAAGTCAAGGTATTGGAGTGGCCATCACAAAGCCCTGATCTCAATCCTATAGAAAACTGAAAAAGCATGTGCGAGCAAGGAGGCCTACAAACCTGACTCAGTTACACCAGCTCTGTCAGGAGGAATGGTCCAAAATTCACCGAACTTATTGTGGGAAGCTTGTGGAAGGCTACCCAAAATGTTTGACCCAAGTTAAACAATTAAATGGCAATGCTACCAAATACTAATTGAGTGTATGTAAACTTCTGACCCACTGGGAATTTGATGAAAGGAATAAAAGCTTAAATAAAGTATTCTCTCGACTATTATTCTGACATTTCACATTCTTAAAATAAAGTGGTGATCCTAACTGACCTAAACAGGGAATCTTTACTCGTATTAAATGTCAGGAATTGTGAAAAACTTCCGACTTCAACTGTATGTACAGTGCCTTCGGAAAGTATTCAGACCCCTTGACTTTTTCCACATTGTGTTAGGTTGCAGCCTTATTTTCTAAAATGTATTAAATCGTTTTTTCCTTTTTCCAACCTACACACAATACCCCGTAATGACAAAGCATAGACGGTTGTTTTTTTGCGAATTTATAAGACAAACTCTTATGACATTTACATAAGTATTCAGACCCTTTACTCAGTACTTTGTTGAAGCACTTTTGTCAGCAATTACAGCCTCGAGTCTTCTTAGGTATGACTCTACAAACTTGGCCCACGTGTTTCTCCCATTCTCCTCTGCAGATCCTCTCAAGCTTTGTGAGGTTAGATAGGGAGCATTACTTCACAGCTATTTTCAGGTCTCTCCAGAGATGTTCGATTGGGTTCAGTTCCGGGCTCTGGCTGGGCCACTCAAGGACATTGAGACTTGTCCCAAAGTCACTCCTGCGTTGTCTTGGCAATTTGCTTAGGGTCGTTGTCCTGTTGGAAGGTGAACCTTCGCCCCAGTCTGAAAACCTGCTCCATAGCTCTCAGGACTTCTTCAAGGATCTCTGTATTCTTGGCTCCGTTCATCTTTCCCTTGATCCTGACTAGTCTCCCATTCTCTGCTCCTGAAAAACACCCCCACAGCACAATGCTGCCACCACCTTGCTTCACTGTAGGGATGTTGCTAGATTTCCTCCAGATGTGATGCTTGGCATTCAGTCCAAAGAGTTCAATCTTGGTTTCATCAGACCAGGTGCCTTTTGGCAATCTCCAATCGGGCTTTCATGTGCCTTTTTTTTTTTACTGAGTTGCTTCCATCTGGCCACACTACCATAAAGGCCTGATTTTTCTGGAGTGCTGCAGAGATGATTGTCCTTCTGGAAGGGTCTCCCGACTCCACAGAGGAACTCTGGAGCTCTGTCAGAGTGAACATCACGTTCTTGGTCACCTCCTGACCAAAGCCCTTCTCCCCCGATTGCTCAGTTTGGCCTGGCAGCCAGCTCTAGGAATAGTCTTGGTGGTTCCAAACTTCCAGTTAATATTGATGGAGGCCATTGTGTTCTTGGGGACCTCAATGCTGCAGAATGTTTTTGGTACCCTTCCAATCAAATGAATTTACCGCAATTAAGTTGTAGAAACATCCCAAGGATGATCAATGGAAACAGGATGCACCTGAGCTTAATATCGGGACTCATAGCTAAGGGTCTGAATACTTATGTAAATACGTTTTTTCTCGTTTTTATTTTTTATAAATTAGTAAACATTTCTAAAAACTCGTTTTTGCTTTGTCATTATGGGCTATTGTGTGTAGTTTACATTTACGTCATTTAGCAGACGCTCTTATCCAGAGCGACTTACAAATTGGTGCATTCACCTTATGATATCCAGTGGAACAACCACTTTCCAATAGTACATCTATATCTTTTTTTTTTGGGGGGGGGGTAGAAGGATTACTTTATCCTATCCCAGGTATTCCTTAAAGAGGTGGGGTTTCAGGTGTCTCCAGAAGGTGGTGATTGACTCCGCTGTCCTGGCGTTGTGAGGGAGCTTGTTCCACCATTGGGGTGCCAGAGCAGCGAACAGTTTTGACTGGGCTGAGCGGGAACTGTGCTTCCGCAGAGGTAGGTAGGCAAGCAGGCCAGAGGTGGATGAACGCAGTGCCCTTGTTTGGGTGTAGGGACTGATCAGAGCCTGAAGGTACGGAGGTGCCGTTCCCCTCACAGCTCCGTAGGCAAGCACCATGGTCTTGTAGCAGATGCGAGCTTCAACTGGAAGCCAGTGGAGTGTGCGGAGGAGCGGGGTGACGTGAGAGAACTTGGGAAGGTTGAACACCAGACGGGCTGCGGCGTTCTGGATGAGTTGTAGGGGTTTAATGGCACAGGCAGGGAGCCCCGCCAGCAGCGAGTTGCAGTAATCCAGACGGGAGATGACAAGTGCCTGGATTAGGACCTGCGCCGCTTCCTGTGTAAGGCAGGGTCGTACTCTGCGAATGTTGTAGAGCATGAGCCTACAGGATCGGGTCACCGCCTTGATGTTAGCGGAGAACGACAGGGTGTTGTCCAGGGTCACGCCAAGGCTCTTAGCACTCTGGGAGGAGGACACAATGGAGTTGTCAACCGTGATGGCAAGATCATGGAATGGGCAGTCCTTCCCCGGGAGGAAGAGCAGCTCCGTCTTGCCGAGGTTCAGCTTGAGGTGGTGATCCATCATCCACACTGATATGTCTGCCAGACATGCAGAGATGCGATTCGCCACCTGGTTATCAGAAGGGGGAAAGGAGAAGATTAATTGTGTGTCGTCTGCGTAGCAATGATAGGAGAGACCATGTGAGGATATGACAGAACCAAGTGACTTGGTGTATAGCGAGAATAGGAGAGGGCCTAGAACTGAGCCCTGGGGGACACCAGTGGTGAGAGCACGTGGTGCGGAGACGGATTCTCGCCACGCCACCTGGTAGGAGCGACCTGTCAGGTAGGACGCAATCCAAGAGTGAGCCGCGCCGGAGATGCCCAACTCAGAGAGGGTGGAGAGGAAGATCTGATGGTTCACAGTATCAAAGGCAGCAGATAGGTCTAGAAGGATGAGAGCAGAGGAGAGAGAGTTAGCTTTAGCAGTGCGGAGAGCCTCCGTGACACAGAGAAGAGCAGTCTCAGTTGAATGACCAGTCTTGAAACCTGACTGATTTGGATCAAGAAGGTAATTCTGAGAGAGATAGCAAGAGAGCTGGCCAAGGACGGCACGCTCAAGAGTTTGAGAGAAAAGAAAGAAGGGATACTGGTCTGTAGTTGTTGACATCAGAGGGATCGAGTGTAGGTTTTTTGAGAAGGGGTGCAACTCTCGCTCTCTTGAAGACGGAAGGGACGTAGCCAGCAGTCAGGGATGAGTTGATGAGCGAGGTGAGGTAGGGGAGAAGGTCTCCGGAAATGGTCTAGAGAAGAGAGGAGGGGATAGGGTCAAGCGGGCAGGTTGTTGGGGGGCCGGCCGTCACAAGTCGCAAAATTTTATCTGGAGAGAGAGGGGAGAAAGATGTCAAAGCATAGGGTAGGGCAACGTGAGCAGGACCAGCGGTGTCGTTTGACTTAACAAACGAGGATCGAATGTCGTTAACCTTCTTTTCAAAATGGTTAACAAAGTCATCCGCAGAGAGGGGGGAGGAGGATTCAGGAGGGAGGAGAAGATGGCAAAGAGCTTCCCAGGGTTAGAGGAAGATGCTTGGAATTTAGAGTGGTAGAAAGTGGCTTTAGCAGCAGAAACAGAGGAAGAAAATGTAGAGAGGAGGGAGTGAAAAGATGCCAGGTCCGCAGGGAGGCTAGTTTTCCTCCATTTCCGCTCGGCTGCCCGGAGCCCTGTTCTGTGAGCTCGCAATGAGTCGTCAAGCCACGGAGCAGGAGGGGAGGACCGAGCCGGCCGGGAGGATAGGGGACATGGAGTCAAAGGATGCAGAAAGGGAGGAGAGGAGGGTTGAGGAAGCAGAATCAGGAGATTGGTTGGAGAAGGATTGAGCAGAGGGAAGAGATGATAGGATGGAAGAAGAGAGAGTAGCAGGAGAGAGAAAGAGAGCGAAGGTTGCGACGGCGCAATACCATCTGAGTAGGGGCAGAGTGAGTAGTGTTGGAGGAGAGCGAGAGGGAAAAGGATACAAGGTAGTGGTCGGAGACTTGGAGGGGAGTTGCAGTGGGATTAGTAGAAGAACAGCATCTAGTAAAGATGAGGTCAAGCCTATTACCTGCCTTGTGAGTAGGGGGGGACGGTGAGAGGGTGAGGTCAAAAGAGGAGAGGAGTGGAAAGGAGGTGGCAGAGAGAAATGAGTCAAAGCTAGATGTAGGGAGGTTAGTCACCCAGAACTGTGAGGGGTGAGCCATCCTCAGGAAAGGAACTTATCAAGGCGTCAAGCTCATTGATGAACTCTCCCAAGAAGTCGAGGGACTGGAGGGTAGCATAGGCTGAGATGAACTCTGCCTTGTTGGCCGCAGACCGACAGTTCCAGAGGCTGCCGGAGACCTGGAACTCCACGTGGGTCGTGCGCGCTGGGACCACCAGGTTAGAGTGGCAGCGGCCACGCGGTGTGAAGCGTTTGTATGGCCTGTGCAGAGGGGAGAGAACAGGGATAGACAGACACATAGTTGACAGGCTGCAGGAGAGGCTACGCTAATGCAAAGGAGATTGGAATGAAAATTAACTAAACAACTGGGGAAGCGAGAGCGCATAGATGGATGAGGAAAATAAAATAGCCTTATTCTAGAATAGATTGTTTAATGTAACAAAGTGGAAAAAGGTAAGGGGTCTGAATACTTTCCCGAATGCACTGTACAACTCAAAGTAGACAGTGCCACTAATCATACTACCACTCGACACCGTTTGCTTGTGCAGTGTGCTCACGTGGGTGCAAAGGAGCGGGGGAGGGGTAAAATTCCAAGATTCAAAAATAAGAAATTAGCTAGTTTCATTGGAATTCTTCACTATTAAAATAACAGGATCGAAAAAGTTACATAAGCATGTAATAGTCTGAAAGGGCAACTTGGAGCCCAGTCTGTGCATGTGCTTGGCTAGGGATCAAAAGATTGACAGGTCTCTAAATAACTTTCCACCATAGATTTTACCCTAGCTTTAAAATCATTTGTGACGATCTCCTTTAGTTTCAAGTCCTTTTGTAGCTCGTTCCATGTAGAGGGGCAGAGTACTGCAACGCTTTCTTTTTACCTAGCTCTGTATGGACCTAAGGCACCGTCAGAGATGCAGTCCTGTGTGCATAGACTATAATTGTCATTATTCTGCTGGACAATGAAGGTACACGGGTAAAAACGGAGCTTTCCATTTTGAGCGGTGAGAAAGTGGTAGATATTGGGAAGGACCTGATGACCATTACCTGGGTTGTGTTATTAGTGCAATCTTTTAATAAAAAAATAATAATAATGATGCTCTCTGTGGGAGCTGAAAGGAGGGGTAAGATCTATTGAGGTAGAATATATTACGTGATATGCCCTGGCCTGCAGTGATAATGAACTTACTCTCCTGCCTCTATTGCTGTTGAACCTGGATCCACAGGAAATTTAGTCCATAGTTGATCTGACACTCCTGACTCAAGTTCAGAGTATTTCCAAGAGACGGTGCTGTAACAGAACCCTGATAAACTGGTAATTGGCTTCCTCTTCCTGTTTCAGAACAGTATTGCTTCCTACTGAAAACCGCATTGATGAATGTTTAATGTCCGTAGACTGTAGTGCAGGTTGGAGGAATAGAGGTGGACCTGGCTCAGATTTAAGCATCTTTGGTGTTTTGTTGGCCTTAGACCTCTTGGCTTAAACAGCCAAGCTCAAAGCACTGTGTTCAATTCGTCTGTTTTTAGTAATGAGAACAAAATTAATTCCTTTATTATGAGCGAGATATTAAATAGTGATCCATTCTGACTACTATATTTGTCGTCACACAGGACCACATGCTGACACAGACCAATCACGGGCCGGCATGCTAC
The DNA here is from genome assembly GCF_901001165.1 of Salmo trutta. Taxonomy (NCBI): domain Eukaryota; kingdom Metazoa; phylum Chordata; class Actinopteri; order Salmoniformes; family Salmonidae; genus Salmo; species Salmo trutta. Next base: position 34,058,043 of record NC_042981.1, read on the forward strand.
GAGGAGGCTCTTTCAGGCAGGATGAAAATGACTACATTGACTATGATCCTTTGCTAGTTACGGCCACTTTCATCATGATCCTTAGCAAATTTTCAAATTTTAGGGGGCTCCCGAGTGGCGCAGCGGTCTAAGGCACTGCATCTCAGTGCTAGAAGCGTAACTACAGACCCTGGTTCGATTCCAAGCTGTATCACAACTGGCCATGATTGGGAGTCCCATCAGGCAGCGCACAATTGGCCCAGCATCGTCCGGGTTAGGATTTGGCTAGATCAATTTAAAAAATCATATGGAGTTTTCCATAAGAATACATGAATGACGTCAGCGACATCGGTATCTACTGGTTTTAATGTCTATGGTCCCTATAGTATGATCTGTGTTATGTTGACAGTCAGTTTAAAACGAAGATTGAGTTGAGACTACCATTAGTTCAACACTCCTTGTCTAGGCTATCTTCTAGGGCATAGGCTGGTCTAAAGCAGTGTCAGGGGTTTTGACTGATGGGCTGATGTCAGTGCTGATGAAGAGCTTCAACATGATGGCACCAGACATGGAGGTTTCTCTGTTTCCCACCTTTCACCAGTCTGCTCGCGGTAAACATACGATGGAGCCAAGATGTCAAACATGGAACTGTTTACGTCTGGGAGAAGCAATTCAAGCTCCGAAACCCAAATAAACTCTCTCCCCATATGGTACGCAGCAGTGGACAATACTGAATCACATCATCCTCCATCCCGTTCAAGCTTGTGAGCTCTGCTCAACCATGGAGCTGTAAGATTTAATGAGCGGTGGGCTAACTTGCATTAATTAGGCTATAGTGTAACATATGGTTTTGTGCAGTTTACTTTAAGACTGCACATATTTATCTTTCTCACTAATGCATCAGTGTAATATTCTTAGGCTAATTGCCATCCTTATGGGCAGAGGTATCTAATTAATATACAATATTTTGAGTTTCAGCTCATTAGTTTGGGGTAATTGATTACCCTGAAGTTCAATTATCTTTAATTAGGACTTTTTTGGGGACGATAAGAAAAATATTTAATCAAGTCTGCCAGTGAAGTTCTATTACAGCTATTTTGAGCTTTTATGGTCAGATAATGTAGTTGCATAGACTTTTTTGTTGTTGTAATTTGTCATCTATCATGTTAGACAGTCACATGTCAAGCCTTTGAAAATGTGAAAAAAATGTGGTCCCTTCCTGTATTCCTACAGTGAAGAAGATACAGAACTGTCAGACTTGGAATTCCTTAGGTCACTCTCTGATTGGTTGGTTCTACTTGTTGACAACTACGCCAGTAGAAATGTACTGACAGCTACTTCTCACCACTTATGCCTTTGCTTCCCCTGAACAAAGGGTAAGGTGACTCAGTCAGAAGCTAGGCTATGCCCTGAAATGTCATGTCTTAGTTCTTCACCCCATTCTGTCTAGTGGTTAACATTCAATAGTCAGGCAGGTTCGTGAACTTCAAATCTTCTACTTCATGATTTTTTTCCCTATTCTCTGTCTTTGCTATTCATAACCAGGGACTATGAACTGGCCAATTTCCTCTGTACAAAGGTAAGGTGAAATTGTGTTTTTTTTTTGATATATATATTTTTTTTGGGACCCCTCAGTTGCTTTGTGATACATATACAGATTTAAATGTTATTGTTTGTCATGGATTACAAATTCCTCAAAAGCCAGTGTATTACCACACTAATCTTAGCCTGTTAAAACCTACTGCTTTTTACTAATTTGACAGCCTACAGCTATAAGTCAAGCCACATTCTCAGAGAACAAAGCCTCTGCACTAACTAGTTTATTCTGGTTAGCTTCTTTGGTTGTCTATCTCAGAATTATGTGGATTAACCCCACGGTAGTGGGCTTTCCGGCATTTAAAAGAGAAAGGAAAAACCTCCATAACAATTTGGCTAAACCTCCAGATTGAGCATTGGTTCGCCTCACTAATTACCAGCCCTTTCAGTGGGCTCTGAGAAAGAGCTGGAGAATGTGCAAGCTGAGAGGGCTCTGTGGGTGTACCTTTTTCTTTCTGGTACGCTGTTCATTTGAGACCAACAAAAAAAACATTTTTACGGATAGAATATTTCCCTCCCTATAAAGTAGGTCAGTGCAATAATACCCAGGTGTGTGTGTGTGTGTGTGTGTGTGTGTGTGTGTGTGTGTGTGTGAGAAAGCAGCTTGACCCTAAAACCAAGAGCAGTGGAAGCCAGTAATAAAACAATGAAAAAGAGCTACCATGGCAGGGCCAGGGGAAATTTCCAATACATAGTTGAGGCTTGGTGCCTCATGCTTGGCGGGAGATGTGGAATATCATACCCTGGAACTGTAGTCCAGTTAATAACTCGTTCAAAGACTGTCAGGAAGCACCATGTCTGACCCTGACAGTTTGCCATCAGATCTCATGACACCAGATTTAATGATGCCTGAAATCATTGTTTTATTCGCTTTTGTGAGGTCTCTCTTAAGCACTTAAAAGGGTTGGCAAAGGATTCAGTGACACTGCCTTGAGCTACTCTGGGCAATGTGATTTCTGGTTTGGACTGGACTCTCTTGTGTTATTTTGGGTGATGGGGTGGCCTAGCTACAGTATGTGGAAATTCCTTGAATCTGGTTTTTACAACTGCAGTGCTGGACTGGGTCCTCGGCATGTTCATAGAAAATGCGAAGATGGACTAATCTTCTGAGTCACCATAGTTGCAGACGCAATGCTATTGTACCATAGATGTGTTCTAGTTGGAGACATGCTGGTGAGGGGATAGACAGCACTACACAATGCAGTAACAAGACTGAGACTGAAATGTCAAGACAGTCATTGTGTCCGCAAATGCCAGTGGGGCCATCGTCTCTTTATGACCTCAGCATGTTTATGACCAGCTTATTTGTCTGACCCCCACACCCTCACCCCCGTGCTGATCACTACTTTCTGTAATAAGGGGCTGTTGCCTAAACAACGGTGCCATTCTCCAATTGACTGAAGTTCCATAGTCCATAATGCTCCATTCATTCAGTGATATTGTGTCCTGTCATGACTGTCAATTCATCAATAATTGTGCTGTAAAACAGTCATTACAGTTTGAATAATATGTCAGAAGTGCGTACGCAAACATGTCAAAGGGGACTGTGATCACACATGCACAATTGCATGTAGGCGACTACATACTGTACACGACTAGTGAGTGTCCTTCTGGACCCGGTCTCTCAGCTGGAATGAGCTCTTTCCCTGCCAATGTCTACCCTGCCATTTTTCATCCCAGTTGGACAGCTATTGTGTCACCCACCCCTGTCTTACCCTATAGTAGGATCCTATTGACGATTTCACACTGCTGGGATGTGATGTGAACACCCGAGCCCTGCAAGAGGAACGGCTTTTGTTGCTCTGGTCAAAATGGACCAAACTGCTTCAGTAAGTCTTTGCTATCACTGACCTCTGCACACACTGATCACGTAGGCCAAGAAACAGGTTAACCCTTTCCTGCACAGAATTTGATACGTGACCCAGTTTAATTTTTGTATTCTCTGTTTCGATTTGTCAGTCATAACTTCATGCAGGGCAGAACATTGTCCCACGGTTGGAAATGTTTTATTTCCGTTCCCAGAGCGCTCATGTAAAGAAATACAGGAACTTTGGGCTAATTGGACATTCTTTTCTGGTTTCTTGGTATGGGAAACCAAATTCAGTAGGCCTAGTCTGCATGAGACAGTGGACCTTTATGGTGATCATTGTTGTTCTTGGGTTTGAAATATCCTAGACCACTACAGACCTAGAACCAATATTAGAAGCAACTCAATAAGAGTTGTAGAGGCATGTTTAGAAGGGAAAGGGGGATACCTAGTCAATTGTACAACTGATTGCATTCAACTGAAATGTGTCTTCCGCATTTAACCTAACCCCTCAGAATCAGGGGGGGGGGGGGGGCTGCCTTAAATCGACATGCACGTTTTCGTTGCCCGGGGAACAGTGGGTTTTAACTGCCTTGCTCACGTGCGGAACGACAGATTTTTACCTTGTCAGCTCGGGGATTCGATCCAGCAACCTTTCGGTTACTGGCCCATCGCTCTAACCACTAGGCTACCTGCCGCCCCCATAGCGTATCACTGTAATGAACGTAAGCTGGGTGGGGTGCTGGCATATCACCCTTAGGCTACATCATATAGTAAGTAAAGCACAAAACAACTGTCGGTCGTCAGACTGCAGTGATGTTTACCAGATTTCTGTGTACTGGGTAATGACGTGACAGGGAAACAGTAACTCAAATCCCTTTGTGTTAACCCACATAAAAAAGCATGTTTTGGATATTTTTAAACTGAGAAGGGTGAAGATATATGCCAAGATATAATAGAATTAATAAAAAGACATCCCCCACTCAAACTGCAAGCCAAATTCTCTCCTTACACTGTAATGACTTCATATTGTTTGCTGCCACAATTTCAGTATAAAAGCTAAACCTGAATTCAAGGACTCTGCCCCTTCAACAGGATGGTTTGTTGGAATGAAAAGGATTTGTACAATCTCCATCGTAAGGCTTTTCACCCATCCCTTTCTTTGACGTTGCTGTCAGTTCACTTCAATCGTGTGGTTGTTTCCACGGTAACCACTTTTCCACTGGATATTGTCAGTCTCCATGGCAACAATATGCTAAACCTAAGGTCTGGTTTAATAGAGAGAAACAGTAATGGCGTCTTTTTGTAGGCACTAACTCCGCCATGGTTCTTTGGACATAGCCTATGGGGAAATTAGTGTTTTTTTTTTTTGTATAAATGCAGAAAATAAGGTCTATGGTAAACACAGGCTTAGGAGATCTTGCTCTATGGGATAATCTTCACTTTTTGTGATAAGTATTTTTGTAATCAAAAAGCACAAAGGCTTCATAATTAATAAAGGTAATGTTAACTTACTGATACAGTATTCTCATAGAAAAAAATGTATAAAATCTCCTAAGCCTGTTTTAACGTCAAACCTTATTCCAAAACCCTATTCTTTCCCCATAGGGATGGCTGAACGAACCAGAGGTAACTCATTTCCGGGTTTTAGTACTACAAGCTCTATTCAGAGTTTGGCACTGAACTGATAGGTGAGGAATGGTGCAGAAAGGTCCCATTACAAAAAATAGCCCATTATAAAGGTCATGGGCTTCATCAGTCACCCCTGTATCATTTAGATTAGCCAATTCTCCAGGCTGGTAGATGAGGCAGTTTGGATTGGAAAGGTAGTATAGCTTTAGCAGAGGGGGCTTCGATGCTACAGCCAGAGAAACAAAGACTGTCTGCCAAAACAGGCACGGCGTGCTTCGTCAGTGCACCACATCTGCTTCTCCGGTGGTCAGTTTCTCTATAGGACCCACTCCTCCGTAGGTACTGGTCCTCCATTGCCCAACATGTAGAAAACACCTGGGGGATGACATGGCTGCTGAAAAGCGCACAAAATTCACCACATCTAGGCAGTGGTTAAAAACAGTCACTGAGCCTCTAATGCTGTCTCTAGACACAGAATGCAGTGCTTCTTGTAATTCTTACCGACAGATTAAACAATAAAGCCGGGGATGCATTACTTGAATCCAAACAGCTAGCTAGCTGTAAGCCAAAGACATGCCTTTTCATCCCAATTCTGCAACTCTGAGAGTCAAGACTACTCATTCAAGGGTTTTTTTGTATTTATTCTTTCTACATTGTAGAATAATAGTGAAGGCATCAAAACTATGAAATGGCACATATGGAATCATGTAGTAAACAAACAATTTGAGGTTCTTCAAAGTAGCCACCTTTTGCCTTGATGACAGCTTTGCACACTCTTGGCATTCTCTCAACCAGCTTCACCTGGAATGCTTTTGAAGGAGTTTCCACATATACTGAGCACTTGTTGGTTGCTCATCCCAAACCATCTCAATCGGGTTGAAGTAGGGTGATTGTGGAGGCCAGGTCATCTGATGCAGCACTTCATCACTCTCCATCTTGGTCAAATAGTCCTTAGACAGCTTGGAGGTGTATTGGGTCATTGTCCTGTTGAAAACCAAATGAACCACACATGCGGATATCATCCGTTCACCTACTCTGCGTCTCACAGACATGGCGGTTTGGGGGAAAAAAGGACAGATTTCCACCCGTCTAATGTCCATTGCTCGTGTTTCTTGGCCCAAGCAAGTCTCTTCTTCTTATTGGTTTCTTTGCAGCAATTCGATCATGAAGGCCTGATTCACACTGTCTTTTCTGAACAGTTGATGTTGAGATGTCTGTTACTTGCAAAATAAAAATGGATTTGATTTGAACTCTGAAGCATTCATTTGGCCTGCAATTTCTGAGGCAGAGGTAACTCGGTCTTCTTTTCCTGTGGTGGTCCTCATGAGCCAGTTTCATCATTGCGCTTGATGGTTTTTGGGACTGCACTTTTTAAGAAACTTTAAAAGTTCTTTACATTTTCCGCATTGACTGACCTTCATGTCTTAAAGTAATGATGGACTGTCATATCTCTCTGCTTATTTGAGCTGTTCTTGCCATAATATGGATTTGGTCTTTTACCAAATAGGGCTATCTTCTGTATACCACCCCTACCTTGTCACAACACAACTGATTTGGCTCAAACGCATTAAGAAGGAAAGAAATTCCACAAATTAACTTAACAAGGCACACGGGTTAATTGAAATGCATTCCAGGTGACTACCTCATGAAGCTGGTTGAGAGAATGCCAAGAGTGCAAAGCTGTCATCAAGGCAAAGAATCTCAAATATATATTTTGATTTAACACTTTTTGGTTACTACATGAATCCATATGTGTTATTTCATCGTTTTGATGTTTTCACTATTATTCTACAATGTAGAAAATAGTTAAAATAAAGAAAAAACCTGGAATGTGTAGGTGTGTCCAAACCTTTGACTGGTACTGTAAGTGATCAACCCCCACAGCAGTCAAACCCCACATTTGTATGAAACTTCAACAAAAATAACAGTCCCCCCTGCAATATTTACAGGGCTCACTGCCTTGGTGACCTCACGGAGAAGATGACCCCCTCAGTATGTCCGAGGCTGACGCAGGCTACAATTAAACATTTGTCTTATGACTCTTTTTAAGGGTGATTTCACACTTGGTCCCTTTTCAGCCAATTTTTTGGTGAACTCAGTGCGGTTCGCTCAACCCCATCAAACACCTTTGGGATGAATTGGAACACCGATTGCGAGCCAGGCCTAATCACCCAACATCAGTGCCCGACCTCACTAATGCTCTTGTGGCTGAATGGAAGCAAATCCCCGCAGCAATGGAGGCTGTTATAGCAGAAAAGGGGGGGACCAACTCCATATTAATGCTTATGATTTAGGAATGAGATGTTTGTCATGCAGGTGTTCACATACCTTTCGTCATATAGTGTTCTGATTCCAATTTTTTACAAACTAAATGCAATCAATTAACTTCCAAAATGTAAGTACGTATATCTAGCTGTCTGATAACACATTCTGATTAAATGGCTTGTCCTGACCTTTGTAAAAACCCAGAGTGCATGTTGGAAAAAGATCTTGGTTTCTTTCTAAACATAGCAATGTGAAAGCAAAGAGGACTCGGTCCACAAAATAGGTGAACTGGCTAAAGGGTTGAGTCCTCATTCAAGGGCAATGTGAATACAAAGACAACTTTTTTTCTCTTTTTTTTTTTTACCCCAGAGTTCACTTTAAAGAGGACTCTACGTGAAAACACCCTAAATTGGTGTTAACAGACCTGCAGTAGCCTAAACAAAGTTCCATGTCTGTGGGGAAATTGAAGGCCTGATGTAGAATGTTCTTCCCTCCTTAATGGCCTCAGTTTGGAACCTCTGTCCGTCTCCATGACCTCGTCAACTCTCAACACACCTGACTGACCATTTATATTTGGCTTGTCACCCAGCGCCAGAGTATATTAGATGCGTTAGGGGTGCACATTGCTTCACTGGCTGTCAGTAAACTCTGCATTTAAGGAGAAAACACATCGCACTGAATTACGCTCTGTCGTTCGTTCGCAGTTCATTCGCTTGCTGACAGCGCAGTGTGTTTAAAGCCCCCCCCCATGCAGTCTTTGTAATTGTATTTTGAAATCATCACTGAATGGCTAATAAATCCCTGTGTAAATCGCTGTGTGAAAAGAATGCCTCCTTTTGGGCATTTTAAAGGTTCTGCATGGTCAATCTGTCATCTTCAGTGGCCGTACAGCGTTTACTATGATACGGCCTCTGTAGAATATCAGGGCATTCATACTACTTGCGCTTCGCGGAGCAGAGCTGTTGTGAAGGAAGTTGTCAAGGAAGTGAGCTTGTGTTTATACAGGACCTCCCACCCGCACCTACCGTTAACCAACCATGTCAATGTGGAGCTATACGGAGCCCTCCGCATTGTTACAACATTTTGGAGGCGCTCAGTGATGCGGTACAGAGCTCGATTTGGCCTCCGGAGGCGCTGCAATTGCATCACACACTCCGTACAGAGTCTCCAGATCCCAATCCGGAGAAAGCATAAATTGGCTTTTTGGAAGCAAATTTGAAGATATTTACATACACAGATCTGATTGGCTGATAGGATGTTCTAGAGCCAAACCCCTTACCCAGACGAACAGTCATTGGTCTATCATAATCAGATCCCATTGTGATGTGGGCAAAAAGTTCCATCCCACCTGAACGGACTGAAATTCCAGGATTTCTTTTTCAAACCACTCTTACACAAAAAGGGCATTATCATAGTTTTCAAAATGTTAGTGTTATTTGGAACTCATTGTGGAAATATACTTTTTTTTTAAGCAGGAGACTCACATTTTAAACTGCACTGCCCCTTTAAAGGACTAGAATCGGTTTACACTTGGTTTGCAAATGACTGCTGGCTAAGTACTCTCGGCCGGCAAACTACCGGTGTGTCCATGCTTTTAATCTAAACAGTCAGGAGAGAGTTCATGGTTTGAGATGGTGTGTTTTTTTGTTGTTGCAACTAATCTTGCATACAAATTGCATTACGCAGTCTCCTAGATTAGGAAAAGTATATATTTTGATCGTATCTAGGCCTAAGTGGATCCTGAAATTACTTTCATAAAAGTCAATGTTGGATCAATCTACCCACAAATGATTAAAACACCTGACCAGCATATAGGCTAGGTTAAAGAAGAGACATTTCTCGTCAAGCATTTGGCATCAATTCTCACCTCGACAGGCTAAGCACGCGAGCCGAGGCAGGCTTGCCTTCCTCCCTTAACCATGCTTTCATATTAATTATATTTTGCGATGCTTGGCCTTAAGTGGTTGGAATTCAATACAAGTCAAAGAAAGAACAAACCCTCCAAGGTCGGTTGTTTGTGGTGGTTTGGCCAACACAGCCTACAGTCTGTAAAAGCTTGACTAATACCCTCTGGCTGTCCTTTTGGTCAGAAAACTATGAACACTTTTGACATGAAAATTCCCAAGAAAGTCTTAGGATGAGACATGGACTACTTGAAAGCTACGCCCACCTTGCTTGCAGCAATGGGCCGTGGGAGATATTTCCTCACGTGAGCCTTGTAAAGCGCTTCACATCTCTAGCGATTTGTCATTAGCTCTGGTAATTGCTGGATTCATCAATGTGGTATGTATGACCAATCAGACTGAAGGGAAGCCAGATTGAATGGGTAGATAGAAAGAGCTCCAGTAATGACATTGATTTTTGTTTTCCTAGAGATTTGTACTTTCAGTCTGCTTATTCTGGTTAAATGGACTCGCAGAGCAGGGCTTGAGTGACTGGCCTTAAATCCTTCCCACATTTGGATGGAGGGGGGTTCTGTGTCAAAACACTTTGGTCTATGTAGAGCTTTTAAATAAATGAGGCCTACCTGGTTTTACTCCTCGCCGTGATTCCCTTAACTCATGTCTTACATTTCCAGGCACCTGTCTCTTTCTAAGGCGTCGAACCGTTAAACCTTGTCCATTCCCTGGAGATGAGACCAGTTCACCTTGAATGGATTTCATGTCAGATGTCCTGTGGGGTTCCCTTCACATTAGCTGGAGCGAAACAAGCAGAGATTAGTCTTGTCCAGCTTGCTGCTCAAACTACCAAGGGGTGTGTGTGTGTGGGTGGGTGTGTGTGTTGGAGCAACCAAGCCTTGCACCTGGCCTGCATTGTCAGGGCTAAACACACAGGTGCTTAGGGCTCATAATGCTTAATGACTCTCCATTAGTGTGTGAGCGGTAAGAACCAGAGATTCAGGTCATCTGTGAGCTGTATTAATTGCCCCACCTCTTCTTACTCACTGGTGTACTACTGGTGATGGTAGCCTATCCCAAACAATAACAGCATAAGCTTAGCAGCCTCTCTGGTTTTCTGTTCAGTTTTTTTTCTTTCTGCTCTGAGAACTAAAGTTTTTCGTTTTTATCGACTTAGTTTGTTTGATGCACTTATCTGTTCAGCTATGTGAAAAGCGGAGTGCCTTGCTATAGTTGTCAAAATGATTGGAGTCTTTAAGTGTTTTGTATGGGCTGTCTGTTGGCCACTGAATAAGTGGGCTGAATCGGTTTGGTCTCTTGTTGCTTGCCCTCCGGCAATAAAGCCAAACAAGCCACTTAAACAATACATTGTTTCTTTTTTGGAGCTCCACCATGACAAAACAACAGCAACTTGCCCTTTTGTTTCCTTCCCAGAGTCTCGCAGGGTGGATAATTTGGGCTGTGGACCTTAGCTCTCTGAAACAGTATAGATCTCTGCACTAACAAGCCCTGGATGCATCCAGAGCAGAAAGGAACAATCACTCTGCTCATCCTAGCCTGGGTTAACCCTCCCACAGAGGGAGCACAGGTACTGTACCGTCCATATGATAACAGCAAAGAGACATTCAAACTGTAGTTTCATTCCAACTTGCTTAGTGATTTGCATCATTAAAAGCAGGCGACACTGGATTGATGGAAACACTATCGATGGACTGCTGTGGTCAGAGTGAATGACCCTTAGTTCCACTCTGGCCTGCTATACTGCAGGGTCGAGATCATGGTGGTGATGGTTTATAGATGTAAAGTCCCAGCATGACTCGGGGGGGATTTGGCCTGGTAATGGATTAGACCGTCAGGCAGGAGCAAGCCTCTGGAATACATCTCCCTTCCTGTAATCTCTCCCCACAGGGACAGCCGTGTTCAAAACGACATGATCTCTCTTCAGACATACAGTGGTGGAGCGGGATCCACTGGGTCTGTATTAATTCATTGGGACGAGAGATTCGTTATGTAATGGGTTGTCTGCGTTCGTTAACCTAGTGTAGCAGGCGTAAAACAAACACTTTAGTGGCGTTTCTGGTCATGATGAGAAACAAACTACTGTCAGTGGAGGATCTCTTCTGCCCTCTTCAACCAATCCTGTAAATGTGGAGGAGGAGTTAAGATGGAGTGTCTCCTTGTTAACGTCCAAAAGTGGAAGTCTTGTCACAGGCTCTTTCCATTTCCCCTGGAAACCAGATGCATCTGGTTGATGCCCGAACCACTGAGGGTGGCATTCATAGTCAGTGGGAGAATCTCAATTGCGTACTCCTCAAGCCCTCTCTCCTCGCCTCCTCCTCAAAACCCATTGGAGGAGAAGGTCAGAGGGGAGGGTTTTGAGAAGGACGCAAAGAGAGAGGTCGCGAGGTGTATGCAATTGAGATTCTCCCATTGTCTCTCTTACTCCATTGCTGCACCATTTCAAGTGCACTTAATCGTGTGTGTGTGTGTGTGTGTGTGTGTGTGTGTGTGAGACCCTGGTTGTGTCAGAGATGGTGATGTGAGTGAATTGGTATGCTTACCCTTGGTTGGAAGGGTCAGACTATGACCTGATACTGGTCTGTAACCTTGCTCTACCTTCTGATCTACCCTGCTCTTCCAACACGTGGCTGAGGAAGACAGAGTGCTCAGACACAGAGGTTTTTCAGGCACACAGCAGAGCACATTCAATGTAGTCCATCTCTGGTGGAACATGAACTGCAGGATATTAGACCAGCCAGCCCTGCTATTATCCCATCAGTATGTGTCTAGAGTAGACCCCTGCTGTCAGAGGTCGGACCAAGTCACTATTATTCGAGTCACAAGCAGGGCTGTGGCAGTCATGACATTTTGTTAGCCGGTGATTGTCAACCAAATAACTGCCGGTCTCAATGTAATTGACCGTTAATTAGCATAAACATGTTTAGCATCTCCTGGCTTCCACACATAGGCTACAAGCCACTGATGTAGCCCTTTTAGAACATCTACATTTTAAAAATAAATCCATTATTTATTTTAAATGGGTCTAAAGAAACATGATATGAAGAAAATGTATATTTCAGAAGAGCAGAATAGCATACTCTGCATTGTCTTTATGTTAGGCCCTGATGTGGCTATGCCATATGACTGTGGGCTACAATAGTTTATTTAGCAGACAAGATTTGCTTAGAATTCTGTGGCATTATTTTTTATTATGTTATAGCATAAAGAATACAATTGAACATAGCTTAATAAAATAGAAAGGATATTTTCTCAAAGATTTCAAAGGAAGTGCGCACATGCGGCTATTCTGTGTTGAGCGGTTAACAAAGAAACTGGTCCTCTGTGCTTCATTTAGAGTTACTTATGCAACTTGAGTTGTGATACAAACGTTGGGCCATATGTTTTGATTTTTTAATACATTCTAAGGCTGCATGATGGGACTAATGATGATCTGAAAAAAGTCACAAGCTGCACACACTTCATCATTCTCTCATTCACAATTTGACAAGCACTTGATAATATTCTCATCAGGCCTAGAATTTCCCGGCGGCATCCCCCTTGTGTGGCCGTATGCACCCTAAAAAATCCATGCCTTTTGCGGCCAAAGTTGCCGTTGTGCCCTTGGGCTGAATATAATATGCTAAATATAATTCCTTTCTCCCGGCTGCTGTGCTCCAAAGCACTTCTCATTCACATGGCTCTCTCAGATATGCCCGTCACGTGATCAGGTCCTTCTCCCATGCATTTCAGCTAAGAAGTAGGTTACAAGTGAATGAAGACAGACACATTGGGGACGCAACTGTGCGCATTCCTTTTATCGAATTCCGAGGCGCATATTGAAGATGTTAGAACTGTCCACGTTTACTTTTCTTCAGCCAATAAGATGAGTAGGCCTAACGAACAGCAAAAGCACTAGCCTATGTCAATATACTGCCCCCCATAGTAGAAAAGTTGAGCTATTCGAGATAAATAAATATTCCAAAAATACTCTGGGAAAGTTGTGGGATGTGATAGATCCCAAATTAATACAACCACACGCATTAAAAAACTATAAAAAGCAATGAGGCTGATCTTTAGCTTATAATGTTGATAAACTATTTGGGTATTTTTTTTCTCACATTATAAGCGCAGCCTATGTATGCCAGTGAGGCTCTACACCGGTTATAAAGCAGATTCATTTGCTTAATTTTAAGAAGTTATTTGGCCACTTTAGTTGTGATACAAACCTTATCAAAACATGTTGGCCTATGGGCTAGGATTCATGAGGTGTGTGACTGTTTCTTGCCTTAATGCACAAGCTGGGCATCATTCACAAGTGATTAATACATAATTCACAAGAGATAGGCTAATATTGTCACCCATCAGACTATTCTTAATTTAATGTTGTCTTTACATATACTAAATAATACATGTGTGAAATTAGTTTTGATTTAGAATTGACTGTTATCTCGGAACAGGGGCTTGGGGAAGAAAATATATGTCATCTATACACTTAAATAGAGAATGGAGGACGCTTTTCCAGTGGTTCATTTTCATGCCAGCCAGGTAGGCTATACTCCTGTTGTAAAGTGAAGCAATGTGCTTAATATTAGGAGAGTTTAGAAATAAATATAGTAGAAATAGCCTATAGAAAGCTGATGGGATCTTCCTCTTTTTAATATAGCCACCAAAACTGTGATTTCTCACGCAATTGCATAGCCTATAGAAATGTTGCGCAAATCATGGGCACTCGTTAAGTGTTTTGATTAGATTTTCGAATACATTTGCGTTGTCAGAGTGATTAGAGGGACAATAGAGTGCTGAGTACCAGGCAGTTAGTACGTTTGGTAGGCTACTAATGACCAGCAGCATCAGAGCTTGGAGAAGCCTAATTACCATGACTAAACGATCATGTGGAATTTGACTGTCATCATGACTCGTGACCGCGTCGAGCCTCGAGTCAAGTCCCCAGTAGAATGGGTCGAGACTCGAGTCAAGTCCAAAGTTATGCATTCTAAGAGCAAGTCAAACATTTTTTTTTTAAGTTAAGTCTGAAGTAAAATAAAAATCTATTCAGGCAATGGCTTTTTCAGCTACACATCTTTGCATATTTATTGAGGCTACCAGACAGCCCTTTTCATTATTTTGTCAACAACAAATTCCAAATGCAAGATTCATAAGTAAATTATACATTTCAAGCAATTTTGACATACCAAAAGACCAGTAGGCCTATGCTAGTAATTGTAGCTTGATGCCTCTTTGCTGGTGAGCTTGCAAGGTAAACTGTTCATATTCTTGATCACATATTATTTTTGGTGCATGTTTATTTATGGAAATCCTCTCTCCCTACAATTTGACGATTGACCTGCACCCGATCCTATAGCTGTTCAACAAATCACCAATCTGTTCGCTAGCTCGGTGGTTTTCAAACTTTTTGACCTGCGACCCCCAAAAAGGAGTGGTTCAAAGCATGCGACCCCCGGCACACGCCCACAGGATGAACACGCGCACAAGATGCAAGATCCAGAAATAAACATGCATTTTGAGCTGAAAATCATTCATGTTAGTAGTTAATATAAACTGGGGATATCATGTCACATTGTCACTTCTCTGGAGTCCAGACCAAGAAGGATCAAACGGCCAACCGGTATGCAGCGGTGGCTGCAGGATCGGATGGAAAGCATGATCTGTCTGTGGACTTTTTCCTCTGAAATATTGTAACATATTCTGGCAAATAAATTACACCTTCATCCCATAAGTATTGAAGGTAGTGCGATGATACAGCTATCTTTAGACATATAGCCAATACCACCACTGAGGAATATAATTATAACCCACCTATCGGAAAAATGGAAAATGATCAATGAAATCATCAGGTAGCCAGACTATTGTTTAGGCAAAGATGCGTCTGTATCCAATTGCTAAATGGTATTTTATATGGATAATGTTAATTTACAGTAGGTATGTATAGGCTTTTATGTTTTAATTACTTATTTTTTTTAACAAGCGCTTTCTGGTCACTAATCTGAGTGTGCGTTTTTTTTGCACACCAATGCTGATGACTGGTCAACAGTCAAGACGAGCAACTTTTTGCTTCTGAAGCACAGATTAGATGTTTTTTAATACAAGAATTTGGTGCAATGCCATAGGCCTATGTTAGTGACCAGATTGAATAAGCAAAGGTAGAAATATAAAATGCAAATGGTTGTAAATATGTATGCAAATAATATATTTTCTTGATTTCAGTTTCACACTTGCAACCTCCCAGAACCTTCTTACTGCTCTAGCTTACCCGACCTGTGTTGATTGCTAGTTTGCTAGTCCAGTCAGAGGGTTGAGTGTGCATTTCACTAGCCAATCTGTTTTTTGTTTTTTGCAAGTGCGATACTGTCTCTGGCTGCGTGGAGAGTAATCCACAGAGACTCTGTGCCACAAAATGAGTGACAAAACATTACAAAACCTGGCCAGATCATTTCAAGTCATCAGTCAAGTCTTAGAAAATAAAATAACTATCAGTTGAGTTGCAAGTCATCAAAAAACACTACCACACTGTTTCATCCACACACCTCTACTTTTCCCTTCACTCTCTGTGCGAGCTAACTTTTCTCTGCAGCTCTGGGAGCTACTCTCACCTTGTCTCTATTACTTAGTCACTTTCTATAGTAGGTCCAGGTTTGGCATGTTAGCCAGCTGCAGGCAGCGACTGCTGCCCGGTTGTGGTATTAATAAAGCCTTCATGATGTAGTGTCCCCTGGACCCTGGCAGCAGCCCCGCTGAGGGATGGGAGCGTTTGGAATGGGATTGGCTAGGACCAGGGTGTACCCTAGGGGCAGTCCAGGCACGCAGACACCTGATACACAGAACCGGAAAAGACAGTGGCTCGGAAGACTGTCACACCCGCAGTCTGGCCGTCAGTACACTCCTCTCACCTCCTGGCCAAGGTTCCTTTAGTTATGGCTGCGTTCATTTTGGCTAGTCGACGAAACAATCTCAAACCTGAGATGGTTACATTTTTACCAGCCATTGTGAGAACATTGATGGATTCTTAGCTCTACTGAGCTTCAGCTTTGGACTCCCATCCTCCACTTAACTACCAAAGCCCAGAATGACATACTTATTAATAGTGTGGCCAGGTTGGTGGGAGTGTTGGCTCCAGTCCTGGCTCTACACAGTGGGTATGGCCAGGCTTCCAAGGTGTTGCCATCTGGAGGGAGGTGATGGTGATACATTCAGGATGACTTATATCCGCTTGGAAGTTACAGGCCTCTGCCATAACTCTGCTGGATAGTCAACCACCACAGCTCCCTGCTTCACAGTATCTTTGCCTAGTATGCTATGCTTCCTGGTTCTCACACAGTGCCGTAACTAACAGATGGCAAACATGACTAAAGATAGCTTGCTCTCTCCTTCTCTTATCACATCTCTAAATCCACATGCGCGAAAGGATGTATGTCACCTCTCTCCCACTTGTCACGCTCATCAACCTATCACTGCCTTTTCAAGGCCCTAGCCAGGCCTTTATGATCAAGTGTGTTTTTGCTTGGAATTGATTTTCACACAACAATCAATGAATGAAAGTAGCTTAAGTGCTCAAAACGGCAGTAATGCTTGTCCTCTCGTCGCAGGCATTTTCCCCTCCTGCTGTTGAGTATCATACTAATGGAATAATGGAGCCCTCTCGCCTCGCTGGACCCTATCGCATGTCATCTAGCCTCCTCACAACAATTCCTGCTCTCTGAGAGACAATAATGCATGTTTAGGATCACTTCTTCTTCTGTGTGGTGAATGGAACAATTTGGGCACAGTTCAATGTTAAGTGATATGTTATTTGTGAAGGACATTTGTTGACGAGTGTGTGACTTATTAACCGTTTTTACAAGTCTGATCAGATGAAGTCCTTCCTCCTTATATCTTTCAGTGATCATAGCACTATCTCTGCTACATCCCTGGTTATAAATTATGTGGTTAACTTTATGGATAAAAGGTAACATTGTGCTGCCCGCTTCATTGATCTGTCAAAGGTCTTCAATACTGTTGATCACTCACTGCTGATTCAGAAGTTTTCCTCAATTGACCTAAACCTGGCCGCATTCAACAGTTTTCAAAATTACATGACAGATAGAACTCAATGTTTATATACTGATGGCGTTAAATCAGGTTTTCTGGACATAACAAAAAGTGTCCCGCACTTGTCTATTTGTGGAAAAATCCCCTTGATTTAATTATTTTGTCTTATCACTTATTCACTTATGGCCCTACCTACTAAAAAATGACTTTTTAACAATATTATATGAGCAAATATTATTTATTTGGAACAGCAAGCCAGACAAAATGAAATGGGCCTATTTCTATAATGAATATGAATTCTTAGGGCAGAAATTATTAAATATTAAAACATTGGACCTCTCACTAAAGGCTTTATTCATACAAAAACTAGACTTAAATCCGAACTGGTTCTCTAGCAGATTAGTTAGAATGGCTCAGCCCGTGTTTGATACTGTATATACAGTGCATTCGGAAAGAACTCAGACCCCTTGACGTTTTCCACATTTTTGTTACGTTACAATTTTTCTTCATCAGTCTACACACACTACCCCATAAAGACAAAGCAAAAACGTTTTTATTTTTTATTTTGCAAATGTATAAAAATAAAACCTAATAAACCAAATTTATGTAAGTATTCAGACCCTTTGCTATGATCCTCCAAATTGAGCTCAGCTGCATCCTGTTTCCATTGAACATACTTAAGATGTTTCTACAACTTGATTGGAGTCCACCTGTGGTCAATTTAATTGATTGGACATGATTTGGAAAAGCACACACCTGTCTATATAAGGTCCAACAGTTGACATGACTTGGTTATTGCTCTGACATGCAATGAGGTTGAAGGAATTGTCCGTAGAGCTCCAAGACAGGATTGTGTCGAGGCACAGATCTGTGGAAGGGTACCAAACAATTTCTGCAGCATTGAAGGTCCCCAAGAACACAGTGGTCTCCATCATTCTTAAATGGAAGAAGTTTGTAACCACCAAGAATCTTCCTGGAGCTGGCCGCCAAGTCAAACTGAGCAATCGGGAGAAGGGCCTTGGTCAGGGAGTTGACCAAGAAACTGATGGTCACTCTGACAGAGCTCCAGAGTTCCGCTGTGGAGATGGAAGAACCTTTCAGAAGGACAACCATCAACCTTCAAAATAGCTGTGCAGCGATGCTCCCCATCCAACCTGACAGAGCTTAAGAGTTTCTGCAGAGAAGAATGGGAGAAACTCCCCCAAAAAGCTGTGCCAAGTTTGTAGCGTCATACCTAAAGAAGACTTGAGGCTGTAATCGCTGCCAAAGGTGCTTAAACAAAGTACTGAGTACTTATGTAATAGTGATTATTTCCGTTTTTTTATTTGTGAAACCCTGTTTTGCCTTGTCATTATGGAGATTTATGAGGGGGGGGGAAAAGAATGGAATCACTTTTAGACTAAGGCTGTAACGTAACAAAATGTGGAAAATGTCAAGGGTCTGAATACTTTCTGAATGCACTGTATATACAGTACCAGTCAAAAGTTTGGACACACTCATTCAAGGGTTTTTCTTTATTTTTTTAAAACTATTTTCTACATTGTAGAATAATAGTGAAGACATCCACACTATGAAATAACACGTATGGAAACATGTAGTAACCAAAAAAGTGTTAAACAAATCAAACTATTTTTATATTTGAGATTCTTCAAAGTAGCCACCCTTTGCCTTTATGACAGCTTTGCACACGTTTGGCATTCTCAAGTTTCACCTGGAATACTTTTCCAACAATCTTGAAGGAGTTCCCACATATACTGAGCACTTGTTGGCTTGTTTGTCCTTCACTCTACGGTCCAACTCATCCCAAACATTGCCTCTATGGCAATTCAGAAAACTGATTGCGGACCATATTACTGATGAATGCAGTAATGACACTGTTTTCCTTTCTGCTTGCATTTTGTATTTATATTTTGATGTCTGTGTTTTCTGTAATTCAGGGCTCATCTGTAAAAGAGACCTTGGTCTCAGTATGACTCCCTGATTAAAAAATAATACAAAAAATGAACTACTCAAAGTATTGTCATACAAGACGTGCTCTCCTTTGCCTTTCATTTTTTCCTTTTTGTATTTTACCCCCATTTGTCTCCCCAATTTCGATCTTGTCTCATTGCTGCACCTCCCCAACGGGCTCGGGAGAAGCGAAGGTGGAGTCATGCGTCCTCCGAAACATGACACGCCTAACCACGCTCCTTATCACAAGCCAGCTTAACCCAGAAGCCAGCCGCACCAATGTGTCGGAGGAAACACCGTTCAACTGGTGACCGGGGTCAGCCTGCAGGCACCCGGCCTGCTCAAGGAGTGGCTAGAGCTCGCGATGAGTCAAGTAAAGCTCCCCCCCCGGCCAAACCCTATCCCGGGACATTGCTGGGCAAATTGTGCGCTGTCCTATGGGACTCCCGGCCACGGCTGGTTGTGGCACAGCCCGGGAATGAACCCGGGTCTGTAGTAACCCCTCTAGCTCTGTGATGCAGTGCCTTAGATCGCTGCGCCACTCGGGAGCCCCGTCGTTTTTCCTGTTAAAGACAATGACGTAGTGGTGGAGAGTCAACTCTTGAAGAATTTATTCCTCAACAGGGACAGAGAGAGAGGGGAGCGTCACAGTATAGGCAGGTCGGCCACCAGGCAGACAGTCAGAACCGTGCGCTAGGCCTATCTATCGGCAATCAAAAGCTGTATCTCGCAATGGAATGCTGTATCTCACAATTTCTTGGCTTGCAATGTCTCGCAACTTCAGTAAAGCAGGGCCTATCATCAATGAATTGGCTTGGATATTCTACACACAACAGACTGAAGACTGAACACACACTCGCATCATTAGCGAAGAGAAAGGACAGGGGTATAATCATTAGGCCAAACAAAAAACAAGAGATTCTATTGGACAAATTCAGATGCTTCGTTCCGTTTGCTTCCGTTTTAAGAAATGTTTTGCAACGTAATAGGAGTAATGAATACGCCTGAGGCAAGCCAGCACTAGGGAGAGAGAGGTGTCAGGCGTTAAAAAAAAACAGTGGTGCGCATACGTCTTGTTATTCTGTCTTGCATTCAAATTCCCCAGAGTAGCCTCAAGTTTGCCTCTTCCTCTCTGGTTTTATTTACATTACACAACTTTCCCCAGTACTTTATAGCCTATCGTCTAGTTAGGCTATAAGATGAAAAAAATAACGTTTTTAGATAAGAGGTGATGAGTCTGCGTATCTAATATCTACGCTCTGCTTTGAAATGGGGCTTGGTGTGGAGGATAATTTGACCCACTTCCGACCCAACACTTTTTCCTGTCCTGCGAACATACGTCGCTGTTTGTTGTGATGGTCATGTGTTTGGCTTGGTGCATCCTGCTCTGAATACTACAGTATACTGAAGATCTGTATGAGTCTGACTCTGGCCCTTTCTCGTGTTCTACCCTAGCTGTCCGTTCCTGTCGATGCAGCTCACCCCAGCCATCCCAGTGATAGGGGGGGTGCTGTTTGTCTTTGTGCTGGGGACTCTCTTCAGGACCAGCTTCAGTGACCCAGGGGTCCTGCCCCGAGCAACGCCCGATGAAGCTGCTGACCTGGAGAGACAGATCGGTAAGGAGACCTCTCTCTATTCGCTCTTTGTCACATTTCCTCTTTCTCCCTTCTTCTTAATCCTCCCTCTCACACTACCTCCTCCTTTTCCTCCCTCCCTCCTCCTTTCATGTTCCCTCCTCTGTACATCCAACCCTCCCTCTCTCCTTGACCTCCACCTGCTAGGCCAAGACCAGGGGTCTTGTTGTTAGTTGTCTGACTGATGCCTCTCCCTCAGGGGCAGCTGTGTTCCGTTTTGCCCCTGGCAGGTCACATACAGTGCATTCGGAAGCTATTTAGACCCTTTGACTTTTTCCACATTTTGTTACGTTACTGCCTTATTCTAAAATCGATTAAATATATGTTTTTCCTCATCAATCTACAAACAATATCCCATAATGAAAAAGCGAAAACAGGTTTACATTTTTTTTTTTTTTGCAAATGTATTACAAATAAAAAACATACCTTATTTACAAAATGTTCACTCTTTGCTGTGAGACTCGAAATTGAGCTCAGGTGCGTCCTGTTGCCATTGATCATCCTTGATGTTTTTACAGCTTGGAGTCCACCTGTGGTAAATTCAATTGATTGGACATGATTTGGAAAGGCACACACCTGTCTATATAAGGTCCCACAGTTGACAGTGCATGTCAGAGCAAAAACCAAGCCATGAGGTTGAAGGAATTATCTGTAGAGCTCTGAGACAGGATTGTGTCGAGGCACAGATCTGGGGAAGTGTACCAAAAAATGTCTGCAGCATTGAAGGTCCCAAGAACACAGTGGCCTCCATCATTCTTAAATGGAAGAAGTTTGAAACCACCAAGACGGCCAAATGAGCAATCGGGGGAGAAGGGTCTTGTTCAGGGAGGTGACCAAGAACCTGAAGGTCACTCTGACAGCACCCCTCTGAGCACCCCTCCAGTTTATGAAATCTACGGTCCTGATTAATGTTGCCCGTACATTAACCTGGCTAGAATACTGGCTAGAGGTCCTTTGTCAGAAATGCCAGATTTAACCCACTGAGAGAAAGGTCACTGGCTTTTCCCATAGTGAGAAGAGAGAGGAAAAAGCCCTTAAATGTAATGTGGATGACATACTCTGACTGTCAGGTTCTTCCTCTCTCTCACTCCCTTATTCCCTCCGCTCCTTCCACCTCTCCCTCATTCCCGCTCTCTCTCTCTCTCTGGTTCCCCCTGTTGCCCAGTACTCCAGCCATGCCGTGGCTGGATGACATGCAGACACATTAAAGCAGATCCGGTAGCTCTTATACTGATCCAGCTCCCACAATGAGTCTTTCTCTGCTTCAGACTCACTCTTTGTGTTTTATCTCTGTCTTCACCTTTATATTCCTTGACCCCCCCTCCCCTCCCCCATCTTTCTCTCTGTGACTTGGCCTATCTCACATGAATCTTTCTGGCCTCTTCCACCATCTCCCTTTCCATCTCTCTCTGTCGCACGCGCACGCACATGCACACCCACGTCAGGGCTCATGCCTCACGTTTACAGGCTGTATTTCTTAGGCTGTGTGTGTAAGTGGCTGGCTGCTCCCATCCATCCTCAGCCCAAACAGCCATGCTCTTTTCCAGCAGTGCACCCTTATATGACTTGACACACACACACACACACACACACACACACACACACACACACACTGACTGCACGTCCCTGAGAAGACGAGCCTCGTCTTCAGAGGGGGCTCTCATTAGTGGAGCTGAAGCTCCCCCGCTCGCTGTGCTTCACGGCGTTAGGAGACGTGAGTATGCGGCGTTGTCATAGCATGGTATGTTATGTATTCTCTATTTCACTGGATGAATGAGCATTCTACAGCCCGCTCTGCTACTGGTGTTAGAGGTGCTTCCTTTACGACGCACGCTGTTATTACCAAGCCTTTTTTACTGTCTGTGTTTACAGGGTTGGAACCGTGCAGACAGACTAGAGACTCTCTGGCAACTCGGCTCATGTCATCAACTCCCTCCCTGCCTGGGTTGATATTGTGGGAAAATACCAAAGTCTGGTAGTCAGTCTGTAAAAAGGCTGATACAGACAACTCAGATTTGTGTGCGTTTTTATTTTTATAAGCCTAGCCGTGTTGATTTTTGAAATATACTACCTGGCCTATGATGGACAACGATAAAACACAGTATCTCACCTATCCGATGTATGTGACAATAAAATACAATAAAAGTCATTGTTTATTTGTCAGTTTGAGTCCATTTTCCTGGTAGTGTTGTTGAAGGTAACGAGCAGTGGGTTCCAAGGACCAGAGCTGGTGTTGCTGTGTGAGAGGGACTAAATATAGGTGTATTAACTCATGGGACTGGTTCCTGGACAGGCAGAGAGAGAGAGAGAGAGGGAGGGAGCGAGGCAGGGAGCGAGGCAGGGAGCGAGGCAGGGAGCGAGGCAGGGAGCGAGGCAGGGAGGGAGCGAGGCAGGGAGGGAGCGAGGCAGAGAGGGAGGGAGGGAGCGAGGCAGAGAGGGAGGGAGGGAGCGAGGCAGAGAGGGAGGGAGCGAGGGAGGCAGAGAGGGAGGGAGCGAAGGAGGCAGAGAGGGAGGCAGAGAGGGAGGCAGAGAGGGAGGGAGCGAGGGAGGCAGAGAGGGAGGGAGCGAGGGAGGGAGCGAGAGAGGGAGGGAGCGAGGGAGGCAGAGAGGGAGGGAGCGAGGGAGGGAGCGAGAGAGGGAGGGAGCGAGGGAGGCAGAGAGGGAGGGAGCGAGGGAGGGAGCGAGAGAGGGAGGGAGCGAGGGAGGCAGAGAGGGAGGGAGCGAGGGAGGCAGAGAGGGAGGGAGCGAGGGAGGCAGAGAGGGAGGGAGCGAGGGAGGCAGAGAGGGAAAGGGGAGCGAGGGAGGCAGAGAGGGAAAGGGGAGCGAGGGAGGCAGAGAGGGAAAGGGGAGCGAGCGAGGCAGAGAGGGAAAGGGGAGCGAGCGAGGCAGAGAGGGAAAGGGGAGCGAGCGAGGCAGAGAGGGAAAGGGGAGCGAGCGAGGCAGAGAGGGAAAGGGGAGCGAGCGAGGCAGAGAGGGAAAGGGGAGCGAGCGAGGCAGAGAGGGAAAGGGGAGCGAGCGAGGCAGAGAGGGAAAGGGGAGCGAGCGAGGCAGAGAGGGAAAGGGGAGCGAGCGAGGCAGAGAGGGAAGGGGGAGCGAGCGAGGCAGAGAGGGGGAGCGAGCGAGGCAGAGAGGGGGAGCGAGCGAGGCAGAGAGGGGGAGCGAGCGAGGCAGAGAGGGGGAGCGAGCGAGGCAGAGAGGGGGAGCGAGCGAGGCAGAGAGAGGGAGGGAGCGAGGCAGAGAGAGGGAGCGAGCGAGGCAGAGAGAGGGAGAGAGCTCTCTGCTTCAGCGGCCTTCACAGTGTGAGGGAAGGAAGGAATTTAGATCGTTTCTGCCTGATGTGGTCAGTCGCATTTTGCAGAAAGAAACACTGTCAGAGTGTATTAGTGGTCCTTAAAATGATACCTACTGATGCTTGGCGTGACATGACGTGCACGCTGTCCAATTTGTCTATGGCCTAAGTGCTTGTTAGATTGCCTAGCTTATAGTGTTATGACAGTGTGGCGTGAGCTCTCCCTAATTCCTTGGAAAGATGACACAGTCAGTCAGGTTAAATTAGAATAGATCACATAGTGAAGTAATGTTTGACCTCAACTTGAACTGGTTCTTCCTTAATTCCCAGCAGCCTTCTGAATAATTCATGCTCTTGTCTTCCATTCAAAGTAGTAAAGGTTCACCTCTGGTATTGATCTGTTGTGAAACTACAGACAGAATGGGACGGAACAAGGTGCCTATTCATCGGTGCCCTATGTCTGGGATACAATGTGTGTCCTATAACAGGAAGTGCAGTGTTGTGTCCTGTGTTGTTGTAGATGTTTGCTGGATGGACACATCTGTCTATCGTTAGGGGAACCACAGAGGGGAACTGTGGTTTGCTGAGAGCAGCAACTTTCTCACTTTCACTCACTCACTCACTCTTTCTATCCCTCAATAACTCTCCACCTCACCACTCTCCATCTCACTCCCATCTCCGCTGGGCTCAGTGGCTAAAGCCTGCTGTGTAAATCAATGGGCCCCTGTCCTGACTCCTGTCCTGTCCCTGCTACACTACATTACCAAAACTATGTAAACACCTGCTTGTTGAACATCTCATTCCAAAATCATGGGCATTAATATGGAGTTGTTCCCCCTTTGCTGCTATAACAGCCTCCGCTCTTCTGGGAAGGCTTTCCACCAGATGTTGGAACATTGCTGCTGGGACTTGCTTCCATTCAGCCACGAGCATTGGTGAGGTCGGGCACTGATGTTGGGCGATTAGGCCTGGCTCGGAGTCAGCTTTACAATTCATCCCAAAGGTGTTCCATGGGGTTGAGGTCAGGGCTCTGTGCAGGCCAGTCATGTTCTTCCACATCGATCTATACAAACCATTTCTGTATGGACCTCGCTTTGTGCATTTGGGCATTGTCATGCTGAAACAGGAAAGGGCCTTCCCCAAACTTTTGCCACAAAGTTGGAAGCACAGAATCATCTAGAATGTCATTGTATGCTGTAGCGTTAAGATTTCCCTTCACTGGAACTAAGGGTCCTAGCCGTAACCATGAAAAATAGCCTCAGACCATTTTTCTTCCTCCACCAAACTTTACAGTTGGCACTATGCATTCGGGAAGGTAGCGTTCCCCTGGCAACCGCTAAACACAGATGTGTTCGTCAGACTGCCAGATAGTGAAGTGTGATTCATCACTCCAGAGAACGCGTTTCCACTGCTCCAGAGTCCAATGGCTGCGAGCTTTACACCACTCCAGCCGATGCTTAGCATTGCGCATGGTGATCTTAAGCTTGTATACGGCTGCTCGGCCATGGAAACCCATTTCATGAAGCTCCCGACGAACAGTTATTGTGCTGACTTTGCTTCCAGAGGCAATTTGGAACTCGGTAGTGAGCGTTGCAACCGAGGGACGACGATTTTTACGTGCTTCAGCACTCAGCGGTCCCGTTCTGTGAGCTTGTGTGGCCTACCACTTCGCGGCTGAGCCCTTGTTGCTCCTAGACGTTTCCACTTCACAATAACAGCACTTACAGTTGAACGGGGCAGCTCTAGCAGGGCAGACATTTAACGAAATGACTTGCATCCTATGACGGTGCCACGTTGAATGTCACTGAGCTCTTCAGTAAGGCCATTCTACTGACAATGTTTGTCTATGGAGATTGCATGGCTGTGTGCTCGATTTTTATACTCCTGTCAGCTACGGTTGTGGAATCCACTAATTTGAATGGGTGTCCACATACTTTTGTATATATAGTGTATGTGTGTACTGGATATGATTGCAGGGGAACTCTCCAGCACAGTCAGCCTAGTAGATCAATCCCCACTTGTTAGTGCAACTCCTTTTTCCAGGCATCCTGTTTGTCTGCCTGTCTGCCATGTTTAGCAATGCAGGTCCTGGGCAGAAGTGGCATCACTGCAGAGACTGAGAATCTGGCATCCTTCAGGTGGGTGCATGCCAACTCCAAAAGCTCTCAGAAAGACATTACCAGAACGACGGTGGAGATGTCTCTTCCCCTCTGGTCTCTTCTGCTGTGCGTGCCAGAGAACGAGTGTAGACGAGCCAGTAAAGGTCAGGTGATGTTTCTAAAGCCTGTGGCCATGCTAAACTCCTGCTCCTCTCCCTGCAGAGGAAGTAGGTGGTGTGTGTGGTGGTGGTGTGCGGTCGGCTGAGGAGGATGCACTGACATTTAGGGTTCGTTGGTCGCAGCCAGACCCGATATGATTATTAGGGTTTCCCACAAGGCTCCTGAGAAGTTAGAACAATTCAAGTGTTTGTGTGAGTGCATGCTGTGTGTGGTCGAGAAATGCATCAGCAGCAGGGCCCTCCTTTTATATTTCACAGCTCTTTCATCCATCTTCTATCCTCCCACCCTTCTATCCTCCCTTTCTTCTCCTTCCTCTATCCCGCTTCTCCCGCTGCCCACGCTGGCAGACAGACAGTCTGGTTACAGGGAAGAGGAGAAGAGAGGCAGAGCAGTGGAACCAGGGTTATAGTCTCAATGCTGCTCTCTGTTTGCCTGTCATGCATGTCTTTAGCCCTCAGAGGATGTGCTCCAAACAGTTTCTTCCACACAGTGTGACTGGCTGGGTATGCATGACTGTCTTAAAGAACATCCCAAAATAGATTGATTTCTACAGTGCTCTTTGTGTTTGACTGCCACCCAGTCTCTATCAAGATAAACAATCTACTAGAATATGGAATACAGATGGCGGTGGCAACCCAATAGAACACCCTGGATGATGAACCTCTTACTCCTGCTTATTATTGGCAACATTTTGAGATGAGTATTTCTGTGTTTTGATGTCTTCTCTGGGTTTATAGAACAAGCCATGGAAGAGCCAGTACCCTGGCATACATATCTGCCCACTCACTGTAAGAAGTATCAAATGTTATTCCCCCGAGATGCCAGGACAGCGAGAGAATACATCAAGCACTGATGAGTCTGAGCAGCGTGCCACCCACCACCAGACCTGGACCTGACTGATTGATGGCTGCTCTGGTAGTATTACCACAGAGAGGAGGAGGAGGAGGAGAGAGAGTTTAGAAAACACCAACACTGCCTCAGTAACAGAGAGAGAATGTACAAAACATGAATCCAGTTGAAAGCTTTGTTCCCTTATTGATGTCACTTGTTAAATCAGTGTAGATAAAGGGGAGGTGACTGGTTAAATAATGATTTTTAAGCCTTGAGACAATGGATTGTGTGTGCCATTCAGAGGGTGAATTGGCAAGACAAAAGGTTTAAGTGCCTTTGAACAGGGTATGGTAGTAGGTGCCAGGCGCACCGGTTTGTGTCAAGAACTGCAACGCTGCTGGGTTTTTCACTCAACGGTTTTCCGTGTGTATCAAGAATGGTCCACCATCCAAAGGACATCCAGCCAACTTGTCACAACTGTGGGAAGCATTGGATTCAACATTGGCCAGCATCCCTGTGGAACGCTTTCGACACCTTGTAAAGTCCATGCCCCAACGAATTGAGGCTCTTCTGAGGGCAAAAATAACTCAATATTCTTATAATTTTTTTTTACATTTCGTACACTCCATTTAGAACCTGTCCAGGGTTTCTACAGTCCGCTGTAAGCCCTAATGTCTCTGCCCTGCCTTCAGCCACTTTTCACACACACTGACTCAACACATACTTTCTCAACAGAGAGACTTTACCTAACGAGTGGTAATCTCATTAGCATTGGTTAAAACATCTGATCACCAAGCCTCTACGTTACTGTATTACACCATACTACTTCTATAGAACCACCTTCTACCCTGTCTCACTAGAACCTGAACAATGGCAGCGTGGAGCTGAGTTTGGGGAGTGTCAGCATATAGTGGGTTCTAAAGCTCTCCACTTGATCTGGGCCCGGTTTTATGGAGCAATTTCAGTGCCAACAGAAATTGTATTTGTATTCCATAATTTTGAATTTGTGTTGGGATTTAGAATTTGATCTTTTTGAATTTGTAATGCACAAATTTGATCATATAATTAATTATTTGAACTTTTCATGATTTGAAATACAAAGTAATTGAGTATTCTAACTGAATATTTAAATACTCAGTTTCAACACAGTAGATAATGCATTAATTTCCTGTGTATGAAGTTCACAAACTTTTATTTAGAGTTTATCAGTTTCATATATTCAACTTCTCAGATGCATTCATATTCAGTTCTCTAAATTTAAAATCAAAACCAGAGACAACATCCTTGTACTTTGCCAGCCATGTGAGGTAGAGGAGGACAGATGGAATCAAATGCTCTCTGTGGTAAAACAGAAGATTCTGGTGGTTTCTGAAGCCTTTGTGTCATGTTGAATTTATGTTCTTCTTAGGAATTTGTCTCTAGCGTTTGAACTGTTTTGGCTATAAGCTATTATGACCCCATTCCTGAAAGCTTAGACTCTGGAACATGGACGTGACTTCTGTCCTCTCTATGATGATCACAGGCCACACGGGTCATGTTACTGTAGGAGTGTCACAAAAAAAAACGCAATTTGGCGCACATAATAATATAGTTCAATAGCCTTGTCATAGCCCTTCTAAGGACAGCCTTTCCACTACCAATTTCATCTTGCACTTGTGACTGACCGGGTTCGAACTAGAGGTCGACCAATTATGATTTTTCAATACCGATACCAATTATTGGAGGACCAAAAAAAGTCAATACCAACATTTTTTTTTATGTATTTATTTTATTATTTATTTATTTTAAATTATAATAATTATATATATTTGTAATAAATGCTAATTGTAACAATACTGAATGAACATTGAACACTTATTTTAACTTAATACATAAATAAAATCAATTTAGTCTCAAATAATGAAACATGTTCAATTTGGTTTAAATAATGCATAAACACAGTCTTGGAGATGAAAGTAAAAGTGCAATTTGTGCCATGTAAAAAAAGCTAACGTTTAAGTTCCTTGCTCAGAACATGAGAACACATGAAAGCTGCTGGTTCCTTTTAACATGTTGTAGTAATTATCAGAATTACAGGACTATTTCTCTATACCATTTGTATTTCATATACCTTTGACTATTGGATGTTCTTATAGATACTTTAGTATTGCCAGCCTAATCTCGGGAGTTAATAGGCTTGAAGTCATAAACAGCGCTGTGAATCCCAGCATTGCAAAGAGCTGCTGTTTGAATGAATGCTTACGAGCCTGCTGCTGCCTACCACTGCTCAGTCAGACTGCTATATCAAATCATAGACTTAATTATAATATAATAACACACAGAAATACGAGCCTTTGGTCATTAATATGGTCAAATCCGGAAACTATCATTTCGAAAACAAAACAATTATTCTTTCAGTGAAATACCCGTTCCGTATTTTATCTAACGGGTGGCAACCCTAAGTCTAAATATTGTTGTTACATTGCACAACCTTTAATGTTATGTCATAATTATGTACAATTCTGGCAAATGAATTACGTTCTTTGTTAGGAATAAATGCCCTTTCAACAGTTCGCAACGAGCCAGGCGGCCCAAACTGCTGCATATACCCTGACTCAGCTTACACTGAAAGCAAGAGAAGTGACACAATTTCCCTAGTTAATATTGCCTGCTAACATGAATCTTTCTTTTAACTACATATGCAGGTTTTAAAAAATATACTTCTTTATTGATTTTAAGAAAGTCATTGATGTTTATGGTTAGGTACATTATTGCAACGATTGTGCTTTTTTCACGAATGCTCTTTTGTTAAATCATCAAGTTGATTTGATGATAAATTAACAAGCACCGCATTGATTATATGCAACGCGGAACAAGCTAGTGGACCTAGTAATATCATCAACCATGTGTAGTTAACTAGTGATTATGTGAAGGTTGATTTGTTTTTTATAAGATAAGTTTAATGCTAGCTAGCACTTTACCTTGTCTCTTTGCAGGCACAAGGTCCTTTTGATGCTGCACTCGCGTAACTGGTGGTCAGCCTGCCACTCAGTCTCCTCGTGGATTGCAATGTAATCGGCCATAATCGGCGTCCAAAAAGGCAGATTACCGATTGTTATGAAAACTTGAAATCAGCCCTAATTACAGTCTTGTCTCATGGCTGCAACTCCCGTACGGACTCGGGAGAGGCGAAGGTCGAAAGCTGTGCGTCCTCCCAAACACAACCTGAAGCCTATATCTGAAGCCTATAGGGATGAGTTTAGGAAATTCATGTAAAGGATGACTCACTGCTTGCTTAATGAGTACCGCTTCGCCCTGATTCGGCTCATACGAGACTCGAACTCAGGACCTCTGCCTTGCCGTCACACGTGACTGCCCTCCTGAAGCATTCCAACCCAGCGCGCTGTAAAAAAAACCCTTCAACTGCTCAAGAGGCGACCCTTCAGGCTAGTGAGTGAGTTTCACAGATCCCCATCTGCTACATTCACCCCACAATCTCACTCCATAGCGACCCCAGTGGTTAAGCTGAGCGCAACTGTAAATCTGGCACAAAAGTGCCAGTGGCACTATTGTAAATGACTTCATGTTGCCTGCTTAGCGAGTACCAGTTCCCTCTGATTCAGCTCATACGGAGACTTGACTCAAGACTTCTGCCTCAAACACACGTGACCGCCCTCCTGAGGCATTCCAGCCCATCGTGCTATTAAAAAAAGGCCGCCTTCAAATACGCAAGGAGCGCCACTTCAGGCTGAGGATCGAGTTACACAGATTCCTATCTGCTACACTAATACAAGTCTTCAAGATCCAGCAAAGTTACTCATTAAAAGAGTGTGGTTTTAGGCCTCCCGAGTGGCGCAGGGGTCTAAGGCACTGCATCGCAGTGCTAGCTGTGCCACTAGAGATTCTGGGTTCGATTCCAGGCTCTGTTGCAGCCGGCCGCAACCGGAAGACCCATGGGGCGGCGCACAATTGGCCCAGCGTTTGGGTTAGGGGAGGGTTTGGCCGGCAGGGATGTCCTTGTCCCATCGCACACTAGCGACTCCTGTGGCGGGCCGGGCGCAGTGCACGCTGACACGGTCGCCTGGTGCTTCCTCCGACACATTGGTGCGGCTGCCTTACGGGTTAAGCAGGCATTGTGTCAAGAAGCAGTGTGGCTTGGTTGGGTTGTGTTTGGGAGGACGCATGGCTTTCGACCTTTGCCTCTCCCGAGTCCGTATGGGAGTTGCAGCGATGAGACTGTAACTACCAATTGGAGCATGGTTTGGTGATCCATGCTTATGTGATGAGCAACCTGAAGATGTGTTAGTTTGACATGTTTGTGTTACACGTGGTAGTTTCAAGTCTCCGACAAGGGTAGTCATCATAAGGGTTGACTGAGTTAAGACTGTTAGCCTGTAAAGCCTAGGCATTGGTCCGGTGACTTGGATGGGTTTCTTCAAGGAGGAGGTCAAAGTGGGGTGAATTGTAACACAGGTGGTTCGGTGACCACCCTCAAACGGTAAACTGAAGCTTCTGGCGTTATAATTCAATTTGAAAGTTTTATTTTCAGTGTTATGTTGAACTCGGGCCTTTTCGTTAGGGGAGCAATGTTAAAAAAAAAAAAATGAATTGAAATTGATTTGTTTTACTTTTTTTTACTTTGAAAAGTGTTGCATTAATGAGATTTTTGTGGAAATTGTGGTCAAATATCTGATTAAAAAACATAATAATAATTATGAAATAGATGAGTACAGATCCTAATCTCAGTGATCCAAGAGGAAATTGTGAAAAACGACCCAATTAGGGTTGTTTACACAATCCAAAAACGTTCCAGTATAAATT
This sequence comes from Salmo trutta, assembly GCF_901001165.1. Lineage (NCBI taxonomy): Eukaryota > Metazoa > Chordata > Actinopteri > Salmoniformes > Salmonidae > Salmo > Salmo trutta. The sequence continues at coordinate 34,090,049 of NC_042981.1, forward strand.
GTGATCTGAGTGGGGCCTGAGACAGTGTTTTCCACCACCATCAACAAAACCCAAAAGGATGGAATTTCTTGCGGGAAAATGGTGTTGCATCCCTCCAATAGAGTTCGACACTTGTAGAATCTATGCCAAGGTGCATTGAAACTGTTCTGGCAGCTCGTGGTGGCCCAACACCCTATTAAGACACTTTATGTTAGTGTTTCCTTTATTTTGGCAGTTACCTGGACTCTGAGTATACCAAACATTAGGAACACCTTTTTAATGCTGATTGGCTGACAGCTGTGGTATATCAGACCGAATACCACGGGTATGACCAAATATTTATTTTTACTGCTCTACTTACATTGGTAGCCAGTTTATAATAGCAATAAGGCACCTGTGGGGTTTCTGGTATATGGCAAATATACCACGGCTACGGGCTGTATCCAGGCATTATATTGGCCGTTTACCACACCTCCTCGTGCCTTATTTCTTAAATGTAGCCTATACTGTATTTATCTTTTAATTCAGTCATCTCGGTTCTCATTTGAATACTTTTTTTTAAACCTTTGCTCGTTTATTACAATTGCAAAGACATTGAAACATTTTATTTAGTGAACTTCGTTCTGAAGATATCGGCGGTCACAGAGAGACAGATAAACATTTTGATTAAATGTTTAGCTGAGATCTTCTGTGTATTAAGTGACATTGAAGGGGGGGGAAGCATCTAACGACGCACTTAGCTGTTCTACGAGTGGTCTGAGGCAGTTGGTAAATAACGAGCATTTTCAAGTGCAACTTTAGCTGGTTTTGGGAAACGGTTCAGAGATTTAAACTATGCTCCTACGAAGGTTCTAATGATGAAATTAGCCTTAAGATGCTTTCGGGAAATCGGGCCCTGATCTGTTAGTGCAAGTGAGTTTGTGGCGCTCTTTACACTCGCGCTCGATCAATCCATTGTAGCTCCTCTCTTCCTCCCTCTACGGCACTCTGAGGGAGAGATGCGTACTTGGGGAGATCGGACTCATAGTGCGCATCCTAGGATCTCTGTCATCCACAACCGTCTCTTTCCTCTCAGCCTCAGTGCATTATGCAGGTAGGATTACAGTCCACTGACTGACATCCCCCATGGTGGAATGTGGATTCAGATATCTTCTATCACTGTCAGAGTTCTCCAGGGTTCCGTTGCCATGGGTTACCATGTGTACACTGTGTTGCTTCACACTTGATGTCTTTACATGTTGTCTGCACATCTCTATGTGCTAACATCAAACTGTTTGTTCACGATGTCCTTGAATTCTGTTCTATTGCAGAATGTCAATGGACCTACGGGACTCCTCATCCAGTGTGAAGGTGTTCTTTAATTGAACATTCATCATTCCACAGTAGATAGATAGATAGTTAGATCTGAAGGGACTTCCCTGGTATGCCACAGGCTCCAAACCCACCTGGGCATGCTGCTGATTGACAGAACTCTTTGCGTCCTTGTGTTACTGTTGGTATCCAGGCTGCTTGCGTATCATATCAAAATGCAGATCTGCAAGTGCAATGGAACTATTTTAGCTTTTTTCGCTCACACACACACACCCACTTGTAGCATCTTTGTTTAGGGAATGTATAGTTTATTATTTAGCTTATGTTTTGTAAATCATTTTAATTAGTTGAACACCCAATTTGATTTGGTTGTTGCGATCTATGTCTCTCCCCCCCTCCCTGTTAGACATTTTACATTTTAGTCATTTAGCAGACGCTCTTATCCAGAGCGACTTACAGTAGTGAATGCATACATTTCATACATTTTCTTTTCCTGTGCTGGCCCCCCGTGGGAATCGAACCCACAACCCTGGCGTTGCAAACACCATGCTCTACCAACTGAGCTACAGGGAAGGCTAGTCGATGAACTCTACTCGCCGGATGTTTCTGAAAGGTTCACATGACGGCTATTAACTCTGACCCCATTCCCACTCCATTACCCAATTAACTACAGTCAGCTGGCACTGTTTCCCCACCTGCACCAGCGTTTTGGGCCACATTTGAGTGCTTTTCTATTGAGACTTACCCTTACACCAGTGGGCCGCCGGTATGTTATGTTAATGAAAGCTCTGGTGTTGTGCTTCCATCAGGAGTGTGACACTGAAGACTTGTGGCGAGCAAAATCATCAGCCTCTGCATCATTCAAGACCGTTGCTTTGTGAGAAGGTGGTAAAGTTCACAGTTAGCCATTGTTATGTAAATGAAAGCTTAAAAAAAGTACCCAGGGCCTTGCCTTGGCTCTAAGTCAGAGCAGGTCCACCGGAGCTGTGGCTCAGTGAGTCACGGGTGCCGGCCCGTGTAGATGGGTGGAGAGTCTGAACCTTTTGGGTTAAACACTGGGGTAAATCTTCATTGGAAATGCCCCAACATAGATGTCCATTACTCACACACCACACAATGTGAATACTTTAACTGTGCACTTTCTGTAATTCCTACTTAACGATTTCTTGGATCTGACAGACTTGGGCAGGTTTCCATCATAATGCTTGCACCAGTCCTATCACTTGAGATCAGTTAGGCTGTAAACCTACAATGTCGAGAAATGGGGGGAAAATGAGGAATATAGGCCTGCAGGGATTGACATGGAAGCCCTATTGCCTGGGGCAAGTGAATTTATAATTTTTTACTGCTAACCAAAATTCTAATAATTCCAGTACTGATCTTTCTGGTTCCTCACCAATGTGTAGGTGAAAGGCAGGCAACATATGACACTTGTGCGTGTAACTGGCTCATTTACGTTTTTGGACAAGTGTTCACAATCTTCAGGCAACCAAAAAGTACTCCCGTCTTGCCCGATCGGTAAGTGCCTTCGAGACTTTAACGTCAGTCTCTGGCTATGCGTTATGGCCACATCAAAGCCAGTTCCCCAGAAATGGACTGAACTGAAACATCCCTTAGTTTTTCACTAGTAACTAACGAAGCTAGCGAGGGTGGAAATGAATATCAGGATGTGTTCATCATAGTCAGCCGGGAGCAGATAGATCAGTGAACCCTTAGGGCTGAGTAATGATTTCAAAACAGTCCAGAGAAAAAGCCTTTTGCTCAGTAACTCAGACCTACTTTACAGAGCTGTGTTTTCACTTCAGGAACATTCATCTCATTTAATTGTAGTACTTTTCCCTGTGTAATCTAGTCATGCAAAACATGAACTGTAATCTCTCAAATCCTTTTTTATCCATTTAATTTTACAATGGCAGTTGGATATAAGAGTGAGGTTGACACACACACACACACACACTGCAATCTGTGCCCTAGGGCTGGGCGGTATACCGTATTTTATGATAGTATTGATGCAGGGACCGGTTTGGGTTTTTACTTTACTTTACCGTTATTTCAATGTTTGGTTTGTTAATAGGGATACGCCGTGTGTAACGTCCATTTTTATAGTTTACTCCGCTACTTGAGTCATCCCTCTCCGCTCTCTCTCTCTCTCTATGCCGCTTTCCACACAGACCAGGTCCCACCTCCTGTCACTCAAGGAGCGCATTTGTTGTTCCTCGACCACGACACACTTGCGTTCAGTCTGCATGGTTAATGCAGCACATGCAACAATGTTGATGACAACGATGCGGTTTTCACTTTGCTTCCACTAGCGTTCTATAATCACAATATTACTTTGTTTCACATCTGCAAACGGCTAGTTTGTCTTTTGTTAGCAACTTGGGCCAAAATTGTGTTAGCCGCTAATACTAATCGCTAGTTAGCTAGCAAATAAATGTACTGAGTCAGAACAAACGTAACTAGATATGCAGCATGATAATACCAGTGATGGTATGTTTGTGCATCAGTATCTTCTAAATAAAAGAGGAATAGCTAAGAGAGAACATTATTATAGGGTCCCCTAGGAAACACTTATCAACACTTTGGTTCCTACCCTGTCACAATAACTCCTCTGTGGCATTTTAATTTGTTGTCTTGTCAAACAACACTGTATTCAAAGTGCCCACTATTACATTCTAACTATAGAATTAGAATAATAATTATATGTCCATGATTCCAACAGTTCACCCAAGTGTTGCTCTAAATCGCAAGTCTAATCGCAGTTGCAACATTTGGTTAGAAATAAGGCCTGGATTGTTAACCTAGGGTGTGTGCCTGCAGCCTGGGGCAATAGGAAGTATAGGTGTGTGTCATAGTAGATGCTCAGCATTATCACCATTTGGAAACCCACTTTTGTTACCCACTGAAGAGAAAGTGCCCCACAACTAACAGTTTATCTGTCTGCGAGAAGACTCGACATCCAGGACAGGAGTTATGTAATCAGCATTCACGCACGCACGCATGCACACACATACTCAGACAGTACCCCCCCCAACACACACACACACACACACACTCAAACAATATTTTATTAAAACCTACCCTACCTGATGTTTCTCCAATGCATTTCAATCCCTTTTTGTCCCGCCAGCGTTGGTTTCCTCTGGAGATGGTTTCCGGTCTCTCAGGTCTTTTGTTGGCTTGTCTTGAGGATTATGATTGGTCCCCCTGACAGGGAGATAAAAGGGCTGTGTGATGAGGCCTTGTAGATGGAGCCTCATGGCACATGAATAGAGCTGCTGCTGCTGGGACAGTAATTGCAGCCAGTTGAATTTACCAAATGGGTCCAGACAAAGAGAGAAAGAAAAGCATAACTTGTCGAGCAATTAGTGGCCTGGGTTGGCCTCTGCTGTTACTGATGGCCACCTGCCTTCTGTATGCCTCTGCATACTGGACACGCACACACGGATCACTGTACAGTATGCCTCTGCATGTGTCTGAGAGGCAGAGAGAGTGCTAACTCAGGGAAAGTGTCTGTCTGTGTTGTCTGTCCTGGTCTCCCTGTGGGGCCCATCGGCCTCATTACCTCTCATCATGCAGACAGACGTACAGGAACCAACAGCAGCTGCTGGGACATCCTGTCCTGTACAGAGAATGCTCATACATAGTCACAAATAGCAGGGTGTCTTCTCCTTGTCCCTCATCTGCACTGATGTGAAAGGCACAGTCACAGAAGGCATCCACCATATAGCTAGATAGTCTCCTTTTAAAGCAGTCTCCCTGAGGATTTAAGTTGCCACCAACTGCTTAGGGCACACAACTCCAGACTGTCAAACTTATCCAGATTGACAGTCTTACGGGGACTCGTTGGGACCGTTGCCTGAGTGGTACCAAGCCCTGGAGCCTCCTGAAGAGAGAACAGTCTGACCTGAGTGTGGCTGACACACACACACACACAGTCTGAAATATGGAGGGATGGTCTGTCAAGATGAGATGGGGTGTTTGGCTTGCTCCCCAGGGGTGTGAAAATAATGGACCTAATAATAGCCTATTGTGATGTTGACTTGACTTTCAGAAGTAAGCACTTGTATGTAGGCTACTCTTCTCTTTGTGTCGTTTACAGTCCAAAATCTTAAGTCCGGTGTCTCAGGTCATGGTCTTATTAAGCCTGAGGTAAGTGTTCTGTTGTGTTGTCAGTGAGTGAAGGTCCATCTGCTCATGCCTTGTTCTCATCCTCTACCTATCACCTCCCTATCCCTGCAGGATAGCAATTACATTCTCTTTATACCCCGTCGAGATGGGCCTGTGCCGGGCAGACGCTTTGGCCGACATTGAATCCTCCTTTAGTCTCTCCTACTGTATGCCTCTCTGTGTGCTGGTTAGCTGTACCACTGCCCTCATCAACCCCTCTTATCACTACCGTCCTCCTTCCAGCTCCATCCTAGATCCAAACTGGCCTAGATCCAAACTGTGAAATCTGGAATATTCTGCTAGTTTCCTGGGGGAGGTTGCATATAATCCTGCGTTGCATATAATCAATGCGGTGCCTGTTAATTTATCATCGAATCACAGCCTACTTCAACTTCGCCAAACGGGTGATGATTTAACAAAAGTGCAATCTCGAAAAATTTACCTAACCTAAACATCAATGCCTTTCTTAAAATCAATACACAGAAGTATATTTTTTTTTAAATCTGCATCTTTAGTTAATATTGCCTGCTAACATGAATTTATTTTAACTAGGGAAATTGTGTCACTTCTCTTGCGTTCGGTGTAAGCAGAGTCAGGGTATATGCAACAGTTTGGGCCGCCTGGCTCGTTGCGAACTGTGAACTAATTTGCCAGAATTTTACATAATTAGGACATAACATTGAAGGTTGTGCAATGTAACAACAATATTTAGACTTAGGGTTGCCACCCGTTAGATAAAATACAGAACGGGTATTTCACTGAAAGAATAATTGTTTTGTTTTCGAAATGATAGTTTCCGGATTTGACCATATTAATGACCAAAGGCTTGTATTTCTGTGTTTATTATATTATAATTAAGTCTATGATTTGATAGAGCAGTCTGACTGAGCGGTGGTAGGCAGCAGCAGGCTCGTAAGCATTCATTCAAATAGCACTTTACTGCGTTTTACCAGCAGCTCTTAGCAATGCTTGAAGCACAGCGCAGTTTATGACTTCAAGCCTATCAACTCCCGAGATTAGGCTGGCAATACTAAAGTGCCTATAAGAACATCCACCGGTGAAAGGTATATGAAATACAAATGGTATAGAGAGAGTCAACGTGTCATAATTCCTATAATAACTACAACTTAACTTATTTTTTACATGGCACATATTGCACTTTTACTTTCTTCTCCAACACTGTTTTTGCATTATTTAAACCAAATTGAACATGTTTCATTATTTATTTATGTATTATATTAAGTTAAAATAAGTGTTCATTCAGTATTGTTGTAATTGTCCTTGTTACAAATATGTGGGGAATTTGCCGCCCTGATATTTCACTGACGCTAGAGTCCCACGTAGCCCATAGAAGTTAATCTGCTTTATATATATAAACTTCTATGGGCTACGTGGGACTCTAGCGTCAGTGAAATATCAGGGCGGCAAATTCAAAAACAACAAAATGTCACAATTCAACTTTCTCAAACATACAACAATTTTACAACATTTTAAAGATACACTTCTCCTTGATGTAACCACATTGTACGATTTCAAAAAGGCTTTACAGCGAAAGCAAAACATTAGATTATGTTAGGAGAGTACATAGACAAAAATAATCACACAGCCATTTTCCAAGCAAGGACATGTGTCAATAAAACCCAAAACACAGCTAAATGAAGCACTAACCTTTGACGGTCTTCATCAGATGACACTCCTAGGACATTATGTTACACAATACATGTATGTTTTGTTCGATAAAGTTCATATTTATATCCAAAAACAGCATTTTACATTGGCGTGTGATGTTAAGAAAATGTATTCCCGCCAAAACTCCCGATGAATGTGCTCATCAATTTACAAAAATACTCATAAACAAAATATACAACAATTATTTAAAGAATTATAGATGGACTACTCCTGGATGCAACCGCTGTGTCAGATTTTAAAATAGCTTTCCAGAGAAAGCACATTTTTCAATATTCTGAGTACATAGCTCAGCCATCACAGCAACCTATATAGACACCCGCCAAGTTCGGGGCCACCTAAACTCAGAATTAATATTAGAAATATTATTTTTCCTTTCCTGATCTTCGTCAGAATGCACTCTCAGGACTGCTACTTCCACATGAAATGTTGTTTTTGTTCAAAATAATCCATATTTATGTCCAAATACCTCTGTTTTGTTCGTGCGTTCAGAGCACTATCCAAAGGCATAACGCACGAGCGTGGTACCAGAAACGAAAAGTCAAAATGTTCCATTACCGTACTTAGAAGCATGTCAAACGCTGTTTAAAATCAATCTTTATGGTATTTTTAACGTAACATTGCGATAATATTCCAATCGGACAATAGCGTATTCATTCAAGGGGAAAAAGAAGGAACAGTGCGCTCCCGGGACTGCGCATATCCAATCCCTTTGTTGCCAGGCAGTCCACTCAGTAACTGAGCTCCTATTATCTGCCCAGTGACAGGAGAATGCTCAAACAACTTTCTGAAGGCTTTTGACAGCCAATGGAAGCCTTAGGAAGTGCAACGTAACCCCACAGATACTGTAGTTTCGAAAGGGACTAGAAAGATGAACCACAATTCTCAGATCCTCCACTTCCTGGTTGACTTTTTCTCAGGTTTTTCCCTGCCATATGAGTTCTGTTATACTCACAGACACCATTCAAACAGTTTTAGAAACTTCAGAGTGTTTTCTATCCAAATCTACTAATAATATGCATATTCTAGTTTCTGGGCCAGAGTAGTAACCTGTTTAAATTGGGTACGTTTTTCATCCGGCTGTGAAAATTATGCCCCCTAGCCCAGACAGGTTAAATAAAAATTGGCTTTTTATTTATATATATATATATATATAAAGCAGATAAAAGCCTATATATTGGCCGATTTTAATCGGTATCTGCTTTTTTTGGTCCTCCAATAATCGGCATCAGCGTTGAAAAATCATAATCGGTCGACCTCCAGTGTGAACATACAGTCAACAAGTTGTGTCTGAGAGCGGAGTGGAAGTGAGCACCTCAGACGGATAACGGGTTAACAGGCAATTATTGAGCCTGGGTTTTCTTATGAGTTGATTAGAGTTGATTATTTGTTTTTGTAAATACTTGTACAGTCGCCGGCTTAGTATCTTCATGTTTGTTAATAAAAACCTCACTCTGGGCAAGATAAACCACATCTTCCTCGTATGCCTCCTCACTGTTAAAATCCTACCTCATGGTCAACCTCACAGCTATACTTACTGTTAGCTGTCCTTGTTTGTAGGTTCATCTTTCATCTTACAGTACATGTTGATACAGTGGTAGCTGGCCAGTGGTTTTCCAGTTGATGCTGGTGGTCTAGTTGACTGAAAGGAAAGAGTAATGAATGTGAGAAGTGGTAGCAGTAGTCTGGGCTCCATGCCCAGTCATTCCATGAACATTTCATTAGTTGTTCTTCACAGGCGATGGTGTTTTAATGTTTGTGAGGCTAGATGTGATTTTCATAATCATTATGCTGCAATGCTTTTCTCATTTTAGAGGCGACTTGATTGCCTCAAACGGACGCGGTTGGCTTAGACTGTTGACAACATGTAAACTACACTGATTATACCAAACATTAAGAACACTTTCCTAATATTGAGTTGCGCCCCCCCCCCCTTTGCCATCAGATCAGCTTCAATTCCTCGTGACATGGCCTCTTCAAGGTGTCTAAAGCATTCCAGCATTCTTCCCACAGTTGTGTCAAGTTGGCTAGATGTCCATTGGGTGGTGAAACTGTTGATAATGGAAAAACCCAGCAGCGTTGCAGTTCTTGACACAAATTGTTGCGCCTGGCACCTACCACCATACCTCGTTCAAAGGCACTTAAATATTTTGTCTTGCCCATTCATCCTCTGAATGGCACACACACTATCCATGTCTCAAGGCTTAAAAAACATTTTTTAACCTGTCTCCTCCCCTTTATTTACATTGATTAAAGTGGATCAATAAGTGATCATAGCTTTCACCTGGATCGACCTGGTCAGTCTGTCATGGAAAGAGCAGATGTTCTTAATGTTTTGTACACTCAGTGTATATTTTTGTCTCCATCTTTATTTAAAACAAATACATTTGCACAATAAGCACTTGTCTCTCAAATACATCATTACAGTTGTTGGTTATACGATCACGTATATCCTACCAATGGGACATTAAAAACTGTAATATCTTATGTTTCACCGAGTCGTGGCTGAACGACGACATGAATAACATACAGCTGGTGGGTTTTAAGCTTTTTCGGCAGGATAGAATAGCGGCCTCTGGTAAGACAAGGGTAGTCAGTCTATGTATATTTGTAAAGAACTGGTACACGAAATCTAAGGAAGTCTTGCGGTTTTGCTCGCCTGAGGTAGAGTGTCTCATGATAAGCTGTAGACCACACTATTTACTAAGAGTTTTTATCTGTATTTTTCGTAGCGGTCTACATACCACTACAAACCGATGCTGGCACAAAGACCACACTCAATGAGCTGTATACTGCCATAAGTAAACAGGAAAACTCCCAACCAGAAGCCATGGATTACAGGAAACATCCGCACTGAACTAAAGGGTAGATCTGTCGCTTTCAAGGAGCGGGACTCTAACCCGGAAGCTTATAAGAAATCCCGCTATGCCCTCCGACGAATCATCAAACAGGAAAAGTGTCAATACAGGACTAAGATTGAATCGTACTACACCGGCTCCAACGCTCAAACTGAAACGAGCCACCTATGATTCCCCACATGGCAGCTTGTCATTGTTGCTAGCTATCTGACCGTTCAGAATCCTAATAAAGCACGCCTTACGGCCACCGATGCATGCGCATCATTTAATATTTTCGTGACGTTGTCAGCCATCCCGTCTATAGACGTCAACACAATAACCCTAGTGAAGAATGACAGGAGTTCTTTAGAATATTACCAGCCCGTGTTTCAATAGAATAATGATGAGCGGGCTCTCTTTATTGAGCTCAGTACATTACAGTGTGTGTGTGATTTGTACCACACGGAGTATGAATGGTATGCAGTTCAGCTCAGCAACTTCTTCTGGGCTTTCTACTCTCTCTGTTGGAAGCGCTCTTTGATAGATGTTGAGATACTAATTCTCCTCCTGCTCATTCACTCACTCCGTGTTTGACTCTATCACTCGTTCTGTACAGAGGAGGAGAGGATGATGAGGCTGCGTTGATCGCACTGAACATGGGCTGAAAAGAGACCCATGTGCTTTTGCCTGTTGAGTTGCATACATACACACCACTCCAGCTCTGCCACTGGGCTCAGAGGCACACCATGATCTACACACACACATACACACACAAAAGAGAGCTACAGAAACGAGCATGGCAGTAATGGAGAATTGGTTATACCTTTTGTGCTTTTCAAATTACCATAATTATCTGCCCAACAACATCTCCCCTCATCATGTCAATCATCCTCTCTGTTAGAAAGCTGTTTGACACCACTCTGAGGGGAAAAGCATGAGTTTCTGCGGAGAAAACAACCAGTTTGCTTGCCAAATTGGGTTTCCTCCAGCTGAGACATTCATTGCGACCAGAGAGCAGAGAGAAGGGCATGTTGCTCTGAGCAGGTTAGGACAGTCACAGTGTGACGTCATGAGAGAAGGTGCTGAGCAGTTAGACTTCTCTGGCTCTTTCTGCTTTCAGAGCCAGACATGAATGAACCAACATATTTTGAAAGGCTTTTCACTTCTGCTTTTATCATGAACAGTACTATACAAACCAATAGGTCTACTTGACAGTCACAGTTCCATTTTGACTTAACTTTGGTTCCTGTACCGCTCTACAGTGCCAACTCTGTGCTGGATAGTACTAACCTCCTCCCATACTGTGTAACTAGCCAACTCTTCAATAGCATAATTTGGCATGACAATGAATGAGGCTAGGATTGCAGTGTATTGTATGCCAAATTTAATATCCATGTGATTTGAGGCTAATGATACCCACTTCTTCTCCCTGACAGACGTAGCCAACGGTTCCAGTTCGGGTTACCGGCCGCCCCCCAGGACGAGAGAGGTGGTCATCAATGGGCAGACGGTCAAGCTCAAGTACTGCTTCACCTGTAAGATCTTCAGACCACCGCGTGCCTCTCACTGCAGCCTTTGTGACAACTGTGTCGGTAAGTCATCTTGTTAGGACCGCACACATGCTGGGACGGTGTGCGGACTGAAGGAGAAGTGGGTGTTTGCTTATGTGTGCATATATTTATTATTTATTTCACCTTTATTTAACCAGGTAGGCCAGTTGAGATCAAGTTCTCATTTACAACTGCGACCTGGCCAAGATAAAGCAACGACAAAACAAAAACACAGAGTTACACATAAACGTACAGTCAATAACACAATAGAAAAGAAAAATTGAAAAATCAATGTACAGTGTGTGCAAATGTAAAAGAGTAGGGAGGTAGGCAATAAATAGGTCATTACAATTTAGCATTAATACTGGAGTGATAGATGTGCAGATGATGATGTGCAAGTAGAGATATTGGGGTGCAAGAGGGTAAGTAATAATATGGGGATGAGGTAGTTGGGTGTGCTATTGACAGATTGGCTGTGTACAGGTACAGTGATCGGTAAGCTGCTCTGACAGCTGATGCAAACCTGTTAGGGACAGATGTTCCGCTAGCGGAACGCCTCACCAATATCCAATGGTTAGAGTGGCGCGAATTACAAATACCAAAAAAATGCAAAAACTAAAATTTTTCAAACATATTACTATTTTACACCATTTTAAAGACAAGACTCTCCTTTATCTAACCACATTGTCCGATTTCAAAAGGGCTTTACAATGAAAGCAAAACATTAGATTATGTCAGGAGATTACCCTCCCAAAAATAATCACAGCCATTTTCAAAGCAAGCATATATGTCACAAAAACCAAAACCACAGCTAAATGCAGCACTAACCTTTGATGATCTTCATCAGATGACACTCCTAGGACATTATGTTATACAATACATGCATGTTTTGTTCAATCAAGTTCATATTTATATCAAAAAACAGCTTTTTACATTAGCATGTGATGCTCAGAACTAGCATACCCACCTCAAACTTCCGGTGAATTTACTAAATTACTCACGATTAACGTTCACAAAATGCATAACAATTATTTTAAGAATTATAGATACAGAACTCCTTTATGCAATCGCGGTGTCCAATTTTAAAATAGCTTTTCGGTGAAAGCACATTTTGCAATATTCTGAGTACATAGCCCGGCCATCACGGCTAGCTATTTTGACACCCACCAAGTTTGGCCCTCACCAAACTCAGATTTACTATAAGAAAAATTGGATTACCTTTGCTGTTCTTCGTCAGAATGCACTCCCAGGACTTCTACTTCAACAACAAATGTTGTTTTGGTTCGAAATAATCCATAGTTATATTGAAATAGCTCCGTTTTGTTCATGCGTTCAGGTAACTATCCGAAGGGTGACGTGCCGGCGCATTTCGTGACAAAAAATGTCAAAATATTCCATTACCGTACTTCGAAGCATGTCAAACGCTGTTTAAAATAAATTTTTATGCGATTTTTTTTCTCGTAAAATAGCGATAATATTCCAACCAGGCGACGTTGTATTCGTTCAAACACTGAAAGTAAAACATGGAGTCGTCTCGTGCATGCGCGCTTCAGTGTCATTGTTCTCAGAAGGACCACCTACAAAAACCCCTGCTGTTTTTCACCCAGAGACTGGAGAGCTCTCATTCCACTTTCTGGCGCCTTCTGAGAGCCAATGAAAGCCTTAGAAATGTCACGTTACAGCAGAGATGCTGTATTTTTGATAGAGATGCCCTAGAAGGAGAACAAATTGTCAGACAGGGCACTTCCTGTATAGAATCTTCTCAGGTTTTGGCCTGCCATATGAGTTATGTTATACTCACAGACACCATTCAAACAGTTTTAGAAACTTTGGAGTGTTTTCTATCCAAAGCTAATAATTTTATGCATATTCTAGTTTCTGGGCAGGAGTAGTAACCAGATTAAATCGGGTACGTTTTTTATCCGGCCGTGAAAATACTGCCCCCTATCCCCAACAGGTTAAAGTTAGAGAGGGAGATATAAGACTCCAGCTTCAGTGATTTTTGCAGTTCGTTCCAGTCATTGGCAGCAGAGAACTGGAAGGAAAGGCGGCCAAAGGAGGTGTTGGTTTTGGGGATGACCAGTGCAATATACCTGCTGGGGTGGGTGTTGCTATGGGGACTAGTGAGCTGAGATAAGGCGGCGCTTTACCGAGCAAAGACTTATAGAGGACCTGGAGCCTGTGGGTTTGGCGACGGATATGCGAGAGCATACAGGTCGCAGTGGTGGGTAGTATATGGGGCTTTGGTGACAAAACGGCACTGTGATAGACTACATCCAGTTTGCTGAGTAGAGTGTTGGAGGCTATTTTGTAAATGACATCGCCGAAGTCAAGGATCGGTAGGATAGTCTGTTTTACGAGGGTATGTTTGGCAGCATGAGTGAAGGAGGCTTTGTTGCGAAATAGGAAGCAGATTCTAGATTTAATTTTGGATTGGAGATGCTTAATGTGAGTCTGGAAGGAGACTTTACAGTCTAGCCAGACACCTAGGTATTTGTAGTTGTCCACATATTCTAAGTCAGAACCGTCCAGAGACGTGATGCTAGTCGGGTGGGAGGGTGCGGGCAGCAATCGGTTGAAGAGAATGCACTTAGTTTTACTAGCATTTGAAAGCAGTTGGAGGCCCACCCACACCTACACGTTTGAAGGTTTGTTAGCACAGTGTCCAAAGAAGGGCTAGATGTATGCAGAATGGTGTCGTCTGCGTAGAGGTGGATCAGAGAATCACCAGGAGCAAGAGCGACATCATTGATATATACAGAGAAAAGAGTCGGCCCGAGAATTGAACCCTGTGGCACCCCAATAGACTGCCAGAGGCCTGGACAACATGCCCTCCGATTTGACACACTGAACTCTATCTGAGAAGTAGTTGGTGAACCAGGCGAGGCAGTCATTTGAGAAACCAAGGCTATTTAGTTTGCTGATTTAAGAATGCGGTGATTGACAGAGTCGAAAGCCTTGGCCAGGACGATGAAGACGGCTGCACAGTACTGTCTTTTATCGATGGCGGTTATGATATCGTATAGGACCTTGAGCGTGGCTGAGGTGCACCCATAATCAGCTCGGAAACCAGATTGCATAGTGGAGAAGGTACGGTGGGTTTCGAAATGGTCGGTGATCTATTTATTAACTTGGCTTTTGAAGATTTTAGAAAGGCATGGCAGGATGGATATAGGTCTATAACAGATGTTGGCCTGGGTAGGGGTAGCCAGGTGGAAAGCGTGGACAGCCGTAGAAAAAGTCTTATTGAAATGATTGATTATCGTAGATTTATCGGTGGTGACAGTGTTTCCTATCCTCAGTGCAGTGGGCAGCTGGGAGAAGGTGCTTTTATTCTCCATGGACTTTAGTGTCCCAAAACCTTTTGGAATTAGTGCTACAGGAACCAAATTTCTGGCCTTAGCTTTTCTAACTGACTGTGTATTGGTTCCTGACTTCCCTGAAAAGTTGCATATCGCGGGGCCTATTCAATGCTAATGCAGAATACCACAGGATGTTTTTGTGCTGGTCAAGGGCAGTCAAGTCTGGAGTGAACCAAGGGCTATATCTGTTATTAGTTCTACATTTTTTGAATGGGGCATGCTTATTTAAGATGGAGAGGAAAGCACTGTTTAAGAGTAACCAGGCGTCCTCTACTGACAGGATGAGGTCAATATCCTTCCAGGATTCCCGGGCCAGGTCGATTAGAAAGGCCTGCTCGCTGAAGTGTTTTAGGGAGCGTTTGACAGTAATGAGGGGTGGTCGTTTGACCGCGGACCCATAGCGCATGCAGGCAGTGATCGCTGAGATCCTGGTTGAAGACAGCAGAGGTGTATTTAGAGGGCAAGTTTGTCAGGATGATATCTTAGAGGTTTCCCATGGTTACGGATTTAGGGTTGTTCCTGGTAGATTCCTTGATAATTTGGGGGAGATTGAGGGCATCTAGCTTAGATTGTAGGACGGCTGGGGTGTTAAGCATGTCCCAGTTTAGGTCACCTAACAGTACGAACTCTGAAGATAGATGGGGGGCGATCAATTCACATATGGTGTCTAGGGCACAGCTGGGTGTTGAAGGCGGTATATAACAAGCGGCAATGGTGAGAGACTTGTTTCTGGAAAGGTGAATTTTTAGAAGTAGAATCTCGAGTTGTTTGGGCACAGACCTGGATAGTTTGACAGAACTCTGCAGGCTATCTCTGCAGTAGATTGCAACTCCGCCCCCTTTGGCAGTTCTATCTTGTCGGAAAATGTTATAGTTAGGGATGGAAATTTCTGGATTTTTGGTGGCCTTCCTAAGCAAGGATTCAGACACGGCTAGGACATCAGGGTTTGCGGAGTGTGAATAAAACAAACTTAGGGAGGAGGCTTCTAATGTTAACATGCATGAAACCAATGCTTTTACGGTTACAGAACAAATGAGAGCGCCTGGGGAATAGGAGTGATGCTTGGGGCTGCAGGGCCTGGGTTAACCTCTACATCACCAGAGGAACAGAGTAGGAGTAGGATAAGAGTATAGCTAAATACTAAAAGAACTGGTAAAAGGAGCAGATTTCTGGGCGTGAAAGAATAGGTTCAAGGCATAATGTAATGACAAGGGTATGGTAGGATGTGAGTACAGTGGAGGTAAGCCTAGGCATTGAGTGACGATGAGAGAGGTTTTGTCTCTGGAGGTACAATTTAAGCCAGGTGAGGTCACCGCATGTGTGGGGAGTGGAACAAAAGGGCTAGCTAAGGCATATTGAGCAGGGCTGGAGGCTCTACAGTGAAATAAGACAAAAATCACTAACCAAAACAGCAATAGACCAGGCATATTGACATTAGGTAGAGGCATGTGTAGCCGAGTGATCATAGGGTCCAGTGAGTAGCTAGGCGAGCTGGAGGCACGGCGATTCAGACAGTTAGCAGACGGCTGCCTCTGTGTCGGCAACAAAGGGTCCAGGCCAATTGGCAAAAGAGGTATTGAAGCCCAGGAATTGTCTGATGGTTCTCTTCGGCTAGCCGGGAGATGGGCCTAGCTCCAGGCTAACTGGTGCTTGCTTCAGGACAGAAACACCCCTCGGACGGTTACGTCGGCAGACCAGTCGTGATGGATCGACGGGGCTCCGTGTTGGCAGCAAAGGGTCCAGGCCAATTGGCAAAAGAGGTAATTGAAGCCCAGGAATTGTCTGATGGATCTCTTCGGCTAGCCGGGCGATGGGCCTAGCACGAGGCTAGCTCCAGGCTAACTGGTGCTTGCTTCGGGACAGAGACGGTAGCCAGGAGTAGCCACTCGGATAGCAGCTAGCTAGCTGCGATGATCCGGAGTAAAGGTTCAGAGCTTGCGGTAGGAATCCGGAGATGTGGTAGAGAAAAAGCAGTCCGATACGCTCTGGGTTGATATCGCGCTGTGCAGACTGGCAGGAATTGACCGGGCTGAGGCTGGCAGGTGTCCGAGTTAACGGTAATGACCGCTAGCAGTGACTACTAGCTAGTAGCAAGTTAGCTGGCTAGCTTCTGAAGGGGGTTCCGGTTCTAATGTATTAAAATAGCAGATCCACACCACATTGGTTGAGGCGGGTTGCAGGAGAGTATGTTCAGTCCGTATATGGAAATTGAGATAAAAAATATATACAAAATATATACGAAGAAAAATGATATACACTGCTCAAAAAAATAAAGGGAACACTTAAACAACACAATGTAACTCCAAGTCAATCACACTTCTGTGAAATCAAACTGTCCACTTAGGAAGCTACACTGATTGACAATAAATTTCACATGCTGTTGTGCAAATGGAATAGACAACAGGTGGAAATTATAGGCAATTAGCAAGACACCCCCAATAAAGGAGTGGTTCTGCAGGTGGGGACCACAGACCACTTCTCAGTTCCTATGCTTCCTAGCTGATGTTTTGGTCACTTTTGAATGCTGGCGGTGCTTTCACTCTAGTGGTAGCATGAGACGGAGTCTACAACCCACACAAGTGGCTCAGGTAGTGCAGCTCATCCAGGATGGCACATCATTGCGAGCTGTGGCAAGAAGGTTTGCTGTGTCTGTCAGCGTAGTGTCCAGAGCATGGAGGCGCTACCAGGAGACAGGCCAGTACATCAGGAGACATGGAGGAGGCCGTAGGAGGGCAACAACCCAGCAGCAGGACCGCTACCTCCGCCTTTGTGCAAGGAGGAGCAGGAGAGGCACTGCCAGAGCCCTGCAAAATGACCTCCAGCAGGCCACAAATGTGCATGTGTCTGCTCAAACGGTCAGAAACAGACTCCATGAGGGTGGTATGAGGGCCCGACGTCCACAGGTGGGGGTTGTGCTTACAGCCCAACACCGTGCAGGACGTTTGGCATTTGCCAGAGAACACCAAGATTGGCAAATTCGCCACTGGCACCCTGTGCTCTTCACAGATGAAAGCAGGTTCACACTGAGCACGTGACAGACATGACAACGTCTGGAGACGCTGTGGAGAACGTTCTGCTGCCTGCAACATCCTCCAGCATGACCGGTTTGGCGGTGGGTCAGTCATGGTGTGGGGTGGCCGCACAGCCCTCCATGTGCTCGCCAGAGGTAGCGTGACTGCCATTAGGTACCGAGATGAGATCCTCAGACCCCTTGTGAGACCATATGCTGGTGCGGTTGGCCCTGGGTTCCTCCTAATGCAAGACAATGCTAGACCTCGTGTGGCTGGAGTGTGTCAGCAGTTCCTGCAAGAGGAAGGCATTGATGCTATGGACAGGCCCGCCCGTTCCCCAGACCTGAATCCAATTGAGCACATCTGAGACATCATGTCTCGCTCCATCCACCAACGCCACGTTGCACCACAGACTGTCCAGGAGTTGGCGGATGCTTTAGTCCAGGTCTGGGAGGAGATCCCTCAGGAGACCATCCGCCACCTCATCAGGAGCATGCCCAGGCGTTGTAGGGAGGTCATACAGGCACGTGGAGGCCACACACACTACTGAGCCTCATTTTGACTTGTTTTAAGGACATTACATCAAAGTTGGATCAGCCTGTAGTGTGGTTTTCCACTTTAATTTTGAGTGTGACTCCAAATCCAGACCTCCATGGGTTGATAAATTGGATTTCCATTGATTATTTTTGTGTGATTTTGTTGTCAGCACATTCAACTATGTAAAGAAAAAAGTATTTAATAAGATTATTTCTTTCATTCAGATCTAGGATGTGTTGTTTAAGTGTTCCCTTTATTTTTTTTAGCAGTATATATAAATGGGACGGGACAAGACAATCAAAACAGACATCCCACTGTTACGCCATCTTGGATACATATTGGACATATATTTCTATGTCCCTTCGTGTTTGTGTGCTCTGCATGTACACGTAGCTAAAAGCTGTGTCATGTCACAGGGACATCCCTCCATAGGAATGTTTAATAGAGCTATCTACTGCTATGGTGTTCCACCAATCAACCATGGGCCTCCCAGCCTCCCCTCCAGGCCCGCCTGAGACTCAGTAATCACTGCTCAGCCTCCACAGAGCCACTGCCTCCCTCCTGTTGTGTTCTCCTGTCCTGTACCCAGAGACGGTTCCCATATGGCCAGGGATTTATGGGCTCATTAACGCCTAGCAGAGCCGAGGAAGATGGATGATAGAACATGAGAACAGAACCCCCCCGTTTCATAACTCACTGTGTGAATCACCCCCCGTGGTGTGTTCTGTTGTGGGGAGGACCGAGCTGCATGTACCCACTGAACAACAACTTTCTCAGATTCCTTCTCTAGCTCCCTCTATCCATCCTTCTCCATCCACCTGCAGAGCAGTCTGTCTCTCCTATCCCCTCTGTCTGTCATTCTGACTGTGGCAGAAAAAAACAGGCCACTCCCCAAGGCAGTGGAGGAAGAAGCAGGAGGATTTGCTTCTCTCTTCCACGCGAGCAGTGAGCCTGCTCTCTCTAGGCATCTTCTCTTTCTGTCTGGCCTGCCTGAGATTCTGTGACTTGCCTAGGGGTCTTCTCAACCTCCTCGACACAGAACACATGGCTGTGAGGAGAGGCCCTGCCAACTCGTGTCTTCCTCTCCTACTCTACCCAGCTCCCTTCCTCCACTAATACGTCCTCATAACGTTCTGTTTTTCTCTCTTCCATAAGCTTCTCTCCCAGTTCCCTGATACAGCATGCAAATTCTCGATCATCTTGACATGGCTTGTAGCATGGAGATTTAAACGGCAGGTATCGCAGAGATGTGTATTTGATTCGTGTTCCAAATATAGAGTATTTAGACAACAGTTTAAAGCTCTGAACAGTCAGCCTGGTAACACTACTGAGTGGTGTCTGAACAGTCAGCCTGGTAACACTACTGAGTGATGTCTGAAGAGTCAGCCTGGTAACACTACTGAGTGATGTCTGAACAGTCAGCCTGGTAACACTACTGAGTGATGTCTGAACAGTCAGCCTGGTAACACTACTGAGTGATGTCTGAACAGTCAGCCTGGTAACACTACTGAGTGGCGTCTGAACAGTCAGCCTGGTAACACTACTGAGTGGTGTCTGAACAGTCAGCCTGGTAACACTACTGAGTGGTGTCTGAACAGTCAGCCTGGTAACACTACTGAGTGGTGTCTGAACAGTCAGCCTGCTAACACTACTGAGTGATGTCTGAACAGTCAGCCTGGTAACACTACTGAGTGGTGTCAGAACAGTCAGCCTGGTAACACTACTGAGTGATGTCTGAACAGTCAGCCTGGTAACACTACTGAGTGGTGTCTGAACAGTCAGCCTGGTAACACTACTGAGTGATGTCTGAAGCAGCCGGCCTGGTAACAGTGAAGAGTGGTGTCTGAAGCAGCCGGCCTGGTAACAGTGAAGAGTGGTGTCTGAAGCAGCCGGCCTGGTAACAGTGAAGAGTGGTGTCTGAAGCAGCCGGCCTGGTAACAGTGAAGAGTGGTGTCTGAAGCAGCCGGCCTGGTAACAGTGAAGAGTGGTGTCTGAACAGTCGGCCTGGTAACAGTGAAGAGTGGTGTCTGAACAGTCGGCCTGGTAACAGTGAAGAGTGGTGTCTGAAGCAGCCGGCCTGGTAACAGTGAAGAGTGGTGTCTGAAGCAGCCGGCCTGGTAACAGTGAAGAGTGGTGTCTGAAGCAGCCGGCCTGGTAACAGTGAAGAGTGGTGTCTGAGGCAGCCAGCCTGGTAACAGTGAAGAGTGGTGTCTGAAGCAGCCAGCCTGGTAACAGTGAAGAGTTGTGTCTGAAGCAGCCAGCCTGGTAACAGTGAAGAGTGGTGTCTGAGGCAGCCAGCCTGGTAACAGCACCGACACATTGGACTCCATTATAATGGTCCTCTCCATCTTGTCAGCTCCAAGTCCTCACACAGTCACTCAAGTCCCTAATGGAGGTCTCATAGGATGCTGTTATCCATGTGCCCACAGTATCACTCATTCACAGACCAACTCAACCAACTCAGCAGCAGAGTTTGGACATGAGCAGCCTCCCTCCCTCTCCTCTGTGTAATAGGTCGTGTTTGAGTAGGCAGCAGAAGCAGTCTGAAAGAGTAGCTAATCATGCCAGGGCTCAAAGGGAATTATTACTTCCTGAAATGTAGATGCAATGTGGATCACTTCCATTATAATTACAGTTCACGTTCTGCCTGGGAGGTTTAGGTAGGAGTTTGATTGAGTCAGGAAGGCACGGTGCTGTCTGTGTGTGACAGGCACTTGTAACTCAAAATAACAACCTTTTAATTTGCCGTCAGTAAACTGTGTGTGGGCATGGTTTAAACTTGACATACTGTGTGTCTGTGGTGCTTTGAAATGGACCGCTGTTTTCAGAGGCATGCCTTTACCTGCCTTTGTACCTGCAGCCAGCTTCCTCTTAATGGCAGGTTGGCAGTGACTCAAAGCTCTAGTAAACTGTGTGTGTGTGTGTGTGTGTGTGTGTGTGTGTGTGTGTGTGTGCGCGCACTTTTCCCGCTGTTTATTTCTTTCCCAATTGTTGTTGCACTTGCTTAATGCGTCTTTTAATGCAAGTCTTTCTCTCCCTCCCCGCAGAGCGTTTCGACCACCACTGTCCCTGGGTGGGGAACTGTGTTGGGAAGAGGAACTACCGTTTCTTCTACATGTTCATCCTCTCCCTCTCCTTCCTCACCATCTTTATCTTCGCCTTTGTCATCACACACGTCATCCTGCGTAAGTAGTGACCAATAAAGAGCACACTCCTCTTCATCCGGTCCTGGTTGTGTTGGACGAGTCAACCAGCAGGCTATAAGTGGGCGTTGTGAAGCCCAGCAGTATTCTGGCTCCTTACCATCTCCCCCAAGTGTGAGATGATGTGTGGGTGGGAGAGTGGGTGGGTGGATGTGTGCTGGGCTGGGGAAAGCGAACAGAAGAAACGACGGACGCGTTAATCAACAGAGAATAGTCTCTGCGCTTCATGTTTCTTTTGTATCCTTCTCCAGATTGTGAAATATTGACTTTGTGGGCATGGGTGAAATAGAAATAAAACTCTCCTTCTTTCAGAGACGTCTGCTCTGTTAGATTGTGTCAGCCCCCATCTCGACAACCAGGTTAACAAGCCTCTCTCCTGTACAGCCCAAATACTTAAAGTCGTCTTCTCAGAGGAGCTGTGGAGGGTACCTAGCTAGAAACACCTGTCACTGTTATGGATGAGATGAGAAACACGGGGATCAATATGTCTCTGGTGACTGAATTGGGCTAGACGGCCATATTGGATTGTGCTCCCTCTCCTCCCCTCTCTAGCCTCCCTTGCCCCAGATGGCAGTTAAAATGTAATGGCAATTAAAGTGGGTGTGATCTGTCTTGCTCAGCCTCGTCATACTTGCTGACGTCGCCCATTTGGTTTGAAGAGAGACGCTACCGAGTGTTTATGGCGTATGGTATCCACCCTGCGCTGTTCGAACAGAAACCTACACACACAGCACACTCTGAAGGTGTATCACTCTGTTAGGTGCCCTCCTCTCCGCTGCTCTCGGCACATTCATAGACCTAGCCTAACTGTCAAAGCGTTTCACTGTAGACTAACGGTGTTGTCTCTTTTTGAGAGAGGCTCTCACTCCCTAGGATTGTGCCAGATTCAGATAGTGTAGGTGTTTAGTGGTTTGACCTTCATACTGGTCTGTTGTATGGAGTTAGCTTTGAGAGTATTAGGCCCTATCCCCTACAAGCCTACAGTACATCTGATTCGCTCCGTTCAAAGCCGAGCTCTGTGGCTGACCTAATTGCCAGCCGTGATTCACCAGCTAATTTGCCAGCGATTTGAATGCGAGGAATCGGATTAAAGACGATTTAAAGTTTCTTAAGAGTTTTATTTTTTGAAAGATGAACTGTCATTAAACTCTCTCCTCTTGTCTCTCTCTGCAGGTTCCCATCGATATGGGTTCCTCAACACACTCAAAGACAGTCCTGCCAGATATCCTTTCTTGCAATAGTGATCTATATGCAAATTGTGTGTGTATCATGTTACCCTTGACCTCAGGCTTGTGCCATTCCCTGGCAATTGCGTTTTACAGTTGCTAAGTGCAAGTGGCAACTTCCACTCCCTGTCTCTGCCATGCTGTGACCTGTTCTGTTCCTCAGCTCGGCATGACAGTTGTCCCCGATGACTCCTACTCTGATAGGCTTACAGAGCCTCTGTCTCCCTCCCTCCCTCCCTCCCTCCCTCCCTCCCTCCCTCTTCATCTACAGTATTTGTCTCCCTCCATCCTCCCTCAGCGTTGCTGCGTTCCAAACAGCCGGATTTGTCGTGTCGTGTCCTCCCCAGAGGTTGACAGCTGCCTGGGGTGGAGAGGACGAGGAGGGTGACTCTAGCTGACCCTGTGGTTGACCCTGCTGTCATTACTGTCCGAAAGGCTGCAGAAGCTAGCTAACCCGTAGTCTCTGCACAACAGTACTGGGACCAATTTGGTCACGTCACATAGATGTATTTTTAGAACGCTTTTTAGTTACGAATCGTCTTATGGAAAGCCTCGTTATTGAGCTGTTCTAGAACTCTTCTGTAACCTCTATTAACGCGAGGTCATAGTCACCCCTCCATGCCGCTTATCTATCAGACGCTTGTAGACTGTATTCTCCATTTCTGCGTCGCCAATAAGCTGCCGGCCAGGCTGCTTGATTTGCGAGTGTCTGTCCCTCTTGTCTGCAGGGCGTCATTTGTCTGCGCGGGCGTGCTGCTACGCTCTCTCAGCGAGATACGGCGCACGCCGTGCCTGCTGGAGAGGATCCGCGTGGCGGGCTCAGCTGATAACACGGCAGCCTCGTCTCCTACGGCAGCACAGAGCTTTCAAGATGAGGCCCGATAACATCTCGCCAATCTCCCGTGTGTGAATGGTGACCTCTCTGCTTGTCCTTGAGACGGAGAGGGAGAGGTGGCGGCATGAGAAAGTAATCCTGGAGTAGACAGTCATTTGATTAACTCCGTCTTGCCCGATGTCAGTAAGCCTCTGGCTGTATGTGCATGCAGGATGACATCGGCAGGGGAAGCACCGTTACTTAACTCCTCTCGTCCTGATCGACCACCGCTCCTTATTCTGATCGTGCTATTTGATGCTACTGTTTCGCTGTGCTACCACTGCTGTTTCCAGTCAAATGGACATAGGGCCAGGACGGGCGTTGGCAGCAGGTCTATCCATAGCTGTTGGTACTATATGTAGGCTTGTGTCCTTTCTTCTACTCTGCGTTTGTTTGACGTGTGTCTGTGAGGGAGAGAGAGCGGATGTGTTTTTGACTCTCTCAGCTGTAGCATATTGACTGTGTGTGTTGGTTCCTTAACCCTTTGGTCACTGTTCTGGAGGTGGTGGTGTGTTTCTTCTCTGTCTGGTCCATAGTGGGGCTGTCTGGATTCCACACGTACCTGATCAGCTCCAACCAGACCACAAACGAAGATGTGAGTACATGTACACAACACACACACACACACACACACACGCTACGTCACAAATTAAGTAGGTGTTTAAGTGGATTTCTCTTAAAGTTCTTGTCTGTAAAACATCCAGTACCTACAAGGTTCCTCCATTCCCCCAGCCTTCTCCTGTCTCCTACCAGATTACACATAGACACTGCTAGACCCCCAGCCTTCTCCTGTCTCCTACCAGATTACACATAGACACTACTAGACCCCCAGCCTTCTCCTGTCTCCTACCAGATTACACATAGACACTACTAGACCCCCAGCCTTCTCCTGTCTCCTACCAGATTACACATAGACACTACTAGACCCCCAACCTTCTCCTGTCTCCTACCAGATTACACATAGACACTACTAGACCCCCAGCCTTCTCCTGTCTCCTACCAGATTACACATAGACACTACTAGGCCCCCGGCCTTCTCCTGTCTGCTACCAGATTACACATAGACACTACTAGACCCCCGGCCTTCTCCTGTCTGCTACCAGATTACACATAGACACTACTAGACCCCCAGCCTTCTCCTGTCTCCTACCAGATTACACATAGACACTACTAGACCCCCAGCCTTCTCCTGTCTCCTACCAGATTACACATAGACACTACTAGACCCCCAGCCTTCTCCTGTCTCCTACCAGATTACACATAGACACTACTAGACCCCCGGCCTTCTCCTGTCTCCTACCAGATTACACATACACTACTAGACCCCCGGCCTTCTCCTGTCTGCTACCAGATTACACATAGACACTACTAGACCCCCAGCCTTCTCCTGTCTCCTACCAGATTACACATAGACACTACTAGACCCCCAGCCTTCTCCTGTCTCCTACCAGGTTACACATAGACACTACTAGACCCCCAGCCTTCTCCTGTCTCCTACCAGGTTACACATAGACACTACTAGACCCCCAGCCTTCTCCTGTCTGCTACCAGATTACACATAGACACTACTAGACCCCCAGCCTTCTCCTGTCTCCTACCAGATTACACATAGACACTGCTAGACCCAGGCAGCAAGTTGAGTTTTTCTCTAGAGGATCGATGGTTGAGGGGAAGACAGCCAGATCTCTTAGCTTTGACCTCGTTTATTTCAAAGCAGTTTGCCTCATCACTCACCCCTTGTTTAAAGTTTTAAGCTCTCTGTCACCGCTCTCTGTGACGGTTGTGTTTCTGTTTCAGATCAAGGGCTCGTGGTCGTCTAAAAGAGGGAAAGGCAATTATAACCCTTACAGCTACGGAAACATATTCACCAACTGCTGTGCAGCGCTGTGTGGACCCCTACCACCCAGGTAAGGACGGGCCTGTGCGTGTGTGCTCTGGCATTCTTTTTTTTTTTACTTACTAAAAATGTAACATATTTCCAGGGTTAGGTAGGTTACTTTCTAAATGTAATCAGTTAGTTACTATTTACCTGTCCAAAATTGTAATCAGTAATGTAACTTTTGGATTACACAAACTTGGTAATGTAATCTGATTGCTTTTGATTACTTTCTTATTAAAGCCCCTATGCAGTCTTTGTAATTGTATTTTTACATCACTGTATGTCTAATTAAATCACTGTGTTTATTTAATGAAAATAGCTCCCAAATACATTTTTTTAAATAATTGATTTCCCTGAGCCTTTAGCCTGTCTGATCGTGTGGGCGTTAGGAAACACATCTGAAGATGTTTACATACACAGCCCTGATTGGCTTGTAGGACGGTCTAGAGCCCACCCCCTTACCCAGATGAACAGCCAATGGTCTATTATGATCTGATCATTGTGATGTCATGATGGGGGCCAAAAGTTCCATCCTGAGCAGGCTGAAATTCTAGGCATTTTTTTTCTCCAAACAGCTCTTACACAAAAAGGCACTGTCATAATGTCATAATCATAGTGGTCTCTGTCTTGTGGTCAGACTCACTTGGGTGGAGAAAGTAATTTCCTGCATTGACAGAAAGCTAAAATAGGCCCATCACACAGAGTTTATCTTGATGTCGCAGGACTAGAGAGCTGTTGCCTGCTGTGAAATCATCTAGCCTCCAGCGTCTCTCATTCAGACCTCTGACAGTACCGAGGATTTCAACACCTCCCAGTGAGATCAAACTATGCAGATGGATAACAGATGTAGTAATCATTGTATCTATAGAATCTTTGCCAATCATGGATTGATTGCTTATTAACTGGCATTATTAACTGGCACCATTCAGAACTGTGGTCTGCTTCCCACTCCCAACACCCTACGGGCCTCCCCTCACGTTCTACACTCTCTCTGTGGTGGAGGCTGTGGTTCTACACACTCTCTCTGTGGTGGAGGCTGTGGTTCTACACACTCTCTCTGTGGTGGAGGCTGTGGTTCTACACACTCTCTCTGTGGTGGAGGCTGTTGTTCTACACACTCTCTCTGTGGTGGAGGCTGTTGTTCTACACACTCTCTCTGTGGTGGAGGCTGTGGTTCTACACACACTCTCTCTGTGGTGGAGGCTGTGGTTCTACACACTCTCTCTGTGGTGGAGGCTGTGGTTCTACACACTCTCTCTGTGGTGGAGGCTGTGGTTCTACACACTCTCTCTGTGGTGGAGGCTGTGGTTCTACACACTCTCTCTGTGGTGGAGGCTGTGGTTCTACACACTCTCTCTGTGGTGGAGGCTGTGGTTCTACACACTCTCTCTGTGGTGGAGGCTGTGGTTCTACACACTCTCTCTGTGGTGGAGGCTGTGGTTCTACACACTCTCTCTGTGGTGGAGGCTGTGGTTCTACACACTCTCTCTGTGGTGGAGGCTGTGGTTCTACACACTCTCTCTGTGGTGGAGGCTGTGGTTCTACACACTCTCTCTGTGGTGGAGGCTGTGGTTCTACACACTCTCTCTGTGGTGGAGGCTGTGGTTCTACACACACTCTCTGTGGTGGAGGCTGTGGTTCTACACACACTCTCTGTGGTGGAGGCTGTGGTTCTACACACACTCTCTGTGGTGGAGGCTGTGGTTCTACACACTCTCTGGGGTGGAGGCTGTGGTTCTACACACACTCTGGGGTGGAGGCTCTGGTTCTACATACTCTCTCTCTGGTGGAGGCTCTGGTTCTACACTCTCTCTCTCTCTGGTGGAGGCTCTGGTTCTACACTCTCTCTCTCTGTGGTGGAGGCTGTGGTTCTACACACTCTCTCTGTGGTGGAGGCTGTGGTTCTACACTCTCTCTGTGGTGGAGGCTGTGGTTCTACACACTCTCTGTGGTGGAGGCTGTGGTTCTACACACTCTCTCTGTGGTGGAGGCTGTGGTTCTACACACTCTCTCTGTGGTGGAGGCTGTGGTTCTACACACTCTCTCTGTGGTGGAGGCTGTGGTTCTACACACTCTCTCTGTGGTGGAGGCTGTGGTTCTACACACTCTCTCTGTGGTGGAGGCTGTGGTTCTACACACTCTCTCTGTGGTGGAGGCTGTGGTTCTACACACTCTCTCTGTGGTGGAGGCTGTGGTTCTACACACTCTCTCTGTGGTGGAGGCTGTGGTTCTACACACCACACTCTCTCTGTGGTGGAGGCTGTGGTTCTACACACTCTCTCTGTGGTGGAGGCTGTGGTTCTACACACTCTCTCTGTGGTGGAGGCTGTGGTTCTACACACTCTCTCTGTGGTGGAGGCTGTGGTTCTACACACTCTCTCTGTGGTGGAGGCTGTGGTTCTACACACTCTCTCTGTGGTGGAGGCTGTGGTTCTACACACTCTCTCTGTGGTGGAGGCTTTGGTTCTACACACACACTCTCTCTGTGGTGAAGGCTCTGGTTCTACACACACTCTCTGGTGAAGGCTCTGGTTCTACAAACTCTCTGGTGGAGGCTCTGGTTCTACACACTCTCTGTGGTGAAGGCTCTGGTTCTACACACACACTCTCTCTGTGGTGAAGGCTCTGGTTCTACACACACATTCTCTCTGTGGTGAAGGCTCTGGTTCTACACACACATTCTCTCTGTGGTGAAGGCTCTGGTTCTACACACTCTCTCTGTGGTGTAGGCTCTGGTTCTACACACTCTCTCTGTGGTGAAGGCTCTGGTTCTACACACTCTCTCTCTCTGGTGGAGGCTCTGGTTCTACACTCTCTCTCTGTGGTGGAGGCTCTGGTTCTACACTCTCTCTCTGTGGTGGAGGCTCTGGTTCTACACTCTCTCTCTGTGGTGGAGGCTCTGGTTCTACACTCTCTCTCTGTGGTGAAGGCTCTGGTTCTACACACTCTCTCTGTGGTGAAGGCTCTGGTTCTACACTCTCTCTCTCTGGTGGAGGCTCTGGTTCTACACTCTCTCTCTGTGGTGGAGGCTCTGGTTCTACACTCTCTCTCTGTGGTGAAGGCTCTGGTTCTACACTCTCTCTCTGTGGTGAAGGCTCTGGTTCTACACACTCTCTCTGTGGTGAAGGCTTTGGTTCTACACTCTCTCTCTGTGGTGAAGGCTCTGGTTCTACACTCTCTCTCTGTGGTGAAGGCTCTGGTTCTACACACTCTCTCTGTGGTGAAGGCTTTGGTTCTACACTCTCTCTCTGTGGTGAAGGCTCTATCTCCCCTTGTCTTTACAGTCCAGTTTTCCCCTCTCTGACGAGACAACACAACACGCAGCAGCTCCTCTGTGGCTTGACTGTGTGGTTAACGCTAAGGCTCCATTTCAAAAGACACCCTATTTCCTCTGTAGTGTGCTACTTTGACCAGGGCTTAGGCATAGGGTTCCGGTCAAAAGTAGGGCCTTATATAGGGAATTAGGGTGCCATTTTGGACACGCATAAAGGCATGGTACAGTGCGTCAGTAGCAGGTCATTAACAGTGTGCCGAGAAAGTCTCTCCTTGGTTAAACACATGTACAGACAAGGGGGAAACGGAATGAACAGGACAGAGTGGTTAAGGAGGCTTTTAGCCCAGGGCTTGTCAGTGTGTTTTACTGCACTCTGTGTGAGAGTCCCAACCCAGCCTCCACTGCCCACAGCATTACTCGCTGGTAATGAGTCTACTGGTTGGCAGGGGGAGATCCTCTATGGGCAGGTGGTGGACAAGGGGGGTGGAGTGTGTGTGTGTGTGTGTTTCTCTTCTTCAGTTCACCTCCATTGAATTCCTGAAAGAGACTGGATTTCTCAGTCAACAGGCTCTCTGTTACTGATTTTACACACACACACACACACACACACACACACACACACACACACACACACACACACACACACACACACACACCTCCCTCAGAGCTGTGTTTCCACTGGAAGAGTTGTTTGTATTCGGTTAGAGCTGAGCTGTGCCACTGTTTCATATCATCACACGGCCCCTCCATGGTGATGAAGGGATGTCATCACACACGGTTAGCTCATGACTTCTCTATGTGCTTACACATAACCACACACACACACCCTTGCACAAACACACACACACGCGCGCTCAGACACACACACACACACACACACACACACACACACACACACACACACACACACACGCGCTCTCACACGCACACACACACGCACGCACACACACACACACACACACTATAAGACAATCCTGTTGCTTAACCTCAGCAGGTTCCTGCCTAACCAGCCATGTCTCAGCCCAGCAACGGTAGTGATCGAACAGAAATAATGATTCACTCCACTGATCTTTGCATGACCTCAATGATTGACTACCAAGAGGAGCGCCTGCATACAGAGTGAAACATTAGGCAGAGCACAACTCTCCCCTTCTGGGGTTCTCTGGTGTCTGTCTGTGGCAGCTGTGTAGATTAGGCCCCCCTATTCTTTCACAATATTTGACTCTCCGAAAGTCATTTCATGTGTATTCTGCATCCTCTTAACGTCGAGTTACATTGTGTAAGGATATCTGCCAAGGATTTGAAATGAGAGTATTCAAGGAAATCAAAGCATTTCATTCACAAAATATGTGTTTCTAAGAATCATGGACACTCTTACTGACAGGTGTGGCTGCTTTGCGTGATGTATTGGTGTCTCTACCTTCTTGCCATTTGTGCTGTTGTCTGTGCCCAATAATGTTTGTACCCTGTTTTGTTCTGCTACCATGTTGTGCTGCTGCCATGTTGTGTTGCTACCATGTTGTTGTCATATGGTGTTTTGCTGCCATGCTATGTTGTTGTCTTAGGTCTCTCTTTGTGTAGTGTTGTCTCGTCATGTGTGTTTTGTCCTATATTTTTATTTCATTTATTTTTATTCCCAGCCCCCATCCCCGCAGGAGGCCTTCTGCTTTTTGGTAGGCCTTCATTGTAAATAAGAATTTGTTCTTAACTGACTAACCTAGTTAAATAAAATACAAATAAATGTAGTTTCGGCAGGATCACTGCAAAATAAATATACAGTTTCAGCCTTGCTTCAAAGTACAGTATTGAAATAGACTTGGACCTAAGCCTGATTCATTTGTCGAGGAGGTAGGACCCTATAAAATCAGTTAGAATTTTTTGCCTGATTCCGTTTTCTCCGTTCAGTTGATCCAGGTTCCTGTTTATCCCAGCTTTTTCACACTTTCACTCTCCAAGTCACACTTTTTAAATAGGAAAACATCTAAATTCTAAGTCCACAACAATGCTTAAACCACATCACAATACCATTTGAGGTCTGGGAAAAATTGAAGAAATGTTGATTTTTGCATGTAGTTACCCTTTTAATAGTATTTACCCTTTTAAAACAAATAGCCACTGGATTGATGCAAGCAATTATGATATCATTCTGCCAGGTAGGCTACTTTGTAGTTAACATTTCATTGAGAAGATTTTTGGGAAAACCTTTCCATCTCTACCAGAAGAAGGTATTAGCGTCATCGCTAATGGCTACACAAAGTGTAGACATGCACGCATTACACACACACACACACAGAGAGATAAGACAGGCATTCCTGTGCCGTTTCAGAAAATAGTTGCAGGAAAATCCGATTCACTGATGCATTTTGTTCATGTCTTCTGATTTAACTTTGGCAAATGAATACATTTTCTAATAAGTTCAATACATTTAGTTGATATCCTACTAAGTTCAATAAAACATTTTAATATCCTGTTTTAATGTCTGGATTCCTTGATTGCATCCGCGTTCTCCGAAACACAGATATTATATAAGGCGTTAAGGAAGGGATCTACAATATTATAATATCATTGAATGGTTTCCTCAGATATTTCTCTCTCTCTTCAGTCTCATCGACAGAAGAGGCTTTGTCCAATCAGACACGCCGCAGCCCCTCCCGCCAACCAATGGCATCACCATGTACGGATCCACCCAATCACAGAGCCACATGGTAAGCCATTCTCCACTCAATCATTTCCAAACCTACTTACGGCCATCATGTCAGTGCAAACCGTCAAACTCAGACCCTGGTCATCTTAATATGGCTTATGTATTGCCTTCATTACCACATATACTGAACAGAAATATAAAATGCAACATGTAAAATGTTGGTTTCATGAGCTGAAATAAAATATAACAGACATTTTCCAGATGCGAGAAAAGCTTATTTCTCTCAAAGTTTGTGTACAAATTTGTGTACATCCCTTTAGTAAGCATTTCTCCTTTGTCAAGATAATCCATCCGCCTGACAGGTGTGGCATATCAAGACGCTGATTAAACAGCATGATCATTACACAGATGCATCTTGTGCTGGGGACAATAAGAGGCCACTCTAAAATGTGCCGTTTTGTCCCACAGCACAATGCCACAGATGCCTCAAGTTTTGAGGGAGCATGCAATTGGGGTGTTGACTGCAAGAATGTCCACCAGAGCTGTTGCCAGAGAACTGAATGTTCATTTCTCTACCATAAACCACGTATTTTTAGAGAATTTGGCAGTACGTCCAACCGGCCTCACAACCGCAGACCACGTGTAACCATGCCAGCCCAGGACCTCCACATCCGGCTTCTTCACCTGCGGGGATCGTCTGAGACAAGCCACCTGGACAGCTGATGAAACTGAGGAGTATTTCTGTCTGTAATAAAGCCCTATGGTGGGGAAAACCCATTCTGATTGGCTGAGCTTGGCTCCCCAGTGAGTGGGCCTGGCTCCTAAGTGGGTGGGCCAATGCCCACCCAGACCCACCAATTGCTGCGCCCCTTCCCAGTCATGTGAAATCCATAGATCAAGGCCTAATTCATTTATTTCAATTGTCTGATTTCCTTACATGAACTGTAGCTCAGTAAAACCATTGAAATTGTTGCATTTATATTTTTGTTCTGAGTATATAGTGCATTCGGAAAGTATTTAGACCCCTTGACTTTTTCCACATTTTGTTACGTTACAGCCTTATTCTAAAATTGATTAAATAATTGTTTTCCTCATTCAACCTACACACAATACATCATGATGACAAAGCAATAACTGTTTTTTAGAAATATCACATTTTTGGAAATATCACATTTACATAAGTATTCAGACTCTTTACTCAGTACTTTGTTGAAACACCTTTGGCAGCGATTACAGCCTCGAGTCTTCTTGGGTATGATGCTACAAGCTTGGCACACCTGTATTTGGGGACTTTCTCCCATTCTTCTCTGCAGATCCTGTCAAGCTCTGTCACGTTGGATGGGGAGCGTCGCTGCACAGCTATTTTCAGGTCTCCAGAGATGTTCAATCGGGTTGAAGTCCGGGCTCTGGCTGGACCACTCAAGGACATTCAGAGACTTGTCCCGAAGCCACTCCTGCGTTGTCTTGGCTGTGTGCTTTGGGTCATTGTCCTGTCGGAAGGTGAACCTTCGCCCCAGTCTGAGGTCCTTAGCGCTCTGGAGCAGGCTTTCATCAAGGATTTCTGTACTTTGCTCCGTTCATCTTTCTCTCAATCCTGATTATTCTCCCAGTCACTGCCACTGAAAAACATCCCCACTGCATGATGCTCCCACCACAATGCTTCACCATAGGGATGGTGCCAGGTTTCTTCCAGATGTGGCGCATGGCATTCAGGCCAAAGAGTTCAATCTTTTCATCAGATCAGAGAATCTTGTTTCTCATGGTCTGAGAGTCCTTAGTTGTCTTTTGGCAAAATCCAGGCGGGCTGTCATGTGCCTTTTACTGAGGAGTGGCTTCCGTCTGACCACTCTACCATAAAGGCTTGATTGGTGAAGTACTGCAGAGATGGTTGTCCTTCTGGAAGGTTCTCCCATCTCCACAGAGGATGGCCGAACAGTGACCCATCTTTGGCTGACTCTCCCTGGGAAACCTAGGACACGGTATTGCAGCTGCTGCTGTGCACGGCCCTGATTGCGTGGCAGTGCCAGCCGCTCTCCACTCATAGTAGCCTGGTGTTTCAGCTGTTGTCTTATATCCTGCAACTTATTTCATCTGTAAACAACGGCTCAACCTTGAGCCTTGCAAACTAGATGGATAAACTATCCCAGTCAATCTCTGGGGAATTATGATGACCAGCGGCATCATGGTGTTTTATTGCAATCATCAACATTGGTACTTGGTTTAGGCAAGAGCAGGGTAGGGTCAGAGTGTCTTCTCTTTCTTTCTCTCTCTCTAGAGGTGTTCCGGAGAAGAAGCTGTGCAAGATCTCAGTTAGGATAGACAAACATTGTTCCTCCCCTCATCATCCCACGCTAGAAAGCCCACATACAAGGCTGTTTATCTCTCATCTTTATCCCTCTCAATCCAAATCTATTTGGCCAATCTCATTTCCATCTCTGGTCCACAGATTGGAGCAAATCAACTGTTGGGATTCCAAATAGGGGGTTGTTTATGTTATTATACTCTCAGATTCTACCCATGATGCTCTGTGATCTGGCATTATGGCTGGGAAATAGGTCAGCAGGGGGAGGAGGGGCTTGTGTGTGCACTGTGACAAGCAATGTCATTGTGGTGTGTATGACTCCTTGGCTTTTCCCACTGTCACAGTCCCTGTCCCCCTCTCGCAAATAAAATGACATGTCGGAGATTTGGGAACCCCAGGGAGGAATTTCTGTGTGCGTGTGTGTGTATGTTGTGCTCATGTGCAGTGCATTCTCTTTCCCCCTCTGATTTCTACAAGCTATCAGGCAGACTGACTGGACATGCTGACAATCTAACTCATGTTCTCGGAGGCTTTGGCATGGCAGAAAGAGACTGATGGATAGAAAGCAAGAAATGGTTGATGGGAGAGAGAGACAGAAACAGAGATGGGGAGAGGGAAGGAGAATACATGCTCTTTTAGAGAGAAGGCTCCTACAGTAAAATCATGGAGAGAGTCTGACTTAAACAAGGCCCTGTCAGCTGACAGTGTAATTGGTGTCTGAGTATCAGATCAAAGGGAGTGAAGCTACAAATATCACTAGATGACTGACAGAGGGCACTGTTTAGAAGCCACCACGCCTCCATCTTGGCAGTCCCCCACTAATGTAAGAAATGTTCTGGAAACTATAGATATGCATTTATTGTCGGCATTTGTTTTTGCTACATTTATTCTATTACAGACACCTTAATGCATGTAGTTATTATGTGAGTTAAACATGTTTAAAAATCCTTAAAGTATACTTTTTTGAACGTTCTAATGTTACTGTCCACACTACAACAATAAAAATACTCACATGTTATTTTGTCCTTGAAACATTTTAATTGTAATTCTTGTAGAATTCCATTCATTCCTATAGCAAACTGCTTCTTTTGGGGAGTGCCAATATGGCTGACCGGTGGCTTCAAAGCCTCTCATTGGCCAATACATAGCAACAGCAATCCAGGGTTTTGTATACATTATTGACCGCACCCCACAATCTGGCAGAGTCTGTCTGGGAGTCTGTTGGCCCCTTAAGTGAACAAGCCATCGTTTCCCCCCTCGTACATTCTAATGAACAGTCACTACTCGCTACAGTCCTCTGAACTTGAATCCAATGGGCTCTTAGAATAATACAGACCACTTAAAATAAGCCCTTGTTAGCTGTGTTCCTGTCCCGCTAACTCTGGTCTTATTGAATTGTTCTAAAGATGTGTCATGGCCATCTGGAATGCTTGAGCTGTTTGTTCTGGCTGGGAGACAGGTTTGACATTCCATAACTTTATCACATGTAGAAATAGAGCCCATCTGTTAAACAGTTGTTATTATCAGTAATATACTGCAGTAATGACTTCCCACGGGGGAACCATTGAAATGCCGCCACTAACGTCCATCTATCTTTAGTCACCAACTTAGAGAATGTGGTGTGTGTGTGTTTGACAAGACGAGAGAGAATTTACATTGCGAACAGCGCCGTTGACTCATACCTGGTCGTCATGTAAATAGTGAAAGGCAGTCTGTCAATGTACGTAGGCAAATTGGGGAATAATATTCAAGTGCAGAGAATCCAGTCCATTTCCGTACATTTTTATGAATATTTTCTAAAGACATGGTAGGCTGAACAACAGAAGCCTCGACACCATGGCAACGGTGACATCATGTCATATCACACCATCCGTCACAGGCCCCACTCAGGAAGTGACAGAGAGAAACAGTGGGAGAACAGTGTGTGCGAGCGAGGTGACATCTAGAAGTGGCCATGACCTCTAGTTAAAATACCATCCGCTTTGTTCTTCCTCTCGCTCTGTCCATGTTCTGTAATACTTACCAGCACATCTTTATCTCATTTCCCCCCCCGCCTTTTCTGTGGTAGCTGGCAGCTATTTTTACACAGCAGAGGGTTTACAGATATAGATTCTGACTTTGGACTGTTTCAACTTGCCAGCTTCTTCTTGAGTAATGGATGACGACACCCACAACTCATTTTAGGCTCTCCCTTTCTCTTCAGTATCTCAGCGGTGTCTACTTGACGTGTGATTGCTAATTCATTAGACGGATGGCCAATACTGCTCACCTATGTGTCAAACTCATCTAGCTTGAACCGCCCTAAAATGAATCAATGTTTACACAGCCGTCATCATTTTATTGCCTGAATCACTTCAGATAAACGGTGAAAATTCAATCAGCACATGCCACAGTCAGCCGTGATGAAGATACAGATTAGACGTGCAGGGTTTCGTTCAGGCTAGGTCAGGGTTGGTTGGTTTCCTCTCTCCCCAGCGAGGTGAGAGCTGCTCTTCCTGTAGCCTGCTGAGCTGATGAAAGGTTTCCAGGGCTACACTTATCAGAGCTGAACTTCACTACCTCACAGGCTCATAGCACAGTGAAGCATGCCATTATGGGTAATGACAGCTGACTCATCTGCCCTGTTCCTTCACCCACACCTGGGCAGAACAGTGGGCAGCAGTCCCAGACCCAACCTTGTCCAGCAACACAACCTCTAAAGTAATTTCAGCCAAGGAGATAGTCCAAGCTCATTAGTAAATAATACCATGCTTCTTCTTCCAAAGGGCAGTATGGAGCTGACACATGAAATGCTTTTAGAAAGTCACTTTTGGAGTGCAGCTTTGACAAAGCAGGCCCCGTGGTGGCTGGTAGCCTAGCGGGGAGGAGTGTTGGGCCACACCGAAAGGTTGCTAGTTTGAATCCCCGAGCTGAAAAATCTGTCTGTGCACTTGCATCTGCTAACTAACTAAAATGTAAATGTAAAAATGATTGGATTAGGAGCAGTGTTCGGATTGTGGGGCTTTTGGATGTGCATTTGTCAAAGAGAAGCTTTCGACTCGCTGACATTGGGATCAGGCTAAAGCTAAACTAATCACGATGCCGGTTTGCCCGTGTTAGAGGATCTCTCCAGATTGATATTGCTTCACTTGTTTCATTATTATAGGTTGATGTAAATACAGTGTGTTGCTTTCTTAATAGGTCCAATTTCTGTAGATACCAGCATCTCTCTTCTCTCCCAACGTCTTTCTGTCTGTTCTGGTGGGGTTTGACTAGGGTTGCACATTTTGGGGAATATTCAGAGGTGGAAACTTAACGTGGGAATTAACGGGAATATATGCAAATTAATATTAATACCATAGATGTTTTTTGCATTGGATATATTTACCATATCATATGGAGACAAACATAAACCTTTTACCTTATCATAAGTAGACATAATTGCAAATGATTAAATCCTTCCAATAGGGTGGGGGAAGCTATTTAGTTACGAATTGAACTTTAATTAAATGAGTTGACTCTTCACATGGGATGATTTCACTGAACAACAAAAGAAAGGGAATATTGAATGATCCCCAATGATCCATCGCTTCTCCGTAAAATGATAGTCTAGAAACTAAAGCTTTGGTTGTCTTCCTCTCAGGCTTCCATGTCTTCTCCCTGGACCTCCTCAATGTCCACCTCTTGAACATCAGATTCTGAGGCCTCATCTTCACTGTCACTTTCCAACCTTGTTGAGGATGGCTCGTTGTCAGGCTCAAAAAGCCTCAAATTTGTCCGAATGGCGACCAATTTTTCAACCCTTGTATTGGTCAGCCTGTTGCGTGCTTTGGTGTGTGTGTTCCCAAACAAGGACCAGTTGCACTTTGAGGCGGCTGATGTTGGTGGGATTTGGAGGATGATGGAGGCAACAGGGGAAAGAGCCTCAGATCCACAAAGTCCCTTCCACCAGGTGGCTGATGAGATATGTTGGCACGACTGCCATATTGCATCTCCATCCCAAAGCCCTTGCTTGGAAGTGTACTTCGCCAAACTGTCAAGAACCTGTCCCTCATCCAGGCCAAGGTGGCGAGACACAGTAGTGATGACACCATAGGCCTTGTTCTCTGCACCAGACAGGATGCTCTTACCAGCATACTTGGGGTCCAACATGTACGCTGCGGTGTGTATGGGCTTCAGGCAGAAGTCTTCAAGCTTTTTGATGTATTTCAGAATTGCAGTTCCCTCTGCTTGGAGCAACAGTGAAGTTGGCAGGGCAGTACGGATTTCTCTTACAGAGTCTGAACATCAGACTGGCATTGTCTCCCTCAATCTGTACAATGGCTACTGCTATAGGTTTCAGGAGTTTCAGGCTGCTTACCACTCTCTCCCAAAATACATCATCCAGTAGGATCCTCTTGATGGTCCTGTCCATATCGGCAGACTGTGATATGGACATTTCTTGGAGAGACTCATTCCCCTCCAGGAGACTGTCAAACATGATGACAACACCACCCCAACAGGTGTTGCTGGTCAGCTTCAATGTGGCGCTCTTATTCTTCTCACTTTGCTTGGTGAGGTAGATTGCTGCTATAACTTGAAGATCCGTCACATACCTAACCATTTCCTTGGCTCTCTTGCAGAGTGTATCCATTGTTTTTAGTGCCATGATGTCCTTGATGAGCAGATTCAATGCATGAGCAGCACAGCCAATGGGTGTGATGTGAGGGTAGGACTCCTCCACTTTAGACCAAGCAGCCTTCATGTTTGCAGCATTGTCTGTCACCAGTGCAAATACCTTCTGTGGTCCAAGGTCATTGACTGCCTTCATCTCATCTGCAATGTAGAGACGGTGTGTCTGTTGTTCCTTGTCTGTGCTCTTGTAGAATACTGGTTGAGGGGTGGCGATGATGTAGTTAATTATTCCTTGCCCACAACATTCGACCACCCATCAGAGATGATTGCAATACCGTCTGCTTTCTCTATGATTTGCTTGACCTTCACTTGAACTCTGTTGAACTCTGCATCCAGCAAATGAGTAGATACAGCATGTCTGGTTGGAGGGGTGTATGCTGGGCGAAGAACATTCAGAAATCTCTTCCAATACACATTGCCTGTGAGTATCAGAGGTGAACAAGTTGCATACACAGCTCGAGCAAGACCTTCATTAGCATTTCTCTGACTACGTTCCTCCATTGAGTCAAAACAACTTCTGATTCTAGGAGGACCATGAGCTGTTGCTATCAATAAGGTGTCTGATTCATCATTTTCTAGAAGTAGAGGGACTTTTAGAGGTTGCTTGTTGTGAGCGCTGAGGGAACTTTATGCACTTGGCCAGATGATTCTGCGTCTTTGTTGCATTCTTCACATGATTTGGCACAGTATTTGCAAATGTACACAGCTTTTCCTTCTACATTAGCTGCAGTGAAATGTCTCCACACATCAGATAGTGCCCGTGGCATTTTCCTGTAAAGATTAGAAAATAAATTGTAAAAAAAACAACATACAATTCCATGTACAAATAAGCAGTTAGATTAAACAACGTATTTTGTAAGATAAATGTTTTAAAATGAAACAT
This sequence comes from Salmo trutta, assembly GCF_901001165.1. Classification (NCBI taxonomy): domain Eukaryota; kingdom Metazoa; phylum Chordata; class Actinopteri; order Salmoniformes; family Salmonidae; genus Salmo; species Salmo trutta. Next base: position 34,129,430 of record NC_042981.1, read on the forward strand.
ATATGGAATATATTAACACTCAGTTAGCAGGCTCAAGCAAGCTAAAACCCACATGGTAGCAAAAACTAACTAGCAGAAATTGTTAACAAGTTAGAAATGATTGAAACACACTTTGCTGTAGGCTACCATTTACTAGTTAACAAAAAATCATGTATGTCATAAAATATATTCACCCCACCCAGTATTGTAATCAAAACTTAACAGAAAGCATGTAGTCCTTGGCTCAGACAGTGTAGTAGTGTGGGCTCAATAGCATCTCATTAGTGTGCAAGATCTTGAGAATCAGCTGCACATGTGATGGAAGAATGCACTGTGCATGCAGGGGGTTGCAACTCCATTGAATTGGGGATAGTTTAACCAAAATATGCCACAATACCTAGAATTGCCACAAAAAAAGGTTCACTGTTATAAGCTAACTTATTTGATGATTTTAAGCAAAATTCCCGGGCTTAACATCCCATGGAAAATTTCCAGAAATATTCCGGAAATTTCCCGAAAAGTTTCCGACCCTTTGCAACCCTAGGTCTGACTCTGATGAACCAACCCTCTCAGGCTGGAGTGTATTTCTGGCCGGCGCCCTGTACTGTGACTGTTCTGATCCCTGTGAACAACGCTCTCTGAAAAGCTTATTTGTCTCCAGGCCTGGCTGGTACCAGCAGACCGACTGTATTGGAGACAGTAGGCCGGGGTTCTCTGTCAGTGAGCTCTCAGATCTCTGCTTCCTGTAGAGATGATGCCTACTGGCTGGAGCAGGCTCCTTCAGTAGCGGTGTCTCAAAGGAGAGACTAGGAGCCTGCGATGTGAGAATAGCCTCATGTCAGGCATCTAGGTGCAGAACGCACTGGACAATACAACTTGAGACTGTGAGACTACTAGCAGCTAAGTTTGAGTCCAGAGGTTGAGTTTGTCTCTGAGTGACTCTAAAAGTAGCCAAGCTCATAAAAGGTCATCAACTGATATGAAATTGATAAGAGAAACTTAAGTAGTCCTATAAACTAACACTCTTAACCTGGTGTGGTTATGCTTGGCCAGACAGGTGATTTGAGATGTGAGGACCAGATTATCTTCTATTACGTTACTCGCCTGTGAACATGTGATCTAAGAAGACCTTTCAAAGCACTAATGCCAGGTTTGTCATAGTGGATCATCAAAAGGTTTCCCATTGATTCATGTGCTCTCTCTCTCTCTCTGTGTGTGTGTGTGTGTGTGTGTGTGTGTGTGTGTGTGTGTGTGTGTGTGTGTGAGAGAGAGAGAGAGAGAGAGAGTGCACTCTGCCTGCCTTCAGTTTTGCACTTTGCCACTACATCTGATAATTATTAGATAGGCTATAGAAGTGCTCATCTAGTTCAATGGCTCAAACAGTACACTGCTGGCTCGTTCCATTTAGATGTTTGATTTACATTTAAACTATGTAGGTTCCAGAGACACAGAGAGAAATCAATAGCTGACTTAATGGCCCGCTGTCTCAACTTCATGTATTGAATTCACTATGCATTTGGATCACTTTGAATACTGTTTTTTTTCTTTCTCTCTGGTGTCGGTTTACTCTAACAAAGTTACTAACAACACATTTTCTCTTCTTAATTCATTCACTACACTCGTCATGCTAACCTCTTGCTCCTCCTTTCTCTGTCATCTGTTTACCTTCCTCTTCTATCACCCTCACATTCCCCTCCAATCCCTCCCCCTTAACATGTCTCATTACTCTCCCTACACTCATTCCTTTACTCCCACTCTCCATCTCTCCCATCTCAGTGTGATCAAGCCCAGTGCATTCAGAGCACCAAATTGGTTTTGCAGGCTGCTGCCACCCCCCTGCTGCAGAGTGAGCCAGTCATCCTCACAGACGAGGCGTTTCTACCAGGCAGAACATCATTAGGGGGTCCCTGCTCTGGAGCCCTGCCGCTGGGGGGTCATCCCACACCCCCTACCTCCACCCCCAACCTCAGCTGTGACAACGACATGCTGCCTTTCCGGAACGAGCAAAGCGACGGGCTACGACGCCACCACACGGACGGGGGCCACCACCACTTCCTCACGCCCGAGGAAGCTCCCTCGCCACCGGGCATGCTCCCCTGCGGCAGTCCCCTGGGACACAGCCACACCATACAGGGCTTCTACAACCCAGCCAGCCAGGACTCTCTACACGAGGACTCTGTTAGAGGCCTGGTCAAACTCAGCTCTGTCTGACATGGGGTTCACTCAAACATCCCTCCGTCCCCTAAAACGCTCCTCCCTTCCATCCACACCCGTGCCAAACAGTGGGTCGCCCCAACCCTGAATGCCTGTAACCAATATCGTCTCCGTCCACTAAAATCACAGGATTTGAGCCTCTAAAAGACTGGTACTATTTGGGAGCAGAACTGACCTGAACTGGGACCTTCCCTCCTCAGCCAACAACTTGCCAAACCTCTGCATCATAATGGGGGTTGTTGCTGGTGAAGAGCCCAGGGGACTTATTATTATAAACAGTCACAAACGTACTGTTTTCTACTGAAGCATAGTCCGCTCTCCTGGGAGGGGGACAGAGGATAGGATTTGAGGAGGAAAAACAGAAGTGGTAGGTGTATGGCTGTCTGTCAGCTATTTTAAAGTAAAGAAAGTGTTGTGACAGCTGTTCCTAAATATGTTAAAGAAAAGCTGCTTTATTTCTGTCAGGAATCACGATTCTGGCATTTTGTTTTTTTTGTACAACGGACTGTGGCCTACTCGTTGATCACTAATGGACAGTGTCAGCCTTTCTGAGGAGATTCCGGTTGATAGTCGACAGTGCAATCAGTAAACAAGAGTTAGTGTCATCGTGTTGCTAGCCTCAGTGGAGTTGCCAACGACCGGATGTATCCGGTTTTCAGGGATCCAGCTAATTCACCCTAGCTTCCCTTTCCGCTGAAAACCAGATGTGGAAACTCCGCTCAGGCGTTTTCTTTTATCCCTGCTGCGTTAGGTTATCACGTTGCATATCATACAATTCATTTATTTTTTAAATTCCATGTTAAAAAGGTTTGGTATTGTGTTGTGCCATACTAAGGTAAAATGTTCTCCTCACATTATACTTCCTGTGGATATATTAATAAAATCACATTTTTAAGGTACTAGATTCTCTCTGTTGAAGCCAAGCCCCGAGGTGACCAGTTGAAAGTCATTTGTTATCATCTCTGACGTCACACATCCTTTGGTAGGTCTTAAAAAAGGTAGCCTTGTGACGATTCAACAGTATAAAATCATTGTACATGATGTGTTGAGGGTGAGTCCTGCTGTAGGCTGGTCAGATGCCTCTGGATCATAGAGACTGGGGAAAACGAGGGCTCTCTGTCACCAGACATACTCACCTCATTGTGTGCACCAGTCAAACGAAAGTGACTATAGCCTTTACTTCAGAAGGAACTGCATTTCCCTAAGCCACGTGGATTTGCTATTTTTAATGTGACGAAGCAAACGCCATTGGAAAACATCACCTTATAGAAAAGCCTTTTGCCTCGGCATGGTTTGAGTGTGAAAAAAGGGCCAGTCAACGTCTGTACCTCTTAACTTGTAGCGCCATCTGGTGGTTAAAGAGGATAAATGTGCATACTGTAGATATCACAGGTAATTGAGGACCTGGTGGACAAAAAACCCCAGAGGAATATTCCAATCATCATACATTTATTTAAAAGCACTTGAACTATTTATAATACATTACATACAGTAGATTCTTTATTATGTACATCAGGAGGAAACCGACAGCAGGAAGGTCTCTTTGCTTTGCAAATATACCAGTGGCCCTGTCACACTTGGTGCAGGGCCACTGCTGGAAGATGACATCTCAGCAGTGTAACAGTAAGAAGTTACTGTTAAAAACAAAATGGGTGAAATGCATGACTGAAAAATAATTTGCATAGAGGTGGCAGAAATGACCAGCTCAAATGGTTAGTTGAGTGACTGTGGTCAAGCAATAAAGGAAAATGGCCATACAGTCATAACAAATTGATTAACACACATTATTTTCACTGGAATCCTCATCAACCAGTATTTGGTTTGACCCTGTAGTGTGCTTTGACTGAAGTACACTAGACTAGATCATACGGTGGGTGAGCTTAGACAACTAGATTTGGCATTTCTGTGATTGCACATAGAGTATTTGACCTTGTAATGCAGCCTTTTAGGCCACATTGCCTTTCTAAGGTATGCTCTTTAAACCATCTTATTACTCTAGAGGCTACGTTTTGACAGGCAGCCCAATTGTGATGTTTGTTTCACTAATTGGTCTTTTGACAAATCTGATGCGATTGTTCAAAAGACCAATTCATGGAAAAAGGTCAGAATTGGGCTGCCTTTCTAAACGAAGCCTATGGGTCATAAATAGCCACACATGTTCCGTCAGGTACAGGAATGTTAAATATGGTCAGGGTTTTCATATTCCTGATAAATATATTCTGTGGGTTGCTAAGCAACACCTGTAACCATCCTATCATTTGTTTCACCCATCTCAGGTGTTGAATGGGAATATTTTAGTGATATTAGTATTTCACCTCCAAGAAATGTTTTAGTTAACCCCTCCCAAATCACGGTCCCTGTAGATGTAAATTGAAATTTAGCGGCCTTCCACCAATAAGTTAATTTATAGCCCTCTTAATACCTGGCGCTAATGTATTCTTTGTCCTGATTTTGTCCACATTTTTTGACAGGTGTAGCCAATTAAAAGACGCATTGTGGTCCGATCTTCCTGACCACCTCCGGAAGTAGTCAGACACCCTTTGTATCTGAAAATCAATCAAGTGTAAACAGATCTGGATGGTCAAACCATTTTAAATCATCATTATACCGGCCTCTAAATCATTGATATAAAATAAATACATGAATATTCATTGGTGGTGGAGGGTGTAACCTGGCCTGTTGTCCAGAATGGGGCTTAGCGTCTATGTCCTCGGTCACCACAGCTTGACATCCATCAGCTCCAGGTCTCCCATGATCTCCAGCTGGTTGATGGTGCTCAGGTCCTGCACCCGATGCCTGTAGTCCAGCAGGTGAGAGCCGTTCACCGCCAGCTTGAACTGGTGGGGCTGGCAGAGGATAAGCATCTAGGGCAGAGAGAGTACTTGTAGTGAAAAAGACAAGCGAGAGTTCCAATAATACAGGTGATGTGAGAACTGATGAATGGGGCTTATTTGCTTTTTAAGTAAGAAATATGAAGAAATACAAAAAAAAAACTATTCTGTATATTAAGAGGCAGCATACCTCAAAGTACTCCCCAGGTGAGAATGGGAAGAGGGGAAGCTCCCTCTCCTCTGGTCCCCAGGACTCACTCAGGTAGGAGTTCCTGATGACCATGGCCGACTTCATCCGGGGGTTCAGGTGCAGAGCGATGTTCTCACTGCTGCTGTTGCGGAGGTTCACAGTGAAGCTGCCAGACAGGAGGTTCATCAGACCACAACGATGCAGGTTATTCTACAGTATGTTATGGGCACTGGGCAGTCCTGGCCTTACACACCACCTCAAAAGGTACACAGTCCATTTTCTTGAAAGATGGTTTAAATACTGAGTTGTGTCCCATTCCTTACCTGTGTGGGTACATGCTGACCTGTCCCTTGATTGTGATGTGCTGTCCTGGGCTCACCCCTTTCAGTAGACTGCCTTTGTAAGGGAGACTCTGGAAATACATAAGATTTAGGCCATGTCTGTACACTGTTCAACATATTGATGCAATTGGTAATGTTGCCTTACATAGATTTAATGTTTATGGAAAATATTAACTCACCAGGTCACCTGATTCGCCTGATATTGAATATATTGCCTATAGGAGAAAATAATAATAAAGACAGTCATTACAGAGCGAGCTGAAAAACGTTTATAATTCTAGTATGGACATATATTAGAGTAGGGGGAGGGGTACTTACTGAGTTTGGTATAAAGCCAAGGGCGTGCACCTTAACTTTCCCACATATAGAAAGTGTGTCAATCCTATCCAGTGGGATTCTGTGCTTGTATTCTAACAAATGAGAACCATTTACTGCCACCTGCAGGTACAAAGGAAAACAGCATTCACACGTCATACTAAATCCATTATACTGTGTTTGCTTGACTTTTGCATGATACTACTAGATTCTTGTGACTCAACAGAAGTGAATGTGCAAGCAAATGTAGGATAGGGAGTTTTTCTTGTACGTGGCCTAATCGAAGAAAGACTTTGCTCTCAGTTTTTTCTGCTTAAGTCACCTTAAACATATCTATGTGGTAAACCAGTTAACTCCCAGACATCGGTCCACTTGCCTTAAAGACGTCATCATGGACCAGGATGATCGTCTCGAAGGCTGCTCCCTGTCTGTAGGGCAGCTGCTGAAGGGTCTCCTCCCTGCCCCAACGCTCCCGCACCAGGGAGTTACACACCACGCACGGGGAGCCCTTAAAACGGGGGTTGAAGTGGAAGGCGATGTCCGCACGAGGTTTAGTACTGCTGCCACAGGACAGGTCCACCTGGAACCTGCAGTTAGCACATTGGTGCCTATTAAGAGTTTCAACATTTCTAAAAGCAAAGGTGGGGACTCGAGTCACTCTAAATGTATCATTTTTTGGTTGAACGGGGTTGGGTAAACATTTTTTTGCAAGCTTAACATATTTTTTGTGTATTTTTTTTTGAGTTGGGTGAACTTATTTTTTCAACTATTATATTATTTCTCAGTTGAGCCTGGGTGTGGACGTGAAGCTACAATTCAAATTGAAATCAAATGTTATTTGTCACATGCTTCGTAAACAACAGGTGTAGACTAAGGTGTAGACTAAGAGGGAAATGCTTACTGACGGCTCTTCCCAACAATGCAGAGAAAAATAGCACAAGGAATAAATACACAATGAGTAACGATAATTTGGCTATATACACGGGGTACCAATACCGAGTCCATGTGCAGGGGTACGAGGTAAGTATATACAGTATGTACATATTATGTATATGTCTAGGCAAAAGGATAGATGATAAACAGTAGCAGCAGCGTATGTGATGAGTCAAAAGAGTGCAAAGAATTTTAATGCAGTTAGACCGGGTAGCTATTTACTTAAGTATTTAGTGGTCTTATGACTTGGACCTCCAAGATGTTCAGGGTTCTGCTGGTTCCAGACTTGGTGCATCAGTACCACTTGCCATGCAGTAGCAGAGAGAACAGTCTGATTTGGGTGGCTGGAGGGCACTACAATTTTGTAGCGCCTTCCTCTGACACCGCCTGGTATAGCGGTCCTAAGCCATATGCACGACCCTCTGTAGCGCCTTTCCAATAGATTCCACCCACAACCACAAATTAAAATTGTCTGTATCATACAAATGAATAAAAACAACATTGTGCTTTTTGGCCATGATAAACACAGGTGAAATAAGCGGAAGGGAGGGGTTTGGTCGAGAGTTTACGTTTGCGAGTGAGGAGACTTCGCTTCCTTCCTTTGCACAATGATAATCACAATTGTTAACGGCTTATCTCCAGAAGTCAAACATGAAATTACAAACTTTAGTGAGAGAATTTTACTTCTGGGCAACCAAAATTAGTGTTAGGTTGAACCGGGATGTGGACATGAAATTAGGGTTAGGGAAAACAACATAACATCACATACCTGTCAGCGTCATTGTGAACAGTGCCCTGGATAATGACTATCTCCCCAGGGTGTAGGCCCCCAGGTATGGCCCCGGTGAACGGAATCACCTGAATGGAGAGGTAATAAAGGCAACACATATAGGCAAACATAATCAAATCATATTTAATGTGTGTGTCCTACGCCATTAATGTATCAATACATTCCATAACCTCTATCCCATTGCTGATACACAAGATCGTATAAAATCGTTAAACAGGATTTCGGCCCGACAATTGTAGGCTACAATGAAATGACTGCAAAACGATGGACGATATAGCTGCACATATAAGCTACCTATTGATAACAAAAAATAATACATGCGGTAGCCTAATATGCAGGGTAGGCTATTCAATGTGTCAGAATTATTTTATTCTCATTGTTGAGAAAGGGAGAGTCTCGCTGTGAGTAGTAGAGGTTGGCTAGTGAACAAGTCTTACCGGATTTAGGACAGTTTGTTTCGCGTTTGCCACAGCCATCGGGCCCGTTATGCAACACTACCATACAGCGGTTACCGGTACCGCTAAATGATTGCAAAGAATGTAGAACGAATTGGGTCGATGTTTTTATTTTCTGCTATTATTCAGAAGGCAGTAGGCATTTTCTCTCCATCTTCTGTTCAACGTCCTACTACGTCACACACGCACTATGCGCAACCATGTGATCCAGGTTGTGCGCTGTGACAGGCTGCTGCCACTGTATCTAAAAAACATAGCTGGAGACTGGAGACCAAATAAATTGAAAAACGCACATCTGTAGCGTATATAGCAATAGACGGAAAGAAAGGAAGCCTACAATAAAAATACAGTTCTCAAAAATAAGTCCATAGAATAAAATAGAATCTTAAAAGCTTTCTCTAAAGTATAGGCTAGTAAACCAATAAAGAAAATGGCCCCCTAATGCCTAAAGAATAGCTTAAAAGCTTTGGAATAATTCCAAAGCGCGTAACGTTTTACACGCACAATCTCTCTCTCTCTCTCTCTCTCTCACACACACACACACTCCTTTGAGTTGGCTCAATTTCGTTGCAATTATTGACAAAGTATTAAATAATTAATTTGTATTACGATCAAAATGTGGGTTATTACAACTCAGTCTAAATGTAATGTATGGGTACCGTCTGTAGCTAACATTCCACTATTTGCCAATCCTGTCATGCTAAACATTGGGCATGTGACGCGAAGCAGCCTAAAAGAAGTGAATGTTAACAGACTGGTACCCAGTCTAGAATAGGACTACTGAAGGTGGCCAAAGCTCGCCAGTTTCGTGGGAGATACCTTTATGGCAATTATGATGTCAGACAGATCTGGGTTAATCATGGTCGGCGCTATGGCAACATTCCTCTTTGATTCTATCCACCTTTATTTTGCGCGCCAGAAGTCTCGAACCGGTCTAGGTGGATAGCACCCAAGGTTTGTGTTTTTTTGTGCAACAAGATGCACATCTTCTGGACTGCCATTCCCTTCAGGAGGTTTTACTCCGAGGAACCCGAGCTTATTCCTCGGGAGCTTCGCAGACCCCCACCTATCAAGCCTCCCCCGGACGGAGGATGGGGGTGGGTGATTGTATTATCATCGTTCCTCTATAATGTCCTGGTACTGGGATACCACAACTCCTTCGGAGTGTACCTCATCAGTCTCCTCAAAGAGTTTGGGGAGACAAGTTCTAAAACAGGCAAGTTACCCTAAAACACAATCAAGTAGCGTTAGGCCCGTTTATCCAACCTGCTCTCAGAGCATTTCGTATTCTACCCAACATCATAGTGAAATGTAGTATTAGACTACACACTGTAAACTCTACTGCTGTAACTAGACATTTCAACAACTATTTTGTATTAGCTGCAAAGTGATTTTATGATCATGACACGAGATGTGTAAACGTTAATAAACATGTTATAAACAAGTAGTTACCTAAACTGCACTGTATCACATCAATCAGAAGATTGCTTACAGATGCTATAGAATAGACACATTGAAGTCTGCTAGCTACCTAACCTATGACCTACTCTCTGCTGTCCTATAGCATGGGTTGGCTCCATCAGCTATGGTTTCATCATGGTCTGTGGGCCCCTGTCTGGGAAGCTGACAGTCAGGTACGGAGCCAGAGAGATCTCCATCCTAGGATCCCTCATCATCATGATCTCCACGGTGTGCTCGTCCTACGCACCCAATCTAGGAACACTGTTCTTCACACACGGCTTCCTCACTGGAGTGGGCTCCAGCTTTGCCTTCACCCCAGGTTGGTACAAGGGCAGGTAGCCTAGTGGTTAGAGCGTTGGGCCAGTAACCGAAAGGTTGCTAGTTTGAATCCCTGAGCTTGACTAAGTAAAAATCTGTCGTTCTGCCCCTGAACAAGGCAGTTAACCCACTGTTCCTAGGCCGTCATTGTAAATAAGAATTTGTTCTTAACTGACTTGCCTAGTTAAATAAAAAGGGAGGGATAAAATTAGCTAATGGTTAGTTATACTACTGCAGGGGTCGGCAACAGGCGACCTGCAAGTTCTACATTTTTTATCTTATTTAAGTAAAACCTTTCAGGAATTCAGCAAAACATTAGTTTAATTTAGGAAATCTGTTCCCAAGTATTCCCACAAACAAAAAAGATGTGATCATGTCTCAATGTATGTAATGATTTTTCTAATTTATTTCAGATACAGTCTCTTTCTGGGCTTAGTTGTGGTCAATTTGCGGTGACCAAAATCATCCCGCGGCTGAATCTAGTTGCCTACCCCTGCACTATGAATTCACTAAAACTTCCAATCGATCCACAGCTTTTCTAGTTCATATTGTGTTATCAAGACCAGGACAGCTAACACATTATCTCACCTCCATCTCCAATCTCCCTCCTCTTCCTCCCGTGGGGCAGGTATGATCATGGTTAGCCAGTACTTCACCACCAAGCGTTCCCTGGCCACGGGGATAGTGATGTCAGGGGGAGCAGCAGGGGCCCTGGTCCAGACTCGGCTCCACCTGTTCCTCATAGACGTCCTGGGTTGGAGGCAGAGTCTCCGAGTGTTCTCAGGCCTCCTGATTATCTGTGTCATCACCGGCTTCACCTACCTGCCACTCAACCCAAAAGGTACTGCAGAACGTTCAGACCCACAATGGTTTTTAGTTCTTTAGTACATTGCAGGTTACCATGTTAAATGATGAGCATACAGAGATGGGACCTTCTATCACATCATCATGACTGAGTGCCCAATTTATTTAACTACCTCAACTGATTTTATGTGTACGCTTTCAAAAGGAAACATACTATTAATCAAAAACTATGTGTTACTGATGAGGTTTGAGTGATTTGTGTGTATTTGAAAGGTTACACCAGAAGTGTGGTGGATAATTTGAAGAACTCTCCCTTGAAGAAGTTTGTTGTGGACCTTGGCCTGTGGAAAGACAAAATCTTTCTGATATGGGTTGCAGCCAATGGACTGTGTAAATTTGGATTCTTCATTCCATATGTCCACTTGGTAAGTTACATATTGGTATAAACAACTGAAGGCTCAGGTGAAATGGTACATTATAGTTTGGAACCATTCTGTCATTTTACTCGTATACAGTACATTCGGAAAGTACTCAGACCCCTTGACTTTTCGCTTGGTCATTATGGGGTATTGTGTGTAGATTGATTAAATAAAATAAAAAATTAAGCAATTTTAGAATAAGGCTGAAAGTTAAATGGGAAACTGGTTTTTAGAAATTTTAGCTAATTTATAAAAGAAAAAAAAAACATACCTTATTTACATAAGTATTCAGACCCTTTGCTATGATTCTCAAAATTGAGCTCTTCTGCATCCTGTTTCCATTGATCATCCTTGAGATTGGAGTCCACCTGTGGTAAATTCAATTGATTGGGCATGATTTGGAAAGGTACACACCTGTCTATATAAGGTCCCACAGTTGACAGTGCATGTCAGAGCAGAAACCAAGCCATGAGGTTGAAGGAATTATCTGTAGAGCTCTGAGACAGGATTGTGTCGAGGCACAAATCTGGGGAAGTGTACCAAAACATGTCTGCAGCATTGAAGGTCCCCAAGAACACAGTGGCCTCCATCATTCTTAAATGGAAAAAAGTTTGTAACCACCACGACTCTTCCTAGAGCTGGCTTCCCGGCCAAACTGAGCAATCGGGGGAGAAGGTCCTTGGTCAGGGAGGTGGCCAAGAACCCAATGGTCACTCTGACAGAGCTCCAGAATTCCTCTGTGGAGATGGGACAACCATCTCTCCACCAATCAGGCCTTTATGGTAGAGTGGCCAGACGGAAGCACTCCTCAGTAAAAGGCACATGACCGCCTGCTTGGAGTTTGCCAAAAGGCACCTAAATATTCTCAAACCATGAGAAACAAGATTCTCTGGGCTGATGAAACCAAGATTGAACTCTTTGGCCAGAATGCCAAGCATCACACCTGGAGGAAACCTGGCAACATCCCTACGGTGAAGCAGGGTGGTGGCAGCATCATGCTGTGGGCATGTTTTTCAGCGGTAGGGACTGGGAGACTAGTCAGGATCGAGGCAAAGATGAATGGAGAAAAGTACAGAGAGACCCTTGATGAAAACCTGCTCCGGAGTGCTCAGGAACTCAGACTGGGGTGAAGGTTCACCTTCCAACAGGACAACGACCCTAAGCATACAGCCAAGACAACTCAGTAGTGGCATCGGGACAAGTCTCTGAATGTCATTGAGTGGCCCAACCAGAGCCCGGACTTGAACCCAATCGAACATCTCTGGAGAGACCTGAAAATAGCTTTGCAGCAACGTTGTTTCCATGCTTCAACAAAGTACTGAGTAAAGGGTCTAAATACTTAGGTAAATGTGATACTTACAGGTTTTTTTTATATACATTTACAAACATTTCTAAAAACCTGTTTTTGCTGTCATTATTGGGTATTGTGTGCAGATTGATCAGGGGGAAAATAAGAATAAGGCTGTAACGTTACAAAATGTGAAAAAAGTCAAGGGGTCTGAATACTTCCCGAATGCACTGTATCTCAAAGATGAGTGAATGTAGTTCAGGTACAAAATGTGTGTGTGTGTGTCCTGCTCTAGGTGAAGCATGCGGTTCAGCTGGGCATCCCCGTCCACAGTGCCACTAACATCATGCTGTTCCTAGGCTTGACTAGCATGATCAGCCGGATCATCTTCGGCAGGATCTGTGACTCAGAGAGAATCAACAGGCTCTACATCAACCAGGCCTCTGTCTTCGGTGTGGGTGGGTTGGCCTTATGCCTATACCTCTTCACGGTCATTGTGACCGTTAGTGAAGCAATACGACACGAGAGAGTGTATGTTATGGCGGTTATTATCACGGCTGTGCTGCAGTCAAATGTACAAGGTGAATTCTGGAGACCGCACACAACCTAACACCTGTCCCCTACTGTCTTTCCTCCTGTGTTGCCAGGTCTGCTGTACATGTTGATCCCACTGCTCCAATCCTACGGCTCTCTGGTGGCCTTCGGCCTGTTCCTGGGGATCGCTGATGCTGGCAACTACATCCTGCTCCCTGTCCTGACCTTTGACCTGATGGGGGCCGAGAAGATGCCCGTGGCCTGGGGGTTCATGCTCACGGTCAACGCGGTCAGCTGCTTGGGGCCGCCCTTTGCTGGTAGGTTCACCGCAGCTGACGTTATTGTTGTAACAGTTCTTATTCTTAAGTTGGAGGAGTGTAAGCCATGTCAGTACAGCCCAACAATGACTGAATCAGCTCAAAATGTTTGTTTTTTTGGCAGATGTGCAGAGTTCATCACTTTCTTTGCATGAAGGAACATCATACAAGAAGTATGATAAAAGTCATAGTCATCATACCTTTGTTGTTTGAAGTCTCAGTCATGAGTTGTTGTCCCGGTCAGGTTGGGTGAATGACATGACAGGAAGCTACAACTTGGGCTTTGTGGTTGCCGGGGCGTTGAACGTGGCAGCCTGTTTTGTCTTGGCCTTGATCCCCCTGGCCAAGAGTTCAACCAGACAGACATGCAAGAGCATCATGAACGTCACCATCGACCGCTCCACACAGGAAATCACGCAGTGGGCCGACAACCTACCTCCTATCGCTGAGGTAATACACCGGTACCCCTCTTTACTCACCAGACGATGACACTGTTGTTCTTTTCTAAAATGGTGGGCAATCTAACAAAATATTTGGTTTCATTGTCAATTATAATTGACGGTGCAAGTTTTTCCTGACCACGTGGCTTGACCAGGAAAAAAACGTATAGTCAGGAAAAACTACTAGCCCTAATTATAAAATGTATGTTTACTCAAAATACTTACATTTCAATTGTCAAATAGGAGCCACCAGTGTCCAAATATGTGAACTACTTCTCTACGACTACGTTCCGTAGTCCAGAGATTACTGAGAGTAGACCTGAGGTGTACAGAGGAGATGACGCCGAAACCGCAGGACCTGCTGAAGTCACCCGGCTATAGCAACAACACCCCTTCTGCCTCATCAGGAGAGAATAAATGTATCTTTCACTTAGGGGAGCAAATACAATAATGTATCGATACAGTGTTGGCTGGTATTCTTATAGTGAATTAATCCGTTTTCATTTAAGAGAGAAATGACAAGCGCAGGACTTGTTAGTCATTGTCCAGTAGGTGGCGCTTCTGTACCAAGTGAAAATAAAAGTCGGAGCACTGCTCATCAGCAGTGATAATTAAGGACCTCTCCATCCATACTGCAAGACACATTCTATATAGTGAACGACAGTGACACTTTTCTCAGACACAAAATATTTTATTTGCAGCACTTAGTTTTGACTGAAATACATAATTAAAACAGGTCATTTTTTTTAGCTGTTACTTATTATATGCCATTAAACAGCAAGAAAGCCTTCAACCAACACTGTACTTTCAAGCCATTCATCATTGCAATATTATGTCCAAAGCCAACAGGCCATAAGAGCTTCACTACACACTGACGCCAGCCAGTAAAACAACAAGCTAAAACATCCACTCTGTCACAACGTTTACAACTGCCTCTCGGAGATACTGTTCAAATGTGAGAGTTGCATTTTGCTCACCAAATAAACTCCACTGAATAAAATCCCACAGATTAACAAAAACTCCCATTGATGTATTGTTGCAAAAACTAAACAAATAGGTCTCATTTCTAAGAAAGAGCAATGAGATGGAGTGCTATTTGACCAGCTCCAATATTGTATTAAAGTACAATAGGGATTTGGCATACCTTAGCAGAACAGATGAACATTGAGCTAAAGTTGATGAAAAGTATGCGTCCTACTAAATGCTGTGTGGGTGAGATGATTATGCATTATAAAATGGATGGAATAAAATTGACAGGCCATGGCTAGCATAAATTATACTGAAATATTCAAGTTCTTGTGAGGCGGTTCAACAGTATCCGAAAGTGCATACTATGTATGCTAGTCACAGTCTTTCTGGCTGGCTCATCAAATACTTGTGGGAGATGACAACATAATAGCGTTCTTCATTAATCTGCAGGACAAGGGCAAATTCTCCTGTCCTGCACAGGAGAAATGACTCCTCGCTTCTCTGAAGAATGTTAAAGAATATTGTAGCAGCAAGTGTGGTGCCCTTGTATCACGGCAACATTGATACATTGCTGTGAATACTATTGCTTAGTGTTGTAGAGGTCACATACATCTTTTAGGATTTTTCGATATTAAAATCACCCAAATATATTTAGTATAGATTTCTTTACTGAAACGTCTGAAAGGGTTTGATGTGTTGATATCAGACTATATGAGACAATACCAGACTATTTTGTCTTTGGCAAATGTGATAGTCAAGGACCAGGCCCCTAAGAGTGAACAGTGTGCAGTAAGAATTGTCCCTCATATCTACACTGACTCAATCCTGTAAACATCTTTGCACACCTAAGACCCGTTTCAAATCAAACCCAGTAACTTAACACGATCCCAAAGATCAGTCAAAAACGCCACTCTCCTTGTGCTGCAAGAATTCACCTTTGGATTCATGTTCACCACAAAACAATGTTTGTAGTGTATCAACTGTATGTAGAGTGTTGTCTTTGACGAAATTTGGAAGGCTGGTTATTGGTTCTGAATGAATAGGTGGGTACTGGTTTTGAACCTAATTCACTAATAAGTGCATTGTGCTCTTCAACATGATTCCTTGATTATCTATAATGGTAGAATAGCATTATTGTAGAATATGTGCAGTATGTGGCTAATTTCCTCCTTCTGTTCAATGGCCTTGTGAAGTAATGTCATAGGCAGTTCTGACATCAGGCCTTGGTGTGAATGTTATTTCCCCTCCCAACCATTTCTTCATAGAGCCATGTTACAGAGCATATATCACCACTGTAGCAGGCCTTGTACTGGACCAGATGAAGCTGCTTATGCGTTTGCTTGTTTCATTTAGATAGGACTTGTGTGTGCCAGCTTTGTCAGTCAGAACATACTTTAACTGTCTCCTGCACTCAGACAATTCCACCTCTGATGTGAGATTTTTGTCTAAAAGCGACCAGCCAGCCAACAGAATTAAAAACAATATATATTCTAACTATCTGCTAAAACAAAAATGCACAATACAAACTGAACACAGGGAAATACACACACAAAAAAACATCTGCACATGTCATCTCATTATGTAGAGTCAGATGCATTTCCGGTTGCACTCATTCAACATGTAAAAGTCATCCTTGTTAAGGCTTGTCCTGTAGATACTGTAACTGACCATGCAAAGACAACACATTCCATTACGAGCAGGTAAACTGGACAGGGGGGGGGGGGAATAAAGCTGACATTGAAAAATGTTCCTTTTATTTTAAAAAGGTCCACTATATTCTATTGACGGGCTTCTGTAATGTAGCATCATTGGTACGCGGTCATATCACATGAGTCTTGTCAGGCAGACTGAGGATGAAAGGGAAGAGTATGCCCTTAGCTTCCAGTGGTGGCCTCAGAGGCTCCTCTACAAAGTAAGAGCCGTCCTCCTCCACTACAAACTGCAGAATCTGAGTCTTGTTCACACAATAGATGCAACTTCCGATGACGGCACACCGGAACGGCAAAGGGGTGCCCTGTCGCTGTGACACACAGTCGTGCCACATTTTCACTATAGTGTTGTACTTGAACACATTGACCCCCTGGTCGCGGTTCACGTCAAACCTGTAGATGAAACTTTTCAGGGCCACCATGTCAGTTGACTTCTTCCTGCTGTTGTTGTAGGGGCACTCCTGCCACTCGTCCCTCTTGGGGTCGTATTTTAGGAGACGGTAGAACAGAGACCCTCCAGAAACGTAGAGCTCTCCGTTACAGGTGGTGGCTTCATGGGCCACAGCGAACGCCCCTTTGGGTAAGGGAGCCACTGTGGTCCATCTGTCAGTCCGAGGATCATACTTTTCCACTGTGAACAAACACTCCCCTCCTATGGCGTACAGGTTACCTTCCATAGACACTAGCTTGAGCTGCGACCGCGCCTGGTTGAGCGGCCGAACCTCGCTCCAGCGGTTAGCGATGGGGTTGTAACAGAACACCTTGTCTGAGACCTTGCCCTTATCCCCATACCCCTTTATCCCACCGGCCACAAACAGGTAGTTGTACATGGTGCAGATCCCACAGCCCTTCGTGTTAATGTCCTCCGGCATCAGAGTCAGAGGTCTCCAGTCATTGGCTGCCTCGTTGAAGCTGTAAATCACGTGGTTCTCCTCGAAGGACGCCGCGGACAGAGGGCTCTGCGGTCGACTGTTACAGCGACTCTGAGGTCGGCTCCCGACGCGGTCGAACACATCGTTGATCTCAGCGACCATCAGGGACCTCTTCCCCTCCATTCTCTTCTTCAGGACCAGATCCCTCTCCGACCCCGTCAGACGCCCGTACACCGCTGGGTCCCGCAGGATCTGGAGGAAGTTGTCACTCATGAAGCGATAGGCCGTCTCCTTCAGTTCGTTGAGTCGTTGCTTCTTGGCGATAGTTAGAATCTCGTAGCAGTTCTCTGCTGTGACCTGCTCTGAGATGGTGTCCATAGCCGCCTGGAGGGCACATGGGATCTGTAAGATCTTAGCTCCTGTGATCACCTCTACCACATTGTCCTTGTGTACATTCATCTGAGAGGTGTAGATATAGTCTATCAGGATGGTCAGGGTCTTGTACTTCAGCCCTTTCACTTTCAGGATGTCTCTCGACTGACGAGCCTTGAAATAGTCACTCTTCTCTGCCAGAACAGACTTGTGAACACTGATTTTCTGGCCACCGACTTCAATCTCTAAATCCGGCTCCTCTTTAGGCGTTGTGTTACTGACCCCACCATGGCCACTACTGTCCTTGTGTCCTTGGTTCGACTCAAGCCCTGACTGTCCATACAATGTGTCATATTCGGTGGCAGAGCTGTGGCTGAACAAGCGCTCCAGCTCTTGTATGGTTGGCTGGTTGTCCGCGGTGATACAATGAGTGTCAGGCGCGGAGGTCCCCTGCTCCGGGGAGGCGGTGACGTTTGTGATGCGACACCGACTCCCCACTACGCTCTCTCTGTAGAGGGACAGAGACCCTTCAGCTTCCTCTCTGGCCTCTCCCTTGAAGCATAGAGAGGGAGCCACACTGCAGGGCACTTTGGCCCTCGCCCCATTCATATCCTCACTGATACCGTTTCTGCCATGAGCACAGTTCTGGTCTCTACCAGCTTCAAGCTTGGGTTTGTGAGATGTATTTGCTTGATGAGAAAGATCAGTAATGTGAAGCTGATCTTTATTTGAGATGTATGAGCCATCACCTTGTGGCTGGTCAAAGTGATGATTCCCGATCACCGTACCACCATCCAGCAAGTACTCCTTTGTAACTGGTGTGCTCTGTCGACAGAATCCCTGGTCGTCCAGTATGAATCCCAGGTCTGGAGCATTGGTGTTCCCCTCCTGCTTCCGTGGGAGGGGACAGACATCCTCATCCGAGGGGGAAGAGAGGAGGTCCGAGCAGACGGGATGGTGGAAGATGACGTCTGCCTCCACCGTGTGCACTCCTCCTCCCGGTCTCTGTCTGTCATTCATCCTGTCTGATCAGAGCAAGTGGTAGTCCAGATCCTCAGTGATCATAGCGAGGAGAATCCAACAGAATCTTCTAGAATCACTCCTCCAGATCTTGGCAGGTCTCGTCCCTTGAACCTATTTGACACGTTAGGGGAGAAGAGAAATATGTCAAAAGTTGAAACTCCATCCTGCTTCTATGGCATGTTTCAAATAACTAAAACCTAAATTGTTGCCAGTGCTAGTAGGAAGAGGAAGGGAAGCGCTACTAAGGTACACAATAGTAACATCTGGTAGACAGAAGGTGCTCTTTGGTAAAAGGGGTGAATTGGTCATCAAAAAGAAAGGGAGGACCAAGGCACTCTTCATATAATTAATTAAAATGCCTTTATTTGTGTGGAATGTTCAATAGAAACAAGGTTTTAGCCAGTGCTACTTAAACTCTAAGGGGCGCCCTTACTCCACAAGCAACACATGGAGCCAACTTTGGCATATCTTCAGAGCTTTATAGAGCAACTTTGATGTTTTCACAAAATTGACTAAACTCTATTGAAAAACATAACATTATTAAAGTCTACAGATATTATTATGCGGGTCTAATTGCACATTTGGCACTTGTGCAGAAAAAGATGAATTCAAGTGCTATTATTAAGATATTAGACATAGTGAATGGAATAACAAATGAATTATTGTTGCTATTAACTGCTAACACACATGACCTCCTTATTGAATGATCATTCTAATCTGTGTTAATCGCGACCCCGTGGGAGACGGACACAGTGCGCATGCTCAGTGGCCACTGCTGACTGCTAAATATGATGGGAGAGGAAAGCCGTTCACGCGCACATTTCGCTGTCAAATTGTGTAATAGAAACCAAATTCTAGTACAATAATTTATAGAAATGGATTCATATGTATTCATTCATCACAATGTGAAGAAATATAAATTGGCAAATTTGTGCGCAATATAATTGTAAGGCAAGCAATTATTCAAGGCTAAATTTACCATTAAGGTATCATCCAAGATGGAAATGAATCGACTCATATAAAAAAACGTTGTCCTAAATAGCATGATGATTATTATTATTATAGTATAGCCTACTACTTACGTCTTTATGTGGTGAAGTAGCAGCGCAGTTCAACAGACCGTTTTCAGTCTCTCTCACACACACACACACACACACACACACAAAGCCCAGTTATGTAAGGTAGCCCCAATCCTGAAAATTGGAGAACCTCAAAAATGCAAAACAGCTCTTTTCCCTCATATATAGAGGTAATTTCGTAAATGTGAAGAAGTCCTTCATTACATGTCCTTTAGATATATAGGCAATCACTTAGACAAATAATCTCCGGATAAACGGATCTTTGTTATTCCTTAAAAAAATCATAAGAGAAAATCCACTGTAACTACATCGACGTCTTGGCGAAAACAAAACGCAAACTGTCATTCCAGGACTCAGTCTTTCAGATGATCTATCCACGACCAATATGTTGCCAAGTAAATTCCTCCTGCAGCTCTCCAGTGCGTCCGAGCTGAGCCGTGAGCATCAAATGTCGTATTTCACCCCCACAGTTTAAAATCAGTCCAGCATAGATCAGTGTTCTCCCTCTCCGCTACCCCGAATGTGTTTAGATTTTTACTGTTGGCTACAGTCCGACAGTTATTGATCTAGACCACACACCCTATACACGGATATTCCCTCAGCGCATGCACCACGCACGCGCTGGAGGTAAACCACCGGAAAAATGCGACATTCCTTCACACGCTTTTGTGTCCGAGATGTCATGGGGGAAGCTCAGCGATCTGCGCCCATGCGTGGATTATAAGACCCTGTCATTGTAAGACCCTACTACAGCCTCTTATAGGAAAGGCCCTACTTCAAAAGCAAAGCCAAATGACAACAAATATGTTGTTCACTAGACAACATACACATTTGTGTTTCCATAGTGGGGTATTGCAATTATAAAGACATGTGTCCACATTAAAATGTACTACGGTTACCGCCTTCTGCTTGGTACGCTACAGCATCCGTTTACAGGTTTACAGCATCATATTTTAGTCTGAAAGGAAGAACATTGCTTCAACCTGCTATTTAAACCATGGGTTACAGTGCATTTAGAAAGTATTCAGACACCTGGACTTTTTCCACATTTTGTTACGTTAGACTAAAATGTATTACATCTTTTTTTCATCAATCTACACACACACTACCTCATAATGACAAAGCGAAAACAGGTTTTTAGAAATATTTGCAAATGCATAAAAAAAACAAAAACAGATACATTATTTACATAAGTATTCAGAACCTTTGCTATGAAACTCAAAATTGAGCTCGGGTGCATCCTGTTTCCATTGATCATCCTTGAGATGTTTATACAACTTGGAGTCCACCTGGGGTAAATTATATTTATTGGACATGATTTGGAAAGGCACACACACACACACACACACACACACACACCTGTCTATATAAGGTCCCACAACTGACAGTGCATGTCAGAGCAAAAACCAAGTCGTGAGGTCGGTCGAGCTCTGAGACAGAATTGTGTCAGGCATAGATCTGGGGAAGGGTACCAAAACATTTTTGCAGCATTGAAGGTCCCCAAGAACACAGTGGCCTCCATCATTCTTAAACGGAAGAAGTTCGTAACCACCCAAGACTCTTCCTAGAGCTGGCCGCCCGGCCAAACAGAGACATCGGGGGAGAATGGCCTTGGTCAAGGAGGTGACCAAGAACCCGATGATCACTCTGACAGAGTTCCAGAGTTCCTCTGTTGAGATGGGAGAAAGTTCCAGAAGGACAACCATCTCTGCAGCACTCCACCAATCAGGCCATTATGGTAGAGTGGCCAGACAAAAGCCACTCAGTAAGTCACGACAGCACGCTTCCCTACAGTGAAGCATGGTGGTGGCAGCATCATGGTGTGGGGATGTTTTTCAGCGGCAGGGACTGGGAAACTAGTCAGGATCGAGGCAAAGATGAACGGAGAAAAGTACAAAGAGATCCTTGATGAAAACCTGCTCCAGAGCACCCAGGACCTCAGACTGGGGCGAAGGTTCACCTTCCAACAAGACAATGACCCTAAGCACACAGCCAAGACACTGCAGGAGTGGCTTCGGGACAAGACTGAATGATCTTGAGTGGCCCAGCCAGAGACCGAACTTGAACCCGATTGAACATCTCAGAGACCTGAAAATAAATGTGCAGCGATGCTCCCCATCCAACCTGACAAAGCTTGAGAGGATCTGCAGAGAATAATGGGAGAAACTCCCCAAATACAGGTGGGACAAGCTTGTAGCGTCATACCCAAGAAGACTCAAGGCTGTAATCGTTTCCAAAGTTGCTTCAGTAAAGTACCGAGTAAAGGGTCTGAATACTTATGTAAATGTCATATTTCAGTTTTTTATTTATAATTAATTTGCAAAAATGTGCAAAAAACTGTTTTTGCTTTGTCATTATAGGGTATTGTGTGAACATTGATGAGGGGAAAAAAACGATTTAAGCCTCATGGTGAAATCCCTGAGTGGTTTCCTTCCTCTCCGGCAACGAGTTAGGACGGCCGTCTGTATCTTTGTAGTGACTGGGTGTATTGATACACCATTCAAATTAATTAATAAATTATAAATTAATTAATAATAATAAATTAATTAATAAATTAATTAATAAAAACATGTTTTACCCATCTACCAATAGGTGCCATTTGCGAGGCATTGGAAAACTTCCCTAATCTGTTTGAAATTCACTGACCTTAGAGATAATTGTATATGTGGCGTACAGAGATTAAGTAGTTATTCAAAATTCATATTATAACACCATTGACTCCATACAACTTATGTGACTTATTAAGGACATTTTTACTCCTGAACTTACTGTTGAAGTCAGAAGTTTACATACACTTTAGCCAAATACATTTAAACCCAGTTTCACAATTCCTGACATTTAATCCTAGTAAAAATTCCCTGTTTTAGGTCAGTTAGGATCACCACTATATTTTAAGAATGTGAAATGTCAGAATAATAGTAGCGAGAATGATTTATTTCAGCTTTTATTTATTTCATCACATTCCCAGTGGGTCAGAAGTTTACATGCCACCAAATACTAATTGAGTGTATTGCCTTTAAATGGTTTAACTTGGGTCAAACGTTTTGGGAAGCCTTCCACAAACTTCCCACAATAAGTTGGGTGAATTTTTGGCCCATTCCTCCTGACAGAGCTGGTGTAACCGAGTCAGGTTTGTAGGCCTCCTTGCTCGCACACGCTTTTTCAGTTCTGCCCACAAATTTTCTATGGGATTGAGGTCAGGGCTTTGCGATTGCCACTCCAATACCTTGACTTTGTTGTCCTTAAGCCATTTTGCCACAACTTTGGAAGTATGCTTGGGGTCATTGTCCATTTGGAAGACCCATTTGCGACCAAGCTTTCACTTCCTGACTGATGTCTTGAGAGGTTGCTTCAATATATCCACATAATTTTCCTTCCTCGTGATGCCATCTATTTTGTGAAGTGCACCAGTCCCTCCTGCAGCAAAGTACTCCCACAACATGATGCTGCCACCCCCGTGCTTCACCGTTGGGATGGTGTTCTTCGGCTTGCAAGCCTCCCCCTTTTTCCTCCAAACATAACGATGGTCATTATGGCCAAACAGTTCTATTTTTGTTTCATCAGACCAGAGGACATTTCTCCAAAAGGTATGATCTTTGTCCCCATGTGCAGTTGCAAACCGTAGTCTGGCTTTTTTATGGCGGTTTTGGAGCAGTGGCTTCTTCCTTGCTGAGCGGCCTTTCAGGTTATGTCGATATAGGACTCGTTTTACTGTGGATATAGATACTTTTGTACCGGTTCCCTCCAGAATCTTCACAAGGTCCTTTGCTGTTCTGGGATTGATTTGCACTTTTCACACCAAAGTACGTTCATCTCTAGGAGACAGAACGCGTCTCCTTCCTGAGCGGTATGACGGCTGCGTGGTCCCATGGGGTTTATACTTGCGTACTATTGTTTGTACAGATGAACATGGTACCTTCAGGCATTTGGAAATTGCTCCCAAGGATGAACCATACATGTGGAGGTCTACAATATTTTTTCTGATGTCTTGGCTGATTTCTTTAGATTTTCCCATGATGTCAAGCAAAGAGGCACGGAGTTTGAAGGTAGGCCTTGAAATACATCCACAGGTACACCTCCAATTGACTCAAATGATGTCAATTAGCCTATCAGAAGCTTCTAAAGCCATAACATAATTTTCTGGAATGTTCCAAGCTGTTTAAAGACAGTCAACTTAGTGCATGTAAACTTCTGACCCACTGGAATTGTGATACAGTGAATTATAAATTTTATATTCTGTCTGTAAACAATTGTTGGAAAAATTACTTGTGTCATGCAAAAAGTAGATGTCCAAACAGACTTGCCAGAAACTATAGTTTGTTAACAAGAAATTTGTGGAGTGGTTGAAAAACGAGTTTTAATGACTTCAACCTAAGTGTAATGTAAACTTCAACTGTATTTAGGCTTGCCATAACAGGGGTTGAATACTTATTGACTCAAGACATTTCCACTTTTCATTTTTTATTAAGTTGTAAAGATTTCTAAAAACAATTCCTCCTTGACATTGTGGGGTATTGTGTGTGGGCCAGTGACATCTCAATTTAATCCATTTGAATCCATAAATTCAGGCTGTAACACAACGAAATGTGGAAAAAGTAAAAGGGGTGTGAATACTTTCTGAAGGCACTGTAAATAAGCCTCCCTCTCCTTCAGTCCAGTCTCTCAAATGATTACAAATCTGACAATTTATATATATATATATATCACATACACACACATTAAATATGACCCAAATAGAAAAAACTATGCGCAAACGAGTGCTTCCCTTAAATTTGTGATAATAAAACAAGGTTAAGAACCAGCAAAACAACCACTACCGTCGCAGAGTTAAAATAGCATAACATGTCAGTGTGTCTCATATCAGTATCCCAGTTATAGATGGAGACAGTTTTATCCAGCACCCTTATCTTCCCATTCTCTGGAGGTTGCATAGCGTAACCACTGGCCTTTTAGATATAAAAATAGCTGAGCCACTCTGGGCCAACACAAGGGCACCAGAGTACAATCAACACCATGGATTACACTGCAGCATTCCTGCCTGGGACAGATGAACACAGAGAAAAAGCAAGCAATAGCCACAACAAATCTTCCATGTTCAGAATATAATGCATGATTGTCCCGCAGTATTATCTTGAGGAGCAGACATGACACACACACACACAGTGAGGAGAGAAATTACACTCACACACAGCCATGCGGTCACAGACCATTGACAGTTCTCCATGGAAACCATGCAGGATCCGAGAAAACAAAGAGTGTGCTTGCGAGTCAAGGCTGTCTCCCAGTGTGATGAATGACAACAGTCAGATAGGGCACAAGCCTGGGATTGCTCTGTGGTGATGGGGTCCTGGTTTTTGCACAATTATGGGACCTAAGATTTTATCCTGTATTATATCAAGAAATTAGAATTCCACCAAAAATTAAAGCAATGGTCTGAGGATGGTCCTGGACCATCTGACATAAAAAGAAAAAAAGGGGACAGTTTGATGAAAAAAAATAAAATAAAAAAAATGTAAATTAAGGTTCAAATCCAGGAATGCCACAATTGTCCAAAAGCAGGGCTCTAGATACAGTATTTGTTATTGAGGTGCTGCTGGTCTGTATAACTTCACTGGTTAATAAATACAGTCTGTAGCCTACTTAAATCAATGTGGTTGAACTTTACCCTCAAGACAGAATAGTCATCAGGACATTAGCTAAATGAGACATCCTGTGGGAAATGTTTGGGTTCATGATACAGCACATTAGATTACTGGAATAATTTGGGTAATCATTTGGATAAGGCAGGGACACTGAACTTCAAGTTCTAGAATATATTTGCGTTAATACAGTAATACATTTCATCATGATTGTGTAACACTATGTGGGTGGCATGAAACAAATTAGATCCTGACCAGCTGAGAGTACATGTTGAAATCCTCAGGAACTGCATCACCCTCAGTTCTTACTAATCTCCGGGCAAAAGATTGTCCTTACATGAATTGATTGCAGCACATCATCCAGAAGATTAGGTTAACAAAGCTTT
This sequence comes from Salmo trutta, assembly GCF_901001165.1. NCBI lineage: Eukaryota > Metazoa > Chordata > Actinopteri > Salmoniformes > Salmonidae > Salmo > Salmo trutta. The sequence continues at coordinate 34,155,108 of NC_042981.1, forward strand.
TGCTGCAGCACATATGTCAAGGTTGGATAGGCTACTTTCAAAATGTAATCCACTACAGTTCCTAGTTACCTGTCCAAAACTGCAATCTGTAACGTAACATTTGGATTAGGCAAACTCAGTAGCAATCTGATTACTTTGTTGCTTTTGGATTACTTTCCCCTTAAAGGAAAACTCCACCCAAAAACTGCATCATATGGGGATGATTTCTGTATTTTGAAAGTTACATATTTTGAAAACTTGATTGCTAACAAGCAAAACAATGGGATTTTGTCAACAATGGAATAATGAAACAAATGCCAATAGATTGTTTTTGGGTGGAATTTTCCTTTAAGAGGCATTATAAGAAGACAAAAAGATCCATCAAACACATTTGGTGTGTCATCATAGTGGTCTCTGACTTGTGGTCAGACTCGCTCAGGTGGAACAAACTTAAACATGCACCTTTTTTCAACACGGAATTGCATGTCATTGAGAAAACAGAAAGGTGTCAATGTATTTTTCCACAAATGCCCTTTTTTTTTTTTTTTTTTTTTTTTTTTTAAGTAATCCAAGAAGTAATCTACTTTCTCAAAAGAATATGTAATCTGCTAAGTTTTTTTTCTGTCATCAGATTACATGTAACTGATTACATGTAACTGATTACCAGTTACTCCCCAACCTTGTATACCATTGCCTTGCAGTCCTTCTCCTTCATTTCTCAAAATACAAACCATACAGGTTTTTTGTTTGGTGTTGCTTTGATTGTATGGTATAGTTAGTACCTGTGTTCATCTGAAGGTCTAAACTAGTGCCGCAACATGTAGTTATGCAAACAATACAGAAAGACCCTTGATGTTCAGTGTGGAGAGGTGAACTTAGAGATTGGCATTGAACCAAACACCCAAGGCTATACATACTGGCAGCATATGTGAACTAGTACACCTCCAGTATTTCCTTTTTGTTGATATAAGGTGAGCAAACTGAGCGTGCATACATTAAAACTAGATTAAAACAAACCTAGACATAGTATGTAAAGAAAACATCCATAAAACTGTTGAATAAAACATAGTTTATAGATTTGTTAATATACGCAACAGAAGTACATACAAAATGTGACAAGTATAAAGCTTTTTATCTTATTTTTTTTTTAAATACCCTTTAGTGACAAAACATTTGGGCAAGTAACAACCCCTACTTCTTTTCATCTGGTAATAGTTAGCGACTCTCCCTCCATTTAGGATCTACAGGAAACCTGGCCAGCCAGGAAGTCCCATCATACCTTTCAGAAACACTCACCCTCCATAGCCCCCTGATGGCAACTATAAAGGAAACATTTAGCTTTAGTGTTCCAGTGAAATAAGGACACCATTGCAAAGGACTTCTCTCTGACCCAATAACAAACAAGCATATCTATAAAACAGACCCAATTCACAGAACAGACTGGCACAATGAGATTATCATAATATCAGGGCCTTGGCCCCAAAGAATATGCTTTTACCTAACAGTGGAAGTGTCAGAGTAGACATTGTTCAAAGCCACAGAGATGAAAAGTCAACTTGTCTCTCAACTTCGGTCCACATAGGAAAAAGGGAATGTCTGATGTCTACGTGTCCATTTTCATACTGCACCCGCATCTTCCCCGATACAATTATTGTGCCATCGACACTGATGATCTGGCCCAACGTCTCAGTAACATAGAATATATTAGCCATGTTATAACAACTGAAGAAGACATGTAACATTTCATCGGTTCTCCATGAAAATGACATCAAGGCCATTTCAGTGGTTTTTCTACATATTCATGTTCTCTTCACTGGATTCATCTTCCACCATGGTGTTAACGGTTCAGGTATTGGATGCCGTAAGCAAAGTCAGGTGCCATGAAAAAGTGGTTATAGTGTATTGATCCCTTGGCATTGACCCAATGGGAATGCCTCACATGTACATAAGGCTATAGGTTTTTGGGCGGGAGATCCCATAAGAAACTCTTCAAACGGTTTATGGAATGCCCTCAAGTATTTTTCATTCTAAGACACATGGTTGAGTTGACTGAGCCCAAAGTCCAGACAACTATGGCAATGGACATCCTTTGGAGTTGTGTCACTGACTTCAAATAAGAACTGCAGCACCCTCAGTCTTCACCCTGAAGATAAAGAGAGACAATAAAAGCATGAGGAGGAGTATGGGGAGACTTGAAAGGATTATTACTATTGTCTTATGAGTGGTAATTAAACCATTAAAACTAGTGAGTACTGCAGTGACTATGGCCCCACTCACCTTGCTGCACTGTGGTAGTTAGGTCTTTAGTCTCTTACATGTTGAGAAGAGGGATCTGCCACACCATAATGGTGGACACTGTCTCCTCTTGGCGGGACTGTTTGCTCTTCCTGTTGACCCTGCGGTGACCCAGCCCCCCCGACACCACAAGCAGAGAGCTGACGTCCACCTTCTTGACCCTCCTGCCCCTCTGGTGATTGGCTGGGTCATTGACCAGGTCATAGATGGCCCCGTCCTCAGGCCCATGCTCCAGAGAGCCCTGGGACAGAGCCAGGGAGCCACAGGAGGACGACAGGGAATCCTGGAGGGCCATGGAGGTGCAGCCTGCCTCCCCCAGCCACACTCCCCGGCCCTGAGTAGCAGCAGGACTGGGTGTGGAGCCTGGGGGTGGAGGTGGGGAGGCCTCCCCGTCCTGGGTGTCCCCTGGCTGGCTGGGTGGGCTGCTGCCTGGGCTGTCTGAGTTGCCGGAGGGCCGGTTGCACACGGCGGCTGCCATGGTGAGGAACTTCACTGGGCCGTGGTGGGCATGGAAAGATACCATGCCCCGTCCTACATCCAAATATCCAGACACACATTACTCCATACACACATACAAATGCACTAATCAACAGCTAACGTTACTGGATAATACTGGTATTAACTACATATGTTTGAAATTGCCTGCTTTTGGCAGAAGCCTCCAGAGACTAAGAATTCTGTAGACCGGAGGCACACGGAAATTGGCTTTGAGTCATTATATAAATTAAGAGACAGTATCATTGTGAGAAAGGCTACACTAAACTAACCAGGCAGGGCTGGGACCTGAATGATAATGACTGAGGCCCATTAACCCATGTTGTGCTCCATTTACAATGACATACTATTGGTTATCAAAGTCCTTAAAGCACCCCTTCCCAAATCCCCTCTTTAACCCCAAAACTATGACACCAAATGGATGGATTGCCATAGAAATCCTCATTGGGATGTTTTGATAATCTGGAATAACCTTCAGATGAAGATGCACCCACCTGTGACCTTGGGGATGCCCTGTAGTCTAGGGACAGAGAGGGCCACTGTCACCCCCAGGTTGGTCCCCACCAGCAGCAGACCATGACATACCAGCAGACTGCTCACAGACACCCTCTGGTTCCCTATGGCCAGAAAATACACATCTTCATAACCTGAATCTGCAGAATATTAATTACATTCTGGAAGAAGTTGTAGAGAGCAGTAATCCAGTGGGCTGTAGTATTGCACAAAATGTTCTGACCATATGGTTTTGTCAAATGATGAAAAAAAAAAGTTGATATTTAATAGGTAATAGTTGACCTTCAAGAACGATTTCTGGAGTCAAGCAGTTTGACCTCACACCATAACACAGTAGGAGATTCAGAAGTAGAATCATGTCTCATAGAAATGAAAAAGAACACTCGGTTGGCCACTTCCTGTGAGCTGAGGTAGAGTACAGTTGAAAGGAGGGAGGTATTTCTGCTTAGTGTGTAGGGAGGTTACTAGGGTAATAACGCTTAACAGCCAATGGTCTCCAGGGCAACCAAAAGAGAAGCAGGAATAAAAATTCAAAAACTTTTCACTATTCAATTATAGTCCACTTTGAGTCACACAAATAAAACAAAAAAGTATAAGAGAATGAGTGAACCGTAATGTGGTAATAAAACAAGCAACTGTGGTTCTATTCAGAAAGCCTGGAGCACGCTGGGACTGAAAGGACTGTGTGTGTCCTGTCCTCCCCCGTCAGTCACAAATCAATTCAGTATGAAATGTCACTTTGTACTGTAAACACAGTAATTGTTAAGCTAAATGCACCTTTCAGAGGATGGTGATAAATTGTGTCTGACGAACAATGTTTAGTGACTTATTATGTGGAACTTGGCACTCATTTGCATATTAACTTTACCATGGGAACAAGCAGCACTACAAAAAGTGAACAGACAAATGTGCAAATGCATTTTGACAAAACAATCAATACGGACAGGTATGACTCTGTTTGAGAGAGCCTGTCAAGGCTCCAGTTGTGAGTGGCACTACCCATTATACACTGCAGCTCGAGTCACCTCCCTCCCATAACACCCCCCCCCCCCCCCCCCCAGGGCCTTGGCCAAATCATCTGCTGATCCCTCTGCCCGACCCCCAGAGTTCACTCCTCGGAAGAACATCAGTCCTGAGTCTACAGTACCAGCCGGTCAGCCCGTCAGTCAGTCTCAGAACAGCAAAACCCATCGCTGCACATGTGCTTACAATGAGGGTTCACGGTTACTAGAAACACACACACAGGGGTGCATTTCTTTACTTCCTCCTTTCATAATATTTGCAGTTCCCCACCCATAGCCCAAACCAAAATAAACCGGGACCAGCATCAGCCCAGACCGGGCTGTGTTCCTGATCCCACACCAGACGTCTACTTTGATCTGCACTTATCCCCCACAACTAGCACGCTGGATTACAGTAGGGGGTGCAGATAGAAAACATTAGGCCTACAGTCAGTCCACACTGATATTCCACTAGCAAGGCAGGGGGTGCAGATAGAAAACATTAGGCCTATAGTACAGTCGTGGCCAAAAGTTTTGAGAATGACACAAATATTAATTTCCAAAGTTTGCTGCTTCAGTGTCTTTAGATATTTTTGTCAGATGTTACTATGGAATACTGAAGTATAATTACAAGCATTTCATAAGTGTCAAAGGCTTTTATTGACAATTACATGAAGTTGATGCAAAGAGTCAATATTTACAGTGTTGACCCTTCTTTTTCAAGACCTCTGCAATCCGCCCTGGCATGCAGTCAATTAACTTCTGGGCCACATCCTGACTGATGGCAGCCCATTCTTGCATAATCAATGCTTGGAGTTTGTGGGTTTTTGTTTGTCCACCTGCCTCTTGAGGATTGACCACAAGTTCTCAATGGGATTAAGGTCTGGGGAGTTTCCTGGCCATGGACCCTAAATATCGATTGTTGTTGTTTTGTTCCCCGAGCCACTTAGTTATCACTTTTGCCTGATGGCAAGGTGCTCCATCATGCTGGAAAAGACATTGTTCGTCACCAAACTGTTCCTGGTTGGTTGGGAGAAGTTGCTCTCAGAGGATGTGTTGGTACCATTCTTTATTCATGGCTGTGTTCTTTAGGAAAAATTGTGAGTGATCCCACTCCCTTGGCTGAGAAGCAACCCCACACATGAATGGTCTCAGGATGCTTTACTGTTGGCATGACACAGGACTGATGGTAGCGCTCACCTTGTCTTCTCCGGACAAGCTTATTTCCGGATTCTCCAAACAATCAGAAAAGGGAATTCAAAGAAAAATGACTTCACCCCAGTCCTCAGCAGTCCAATCCCTGTGCAGAATATCAGTCTGTCCCTGATGTTTTTTCCTGGAGAGAAGTGGCTTCTTTGCTGCCCTTCTTGACACCAGGCCATCCTCCAAAAGTCTTTGCCTCACTGTGCATGAGCTCTGTACTGGTGGTGCCCCGATCCCGCAGCTGAATCAACTTTAGGAGATGGTCCTGGCGCTTGCTGGACTTTCTTGGACACCCTGAAGCCTTCTTCACAACAATTGAACCGCTCTCCTTGAAGTTCTTGATGATCCGATAAATGGTTGATTTAGGTGCAATCTTACTGGCAGCAATATCCTTGCCTGTGAAGCACTTTTGTGCAAAGCAATGATGACGGCACATGTTTCCTTGCAGGTAACCATGGTTGACAGAGGAAGAACAATGATTCCAAGCACCACCCCCTCCTTTTGAAGCTTCCAGTCTGTTATTCGAACTCAATCAGTATGACAGAGTGATCTCCAGCCTTGACCTCGTCAACACTCACACCTGTGTTAACGAGAGAATCACTGACATGTCAGCTGGTCCTTTTGTGGCAGGGCTGAAATGCACTGGGAATGTTTTGGGGGGATTCAGTTCATTTGTATGGCAAAGAGGGACTTCGCAATTAAATGCAATTCATCTGATCACTCTTCATAACACTCTGGAGTATATGCAAATTGCCATCATACAAACTGAGGCAGCATACTTTGTGAAAATTAATATTTGTGTCACTCTCAACTTTTGGCTACGACTGTACGCTACACAACTTTAGTTCTACAAAACGGTAGGCTATATGTTTGATTTTTAATACACACTAAGGCTAAATGATGCAACTAATGATTATTTGAAAAAAGTTGCATGAAAGGCATGAGCTCTGCTTTGTTTCTTGCACAGGCTGTACACACTTCATTAGTCTCTCATTCAGAATTGGACAAGCACTTGATAATGCCTTGAATTTCCTGGCAGCATCCCCCTAGTGTGGCCGTAATGCCCCCTAAAAACATCCATGCCTTTTGCGGCCAGTGGCCATTGTGTCCTTGGGCTGAGTATATCCATTATAATTCCGTTCTCCCCGCAGCGTGTTCCGAAGCACCTCACTCACATGGCTCTCTCAAGATCTCATTTCTTATTAGCCAATGCCCGTCATGTGATCGGGTTCTTCTCACAGGCATCCATCTCGGCTAAGAAGTAGGCTAAAAATGAAGACAGACATCTGGGACGCAACTGTGCGTATCCTTCATATTATAACTGTCCACATTTACTTTCGTCAGCCAACAAGTTGAGTAGGCCTAATGAACAGCAGAAGCACTAGCTTTATGATTATGTCAATCTACTATAACCCCATAGTACAAAAAAGTTGACCTATTCTATTGGTGAACTTGTCCTGTGCGATAAATAAATATTCCAAACATAGTCTGGGACAATTGTCGGATGCAATAGATCTCAAATGAACTGGACCACTCGCGTCCAAGAATCTTTTAAAAGCAATGAGGCTGATGCAGCAGATCAAAACTTTTAGCTTAAAACGTTGATAAATGAATAGGCTATTTCTTCACATTATAAGCACAGCAATGCGCACATGGCAGTAAGTTCCAAAATGCAATCAATTAGCGGGAAAACACCTCAAAAGTTACCACAAATGCTATTATACATGTAATGCTTTATTATAAAAGGTGCATTTTTAAATGGTGAAAATTATCTTCCCCAAACTTGAAACTCATGCGCCGCCTATGTATGCCAGTTAGGCTCTACATTAGTTGTAAAGCGTATTAATGTGCTTAATTTTGAGAGGTTATTTGGCCACTTTAGTTGTGATACAAACCTCATGGGGCCTATGGGGGACGCAACTAATATTGTCTTTACAAATTATTAAATAATATGTGTGAAATAAGTTTTGATTTAGAATGGACCATTATCGTGCACCTGTCTCAGAACAGGGGAAAAATACATGTCATCTAATGCACTTAAATAGAGAAGGGAGGACACTTCCCCCCGTGGTTTATTTTCATGCCAGCCAGGTAGGCTATACTCCTGTTGTAAAGAGAAGCAATATACTTAATATTAAGAAAGTTGATGAATAAATATAGTAGACCTAGCCTATAGAAAGCTGATGGGATCCTCCTATTTTTAAAAGGCCATCAAAACTCTAGTTTCTCACACAATTACATAGCCAGTAGAAATGTTGCGCAACATGAGCTCATGGGCTCTCATGACATGTTTGATTTGATTGGAGTACATTTGCATTGATGGCAGTGATTTATTTATTATTTATTTTTTTGACAATAAGAGTGCTGAGGCAGTTAGCAAGTTCGGTAGGCTACTGATGACCATCAGCATTAGAGCTTGGAAAAGCCTAATTGCTTGTGACTTCCGGTGTGGCGGTAATATGGTCACCTTAACAGCCCTAGTAGGGGGTGGGTTAGATATTAAACACTGATCCCATCTCATTAGAGAGATGGTTCATATCAGGCCAAAATCTGGGACCAGAGACAGAGAGGCTACAACCCTACAATCTCTTCCTGTCTCCAGGCCGTGTCCAGGCCGCTGGGTGACCATGCTGAGAGGTGAAAGACAGTCCCAGAGCTAGTGCTGTAATGAAGGGTCTGGAAAGACAGTCCCAGAGCTAGTGCGGTAATGAAGGGTCTGGAAAGACAGTCCCAGAGCTAGTGCAGTAATGAAGGGTCTGGAAAGACAGTCCCAGAGCTAGTGCTGTAATGAAGGGTCTGGAAAGACAGTCCCAGAGCTAGTGCTGTAATGAAGGGTCTGGAAAGACAGTCCCAGAGCTAGTGCAGTAATGAAGGGTCTGGAAAGACAGTCCCAGAGCTAGTGCGGTAATGAAGGGTCTGGAAAGACAGTCCCGGAGCTAGTGCGGTAATGAAGGGTCTGGAAAGACAGTCCCAGAGCTAGTGCGGAAATGAAGGGTCTGGAAAGACAGTCCCGGAGCTAGTGCTGTAATGAAGGGTCTGGAAAGACAGTCCCAGAGCTAGTGCTGTAATGAAGGGTCTGGAAAGACAGTCCCAGAGCTAGTGCGGTAATGAAGGGTCTGGAAAGACAGTCCCAGAGCTAGTGCTGTAATGAAGGGTCTGGAAAGACAGTCCCAGAGCTAGTGCTGTAATGAAGGGTCTGGAAAGACAGTCCCAGAGCTAGTGCGGTAATGAAGGGTCTGGAAAGACAGTCCCAGAGCTAGTGCGGTAATGAAGGGTCTGGAAAGACAGTCCCAGAGCTAGTGAGGTAATGAAGGGTCTGGAAAGACAGTCCCAGAGCTAGTGCTGTAATGAAGGGTCTGGAAAGACAGTCCCAGAGCTAGTGCGGTAATGAAGGGTCTGGAAAGACAGTCCCAGAGCTAGTGCGGTAATGAAGGGTCTGGAAAGACAGTCCCAGAGCTAGTGCTGTAATGAAGGGTCTGGAAAGACAGTCCCAGAGCTAGTGCTGTAATGAAGGGTCTGGAGGTGTTGTTTCCTGGCCTCCACATGTTTGTCCCCATTAGTGTCCGCATGGCTGTCAGGCCGAACAAAGCCAGTGATACAGAACCTCCTCTCCTGCACTCACGACAGACTTGTCTTCTATGGAACATCAAATACACAATGAAGAAACAAACCATATATCGAGGGTGGTTTCTGGGAGATTTTCCCAAATCGAAATTGACCAAACCAAACCCTGTAAAGGGTTAAGGAAGGGCAGAGGAGGTATTGTAAAATAATCACCAAAGCATGGGCGTTTGAGCAATCATTGTGAAATTGAAATGAAAACAGCTATAACCTAATTACACTCAGAGACCACAGTTCTCTGAAATACCGGTTCTCTGGAATTCCTCAGTGCAATCAAAGGATTTACGAGGGATCGTTCCAACATGAGCGAGCATGAGAAGGACAAGCCCACCTGGAGCATGGAGGACATTTAACACTCCATTCTATGCCAGAAACCGTGAAATCCCTCCAGATATTTGGTGACGTCACCCTCTCAACTAAAAACCCCTGTCTGAACCTGTGTCTCCTAAAACAAGCCAAACTGCAGGAGGTCTGCAACATCTCTAAACTGCTGAGAAAACTAGTTCACATGACACACGGTCTTACCGCTCTCTGCTAGACTTGTGAAACCCTGTAAATACACAAACAGTGTGTAGTTAGTCTGTCTCGGTTCCTGTTTGTTCACACAGTATGTACGGGTGCATCTGGAGTGCCATCTTTAGTCTGAAATAAAACGCTCCAGTTCTACGTCAACAAGCATCCATCACCCTTCACTCTCAACGGGTATTGATCGTCTGGTCCCCTACCACGCCCATCATGGCCCAGTGAAGTTCCAAACAGCTTGACTGACACTACGGTCTGAGTCAGCAGGCTCTGCAGATCCAAAACATTCTCAAGCCTAGTCAATCAATCAATCTAGGAGCAGCTGCCAACAACTGAAGAATAAGTACCTGGGTGGAACATTGTGGAAAAGCCCGGACCAGGAGCCAAATCCAGGCTTGTAGGGGCATACAATACAACTCCCTCCACGGAGAGAAATCTGAACTTGCCCTGACAAATCACATTCAGATGTTTAGCCAGTGCAGGCCGCCAGTTCAAACCATGGTTGAAGAGAACTGGCAAAACGGTACAGTGGGGGTTGGTTCAGTTGGCTGTTCCACTTTAAGGAAGGAAAACAAACAGAGTCCCATGACAGAGAGATACTGTAGATAGGGCATTAACCCAGTGCTGTTATCAGAGGAAGTCAGCTCTTTGGTGGTACACACAGACCGTAAGAGACCCTGCTTGGTCTTGAGGAGGAAGTCTTTCAAGTCACTGGTCTGAGGTCTCTCCTTCAGAGAAACTCTGTGGTTGATGTATCTTATTAGTTAAATGGGACCAAGGAGTCTTCAAATTATTCCAGACTGGCTTTATCATTCACATCTGTGTTGAAAACCCTTGCTCAACCTCAAGATTGGTGTTGAGCTGAGTTTCCCAGAAGGGTAGGTGTAGGGTAGGGTTAGTTACTGACTGGATATTCAAAGCATGCTGTACTGAATGAAAGTGTACTCTTGCTTTTCCACAAAGTGATCCCTGAGAGACCCTTAGGTTTATGCAAGCCTTGATTCGATTGCATAATCAAATACTGGAGCACTCTATGCAAGTAAACCATGCACGATGGGACGTATGCCAAGATTTAACACAAGGTTTGCTGTGCAACTTGAAGCCATGATATTGTCCCTTACTCTAATGCGATATATTACATGAAACTGCTTAAATTGGTTATCAAATATTATCTAACTCCCATATGGTGTACTTCTTTGTGTCTAATCTCTCTTTGAAAGTAATATTTTATAGGGTACACAAAACCTTACGGTAATAATGGACGAGGCCAGTAAAATACTCAACTATGTACACAGTCTAGGGCTTATAAACAATGGGCAGGACTCAGCTAACGATAACAATGTTTACTATGACCGATATGTTACTGTAGGTTAGTCATTACTGGTGACACACACACAAAACACTCCACAGCAGAGTCAAGTTTAAAATAATGAATTCAAACTTGAGCTCAAAAACAGTCGACATCTTCAAAACACTGTACAACTTCAGGAGGTGAGGAACTGTAACTAGCTGGACAATAAACACGTCATGACAACATCACAAAAGGAACCTCTGAAAACGCAGAGCGACCCTCACGATACGGCTGGCGTTTGTACAGTACAGCTGATGACAGAGGACTAGCAGCTGAAACGGACAATCTACAGGATCAAGAAAACTCACATCAAACCAACCCAGCTGTTGTAGCAGTATTAAAGAACAGCCACAGATAGGAGAGAGAGAGATTATGACTAGTCCTCTGGACTGATGTAGGACACAGAGCTCTGACAACAGATTACGATTCACAACACAGCTGGCTCCGATGGAGATCCTCACTCTGGTCTGCTGCTTGTCTTTCTGACTGCCATCTGGCCGTCGCTAAGACGTTTGAGGCGAGCTTCACTACCATAAAAAGGACAAATCAAACTTGTCATACTGAAACAACAAACGCCGTATGATTTCACCAAGTTACGGGACTCTGTAGCAATAAGTGTGTTACTATGGTAACTGCAATATATATATATATATATATTCAGTGGAAGTTGAAATTATTGACACCCCTGATAAAGATGAGCAATAATGACTGTATAAAATAAATAATAAAAATACTGAGCTATATTAATGCTAAAAAGAAATATATATATATATATATTTTATACAATTGATCAGGAGATAGATTTTGTTAAAAGTAATACTATTTTTTCTTCTCAAAAAAGGTAGGAGTCAAAATGATTGACACCCCTAAAGATTCTAATATTCCTAGCACACAAGGACTACATCAAGCTTGTGACTGTACAAACTTGTTGGATGCATTTGCAATTAATTTTGGTTGTGTTTCAGATTATTATGTGCCCTATAGAAATAAATGGTAAATAATGTGTCATTTTGGAGTCACTTTTATTGTAAATAAGAATATAATATGTTCCTAAACACATCTACATTAATGTGGATGCTAACATGATTAAGGATAATCCTGAATAAATGATGAATAATGATGAGTGAGAAAGTCGCAGAGGGTCAAACAAAGATAATATAATTTGACCCTGATCTTTTTGAGAAAAAAGTATTACTTGTTAAACAAAACCTCTTTCTCTGAGCAATATTGTATTAGTATAAAACATACAATTTACACCCCAAAATGTAGCATAAAATATAGCTTGTATTTGAATTGTCTTATTTTCTACAGTTATTATTGAAAGTAGAGGGTGCGGAACCGATGTAAATCGAGGTGCAACCAATGAAGGCCATTGTAGCCTGAAACATCTTTCTTTTAACTTTTAACTTAAATAAAACACATTGTTAATGGTGAGCGAGTGATAAGCTTTTTCTTTTGCAGTTATTATTGCTCATTTTTATCATGGGTGTCAATCATTTTGGTCCCCACTGTACATACATCATAGCGCTTGTATGGGATTATGACACACAATGTAATATTAATTCCTACTGTACATAGAGTACATACTGTTATTATAGTATGTCGACAACTCCTGATGGCTGTCTCCATGCCCCCCCCCCCAGAAGCTTGAGCTAAATCCGATTCTGGATCAAAAGGGTATTACCCAAACTCAGATCAAGCCCTGGGGAAATAACAGATTACTGTGTACTGGGAACCTTTATCCAACCCAAGTGAGCTTCACACAGTCTGGCTGGTCTGTACTCGCCATTCATGACTAAACAGTCTTGCAAAATGTACCAGGAACTGAGCTAACTTGATCTATGACTCTCCTACTCCTCTCTGTGTGACCAGACACGAAGACATCTCTACCTACTGATAAGCATATAGTCTGGCCTACATCTAACAGCTTTTAATTAGCTGTAAAAACTTAAAGTTTAAAGGCCCACTGCAGTCAAAATGATGTTTTCCTGTGTTTTATATCATATTGTACAAGTTGATGAAACTAACATTGTAAAAGTGTTATTTCCTGGTAGTTGCTGGTTGAACATACTATCTACACAGGACCTTCTAATCAGCAGGTTTGCATGGACGGGAGTTTTGGCTTTCCATGGTGACATCACCATGCAGTAAATTGGTTAATAGACCAATAACAAAAAAAGTTCCAAAACGCTCTGCCAATAACAGCTAGTTTTCAATTTTCCCCTCCCCACTCCAACCACTCCCAGACAGTCCTCTTCTCAAGCAAGATTTCTGCAAGATTGGGACTTGAAACTTGCATGCTACCCTCACCCACACCCCAAACAAAACCTAGTAGAGAATGGGATGATGTTGTGTTAAGGATGAATGGTAAATGTTTGATGGTTCAATAAAGGACCAGAATGAGAGGTTCAGGTTTTTGTCTACCCCAGGACTCTTTGAAGAGGACCGAAACAACCAACCTGTCACAACACAACCACAGAGGACACACCTGACTGTGATGTCATCTAATTACAGACAGGCATTGTGTGAGGCAGCCCTTTGAAACTGCGTTTATCATGACAAAGTCCTGCACCATCGGATAAAAGCGGAGGGTATATTTGGGGGGAAAACCCACAAAGTACATGACGAACTGATGACTGATTGTCAAAAGCGATCCACTTCTACTTTGAGAGGACTACTCTGCTCTGTCTTGCTGAGAAATAAACGGTTAATTCCCAGGATCCAGTCATTGAGTGACTTGGTTTAGAGGACACACAGAGAGAACAAAGACATGGGTGTTGGTGGTTTGTGCAGAGTTGATAAGACCACAGTATTACCCATAAATCACAGTACTGCCGGCTGAGGGTTGGCACAGCAATGCAACTGTATACTGATATCCTAAAGGTAAGGTTCAGCTTAGAGTGTGTGGTTAAGATGTGGAGAGTGGCTTTGCTATGTGGAAAGTATCTTCTACTGCACAGGAGGTTGGTGGCACCTTAACTGGGGAGGGCAGGCTCATAGTAATGGCTGGAACGCAATGAATGGAATTGAACTCATCAAATACATGGTTTCTGTGTGTTTGATACCATTCCATTCACTCCATTCCAGCCATTATTATGAGCCGTCCTCCCCTCAGCCGCCTCCTGTGTTCTACTGTATTAGAGAAAATGAGTTTGCAGGACCTATCCTATACTACTGTGTCTTGTATCAGCAGCAAAGATGTTCATACCATGTGTTGAATACCATGCCAGAAAGTGCTGTTGTTGCATACAAGTGACAATTGTGACAACGATATCGTTACCAGCCAGTATGTTGTGTACAGGCGTAGCGACGTTGATGTCCTGTAGAGGCTCCAGGGTCTCCGTGTGGAACAGTCTGAGGGTGGACCCAGAGCTGAAGGCTATCCAGATACCCACTCCAGCCACCACCATGTGGGATACAACCATGCCTTCCTCCTGGTGGGCCTCCAGCTGCCTCTGACAGAGGGAGAGAGGAAGACGGGAAGAAAGGATATTATACTGCACAGCCCAATGACTCATTGCTTCAAATGCGTTGTCTGTTTTTAGAGTAGTGGGAGAAAACCCTACTAACTTAGCCACCAATCAGGAAGAATCATGTCTCTTCAACAGTCTCACACAGGAAACGCCTTTCACATGATTGTATTTAGCATGACATTATATTTACACATCACCGAGTCACTGAGGAGTAGTCTTAAGGTACAATACAGCTGTCCAAGTGATTTCAGAGGGTGGAGACAGACAGATCATCTGCACTATACTGTCTAAGCTGTGACAAAACACTGACACACTGACAGTAAGCCTGCTAAGAGGGTGAGCCCTGTCCACATCCTAGTAATGGTAGAGTTTACACAGTGGAGATAATATTACTGTTACTGACTTATGGCTAGGGATTATTTTGAGAAACCATAAATAATACAAGATAGACGATGTTACTCCAATTGACGTAATAGTAAAATTAGAGAGGTGGTAATTGTGTTTTGATTTGCATGATTGTTGTAGGTAGTGCTGAGCACAATAGCGACATCAGCTTTACTCGAAATATGAGCTATGAGGAAAGTCCTGTCTGCTTCTCATAGATCCACAATTTGATATAAACTTGCCTTGATTTTATTTCCCTAATTGCAAAGCCAAAGATGACTGAGGGCATTTCAGATTACCCAATATGCACTAATCTGTGCCTCAGTTCTACTGCTATCAGTCAGAAAGAATATCAATTGTGAATTTAGTGGTTTTTAAGTAATTTCCCAGCGATTTTCTCAGCCTAGTACCTGGGAGGCACTACTGTACAGCCATCAGCTGAGTGGCATGGAATCTCCCCATCCCTGTTAATGAACGGAAACTCTACTTGGCCAAGGACAGTCTCACAGGCCTCACAGCAGGGTTCCAGTATTAACAACAAGGACAGCCTCACAGCAGGGTTCCAGTATTAACAACAAGGACAGCCTCACAGCAGGGTTCCAGTATTAACAACAAGGACAGTCTCACAGCAGGGTTCCAGTATTAACAACAAGGACAGTCTCACAGCAGGGTTCCAGTATTAACAACAAGGACAGTCTCACAGCAGGGTTCCAGTATTAACAACAAGGACAGTCTCACAGCAGGGTTCCAGTATTAACAACAAGGACAGTCTCACAGCAGGGTTCCAGTATTAACAACAAGGACAGTCTCACAGCAGGGTTCCAGTATTAACAACAAGGACAGCCTCACAGCAGGGTTCCAGTATTAACAACAAGGACAGCCTCACAGCAGGGTTCCAGTATTAACAACAAGGACAGCCTCACAGCAGGGTTCCAGTATTAACAACAAGGACAGCCTCACAGCAGGGTTCCAGTATTAACAACAAGGACAGCCTCACAGCAGGGTTCCAGTATTAACAACAAGGACAGCCTCACAGCAGGGTTCCAGTATTAACAACAAGGACAGCCTCACAGCAGGGTTCCAGTATTAACAACAAGGACAGCCTCACAGCAGGGTTCCAGTATTAACAACAAGGACAGCCTCACAGCAGGGTTCCAGTATTAACAACAAGGACAGCCTCACAGCAGGGTTCCAGTATTAACAACAAGGACAGCCTCACAGCAGGGTTCCAGTATTAACAACAAGGACAGCCTCACAGCAGGGTTCCAGTATTAACAACAAGGACAGCCTCACAGCAGGGTTCCAGTATTAACAACAAGGACAGCCTCACAGCAGGGTTCCAGTATTAACAACAAGGACAGCCTCACAGCAGGGTTCCAGTATTAACAACAAGGACAGCCTCACAGCAGGGTTCCAGTATTAACAACAAGGACAGTCTCACTGCAGGGTTCCAGTATTAACAACAAGGACAGTCTCACTGCAGGGTTCCAGTATTAACAACAAGGACAGTCTCACTGCAGGGTTCCAGTATTAACAACAAGGACAGTCTCACAGCAGGGTTCCAGTATTAACAACAAGGACAGGCCTCACAGCAGGGTTCCAGTATTAACAACAAGGACAGGCCTCACAGTAGGGTTCCAGTATTAACAACAAGGACAGGCCTCACAGCAGGGTTCCAGTATTAACAACAAGGACAGGCCTCACAGCAGGGTTCCAGTATTAACAACAAGGACAGGCCTCACAGCAGGGTTCCAGTATTAACAACAAGGACAGGCCTCACAGCAGGGTTCCAGTATTAACAACAAGGACAGCCTCACAGCAGGGTTCCAGTATTAACAACAAGGACAGCCTCACAGCAGGGTTCCAGTATTAACAACAAGGACAGCCTCACAGCAGGGTTCCAGTATTAACAACAAGGACAGCCTCACAGCAGGGTTCCAGTATTAACAACAAGGACAGCCTCACAGCAGGGTTCCAGTATTAACAACAAGGACAGCCTCACAGCAGGGTTCCAGTATTAACAACAAGGACAGCCTCACAGCAGGGTTCCAGTATTAACAACAAGGACAGCCTCACAGCAGGGTTCCAGTATTAACAACAAGGACAGCCTCACAGCAGGGTTCCAGTATTAACAACAAGGACAGCCTCACAGCAGGGTTCCAGTATTAACAACAAGGACAGCCTCACAGCAGGGTTCCAGTATTAACAACAAGGACAGCCTCACAGCAGGGTTCCAGTATTAACAACAAGGACAGCCTCACAGCAGGGTTCCAGTATTAACAACAAGGACAGTCTCACAGCAGGGTTCCAGTATTAACAACAAGGACAGTCTCACAGCAGGGTTCCAGTATTAACAACAAGGACAGTCTCACAGCAGGGTTCCAGTATTAACAACAAGGACAGTCTCACAGCAGGGTTCCAGTATTAACAACAAGGACAGTCTCACAGCAGGGTTCCAGTATTAACAACAAGGACAGTCTCACAGGCCTCACAGCAGGGTTCCAGTATTAACAACAAGGACAGTCTCACAGGCCTCACAGCAGGGTTCCAGTATTAACAACAAGGACAGTCTCACAGGCCTCACAGCAGGGTTCCAGTATTAACAACAAGGACAGTCTCACAGGCCTCACAGAAGGGTTCCAGTATTAACAAGGACAGTCTCACAGGCCTCACAGAAGGGTTCCAGTATTAACAACAAGGACAGTCTCACAGGCCTCACAGCAGGGTTCCAGTATTAACAAGGACAGTCTCACAGGCCTCACAGAAGGGTTCCAGTATTAACAACAAGATCAGGTATTGTGTCACTGAACCTACATACATTTGAACCTCCCAGATGACCCCTCTATCCTCCTCCTCTCCCTTTCACCTCCTTTTGTCTCTCCGTCCCCATTTCTCTACCAGTCTCTCTGCTTCCTCTTCACCTCAGCCTCTCCCACTCGTTCCCTTTTTGCCTGCCGCTCTTTCTCCCCTTTTCTCTACCTCCATCACCATTTCCTCATGTAGGTGCCAGGGTGTAAGCCTTCGGGGAGAAAGGCAGGTGGTCCTGTAATGAGCCTAATTACACTAACTGGATTATGAGTCACTGTGTGTCAGAGGAGGAGGGGAGGAGGCATATTGCTATTCCAGGACGGACAGCAGATGCTTGTGACCCGGACTGACAGAGAACACAAACGCCACGGGCCTGGAGAGAGGGAGCGAGAGACCCCTCCCAGGTTCCTCTATACCTCTCTAACGCAATTAAGCCAGAGCCAAGCCAAGTGCAGGTGATATCCCAGAGATTGGGCCTGCCCTCCGGCCACGTTCTACATTCTAATGTCTAAGGCTCTAATCCAACCACACTTCATCTAGTCGTTTCACAGTTAATAGCAGGGAGCAACATACCCACATCAACAGTAGCTAGTACTGTATCTTTAAGAGTAAAGCTACCAGAACCAGCGATGCCCTAGAGAGACTGAGCAGAGCAGATGCATGGTGTGGGATGGTAGAGTATCAGAACAGAAATGTGAAGTATTCCCAGAAAATGTGATGAATGCACCAACACCCACATCTATGCAACCGCAGAAGGAAACGCCAATGAGTTATGGACAAAATCCTTTCCATTTCAGTTAAACTCTGATTGACCTCTTGATCTGTTCGTTTATCGCAATTTTCATCTTCAAATCCTTCATATATGTACAACGCCATGAGAAGACCACTTAACATATTTTTTTATAGAGGCCTTGAAATATAATATTTGAATAGTAGATTGGAGCTGCAAGTCGGACCACCCCACTTTGTAGCAGGTGAAATGTAATAAAAGGTGTTCTCTACACCACCACGAGCTTGTCCTACATTCCTTTTTCATAAACCTGGGAAGCGGCTAGGATATTGAATTTGTGCTCTCTCTCATATGAGCCTCAGTATCTTGAACTACACAGAGACACGGGAGACTTGGTCAGGTACAGATAAGAGTTATGAGAAAGGAAAGGGTGAGATTACGAGATATTAGAGAAAGAAAAGACAAGTACCTCCATGACAGTGTGAACGTGTGTGTGACACCCTCTGGGTGACATAAAAGTTATGAGACAGAGAGAGAGGGGCAGGGATCCATCGAGGAAGTGAGATAAAGAGATGGTGTCGTTACCTCCACAGTGTGCGTGGTAGTGCTAATGATGAAGACTTGTCCTCCAGAGGAAGCCCAGACGTGGCCCTCCACAGCTAGCATGGCCTTCACTGGTAGAACCCCAAGCTTCAGCACCTTAGGAGAGTCTGGATTCCACAAGCCATCTGAAACACAAGCAAACACATGCACGTCATAAAAATCCCTTACAATACAGTGGCAAATCACTACAAATCTGGAAGAACCAACAACTGAAGTGGAGAAAATATCACTAAGCAAGAATATTGTGTTTGTTAGATATGGTTGATCAGATTATGTATACATTAGTGACAGAGAACCCCTCTTAATGACATCTGCATAATAACACTGGAGACGCCATTGATGGTTTAACAGGATTCACAATGAATATAGATGTACTGAGAGGCATTAGTCATCTATAGAGCCAACCCACACACCTCCTACATACTGCTGTCTGCCTACTGCTATACAGAGCCCAGGTCTCCACTGTGAACACCCAACACACCACTCTAAAACCCAACACTGGTTACATTACAAATATAGCTAACACGTTTCTCTGCAGGATTCATCTTTCTCCCTCAGTTTATAACCCAACTGCAACAGCTCAAGAACGCATATTAGTGTAGGCAGGAGTTGTAGGATTACATCCTTAAGAAAATTCAAGAAGCTTCGAAGTAGTGTAAAATAAGAAGTTAAATTCCTCCAGACATCCAACTACAGGAAATAGAGGCCTTACCAATTGTGTTTGTTTAAAGGGAACTCACACAGGCAGCTATTGAAAGGTGTGGTGCCATACAGGCAGGAATGGGGGGACTTTCTGAGGTATAGTAATTACTAAGGAAGTAAGGGGCTCGGGTGGATTAAAAAAATACTGCTTTGTGTTTATTGTTATAATAACCACAGGGTGGGTGGGTGTAAGGACAGAGAGGGATTGAGAGTGAAATTTCAACAAGCTGAAGTGTGCAGGACTAAAAAATTAAAACTGTGCATGTGTTTAAAACATCATTCTCCATTCCAGCCAGTCTTACGTAACCTGCCTCTCCTCTGTTGCAGCGTGTCGTCTACAGACCCAGTTCTTTCCCTTCTACACACTAACATTCTATCATGTCAATGCTACTTCTTAGGAACAGCCAATCAGACTGCTGAGAGTGTGGTGTTACAATAGTAGATAGATATACATCTAGATATGAATCTCATACTGAAAGATAAAAGGACAACAAAGAGATCAAGACATAAAACCTGGCACTGATGATGAGGACAATTCAGGAATTGTACAAGGAAATATCAGGCTACTTCACCACATTACATAATATAGCAGAGACAGCAATGGCATGCTGTCTCCGCTGAGCCATTCACACACACATAACCAAAGAAAAGAACTAGTGTGGCAGAATGGGGCTGGCTGAGGGTTCAGACAGGGCTGTGGCTACGGCATTGTGACATGATCACGCACAATCACTCAGCCACAGGCAGGCAGGGCATAGCCACAGCACAGCTAAACACATGCAATTCAACCTGTGGTGCTCTGGCGATACAGATAGTGACACAAACAGTTTGGGGTCACTTAGAAGTGTCCTTGTTTTTGAAAGAAAAGCAAATTTTTTGTCCATTAAAATAACATCAAATTGATCAGAAATACAGTGTAGACATTGTTAATGTTGTAAATTACTATTGTAGCTGGAAACGGAAGATTTTTTTAGGGAAGATCTACATTGGAATATAGAGGCCCATTATCAGCAACCATCACTCCTGTGTTCCAATGGCACGTTGTGTTAGCTAATCCAAGTTTATCATTTTAAAAGTCTAATTGATCATTAGAAAACCCTTTTGCAATTATGTTAGCAAAGCTGAAAACTGTTGCCCTGTTTAAAGAAGCAATAAAACTGACCTTCTTTAGACTAATTGAGTATCTGGAGCATCAGCATTTGTGGGTTCGATTACCTTTCTTCTGAAACTCGTCAGTCTATTCTTGTTCTGAGAAATGAAGGCTATTCCATGCGAGAAATTGCCAAGAAACTGAAGGTCTCGCGCATCACTACGTACTACTCCCTTCACAGAACAGCGCAAACTGTCTCTAACCAGAATATAAAGAGGAGTGGGAGGCCCCGGTGCACAACTGAGCAAGAGGACAAGTACATTAGAGTGCCTAGTTTGAGAAACAGATGCCTCACAAGTCCTCAACTGGCAGCTTCATTAAATAGTACACGCAAAACACCGGTCTCAACGTCAACAGTGAAGAGGTGAGTCCGGAATGCTGGCCTTCAGAGTTGCTCAGTTGGTAGAGCATGGTGTTTGCAACGCCAGGGTTGTGGGTTCGATTCCCACGGGGGACCAGTACGGGATTTTTTTTAATGAAATGTATGCATTCACTACTGTAAGCCGCTCTGGATAAGAGCGTCTGCTAAATGACTAAAATGTACATGTAAAAAGCCATATCTCAAACTGGCCAATAAAAAGGAAAGATTAAGATGGCCAAAAGAACACACTGGACAGAGGAACTCTGCCTAGAAGGCCAAAAACAAGGGCATTTGTAGGTGTCGGCAAACATTTGAACAGTAGTGTATATATAAAAGTCTGCAGCTTCGCAACTCTGGAATGCAGTGCCATATTGCTGCATTAGTATTTGTTACCTAACCATATAGCGTTACTTAATGCACGTGAATGGATTTCGTTTCATAACTGAAATGAGTTTTATATTTAGGCTTATATGGGAGGCGTTTATTTCTTATGGTTCCTTCTTTACCATAGTTCCTTTTAAAATGTAAATGGGACTAATATAAATGCTAATAGCATCTGTGAGCCCACGCAATGTGACAAAGCACCTAGCTTTAGCTAGGACACGGATGCACAAGTTTCACCACTGAAGCTAGGATGACTCATCATTCGAAGTACAAGCTTGAGCTGACACTTTTCTGTCACTCATGTAGAAGAACAAGTATGCAAATGAAAGGAAACCACTTTAAAATTGTCATTCATAACTACCCGTGCGTCTCCATCTCTTCTCTCAGTGAAAACATTGAGGGAGCCAAAGGATAGCAGAGAACTCCTGACATTTGACAGGGCTGTCAACTCAGCTTTTCCATTCAGTCAAACCAAAAGGGAACATTCACGAAGTACACTGACAAGTCCATTGAATTGAACAATCATCTGCTGCATGGAGAACAAAGGAACCATCATCTGATGTTTATTGGAAAGAAATATAAACAGTGACATTCTGTTCAACAGAGATGGAACAAAAGTGGGCGTTCTTTCAGCGTTGTAACATTGCCTTCCAGGCTTTACTGAGCTGGTTGAGGATCAGGAGAATACTTTCCCTTCTTACTTTCCCTCCAGCAGATACCAGTATTTCCTCTATCCCCCTCTCCTCTATCCCTCTCTCACACAACAAAGTGCCCTGTTGGAGGGAAGGCAGCTTTACTCAACCTGGATTTGGATCAGGGATTTACCACGTTTCCTTCTCACCACCTCTGGATATATAACTACATATCTGAGAATGCAGTTGGAGCAACTGAACCCCCAGTTGCTGACTGGATTTAGTTTTTCTATTGATTGGCACGGTAGCATTTTCACCTTGGTTCACCGAGCAAAACAAGTAGCAATTAGTTAAAGGTTAAGTCAGAGGCTAGTGGACTAAACTCAACTCCATGATAAACATCTCAATGGAGATAAGTTGATGAGTTTTTGAAAGCGTATACCTCCAGCTACAGTGCATTCAGAAAGAATTCAGACCCCTTGACTTTCCCACTTTGTTATGTTACAGCCTCATTTTAAAATGGATTAAAATTGTTTGTCCACAATCTACACACAATACCCCATAATGACAAAGCAAAAACTGTTTTTTAGAAATGTATGCACATTTATATAAAAAAATAAAATTACATTTACATAAGTATTCAGACCCTTTACTCAGTACTTTGTTGAAGCACCTTTGGCAGCGATTACAGCCTTGAATCTTCTTGGGTATGACACTGCAAGCTTGGCACACCTGTATTTGGGGAGTTTGTCCTATTCTTCTCTGCAGATCCTCTCAAGCTCCATCAGGTTGGATGGGGAGCGTTGCTGCACAGCTATTTTCAGGTCTCTCCAGATATGTTTGATCGGGTTCAAGTCCGGACTCTGGCTGGGCCACTAAAGGACACTGAGACTTGTCCCGAAGCAACTCCTATGTTGTATTGGCTGCGGGCTAAGGATCGTTGTCCTGTTGGAAGGTGAACCTTCGTCCCAGTCTGAGGTCCTGAGTGCTCGAGCAGGTTTTCATCAAGGATCTCTATGCTCCGTTCATCTTTCCCTCGATCCTGACTAGTCTCCCAGACCCTGCCGCTGAAAAAAAAAGGGATGGTGCCAGGTTTCCTCCAGATGTGACGCTTGGCATTCAGGCCAAGGAGTTCAATTCTCCCTAACCAAGGCCCTTTTCCCCCGATTGCTCAGTTTGGCTGGGTGGCCAGCTCTTGGTGGTTCCAAACTTCTTCCATTTAAAAATGGAGGCCACTGTGTCCTTGGGGACCTTTAAGGCTGCAGAAATGTTTTGGTACCCTTTCCCAGATCTGTGCAGAGTTGCAAAGAAAAAGCCATCTCAGACTCGCCAATAACAAGGAAAGATTAAGATGGGCAAAAGAACAGACACTGGACAGAGGAGCTCTGCCTAGAAGGCCAGCATCCCGGAGTCGCCTCTTCACCGTTGAGACTGGTGTTTTGCGGGTACTATTTAATGAAGCTGCCAGTTGAGGACATGTGAGGCGTCTGTTTCTCAAACTAGGCACTAATGTAATTGTCCTCTTGCTCAGTTGTGCACTGGGGCCTCCCACTCTTTCTATTCTGGTTAGAGACAGTTTGCGCTGTTCCCTGAAGGGAGTAGTACACAGTATTGTACGAGATCTTCAGTTTCTTGGCAATTTCTCGCATGGAATAGCCTTCATTTCTCAGAACAAGAATAGACTGAAGAGTTTCAGAAGAAAGGTCTTTGTTTCTGGCCATTTTGAGCCTGTAATCGAACCCACAAATGCTGATGTGCCAGATACTCAACTAGTCTAAAGAAGACCAGTTTTGATGCTTCTTTAAATCAGAACAGTTTTCAGCTTTGCTAACATAATTGCAAAAGGGTTTTCTAATAATCAATTAGCCTTTTAAAATTATAAACTTGGATTAGCTAACACAACGTGCCATTGGAACACAGGAGTGACGGTTGCTGATAATGGATCTCTGTATGCCTATGTAGATATTCCATTAAAAAAAAAAAATATATATATATATATATATATATATATATATATATATATATATATATATATATATATATATATATATATATATATATATATATATGTATATATATATATATATATATATATATATATATATATATATATATATATATATATATATATATATATATATATTCCGTTTCCAGCTACAATAGTGATTTACAACATTAATGTCTACATTGTATTTCTGATCAATTTGATGTTATTTTAAAATGGACAAAAATGTTTTTCTTTTCTTTCAAAAACAAGGACATTTCTTAGTGACCCCAAACTTTTGAACGGTAGTGTATATACAGCGGATTTTAGTTTAGCCAGCTAGTCAGGGGCCAACCAGGACCACAGAGAAAGAAAGTGTCATGCAGAGTGGGCACCAATACCAACTGACAGATCTGCAAGGCACAGACATTTCAGTCATGGAAAAAGACCTGAAGGACTTTCCTAGAGAGCCTAAGCTACAGTTCTGAGTCATAAGACTCAGCGAGCTGCATGTCATGCCGATGGTGTAATTAATGTCTGGATGAGATAAACATAGTAAGCCCTTGACAATGGTAGTGTCTCACCAGCCTGTCTTAATGTGCTCATGTTGCTGTCACTAAACTCACTATAATCATTCAACAACAACAAGCAAAGTGTTTTCATACTATGAGAGAGAAAAATACATTCAGACAAAGATACAAGTACAGGCAGATAAACAGATCAAGAGCAGGGGAGAGAGCTAGCACTTTGTCTGACAGTGTGCTAGCGCTGCAGGATATTAAATGGGTCAGCGCTAGCTAGCAGATTAGCGACTTCTCCCAGGCAACCAGGCCAGGCTCCATGGAGACAGACCGCTGTGAGACCTAGTACAGCCAGCCAGCCAGAGAGGGAGGCCTTTGTCCCTGGAGCACAGTTAATTCATACTGGTGAGTCACCCTGTATGCCACAGGGACTGGGTCAACACACACACACCTAACAACTTCTCTGTGAGTCTGCAACCCAGCATCACCCAATTTCCTCTCAACTGTCTAGTTGGGAAAAGGTCAGGTCTTCCTCCAAGAGAGGCTGAATCTGTTCCTCTATTCATGTTTCTAGGTTGTACTGAATGCACAGTAGCAACAACAGCTTACCTTTCCTTGGCCAGATCTGACCTGGCACATCATTTTAAATATAAATATGCAGTCATGCGTAAATACATTAACCTCTCTAGGGGGGGTGGGACGCTACCGTCCCACCTGGCCAACATTCAGTGAAATTGCAGAGCGCCAAATTCAAAAACAGAAATACTCATTATGAAAATTCATGAAACATACAAGTGTTATACATCGGTTTAAAGATGAACTTCTTGTTAATCCAACCACGGTGTCAGATTTCAAAAAGACTTTACGGCGAAAGCAAACCATGCGATTATCTGAGAACAGCGCCCAGCAGACAAATCATTACAAACAGTTAGCAGCCAAGAAGAGGAGTAACAAAGTCAGAAATAGCGATAACATTTATCCCTTACCTTTGATAATCTTCATATGGTTGCACTCCGAAGACTCCATGTTACACAATAAATGTTCGTTTTGTTCGATAATGTCCCTCTTTATGTCCAAAAACCTCTGTTTTGTTGGTGCGTTTTGTTCAGTATTCCATTGGAACAAAGCGCTGTCAAAAGACAGACAAAAAAATCTAAAAAGTACCATAAAAGGTTCGTAGAAACATGTCAAACGATGTTTATAATCAATCCTCAAGTTGTTTTTGTCATAAATAATCGATCATATTTCAACCGGACAATGTCTTCGTTAATAGAAAAGGAGAAAGAAGAAAGGTGCGCTCCCGATCACGCACCGGCTTCATGTCTGGAAATTTCCACTGTCCACTCATTGAAAGTCCTGTTTCTCCCTCATTTTTCAGAGTAAAAGCCTGAAACAATGCCCAAAGACTGGCCACATGTTGTGGGAGGCATAGAGATTGTGAACTGCGTCATAAGTCTTTGTATTGTGGATAGGCTGTCAATGGAAAAACAGGCCTTTCAAAATAAAGTCACTTCTTGGATGGATTTTCCTCAGGTTTTCGAGCCATGTGAGTGAGAGGTGCCACAAAGGGGATGGAGCTGGGAAATTCCTGTCTAATTGTGAATGAGAGACTGATGAAGTGTGTACAGCCGTGCAAGAAACAAAGCAGAGCTCATGCCTTTAATGCAACTCAAATCATCATTCGAGTCGCATCATTTAGCCTTAGTATGTATTAAAAATCTAAACATACAGCTCAACATTTGTATAATGTTGACTAAAGTTACATAAATAACTACATTTAGAATATAGGAGTACCTGTTTCTTTGCTAACCGCTCAACACAGAATAGCCGCATGTGGGCACTCCCTCAAATCGTTTGGAGAAAATATCCTTTATATTTTATTCAGCTATGTTCGATTGTATTCTTCGTACTATAAAATAATGGGATGGAATTCTAAGCAAATCTTGTCTGCTAAATGAACTAGTGTAGCCCACAGCCATATGGTATAGTCAGATAAAGGGCCTAACATAAAGACAATGCAGAGTATGCTATTCTGTTCTGTTCTTCTGAAATAGACAGCATTTTCTTCATTTCTTGTTTCTTTAGACCTGTCTAAAATATATTATGGATTTATTGTGATGTGTAGGCCAGTGGTTCTCAAGCGTTTTAATAGTCCCATACCCCTTCAAACATTCAACCTCCAGGTGCGTACCCCCTCTAGCAGCAGGGTCAGCGCACTCTCAAATGTAGTTTTTTGGCATTATTGTAAGCTTGCCACACACTACATTTATTAAACATAAGAAAGAGTGTGAGTTCATCACAACCCGGCTAGTGGGAAGTGTGCTCAATACTTTTGCTCATTATTGAGCCATCTTACATACAAAACTTTATTTGTTCATCAAAAATGGTGAATAACTCACCACAGGTTAATGAGAATGGTCTGCTTGAAAGGATGCACATAACTCTGCAATGTTGGGTTGTATTGGGGAGAGTATAAAATTATTTTCCACACAGTCTGTGCCTGTATTTAGTTCTCATGCTAGTGAGGGCTGAGAATATACTCTCACATACAGTTGAAGTCAGAAGTTTACATACACTTAGGTTGGAGTCATTAAAACTCGTTTTTCAACCAATCCACAAATTTCTTGTTAACAAACTATAGTTTTGGCAAGTCGTTTTGGACATCTACTTTGTACATGACAACTAATTTTTCCCAAAATTGTTTACAGACGGATTATTTCACTGTATCACAATTCCAGTGGGTCAGAAGTTTAAAGGCAGTCAACTTAGTGTATGTAAACAGCTTGGAACATTCCAGAAAATGTCATGGCTTTAGAAGCTTCTGATAGGCTAATTGACATAATTTCAGTCAATTGGAGGTGTACCTGTGGATGTATTTCAAGGCCTACCTTCAAACTCAGTGCCTCTTTGCTTGGCATCATGGGAAAAGCAAAATAAATCAGCCAAGACCTCCACAAGTCTGGTTCATCCTTGGAAGCAATTTCCAAATGCCTGAAGGTACCACGTTCGTCTGTACAAACAATAGTACGCAAGTATAAACACCATGGGACCACGCAGCCGCCATACCGCTCAGGAAGGAGACGTGTTCTGTCTCCTAGAGATGAACGTACTTCGGTGTGAAAAGTGCAAATCAATCCCAGAACAACAGCAAAGGACCTTGTGAAGATGCTGAAGGAAACAGGTACAAAAGTATCTATATCCACAGTAAAACGAGTCCTATATCGACATAACCTGAAAGGCCGCTCAGCAAGGAAGAAGCCACTGCTCCAAAACCGCCATAAAAAAGGCAGACTACGGTTTGCAACTGCACATGGGGACAAAGATCATACCTTTTGGAGAAATGTCCTCTGGCCTGATGAAACAAAAATAGAACTGTTTGGCCATAATGACCATCGTTATGTTTGGAGGAAAAAGGGGGAAGCTTGCAAGCCGAAGAACACCATCCCAACCGTGAAGCACGGGGGTGGCAGCATCATGTTGTGAGGGTGCTTTGCTGCAGGAGGGGCTGGTGCGCTTCACAAAATAGATGGCATCATGAGGTGGGAAAATTATGTGGATAAATTGAAGCAATATCTCAAGACATCAGTCAGGAAGTTAAAGCTTGATTGCAAATGGGTCTTCCAACTGGACAATGACCCCAAGCATACTTCCAAAGTTGTGTCAAAATGGCTTAAGGACAACAAAGTCAAGGTACTAGAGTGGCCATCAAAGCTCTGACCTCAATCCTATAGATCATTTGTGGGCATAACTGAAAAAGCATGTGCGAGCAAGGAGGCCTACAAACCTGACTCAGTTACACCAGCTCTGTCAGGAGGAATGGGCCAAAATTCACCCAACTTATTGTGGGAAGTTTGTGGAAGTCTACCCAAAACATTTGACCCAATAATTTAAAGGCAATGCTACCAAATACGAATTGAGTGTATGTAAACTTCTGACCCACTGGGAATGTGATTAAAGGAATGAAAGCTTTAATAAATAATTCTGTACTATTATTCTGATATTTCACATTCTTAAAATAAAGTGGTGATCCTACTGACCTAAGACAGGGAATTTTCACTAAGATTAAAATGTCAGGAATTGTGAAAATGGAGTTTAAATGTACTTGGCTAAGGTGTATGTAAACTTCAGATTTCTTTGGTTGCAAAGATCAGTGTCTTAAAAGTTCTTAAGGCTAGGGGGCAGTATTTTGACATTCAGATGAAAAGCATGCCCAAAGTAAAATGCCTGTTACTCAGTCCCAGAAGCTAGGATATGCATATAATTGGTAGAAAACACTAAAGTATCTAAAATTGTTAAAATAATGTCTGAGTATAACAGAACTGATTTGGCAGGCGAAACACCGAGGACAATGCAGGGATTTTTATTTTTTATTTTTTTAGGTCATTGGATCTTCCAATTCTTTTCTATGGGAAACCCGATTTATTAGGACCCAAATTACAGTTCCTATGGCTTCCACTAGATGTCAACAGTCTTTAGAAATTGTTTGATGTTTTTATTTTGAGAAATTAAGAAGTAGTCCTATTCTTTCCATTGTCACTCAGAAGGACTAGTCTTTTGGTGCAAGTAAACAGGAGCACGCTCCGTGTTGTTTTTCTCCGGTATTGGAAACAGATTATTCTGTCTTAAATTCTATCGATTATTTACATTTTAGGGTACCTGAGGTTGGATTAGGAATGTTGTTTGAAATGTTTTGACTAAGTTTACAGGTAACTTTGTAGGCATACTTTGTAGGCATGTTGGGCGAGTTGGAACTGGTGTATTTCTGAATCAAACGCGCCAAATAAATGGACATTTTTGGGACATAAAGAAGACTTTATCGAACAAAAACGACCATTCATTGTGTAACAGACATTTGGGATTGCAAAAAGATGAAGATCTTCAAAAGGTAAGCGATTTATTTTACAGCTATTTCTGACTTTCGTTATGCATCTGTTTGGTTGGAAAATGTTTTTCATGGTTTTGTATGGGGCCGCTGTCCTCAGATAATCGTATGGTATGCTTTCGCCATAAAGCCTTTTTGAAATCTGACAAAGCGGCTGCATTAACAAGAAGTTTATTTTTAAAATGATGTAAGACACTTGTATCATCATGAATGTTTAATATTACTTAGTATTTTTGAATTTCGCGCTCTGTAATTTACCGGATGTTGTCAAATCTAAATCTATCCCCTTAACAGGATTTGAGTGTTAAGGGGTCTCTAAGAGGTTTTAACAGCACGATTTGCCGAGGCAGGATACTCTGAGCGCAGCCCAATCCAGAATTCTGAGAGTGGCTTCTGATTAAATTCAATTTACACAGAACCGCTTGCTGCAATTTCGATGAGGCTCTCTTGTTCAAATATCGGTAAGTGGACTGGAGGCAGGGCATGAAAGCGATAACGAATCCAGTTGTTTGTGTCGTCCGTTTCGGGAAAGTACCTGCGTAATTGTGCATCCAACTCACTCAGGTGCTTCGCTATATCACATTTGACATTGTTCGTAAGCTTGAGTTCATTTGCAAAAATCATATAATGATGGAAAGACCTGCGTGTTGGCCTTGTTAATGCAGACAGAGAAGAGCGCCAACTTCTTCATCATAGCCTCAATTTTGTCCTGCACATTGAATATAGTTGGAGAGTCCCTGTAATCCTAGATTCAGATCATTCAGGTGAGAAAAAACATCACCCAAATAGACCAGTCGTGTGAGAAACTCGTCATTATGCAAGCAGTCAGACAAGTGAAAATTATGGTCAGTAAAAGAAAACTTCAAGCTTGTCTCTCAATTAAAAAAAAAAATGTGTCAATACTTTGCCCTTTGATAACCAGCGCACTTCTGTAAGTTGTAAAAGCGTTACATGGTCACTGCCCATATCACTGCAAAGTGCAGAAAATACACTAGAGTTCAGGGGCCTTGCTTTAACAAAGTTAACCATTTTCATTGTAGTGTCCAAAACATCTTTCAAGCCGTCAGGCATTCCCTTGGCAGCAAGAGCCTCTCGGTGGATGCTGCCGTGTACCCAAGTGGCGTCGGGAGCAACTGCTTGCACGCACATTACCACTCCACTATGTCTCACTGATGACTTTTGCACCATCTGTACAGATTCCAACATCTTGACCACCAAAGTCCATTTGATGTCACAAACCTGTCCAGTACTTAAAAAATATTCTCTCCTGTTATCCTCTTCTGCAAACCAGGACGTCTCCCTTAATTGACCCCCCATAAACATAACAGACATATACTAGGAGCTGTGCCAGACCTGCCACGTCTGTTGACTCATCAAGCTGTGACGCATAGAATTCACTGGCTTGGAAGCGAAGCAGTAATTGTTTCAAAACATCTCCTGCCATGACACTGATGCGTTGTGAAACAATGTTGTTTGATGAAGGCATTGTTTGTATAGTTTTTTGGGCCTTTTCCCCCAGCATTGTCCCAGCCATATCCACCGCAGCAGAGATGAAGTCCTCCACAATAGTATGGGGCTACCCTGTCCTAACCACTCAATATATAAAAGACACTTCTAGCCCCTTCTTATTAAATGGTATCTGTTGCTTTTTTTTCTCAAATTGGCATGTTTTGTTTCTAAATGTCTGCTCAAAATATAAAACACACTGTGGGTGAGGAAAGGCACTCTTCCAATATAAGTGAAGCCCAAATCAATGTAGTACTCATCATATTTGCGCCTCTTCGATGGTCCAACATCCCTGTCTGTTGTTCGGTGCTTTCCCAGGTAAGGGGGCAGAAATAAATTTCACTTCTACTTTGTCAAAAGAAGCTGTAACTGGACTTTATTTATTACTATAAATCCATTAATAAATCAAATCTACAAATAAAGTTGATCAAATGGACTACACTAATGTTTTATTGTAAGGGAAACTAAAATAGGCTATAGGCCACATTTTTTTCTAGGATTTTGTTGTACAATTCTGCACATATCCTTGACTCCATCTAAACAAATAACTATTGTTGTTATTAATTTAAAATTGATACATTTCTATGAATATTTCTTCATGCAATTAATCCTTTATAGTACACTGTATGAACAAACGTATGTGGACAGCTGCTCGTAGAACATCTCATTCCAAAATCATGGACACTAATATGGAGTAGGTCCCCCCTTTGCTGCTATAACAGCCTCCACTCTTCTGGAAAGGCTTTCCACTACGTGTTGGAACATTGCTGAGGTCAGACGCTGATGTGGGGCGATTAGGCCTGGCTCGCAGTCGGGGTTTCAATTCATCCCAAAGGTGTTCGATGGTGATGAGGTCAGGGCTCTGTGCAGGCCAGTCAAGTTCTTCCTCACCGATCTCGACAAACCATTTCTGTATGGACCTTGCTTTGTGCACGGGGGCATTGTCATGCTGAAACAGGAAAGGGCCTTCCCCAAACGGTCCCAGAAATCAAACCCACTATCCTGGCATAGCAAATGCCATGCTCTACCAACTGAGCTAAATAAACACAGAACACCTACTTGGACATAAAACAAAAACTTTTTCATTTAAATATATTTGTATTTTGTGTTTGGTTAAGCTGATTTAGCTAGTACCATGGCTGTAAGTATACCCATTTCAATTAAACGTAACAAAATGCTCTACAACAAAGCTTTCTTAGTATCCAACAAGCTTTCTCTACCCTTAACCCTGTTCTGAACACCTCCAAAACAAAGGTCATGTGGTTTGGTAAGAAGAATGCCCCTCTTCCCACAGGTGTTATTACTACCTCTGAGGGTTTAGAGCTTGTCACCTCATATAAGTACTTGGGAGTATGGCTAGATGGTGCACTGTCCTTCTCTCAGCACATATCAAAGCTGCAGGCTAAAGTTAAATCTAGACTTGGTTTCCTCTATCATGATTGCTCCTCTTTCACCCCAGCTGCCAAACTAACCCTGATTCAGATGACCATCCTTCCCATGCTAGATTATGGAGACATCATTTATAGATCAGCAGGTAAGGGTTCTCTCGAGCGGCTAGATGTTCTTTACCGGTCGGCCATCAGATTTGCCACCAATGCTCCTTATAGGACACATCACTGCACTCTATACTCCTCTGTAAACTGATCATCTCTGTATGCCCGTCGCAAGACCCACTGGTTGATGCTTATTTATAAAACCCTCTTAGGCCTCACTCCCCCTATCAGAGATACCTACTGTACCCCTCATCCTCCACATACAACACCCGTTCTGCCAGTCACATTCTGTTAAAGGTCCCCAAAGCACACACATCCCTGGGTCGCTCCTCTTTTCAGTTCGCTGCAGCTAGCGACTGGAACGAGCTGCAACAAACTGGACAGTTATCTCCATCTCTTCATTCAAAGACTCAATCATGGACAATCTTACTGACAGTTGTGGCTGCTTTGTGTGATGCATTGTTGTCTCTACCTTCTTGACCTTTGTGCTGTTGACTGTGCCCAATAATGTTTGTACCATATTTTGTGCTGCTACCATGTTGTTATGTTGTGCTGCTACCATGCCGTGTTGTCATGTGTTGCTGCCTCGCTATGTTGTCATCTTAGGTCTCTCTTTATGTAGTGTTGTCTCTCGTTGTGATGTGTGTTTTGTCCTATATTTATATTGTATTTTATTTATTTATTTTAATCCCAGGCTCCCGTCCCCGCAGGAGGCCTTTTGGTAGGCCGTCATTGTAAATAAGAATTTGTTCTTAACTGACTTGCCTAGTTAAATAAAGGTTAAATAAAAAAACAGCATAGACCAACGGCCACTGGCGTTTGATTTTGTAAATTTAAAAAAAGCAGCATCCAAAAAAAGATGTGTCTTGCTCCTTCCCTGACTTTTCCTAATTGTTTGTATTTTACACTGCTCATGTGTCCATAAATTAAAAATAAATAAAAACTAACAGAAAAGTATTTAAAGGTTTTTTACCAGTTTCTTTCACACCTAGTCCTAACTTAACCCACCAAGTCAATGTGCTGTAGGATGTTGGTACCCAGCCAGGTACTAATGAGTCTGTCTCTCCTCACTGAATGAATGACAAATGGATGAAATGGGTGATAATTGTACACCTTACTTAACAATGGAATTTAAATGAGGCCGAACTGAATGATAAGGAGGGTGAAGAGGTTGATTTCATTTAGAAAGACAATGGTGTAATGAGTTTGTGTATTGCCTATTTATCAGCAGCAAATCATTTGACCATGTGCCTTGGGTGTTGATACCATTCTCTTTTACATTTTACTTTATAAAAATAAGCTGTTACAGGACTGTTTATTATAACTATTACTAATCCAATTTATTGTAAGGGAAACTAACAGGAAAGGGTCTTCCCTAAACTGTTGCCACAAAGTTGGAAGCACAGAATCATCTAGAATGTCATCCTATGCTGTAGCAATAAGATTTCCCTTCACTGGAACTAAGGGGCCTGGCCTGAACCATGAAAACAGCCATAGACCATTATTCCTCCTCCAAACTTTACAGTTGGCACTACGCATTGGGGCAGTTAGCGTTCTCCTGGCATCCGCCAACCCAGATTTGTCTGTCGGACTGCTAGATAGTGAAGTGTGATTCATCACTCCAGAGAACATGTTGTTTTCACTGCTCCAAAGTCCAATGGCAGTGAACTTTACACCACTCCAGCCGACGCTTGGCACTGCACAAGGTGATCTTAGGCTTGTGTGCGGCTCCTCTGAATTGTAAACCCATTTCATGAAGCTCCCGACGAACAGTTATTTTGCTGACGTTGCGTCTAGAGGCAGTTTGCATCTCGGTAGTGAGTGTTCCAACCGAGGAGACACCATTTTTTTTATGCGCTACGCGCTTCAGCACTCGGCTGTCCTGTTCTGTTAGCTTGTGTGGCTTACCACTGTGGCCGAGCTGTTGTTGCTCCTAGACGTTTTCACTTCACAATAACAGCACTTACAGTTGACCAGGGCAGGTCTAGCAGGGCAGAGATTTGATGGAACTGACTTGTTGGAAAGGTGGCGTCCTATGACAGTGCCACGTTGATGATCTTGGAGCTCTTCAGTAAGGCCATTCTCCTGCCAATGTTTGTGTATGGAGATTGCATGGCGGTGTGCTCAATTTTATACACCTGTCAGCAACGGGTTTGTGTATTGCCTGAAAGCTGTTTTTTTATATCACATTTACATAAGTATTCAGACCCTTTACTCAGTACTTTGTTGAAGCACCTTTGGCAGTGATTACAGCATCAAGTCTTCTTGGGTATGACGCTACAAGCTTGGCACACCTGTATTTGGGGAGTTTCTCCCATTCTTCTCCGCAGATCCTCTCAAGCTCCGTCAAGTTGGATGAGGAGCGTTGCTGCACAGATATTTTCAGGTCTCCAGAGATGTTCGATCAGGTTCAACTCCGGGCTCTGTCCCAAGCCACTCCTGCGTTGTCTTGGCTGTGTGTGTGCTTAGGGTCGTTGTCTTGTTGGAAGATGAACCATCGCCCCAGTCTGAGGTCTTGAGCGCTCTGGAGCAGATTTTCATCAAGGATCTCTTTGTATTGTGCTCCGTTCATCTTTCCCTCGATCCTGACTAGTCTCCCAGTCTCTGCCTCTGAAAAACATCCCCACAGCATGATGCTGCCACCATCATGCTTCACCGTAGGTATGGTGCCAGGTTTCCTCGAGACGTGAAGCTTGGCAATCAGGCCAAAGAGTTCAATCTTGGTTTCATCAGACCAGAGAATCTTGTTTCTCATAGCATGAGAGTCTTTAGGTGCCTTTTGCCAAACTCAAAGCGTGCTGTCATGTGCCTTTTACTGACTTTTCTTGGCTTTTGTCTGGACAGTCTACCATAAAGGCCTGATTAGTGGAGTGCTGCAGAGATGGTTGTCCTTCTGGAAGATACTCCCATCTCCACAGAGGAACTCTAGAGCTCTGTCAGAGTGACCATTGGGTTCTTGGTCACCTCCCTGAGCAAGGCCCTTCTTTTTTTTTTTTTTACCTGTTTCCACTTTGTCATTATGGGGTATTGTGTGTAGATTGCTAAGGATTTGTATTTATTTAATCCATTTTAGAATAAGGCTGTAATGTAACAATGTGAAAAAAGTCAAGGGGTCTGAATACTTTCCAAAGGCACTGTATAGTGTAGTTTATGCACTATTTATCAAGCATCGGTGCTGATGTTTGCTGCACCTTGCGGGTTGATATGCATCTGATGCATATGCTAAAAGGTAACAACCCGGCAACGTTCTGTAGCAGGTGTTTATATGCTGAAAAGCAGTTCTAGTGTTAAGAGACAGACAGCCTTCAGAACAAGCCTCACCTTGTGCTCTGGAGTAGATGGCAACTGAGCCACTCACTAGGCCAGCGTATAAACACTGCTTCTTGTGCACCAGGCTGGTCACGGTGGACTTGTCTAGGATGAAGAAGTGTTGGAGACGCACCTTCTTGGACTGCTGGCTGCTCTTATAGACTATGATACTGCAGAGAGGCAGAGAAAGGTTGTGAGGCGATATCATGAGCTGCGTTACTAAATCAAATACAATAAAATCAATGAGTAGATTTATTTAGCTGACAGCAGAACCCAGAGTAGGCTATGACTACATAATCTGTTGACATCACATACCTGCCCTCCTCCATGCCCAGGCAGACAGTAGGGTTGTCACTGGCCTTCCCCACTAAGGAGAGGTTATTTTCCGGGTCCCCCACCCTATTCTCCTGGATACTCTGCTCCATGGGTACATAGGCCATGCACAGGATCCGAGACTCCACATTGAAACACTCCGTCACCTTGGGGCTGGAGTTCTGCATGGCCACGATGGCTATCTGACCCATCTGGTTGGTGCAGCTCGCCACCTGAACAGGGATAGGAGTAGTAACAGTTAGGAGTAGGGCAACAAGTTTTTCCATGACCACATGACCTGACCAGGAAAGACTCCATGCCCCAGCTAGAAAATACAATCCTTTCTAATTCTGACCTCATCAGGGGTTGTGATACAATAGATAAAGTGGGAAAAACAACAACCATGACAACAAAACATTTACAACGCTTTTAACCACTCCAGCAGAAAGCTGTACAGCAGACTGACCAATAGGAGCGTTGAGTGGGAGAGAACAGCCCTCTCAAGTGGGAGCCGTCATTGTAATGAGAACAGTCCATCACTGGAGGACATTTGGAGTCACAGAATGTGGATGTGTTATCCCTGCCGCTGTTATCCCTGCCGCTGAAGTAAATACACACAGCTAAGAGGCTCTCAAACTGATACATACAGTAAACATGCCACTGGTTCAGAGTTATAGCTCATGAATGAAAGGGCCTCTGTTCAATATTTAATTCCGATCTCACTGGGAGTGGAAGAAAGCTTTTTTTTATAGGGATTTAAAGCTGATGAGTAAAATGGCTACTCGCAATATTTGGCACGGGTTACAAATCAAATCAACGTTTGTCATGTGCACCGAATACAACAGGTGTAGACCTTACAGTGAAATGCTTACTTACAGCTTCTAACCAACAGTGCAAAAAAGGTATTCGGTGAACAATAGGTAAGTAAAGAAACAGTGGAAAAAAATAGCGAGGCTACATACAGACACCGGTTAGTCAGGCTGATTGAGGTAGTATGTACATGTAGATGTGGTTAAAGTGACTATGCATATATGATGAACAGAGAGTAGCAGTAGCGTAAAAGAGGGGCTGGCGGTGGTGGGTGGTGGGTGGCAGGACACAATGCAGATAGCCTGGTTAGCCAATGTGTGGGGGGCACTGGTTGGTCGGGCCAATTGAGGTAGTATGTACATGAATGTACAGATAAAGTGAATATGCATATGATAAACAGAGAGTAGCAGCAGCATAAAAGAGGGGTTGGGGGGGGGCACACAATGCAAATAGTCCGGGTAGCCATTTGATTACTTGTTCAGGTGTCTTATGGCTTGGGGGTAAAAACTGTTGAGAAGCATTTTTGTCCTAGACTTGGCACTCCGGTACCGCTTGCCATGCGGTAGTAGAGAGAACAGTCTATGACTGGGGTGGCTGGGGTCTGACAATTTTTAGGGCCTTCCTCTGACACCGACTGGTGTAGAAGTCCTGGATGGCAGGCAGCTTAGCCCCAGTGATGTACTGGGCCGTACACACTACCCTCTGTAGTGCCTTGTGGTCAGAGGCCGAGCAATTGCCATACCAGGCAGTGATGCAACCCGTCAGGATGCTCTCGATGTTGCAGCTGTAGAACCTTTTGAGGATCTGAGGACCCATGCCAAATCTTTTTAGTTTCCTGAGGGGGAATAGGCTTTGTCGTGCCCTCTTCACAACTGTCTTGGTGTGTTTGGACCATTCTAGTTTGATGTAAAATGTGGACACCAAGGAACTTGAAGCTCTCAACCTGCTCCACTACAGCCCCGTCGATGAGAATGAGGGCGTGCTCGGTCCTCCTTTTCCTGTAGTCCACAATCATCTCCTTAGTCGTGGTTACCTTGAGGGATAGGTTGTTATTCTGGTACCACCCGGCCAAGTCTGACCTCCTCCCTATAGGCGGTCTCGTCGTTGATCAGGCCTACCGCTGTTGTGTCGTCAGCAAACCTAATGATGGTGTTGGAGTCGTACCTGGCCATGCAGTCGTGGGTGAACAGGGAGTACAGGAGGTGACTGAGCACGCACCCC
Source organism: Salmo trutta (assembly GCF_901001165.1). NCBI lineage: Eukaryota > Metazoa > Chordata > Actinopteri > Salmoniformes > Salmonidae > Salmo > Salmo trutta. Next base: position 34,193,353 of record NC_042981.1, read on the forward strand.
TGGGGGGCTCCAGTGTTGAGGATCAGCATGGCAGATGTGTTGCTACCTAACCTCCTGGGGGCGGCCTACCCACCTGGGGGCGGCCCGTCAGGAAGTCCAGGATCCAGTTGCAGAGGGAGGTGTTTAGTACCAGGATCCTTAGCTTAGTGATGAGCTTTGAGGGTACTATGGTGTTGAACGCTGAGCTGTAGTCAATGAATAGTATTCTCACATAGGTGTTCCTTTTGTCCGGGTGGGAAAAGGCAGTGTGGAGTGCAGTAGAGATTGCATCATCTGTGGATCTGTTTGGGCGGTATGAAAATTGCAGTGGGTCTAGGATTTCTGGGATAATGGTGTTGATGTGAGCCATTACCAGCTTTTCAAAGCACTTCATGGCTATGGACGTGAGTGCTACGAGTCTGTAGTCATTTAGGCAGGTTGCCTTGGTGTACTTGGGCACAGGGACTATGGTGGTCTGCTTGAAACATGTTGGTATTACAGACTCAAAATCAGGGACATGTTGAAAATGTCAGTGAAAACTCCTGCCAGTTGGTCAGCACATGCCCGGAGTACACGTCCTGGTAATACGTCTGGCCCCACAGCCTTGTGAATGTTGATCTGTTTAAAGGTCTTACTCACGTCGACTATGGAGAGCGTGATCACACAGTCGTCCAGAACAGCTGATGCTCTCATGCATGCCTCAGTGTTGCCTCAAAGCGAACATAGAAGTGATTTAACTCGTCTGGTACTCGTGTCACTGGGCAGCTCGCGGCTGTGCTTCCCTTTGAAGTCTAATAGTTTGCAAGCCTTGCCACATAAGATGAGCGTCGGAGCCGGTGTTGTACGATTCAATCTTAGCCCTGTATTGATGCTTTGCCTGTTTGATGGTTCGTCGCAGGGCATAGCAGGATTTCTTATAAGCTTCCGGGTTAGAGTCCCGCACCTTGAAAGCGGCAGCTCTACCCTGTAGCTCAGTGCGAATGTTGCCTGTAATCCATGGCTTCTGGTTGGGATATGTACGGACAGTCACTGTGGGGACGACATCCTCGATGCACTTATTGATAAAGCCAGTGACTGATGTGGTGTACTCCTCAATGCCATCGGAAGAATCTCGGAACATGTTCCTGTCTGTGATAGCAAAATAGTCCTGTAGTTTAACATCTGCTTCATCTGACCACTTTTTTATTGATCTAGTCACTGGTGCTTCCTGCTTTAATTTTTGCTTGTAAGCTGGAATCAGGAGGATAGAGTTGTGGTCGGATTTACCAAATGGAGGGCGAGGGAGAGCTTTGTACGCGTCTGTGTGTGGAGTACAGGTGATCTAGAACTTTTTTCCCCTCTGGTTGCACATTTAACATGTTGATAGAAATTAGGTAGAACTGATTTAAGTTTCCCGGCATTAAAGTCTCCGGCCACTAGGAGCACCGCCTCTGGGTGAGTGATTTCCTGTTTGCTTATTTCCTTATACAGCTGACTGAGTGCGGTCTTAGTGCCAGCATCTGTCTGTGGTGGTAAATAAACAGCCACGAAAAGTGTAGCTGAAAACTCTCTAGGCAAGTAGTGTGGCCTGCAATTTGTCACAAGATACTCTACCTCAGGCGAGCAAAATCTAGAGACGTCCTTAGATTGTGAACCAGCTGTTGTTTACATGCACAGACCGTGCCCCCCCCCCCCTCCCCGTATTACCAGAGTGTGCTGTTCCATCTTGCCGGTGCAGCGTATATCCTGCTTGCTGAATATCCATGTTGTCATTCAGCCACGATTCCGTGAAACATAGGATATTACAGTTTTGATGTTCCGTTGGTAGGATATTCGTGATCGTACCTCGTCTAATTTATTGTCCAATGATTGCACGTTGGCGAGTAATATTGACGGTAACTGCAGCTTTCCCACTCGCCTTCTGCGGATCCTCACGAGGCATCCTGCTCTGTGTACCTGCGTCTCCTCCTCTTGCAAATAACTGGGATGTTGGCCTTGTCGGGTGTTCGGAGAACGTCCTGTGCGTCCTGCTTGTTGAAGAAAAAAAATCTTCATCTAATCCGAGGTGAGTGATCGCTGTCCTGATATCCAGAAGCTCTTTTCTGCCGTAAGATACGGTGGCAGAAACATTATGTACAAAATAAGTTACAAATAACGCGGGGGGAAAAACCCACATAATAGCAAAATTGGTTGGGTGCCCGTAAAACTGCTGCCATTTCTTCCGGCGCCATTTTAGTCAAAAAAAAGCACAACAGACCTAAGTTGGCATCATTTGTAATGCAATGATGTCCATGCTGTCCATTGACAATCTCTTTTATAACATCTATGACTTCAATTGTTGTTTAGGCCTCATTACCAAGGGTTCAAGTAAAGTGCCATCAAATGACAAAAAGCCAGGTGTCCTGCTCACCCACACACAGCCGTGTCCGAGTGCAGGTGTGTCTGCTGTGCTCCCTATGTTGATGTGGGGCTCGGGGTTATGGACCGCACACTCCACCTGACAGAGATAAAGAGAAACAGACTTACACATGTAAAGTGAAGAGTGGTGTATGTAAATTGTACTAGTTTCCTACATGACATTGTAACAAATGATTGATGCGGTCAAGGGATAGGTCATCTTTAGATGGAGCCATTGACCCTGCCCATGGCTGACAGAGGAGGTGGTATGGGGGAGGTGATGCCCACCTTGAACTCCTGTAGTTTGGACATGACCACAGGCATCTGCCTGAGCAGCAGAGGATGTTTCTGCTTCTTGATCTGGTTACCATCATCCTCCGCAAAGAACCAGCCCTGCAGGTTGTCCTCCTCTGTTAACACACACACACCATTTCATTTCTAAGAGGAACACCATCTCCAGTGTGGAGCAGTGATCCTAAATTCAAACCGTGAAATATTACATTTCCAAATATGTTACATAACACCTAATTCCATAATCTGAACACCAGATTCAGACATTATAACTTTACAATCCATTTTACAGTCCAATGAGCCAGGGCTGGGGAAAAAAGGGAATTTCAACTTATGATATTTGCTTGGTAAACACTGATTTTTAAATACCCATTGCTATGCAACTAAACCTTGAGTTTGGAAATGAGCCACGAAGCCAGTGGCAGTTTAAAATAATCACAAGTGGAAAAGGGCAGTGAGGCAGAGAGAGGCTGTCCCGCTGCATACACTCACTACAGTCCTCTATGGAACTACAAAGTGACAAGAGGCAGTAGGGAGAAGCAATAGGGAACACAAAATATCCAACACAGACAGACAGAGCATTGGGTCTGTGATTGTGACTGAGGCCAGACTAAGACATACCCAGAGCCAGCTTGGCCATCTGCAGGTTACTGATCCAGGACTGTTTGATGGCTGGAGAGAAGGTATTGAACACAGCAGAAAAATATGTGGGCCTGCCAGACCTGCCAAGAAAGAGAAAGAGATAAATGACAGACAGCAGTGTTGAGACAGTGACAGTATCACTGTCACAGAATTTACATTTGTGTAAGAGATTGAATCCTGGAGTGTATTAACGGTTCTGCATCACGACATTCACTTCAATTTTTTTTAAATAATCACCTAATAGCAGGAACAGCACAATCTAGTGGTCAGAACCTCGTAATATCAGGATGTAAGACGTGACATAAACCCAACAACTTTAATGACTAATACATTACATAGGATGAAGATACAATACCCTAAGCCGCAGCACCATACTACTTGACAAATAGAGAACTGATGCTATATAGACACACACACACACACACACACACACACACACACACACACACACACACACACACACACACACACACACGTTGTTGGGGGGGGAGGGGCTGGCGTGGGGTGTCCGTGGATCACTTTTGAGCACCTCTTTGGATTCCTCATGTCTTCCACATTGTTAGATAAAAAGTTCGGTCTAAATCGGATTTTAGGTACTATAATTATAGAATATTATATAAATGAAAATGTCCAATCAGGGCGCAATCAATTTGCTTAATTTCTCAAAGATCAAATTATATATTTCAACAAAATAATGTTTCCGGAATGCTTATCTTATCCGTTTCTAACTACAGAACAAATCGGAGATGGTGGGTGACATGGCTTGCTGTCGGGGGAGGGGAATCTGTGTGACCCTAACAGCTGAAAGGACATGTGATCCTGCTCTCGTTAAGGGCCTTTCTCAATGACAAAAGTTGAAGGAGGCAGCACAGTGACATTTCAATTGACACAATATGTACATTAACTTTTCAATTCACATCCACAACGGAACGTCATGTGGGTTTGGCGCTAGGCAATGGACATTTACCGTAACTATCCCTATAAAATATCCCAGTACAGGCACTAGCCAGCATGCCTCAACTATGCACGCGACTTTATCTTAACCATATTACAGAATTGAAAAATGGAACCAAACCACATCACACTCTTGAATAATGCAACAATACACAAGGACGTGCAGAGAAAAAGGGTTTATTTTCTCATCTGAAGGCAATACTCATTACATTTTAGCTTCAAGACAAAAGCAGAGTTGCTAACAGCCTGTCTTCAAGTAACGTTAGCCTATCAAAAATTAGGCCTACTAACCCTCTCATACAAATATGAAAAATACCTAGCTGACTTACATTACTTCATCAGGCTTCATTTTTAAAAATATCAAATAATTTGGCCTACATGTGGTAAAAGCTAATTGCGTCTGAAAATGTGGGTATAATATACAGTTAAGGTCGGAAGTTTACACCTTAGCCAAATGCATTTCAACTCAGTTTCACAATTCCTGACATTTAATCATAGTAAAAATTCCCTGTCTTAGGATCACCACTTTATTTTAAGAATGTGAAATGTCAGAATAATAGTAGAGAGAATGATTTATTTTTAGCTTTTATTACTTTCATCACATTCCCAGTGGGTCAGAAGTTTACATACACTCAATTAGTATTTGGTAGCATTGCCTTTAAATTGTTTAACTTGGGTCAAACGTTGCGGGTAGCCTTCCCACAATAAGTTGGGTGAATTTTGGCCCATTCTTCCTGACAGAGCTGGTGTAACCGAGTCAGGTTTGTAGGCCTCCTTGCTCGCACACGCTTTTTCAATTCTGCCCACAAATTTTCTTTAGGATTGAGGTCAGGGCTTTGTGATGGCCACTCCAATACCTTGACTTTGTTGTCCTTAGGCCATTTTGCCACAACTTTGGAAGTATGCTTGGGGTCATTGTCCATTTGGAAGACCCATTTGCGACCAAGCTTTCACTTCCTGACTGATGTCTTGAGATGTTGCTTCAATATATCCACATAATTTTCCCACCTCATGATGCCATCTATTTTGTGAAGTGCAACTGTCCCACCTGCAGCAAAGCACCCCAACAACATGATGCTGCCACCCCCGTGCTTCACGGTTGGGATGGTTTTCTTCGGCTTGCAAATGTCCCCCTTTTTCCACCAAACATTACGATGGTCATTATGGCCAAACAGCTCTATTTTTGTTTCATCAGACCAGAGGACATTTCTCCAAAAACTACAATCTTTGTCCCCATGTGCAGTTGCAAACCGTAGTCTGGCTTTTTTTAATGGCGGTTTTGGAGCAGTGGCTTCTTCCTTGCTGAGCGGCCTTTCAGGTTATGTTGATATAGGACTCGTTTTACTGTGGATATAGATACTTTTGTACCCGTTTCCTCCAGCATCTTCACAAGGTCCTTTGCTGCTGTTCTGGGATTGATTTGCACTTTTCGCATCAAAGTACAGAACGCATCTCCTTCCTGAGCGGTATGATGGTTGTGTGGTCCCATGGTGTTTATACTTGCGTACTGTTGTTTGTAGAGATGAACGTGGTACCTTCAGGTGTTTGGAAATTGCTCCCAAGGATGAACCAGACTCGTGAAGGGCTACAATTTTTCTTCCGAGGTGTTGGCTGATTTCTTTTGATTTTCCCATGATGTCAAGCAAAGAGGCACTGAGTTTAAAGGTAGGCCTTGAAATACATCCACAGGTACACCTCCAATTGACTCAAATGATATCAATTAGCCTATCAGAAGCTTCTAAAGCCATGACACCATTTTCTGGAATTTTCCAAGCTGTTTAAAAGGCACAGTGTAAGTGTATGTAAACTTCTGACCCACTGGAATTGTGATACAGTGAATTATAATTGAAATAATCTGTCTGTAAACATTTGTTGGAAAAATTACTCGTGTCATGCACAAAGTAGATGTCCTAACCGACTTGCCAAAACTATAGTTTGTTAACAAGAAATCTGTGGCGTGGCTAAAAAATTTGTTTTATTGACTACAACCTAAGTGTATGTAAACTTCCGACTTCAACTGTATGGGGAGTTGCGACAAGCGACGAGCTGTTTTATAGGAAGCCCCTACACGCCACCCCAAAATGTATACATTGAATTGCCTCATGATTTGTCAACTCGTGCACAATGAATCTGTGCTTCAGTCTGATTAACTGCAGCCTATAACAACCACAGCTGCAGGTAGCTTAGATCCTTTCTGATCCCATCTGTGCCTGGTCAGGGGAAATGAAGCGGTAACGTCATGTATTTATAGCCTTATATAGGCCCCTTTATTTGTGTTCTGAGAAAATATTAATGTGATCAAATTTGGTTTATTCAATTTTTGGGGGGCTACCTAGGCCTATTTAATCTGAAATTATTGACTGGAATTAATCAAATCAACACAAGTGATGACATGCTGTGTGAATAACTTTTTTAATTACAGATGCAAAAGGCCAACACGATACAACTCTGCATAAAGCAAGCTCAGCCCTGTTATTAGTTATATTGTCCAATCATAGTTGCTGTCTCTTTTTCTGTGTAAAGGACCCTCCCCCCGATCCACTGTTCTGACCAGCAAACTAAAATCCTGAGCCGGTTCGAACCCCAGAAAAGTAACTGTTTAGATCGTTCCTTTTTAAAACTTCTGAAATACATTTTATTGTACATTTAGCTTGACATGAAATTACTTGACCAATGGATAGAGCAGCTTGCTATGGAACGGGCAATCTATGTACATACATTGGACAAAAAAGGCAAAGGGGATACCTTGTCAGCTGCACAACTGAACACATTCAACTGGTTACTGGCCCAACGCTCCTAACCGCTAGGCTACCTGCCGCCCCTATAGTGTAGTGTTGGGTGCGACTGAAATTTAGCGGGTGAGAAGAGTGCTGGGCATGAAGCACTGGGCATCTTGTTGTTATGACATACATTATCTAAATTAGGCCCACAGAATTATACCTACGGAGGAGCGGCTTCTATGAAGGAACTTTGAATGTTTTTGTACTTCATAGAGTTGGCTTGACTAACGTTGGACCAGAGCTAGCCCTTGACCATGACTCTCAGTTCCATTTCAGTTTGATAGAGCCAGACCAGAGCTAGCTAGCAAGATTGTGTGCAGAGCGGCACCAGAACTCAAATGAAAACACGTCTTACTTTTCGTAGTTAATAAATCCAATGTGAAACGAGATAAGGATACTATAGTTAACTAGCATTGAAAAAGTTAATACATTATTCTCTAATTAAACATTTCTCTCCCTAATTTCTGAATCACGCCTGAAACATCAGTAGCTACAGTAGACCGAATGCTTCGGAGAGAGGGGCAGGTATTTCTACACACAGCAAAGATTTTCAGCTGGCAGGCAGACACTGGAATAAGTTTGACAGTTTTGCATAAGCACTTTGTTGCATTTGTGGGACTGGAAGAAAAAAAATGCTCAGAATGTAAAAAAAAACAAAAACATTTTTAAGCGGTTAAAATAACGGTTCTGTTATATATTAGGAAAATGTCTACATTTCAGCTGTTTCAAAATCAATACTCCACTATTACAATTAATATATTGTAGGATGTGGGGCTGGACGAGACAATTCTGTTCACATTGCCCTGCTCGGAGGGGGGCAACTGTCGGGCGAGCGTCGTGCGCTACCTCCAGAGACAGCGCTGGAGACGTAGCAAGTGCGCAAGTCCACATTATTTAAAAAAGGTATAGTCGAGAGGGTATTCTCTCAAAACCTCTAGAGAGTCTGTCGTAGTGTGAAAAGGGTCTTAGAGACAGCAGACAGACAGGGCTGTGAGGTAATGGAAGCCAACGGTGTTTATAACAGCTAATATCAGCTAACGTAAATAACATCTCTCTGGCATGCATCTTGCCTTACACTCTCTCACTCCATCTCTCTGGAATGTGGTGTTTTTAGATGGAGGGATCAGAGAGGAATGACAGCAGCACAGCTGAGTCTCAAAACGCGATGCCCAGAAGTAAGAGGTAATTTGACCAGTTAAAAACGGCAGGCAGAGTGAGAGTCAACAAGTTCAAGGTGCCAGTGGGCCATGGAAGGACCATGTGGAGGGAGTACTCTCCTATAGTAATGAGTGGATGAAACGGCTGCACTGTCTTCTCTGAGGTGAGAGACACACTGCTCCACAGCAGAGAGCATAGAGCTCTAACAGACTCAAAATCGTACCCCCGAGATCATATTAGGACAAAGCTCAAGTTGTTTATCCACCGTGACAGTAAGTCTGTGCCCATTCCTGGATGGTGAGAGAGGACAGTGAGGGAGTGAGGACATAGGGGCCTGACCTAGTGTGAGAGAGAGAGTGCGAGAGCGTGAGAGACAGTGATGTGGGCGAGGGGTCTATAAGAGAGAGACAGTGATGTGGGCGAGGGGTCTATAAGAGAGAGACAGTGATGTGGGCGAGGGGTCTATAAGAGAGAGACAGTGATGTGGGCGAGGGGTCTATAAGAGAGACAGTGATGTGGGCGAGGGGTCTATAAGAGAGAGACAGTGATGTGGGCGAGGGGTCTATAAGAGAGAGACAGTGATGTGGGCGAGGGGTCTATAAGAGAGAGACAGTGATGTGGGCGAGGGGTCTATAAGAGAGAGACAGTGATGTGGGCGAGGGGTCTATAAGAGAGAGACAGTGATGTGGGTGAGAGGTCTATAAGAGAGAGACAGTGATGTGGGTGAGACACTGACTTGTCCTGTTTGCCAGGCAGCTGCAGCTGGATCCTACAGCGATCTGCAGCCCGGATCTCCTCCTCCTTCTTCAGAATGAGACGCTGCAGACCCGACACCCAGTCATGGGCCACCGTAGGGTTAACGTTCTACAAGAGAGGGGTGGAGGGAGAGAAGAGAGAGCGAGAGCGAGTCAGATAAAGTATTAACACAAGACACTGCTTATAACGTCGTCCATAATGTTGGATGAAAACTAGATCTATTACGGTTTTCAAGTCATGCCATTGGGCGAGCAGAGATTGACTCCACACACCAGCTCGTACAAATTGACCACAAAAGCCCCCCCTCTGTGTTGTGTGAGAGACACATGTTTCTCTGTGTGCCTCTGGCCTGTTCTCTGCTCCCCCACCACTATGCCCTCCGTCTCTGACAGGACTCACACATAAACAAACACTGGCTAGTTGGGTCTCACAGTCCAGCACCACACAGCGCTGTCTGGGCAAATTACTGTACACCAGACTACAGTGTTTGTCAGGGCCCTATGTCTGCTGTGGCCACAGCTCGACATGACACATCAAAACCTCAGGGACATATTTACACACAGGCAAATAATATAGTTGTATTTTCACTCGACGAAAACAAGACTTAAAATGAATGCAGCGATAAATGCTGCTCACCTGGTAGTTTCCCTTGAGGCTACCGATCATTCTGGAGATCTGGTTGACCAGGCTGAGGTCGTGGATGAGATTCTGCAGGTCCTGGTACAGCTGGCCTGGACCCATGTACAGCTTATCTGGAAAGAGAGACAATGAGAAGTTGAATAAACTAATCAGCTGCCCTGGACCCACGTACACCTTACCTAGGACTATCCCTGTCAACAGAAAAAAAAATGGATTACCAAGTGAAGTAAGTTGTGATTCACAAATCTGAACCCATAGCCCATCTGCAACCATTTACCCAAGAATATGAGCCATAAATATCTCAAAGGCAATTCCTGGGCATTGAAAGCAGGAGGTCAAATAAGATCTGCCAGACAAAGATCAATAACAGTCAGATCTGTTTCCCACAGAGATCTGCGACATGTGTGCAAACTCACTTGGAATGGCACTGAACCACAGGACCACAGTGACGGAGTATGTGTGTGTGTGCTTTGGGAATGTTTTCACTTGAGTACCGTTACCTAACAGCAGTTTCCTGAGGCCAAGCTATTCTCTGCTGTTCCGTGTGTGTGTGTGTGTGTGTGTGTGTGTGTGTGTGTGTGTGTGTGTGTGTGTGTGTGTGTGTGTATATATATATAAATAAATAAAACGTGTGCGCGCGCGTAGATGTGCCTTGCCTAACCAACAAGCCAGTGAAGTGAGTGATTACTGTGTTTCTGTGGGTCCAGCTCAGGACAACGGACTGCTTTGTTTGTCAGCGCTCAGCCTGTAAATGACAGAGACACAGACAAAGAGTCTGACTCATCAGAGTGAGAAAGAGAGCGATGGGCCTCTTGTAGGCTCTGCCAGCACATAGCCTTCTCTCTAGGCTGTAGCTCACATTAAAACCTCCAGCATAGAGAGGATGACCCTCCTCGTCTTTCAGACAAGCCTGCCAACAAGTCATCATACGATACAATTTACACTGCAGCATATGGGACTGTTAGCTAACAAGTAAGCAGGGAAGCTCTTAAAGATCATTTCACCATATGACTTTTCAACTTCTATTTTGTCACGCTCATAAGGCAGCAGATTGGAACTTGGAGGGGAAGGGTTCATGTGAATGGGAATTTCTGGCGCCAGGATTCCTGGAGTTCCCTCTGGTTTTGATAGTCTACTTTGTGGGCTCTATATGGCCCTTCACACTGCCCTAGTGTTCCAGCTCCATGGCAACTGCTCCAGCCTTCCCCAGGACTGGCCCAGAGAGGACCCTCAGAGAAACTGCCACCATGTTTGCGCTTCACTAAAATGTACATACAGGAAGCTAATTCAGGGACTCGCTCTTCATCATGCACCAAAACATCATTCCACGTATATTTCCATTTTTCAGACAATATTTTGTTTGGTTGAAAGCATATGATTAAAAATAATTTCTCTTTAATTCTGAAGCATGTAAAAATGTGATGGCGTTTCTGCTCTATTGGGCTAATTGCCTTGTCTAATGGTGTTCAAATATTCATGCCTCATCTGTCTTAATGAAGTCTGAGTGGTTGGAACCAGGTCAGGACAGAAACGCTGAAAAAGCTTCAGAGTCGTGCTCTTTGGCTTGTCATCCATGGGAATTCCACAGGCCACGATTCATCTCCATGCTGATAAAATTGTTGTTATTATAGGCTCTGACAAACACTGATAGAGGATATAATAAGCCATAATGAGAGTGAGTGCAATGGACAAGTACCCTGGACTGGTGCCGCCCACCTCAACCATTACTGTGCTACAGGTACACGGACCTACACAGCATCATGGCTGGTCATAAAGTAATGCAGAAATGCAGAAGAGACTGGCTAAGCCATTACAGCGAGGGCACAAACTCCTCAATTAGGCCTTTGTGTGAAGGTCCTGGCACACTCACAAAGCTTGGAAGAGACTGTGACATCTTCAAGTAACCGGGTCTTTGGATGATTCCTCGACCTGCTATAAATCGCATATTCCTCAAGACTCTCAACTTCTTACCATGTGGAACTATGACAGGCTCAGCCAGAGGAACAAAGGGCCATGGTTTATTGTTTGAAAGTCTTTGTCAATTTAACTGACCCATCTCTTTTGGTGGTCCCAATTAGCTAAGCGGAGCACAACAGACGCGAGGTAGGCACACAGACATCCAGAGCAGAGCACAGGGAACTGTGACATTATACGCTGGACCGTGTTTTCATTGCCTCTTTAGTAGGCAGGTCACCAGTGGCTTTGGCAGAACATATTGGAATATGGGGGGAGAGAGAGACAGAGAGGCTGAGAGTAAGGGTTTTTCCACATAGCCAGTTCAGAGACACAGAGGACTGATTAGGGAAAATCTAATCAGTATTGAAGAAATCGGGGGGTGACATGGCCTGACCCATTACTGTCAGGTGAAAATTACCATACTCTAATGTCTTCAATTCTAGTTCCATGTCAAGTTCAATTAGCTAACATTACTGAGGTGAACCAGACTGCTATTCAGTACATGTGGATCATCTCAGGGCAATTGGTTACTGGGGGTCTAACCTAGGTCAGGACTAGACAGCTGGCTAGGAACATGCCTGCCTGTCTGTCGGTCCAGATGCTGCTGTTGACCGTGCCGTTTTCAGCCCCCCATCAGGCCGTCTGTGGCAGATTAGAGGGCAGATGGAGGTATAACGGGTGGGTGAGTGGGTAAAGCCTTCCGCTTGCTTCGGTTCAGCTGGCAGCGTTTGCGTACTGCCTTAAAAAGCCCTTCACTTGAAAACTGAGAAAAAGCAGCAATAGTATTGTTTGTCCATCTTGAAATGCCGTAGCCAGTATACACTTATTCAAAATAGTCAACATTAATCTAAGATAGATTTTTGAGTTGTCATTAATTGTGACATCTTAGTCACGCAATCTAAGATGTTTTGTTGAATGACAAACTAAATTGAAGAATCCCTACTGTTGACCAATCAACAAAGGTGTGTAGACTTCAGCTTGCCTCGAGAAAAAAAATGTTGCGTGGATGAACAGGCCAAAAAAAAAAAAAAAAAAACTTGCCAAGGTCTAAAACAAACCAAATAATTTCACAAAATTACATAATATATGCACAAACGGTTCCAAACTGTTTTGGATAGGAAACATGCCCACACCTTAAGAGGCTTGGGAGAGGAAAGGAGACAGGGTGGCAGTTGGGCAGTCAACGAGAGAGAGGAGAGGAAAGCTTGCTTATCCCCTGGCATTTCAGTGAGTAAGAGGATGAGCAACAAAAAAAAAGGAATGGCCCATATGGTCAACTTCACCCGGGGTCCTGTGCTTTAAGAATATTGATGAGAGCAGAACAGTAGATAACTAATGGACTCCTAAATAACACAGGCTTATGCACAATTACATCCATTTACAACCTCTCACTCGACGTCAACAAAACAAAAGGAGATGATCATGGACTTCAGGAAACAGCAGAGGGAGCACCCCCCTATCCACATCGAAGGGACAGTAGTGGAGAAGGTGGAACGTTTTAAGTTCCTCGGCATACGCATCACTGACAAACGGAAATGGTCCACCCACACAGACAGTGTGGTGAAAAAGGCACAACACCTCTTCAACCTCAGGAGGCTGAAGAAATTTGTCTTGTCACCTAAAACCCTGACAAACTTTTATAGATACACAATCGAGAGCATCCTTTCGGGCTGCATCACCGCCTGGTATGGGAACTGCACCGTCCTCAACCGCAAGGCTCTCCAGATGGTTGTGTGGTCTGTACAACGTATCACCGTGGGCAAACTACCTGCCCTCCAAGACACCTACAGCACCCGATGTCACAGCAAGGCCAAAAAGATCACCAAGGACAACCACCACCAGAGCCACTGCCTGTTCACCCCGCTACCATCCAGAAGGCGAGGTCAGTACAGGTGCATTAAAGCTGGGACAGAGAAACAGCTTCTATGTCAAGGCCATCAGACTGCTAAACAGCAATCACTAACTCAGAGGCTGCTGCCTACATAGAGACTCATATCACTAGCCATTTTAATAAAATGGATCACTAGTCACTTTATACAATGCCACTATAAATAATGCCACTTTAATGTTAACATATCTTACATTACTCATCTCATATGTATATACTGTACCTTGTACCATCTATTGCATCTTGCCTATGCCGCTCAGCCATCGCTCATCCATATATTAATATGTACATACTCTTATTCCATCCCTTTAGATGTGTGTATTATGTTAGATATTACTGCACTGTCAGAACTACAAGCACAAGCATTTCGCTACACTCGCATTAACATCTGCTAACCATGGGTATGTGACCAATAGAATGTGATCTGATGTAGACGGTCATCCTCCTCCAGGCACGTGGGTCAAAATTGCATGGCTACTAACAAACTATAAAGTCATCGAACATCACAGTGGCTAAACGGCATTGTACAGTAGAACATAACCCTGGTAATACAACTAAGAGTCAATATATCAAAGGGATGTGGCAGGGGATGCGAATGAGTTGCAACGGCTTTATACACATGTAGTGGACTAGATCATACTAGCACCACTGATGAGACGGACAGAGGGCCGCAGGCATCGGAGAGCTAGGTGGAATAAGACCGTGGTCTGCTCAGCCACATCCTGCCACGCACAGAAAACCACACCTACGACGAGCATACGATAAAGTAGTTACGCCACAGCATCAGTGGAGGCTAACGGAGGGGAGGACCGCTCCTCATAATGGCTGGAATGGCATAAATGGAATGGAAACCTTGGTTTTGATATATATGATACCATGCCACCCTCTTCCGGTCCAACCATTACCACAAGCCCGTCCTCCCCAATTAAGGTGCCACCAACCTCCTGTGCATAACATCCTCCCTGCCTTCCTTCCCCAGTGGGTGTAGCGGCTGTCACCACCTGAACACAACACTAGCTAAATGGAAAGCACACTAACGTACCTTTACATTACACATTAGCCATATCTGGTTGGTAGTCAGGAGTCCGGGTGAATGTTCTGGACTAAAAACAGCAACGGCATGGCTATGACCACAAATCATACAGTCTGGTTATGATGGTTTCCAATAAGGAGTTTAATGAAACGGCCGGGCCGGACAGCTGCCAGAGCAGACCGGGGGGGGGGGGGAACCCAGTGGAAAGAGTGAAGTCACTGACCCTGCAGACGGTGCAGGGTGGAGTTGGCTTCTTATAGACTCAAAACACCATGCAGTCGCTCCAAGGACGCGCGCCATTTTAAAACGTCGCTCATTGGTTCCAGAGGGAAAGCCTGGCACACAGAAGATGATGGATTTGTCGATGATGTCTGAAATGAATCTATTATTATAAGGAAGTTGGCTCTGTTTTATTGAGTAGGTTGCTGCAACGCTGTAATCCGAGATACTAACCAATCACGGGGGGCTTTCTAACATAAGTGGGTCATGTAGAGCCTGTTGTGTTGATCTGAGCCCACTGAGAGCTGGCCAAGCAGGCTGCTAGATAATTACAGTAATCATCTAGAACGCATCAATATTTCAAAAGGGGGTGTTGAAGTATCATTTGCAGTAAGAGGAAATGGTATTGATTTTACACACAACAGAAAACAAGTTATTGCTCCCTGTACTGTATATGCGATGTACAGCCACTGTACACAGTAATGGCATGGTATTTCAATATAAGACCTCATATTCCCCTCTTTATGAATAGTTATGGGGTCATAAAGGAATGATTGCATCATGGAATGGAAAAGCCAGAGTTTCAGACCTCCAGTCCAGACCGCCAAGCTAATTGCTAATCAAATATCAGGGTTCCGGGCCTTTGGGGCGCTCTGTACACCCCCAAACCACATACACATCATATCTTATTTCATTTCACCCATTCCGATAGAAATCAGGACCCAGAAAGACCCCTGTGACCGGGACGTACTTGGCTTGGCGTTGACGACCACCTTCTCTCCAGAGTGGGGTTGGGGGGTGAAGCGGCTGTTGTCGCCCATGTCCTCACTGGAACCAAACTCTACCACGTCCACAAAGCTCAGAGGGACACTCCACTTCAGCAGGAACTTCTGGCCCAGGGGGACGTTGCCACTACCACTGCCATCCACACTGCACCTGGATAGAGGAAGAGGACACGGTGAAGTAGTCTGACATACAATAGGCTGAGCATTGCTGCTTTTCTTCAGTGATCAATAAAAGTTGCCTCAATCAAGATTCAACTTGATCAAGAGGGTCTTCATCACTCCCGTATGAGTTGGTGTAAACACAATCAGGGTAAACTAAAGTTTAGAATAAATAAATAAGAGACAATTCAATCAAAAGGTAGGCTAAATGATTTAACATTGCCAGGCATATGGTATGCTGTATTAAAGCTATGACTATTTCATATAGCTCAAATATCTTCCTGCCAGAGCCAGTGAGGTGAAGTGTTCTATGGACATACAGTAGTCACTAGTGTAATTACAGGGCACTCACGCCACCATAGGGAGCTGATCAGAATCATACCCAGAAAGGGTGCTCTGTCTGTGGATATAAATCCTGGCCAAGGTGGTTACCGTGTTTGGTGCGTTGGGTCTTACCGGACGTTGGGCGTGGCACACATGAGCACGTCGTTGAGAAGAAAAAGGCGTCGCTCCTTGGTTTTGATGACCTCACCGCGGTCGTTGTAGACCGTCTCCACCATGTCGTCCGAGCGAATCAGGTAACGGCTGTCGTTGCTCAGGAGCTGGTGGGTAACCAAGGGAGACGCAGCGGTCAGAGGTCAGCTACAATGGATTTGACAATCCTCCCCAAGGTGAATTTATGATTTATTGTAAATGCATGGTAATCCCCATGATTTCTAAATACATTCTCTAGATATTGCAGGGAAGACATTTGTTAGATCTCAGTAGAACTTTTAAGTGTGGTCCTTGTCAAGGGTGACATGTATATTTAGTTAAAGTAGAATATACACATACTATTTTAAGCACATCCAGTTTACAGACAAGTGTGCATTTAGACACAGTAAATGCACTTCGCAGCATACACACCTCCATAAATATAGATGCCATGCGGTGGCTGTTAGCGCTTGTGGGCAGACAAATAATTAGACAGTAGGGAATACTGATATTAAACCTTCCTCCGTATCAGGTACTGAGACACACACACACACACACACACCTCAAAAAAATAAAGGGAACACTTAAACAACACAATGTAACTCCAAGTCAATCACACTTCTGTGAAATCAAACTGTCCACTTAGGAAGCAACACTGACAATACATTTCGCATGCTGTTGTGCAAATGGAATAGACAACAGGTGGAAATTATAGGCAATTAGCAAGACACCCCCAATAAAGGAGTGGTTCTACAGGTGGGGACCACTTCTCAGTTCCTATGCTTCCTGGCTGATGTTTTGGTCACTTTTGAATGCTGGCGGTGCTTTCACTCTAGTGGTAGCATGAGACGGAGTCTACAACACACACAAATGGCTCAGGTAGTGCAGCTCATCCAGGATGGCACATCAATGCGAGCTGTGGCAAGAAGGTTTGCTGTGTCTGTCAGCGTAGTGTCCAGAGCATGGAGGCGCTACCAGGAGACAGGCCAGTACATCAGGAGACGTGGAGGAGGCCGTAGGAGGGCAACAACCCAGCAGCAGGACCGCTACCTCCGCCTTTGTGCAAGGAGGAGCAGGAGAAGCACTGCCAGAGCCCTGCAAAATGACCTCCAGCAGGCCACAAATGTGCATGTGTCTGCTCAAACGGTCAGAAACAGACTCCATGAGGGTGGTATGAGGGCCCGACGTCCACAGGTGGGGGTTGTGCTTACAGCCCAACACCGTGCAGGACGTTTGGCATTTGCCAGAGAACACCAAGATAGGCAAATTCGCCACTGGCGCCCTGTGATCTTCACAGATGAAAGCAGGTTCACACTGAGCACGTGATAGACGTGACAGAGTCTGGAGACGCCGTGGAGAACGTTCTGCTGCCTGCAACATCCTCCAGCATGACCGGTTTGGCGGTGGGTCAGTCATGGTGTGGGGTGGCATTTCTTTGGGGGGCCGCACAGCCCTCCATGTGCTCGCCAGAGGTAGCCTGACTGCCATTAGGTACCGAGATGAGATCCTCAGACCCCTTGTGAGACCATATGCTGGTGCGGTTGGCCCTGGGTTCCTCCTAATGCAAGACAATGCTAGACCTCATGTGGCTGGAGTGTGTCAGCAGTTCCTGCAAGAGGAAGGCATTGATGCTATGGACTGGCCCGCCCATTCCCCAGACCTGAATCCAATTGAGCACATCTGCAACATCATGTCTCGCTCCATCCACCAACGCCACGTTGCACCACAGACTGTCCAGGAGTTGGCGGATGCTTTAGTCCAGGTCTGGGAGGATATCCCTCAGGTGACCATCCGCCACCTCATCAGAAGCATGCCCAGGCGTTGTAGGGAGGTCATACAGGCACGTGGAGGCCACACACACACACTACTGAGCCTCATTTTGACTTGTTTTAAGGACATTGCATCAAAGTTGGTTCAGCCTGTAGTGTGGTTTTCCACTTTAATTTTGAGTGTGACTCCAAATCCAGACCTCCATGGGTTGATAAATTGGATTTCCATTGATTATTTTTGTGTGATTTTGTTGTCAGCACATTCAACTATGTAAAGAAAAAAGTATAATAAGATTATTTCTTTCATTCAGATCTAGTATGTGTTGTTTAAGTGTTTTGAGCAGCATACATACATACATACATACATACATACATACATATGAAGTCGGAAGTTTACATACACTTAGGTTGGAGTCATTAAAACTCGTTTTTCAACCACTCCACACATTTCTTGTTAACAAACTATAGTTTTGGCAAGTCGGTTAGGACATCTACTTCGTGCATGACACAAGTAATTTTTCCAACAATTGTTTATGGCCAGACCCATTATTTCACTGTATCATAATTCCAGTGGTTCAGAAGTTTGCATACACTGAGTTGACTGTGCCTTTAAACAGCTTGGAAAATTCCAGAAAATGATGTCATGGCTTTAGAAGCTTCTGATAGGCTAATTGACATCATTTGAGTCAATTGGAGGTGTACCTGTGGATGTATTTCAAGGCCGACCTTCAAACTCAGTGCCTATCATGGGAAATTCTAAAGAAAATCAGCCAAGACCTCAGAAAAAATTATTGTAGACCTCTACGAGTCTGGTTCATCCTTGGGAGCAATTTCCAAACACCTGAAGGTACCACGTTCATCTGTACAAACAATAGTACGCAAGTATAAACACTATGGGACCACGCAGCTATCATACCGCTCAGGAAGGAGACGCGTTCTGTCTCCTAGAGATGAACGTACTTTGGTGTGAAAAGTGCAAATCAATCCCAGAACAACAGCAAAGGACCTTGTGAAGATGCTGGAGGAAACAGGTACAAAAGTATCTATATCCTTAGTAAAACGAGTCCTATATATCGAAATAACCTGAAAGGCCGCTCAGCAAGGAAGAATCCACTGCTCCAAAACCACCATAAAAAAGCCAGACTACGGTTTGCAACTGCACATGGGGACAAAGATCGTACTTTTTGGAGAAATGTCCTCTGGTCTGATGAAACAAAAGTAGAACTGTTTGGCCATAATGACCATCGTTATGTTTGGAAGAAAAAGGGGGAGGCTTGCAAGCCAAAGAACACCATCCAACCGTGAAGCACAGGGGTGGCAGCATCATGTTGTGGGGTTGCTTTGCTGCAGGAGGGACTGGTGCACTTCACAAAATAGATGGCATCATGAGGGAGGAAAATTATGTGGATATATTGAAGCAACATCAAAACATCAGTCAGAAAGTTAAAGCTTGGTCGCAAATGGGTCTTCCAACTGGACAATGACCCTAAGCATACTTCCAAAGTTGTGGCAAAATGGCTTAAGGACAACAAAGTCAAGGTATTGGAGTGGCCATCACAAAGCCCTGACCTCAATCCTATAGAAAATTTGTGGGCAGAACTGAAAAAGCGTGTGCGAGCAAGGAGGCCTACAAACCTGACTCAGTTACATCAGCTCTGTCAGGAGGAATGGGCCGAAATTCACCCAACTTATTGTGGGAAGCTTGTGGAAGGCTACCTGAAAGGTTTGTTAAACAATTTAAAGGCAACGCTACAAAATACTACTTGAGTGCATGTAAACTTCTGACCCACTGGGAATGTGATGAAAGAAACTAAAGCTGAAATAAATAATTCTCTACTATTTATGAAATTTCACATTCTTAAAATAAAGTGGTGATTCCTAACAGGGAATTTTTACTTGGATTAAATGTCAGGAATTGTGAAAAACGGAGTTGAAATTGATTTGGCTAAGGTGTACGTAAACTTCCGACTTCAACTGTATATCAGACTTGTGGATAGATGGATTCTTAGATGGAGGCCTTGACTTTACTAACACCCACACATTGTAATAAACAAAATCTGTTTCAAACACAAATCATCAAGCTATCGAGGACATACACTGAGCCTCTATGGTCTGAACAAGATCAATGGTGTGTGTGTTTACCTTGTTGAGGTAGCGTTCGTTCATGGCCTTGGCTATGTGTCTGATCTCGCAGCGCTGGTCAGCATCCCTCTTCTTCTCGTTGAGCTTCTCAGCCAGGGTTTCCAGCTCTGTCAGGGCCATCTGTAGGTGTAGCCTGTCACTGTGGCCTACTGGGGTGTTTTTCAACATGTCCTGCCATAAAGCGTGGAGAGATGACACATTCAGAGCATTACATAGCACAGATCACAACCAGAGCTTCTCTACAGTGGCATAGCATCGGTTGAAAACGATTCAGATTCCTTCAGACAACCATTGGGCTCATAACAACTATGAGTGAGGATAAAAATGTGAAGTGCCCAGAGACCAGAAGCAGAAATACTTTCCCCCAAGAGTACACACACCACACAGTGTAGTGCATTTTTAACAACACAGCTCTTTGGTTATTGAGTACGTGGCTCCCTCTGCTGGTGAATCTATGCAATATTTTTCGGAGGGCAGTGTGGACGCTTGAGGGAAATCGTTACCTGCAGCAGCAGAATGAACTGAGGGAATCTCTGGATGGGCTTCATCATGAGCCCGTAGAGAGTGACCCGGTCACTGCTGGTATCCTGACGATGCTGTGGAGAAAAAAAGGAGGACAATCAACGATTACTGATTGATGCACTGCAGGACAATCCAGTACACAACCACAAACTATTTTAGTTCAGTGTGAAATCAACCCCTGGTCCCATGTTAAGGGTAGAGCCAGAGATGCATATTCTGCACAGCTGTATTGTCACAGGAGCATACTTTTGATTTATTTGAACAGCAGCGCTCTCTGACTGACCTTGAGGAAGTCCAGGAAGCTGGGTTTGGAGGCACACGTCTTCCTGACCACCGCCATGGCCGTGCTGAAGTTGTTCACAAACTCACAGTAGGCGTCCAGCACCATGGACTTGGAGAACTGGGAACCAGATATGTAAAGAGAGACAGAGAGGGGAGAGAACAAGCCATCAACACCTCATAGTCCAACACAATCAATCAGGAATGGAATCATCCTGGATCCTGGGCCCAAAATAAACTGTTAGCTAGAGACATCAGGGTGGAGCACTTCCTCCAAGAACCCAGCGCAGCTGTGTGTGTGTAGGCATGGGACTAATTCCTTTACAATGAGGCAATTTGTAAAAACACTGAGTCATGGGAAACTTGCATTATAGCTTCAGTCAGTGTTGTGCTAAATGGTGAAGCCCAGTGCAGGACATGGCGTGAGGATATTTTCAGTCCCACTAGTTTTAACCAATTGACCACTATTAAATACTCTTCCAGCCTTTAATTTTAAAAGTAGAATATTAGGAATTGAATCCTTCCAATGTACCGCAGCACAGGATTCACTTGCTCACCAACCCACCGAGGCAACAAAGACGTCCCCAATCATTTCCAGACTGTCCCACTCGGCCACGCGGCATGCCAGGGCGATCTGGAACAGGGCGTGGCACTGGAGAATCTCCCGAATACGATAGAACGTCATCTTGAGCTTCCTGTCGCTTAGCAACCTGGGCTCAATCTCTGAAAGTGGCTTTTCATATTGCTAATAAGAGAGGATAAGGATGTGGGTGGTGGGAACTCTTTTCCTTGAAGAAATCACTGTAAAGTTATATGAAATGTATCAAGTGAAATTAACTTGCCTCTAAAATACGCTTCAGTGCATCCAGATAGGTCTTCTCACTCTCTAATATGGAGCCCAGTATACACCTCCTCACCACCTGTTGTTGTGAGAGGCCCTCAGGGACGGGACTGAGCACTGGCTCCACGTTGAAGCATTCCACCTCGATGAAAAGCTCTGACTCCTCATCCTCAAAACAGGTCGACTTCCTCTCTGAGACACACAGGAGAGACGTGGTCAACTCAAAATCAGATCAGCATAACCCGGAAGGTTTACTACACATTGTTAGTGGATGAATTCCCCTTTACAATTTTAAGTGCTTGCAATTCATCACAGATAATTAACTGACTAATGTGCACAAAAAGGAAAAAAAGTCCATGTTCTGCTCTTACTCTTACCATGACCGTGGGTTTTGGTCTTGATGAACGACCGTCCTCTTTTCACCGCTGCTTTGGTCTTCTCCAGGCCGTCTTTGGTCCCGTCTCTCGCTGCCTTCACCAGCTTTTGCATCTTCAGGTACATCAACAACAGTAAATAGCCCACCATCACAGTCAATATGATACTGAAGCTTTAAGGGAGGAGCCGTGTTAGGAGAAAAAGGGAAGATGGCAGATCATGTAAATACAGGAACAGGATAACCGGGTGGACCAGAGCAAGACAGCAACTGTGACAGCAGCTGAACTGAGTCAATCTGAACGAAAGGATTCTCACAAATGCATAAGGGCACGAAGAGACAAGTACTTAACTGTAAATAAGGAATGGGAGTAGTTTCGAGGCACTTTGATTATCTAGGGTAGGGTCAAAGAAGATCTATCTAGACTGCCACGGTCTGCTGAAAAGTATACATTTGGAGTAAAACTATATTTTTTTCATAGATTTGTTTGAAAGTGTTCTGTATTATCATTAGCCAATGCGTGGACGGAGATGACCAAGTACGCACCTCCTGTCTAGGCCTACACACAACTCAGCTGCACTGGTGTCTCAGTCTGCTGTAGAACTAAAGGAAATGTCACTGAAGGGGATGCATAGTTGCCATAACATTCCACACAGTTAGTGGCACAGGGCGATGCAGTAGACAAACCCACCACCAGACATAAGAGCAGGATGAAGAGAAACCAGTTCGGAGTCAGTCGGTGAGAGACACAGTGAGGGAGGTCGGGGTTAAGGATGCCGAGGAGGCTTGAACCCTAACCCTTGTCTAGAGGGCAGGGTGACGACACACACCGACCAGTACGATGGCATTTACCTTCTGCTCGTGTTTCTGTTTAATCTGCTGCAGCTCTACCGTTCCCACTGTATTTGCCATAAGAGCTTTCATCTTTTTCTCATAGTGTTCTTTCAAGCGTGTCAGATCTTGAGAAAGCTAAACGAAAGCAGAGCAATTTGAAGCGTTACCAGGCCGTTCATTTGAATGTGCTCAGCCAGAGAAGATCGTGCCCTCACACCAACCCGCCCACTCTCACCTCAGCTAAGGCCTTGCCTCCTTACTCCTATTTTGTCTACCACCCCAGATAGTCATCTTAACGGGGCCTATTTCTCCTAAAGAAGCCAAGCAGTCACTTTGTGCAGCCAGCTGAGTAATAACTGTGGGATTTCCCTGGAAAGACCTCTGGGCTGAAAAAACAAGCGGGCCATTCACTTCAAACCAAATACACAAATTAACTGTATATTATCAGGAACATAGTAATAACGTGGCAAGAATAAGCCTATGGTGTATTTACATTAGCTCAAGTAGTGATCATTTGAAATATGCTTAAATCTCCTGTTTAACTGGATATGATCTTTCATTAGATATTCATTGTGTCCCAGTGATTCTACTTCCTCATCTGTTCAAGATGCCGATATAAACTACCCTTCTTTAGCTTCTCTTTCTGTGGTGTCCATCTGCACCTTGTGCATCTCCTGGTGAATCAAGATAATACACAGAACCTTCCTATTCTCTCTCAATCTTCTACTCCCTATAGAATATAGCCCTTTCTTTAGTATATTACTGTATATTCCCCCTCCTGTCCTCAATTTCTTGTATCCAAATTCCAACTCTTCTCAACCCCTCTCCAGCCTTCTCCCTCCACAGACAGACAGGTCTGTAGACAGCGGGAGGGTAAGGTGCTTAGTTTACATACATGGGTGGTCTTCCTCTGCGGTGGCTTCCCTCTCATGAAGGCATCAGGCAGGCCATTCTCCCCGTGGCCCTCTTCGTCACTCTGCTCGTCGTAGCTCTCAAACTCGCTGGAGCTCCAACCGTTGTCCAGGGAGCTGCCACAGCCCTCCTCTCCAAACTCCACATCGTCATAGATCATCTCATCTGGCTCTGGGGGGGGGGGGGGGGGGGGGGGGTTAAAACCAAGGGGAACAGCATAAAAATCAAGGTGAAATATATTATTCAACTGCAATATTACACTTTGTGTTCATGTACAGTAAGTTCGCATGATCATAATCAGATCAAAAGTCCTTGGCACGAATAACAAATTCTATATGGCAGTTCTAGGGCATCAACTGAACATATCAAACTGTGTTAGGCTTAGGGGCACATGACATTAATCTGATGAATAATTCCAGCACATTATGTTTAGAAATGCAAAAGAGTTAAAAAAGACTATGCAGAAGTACTCAGACACTGTGGCAAAAGGGAAATGACAGGACACTGAAAGAAGGATAAAAGGAGCACAGAAGGAATGCTGCACTAACCTGTAGTTGAATCGGAGTTCTCTCTGGGCACGTCATCATAAATTACTTCATCTGGATCTAAAATGACAAAGCAACCATGTTCGAATGAATTAAAAAAGGTCTCAACGTGCAACAAATCTTCCCACAATGGACAAAATACAGTTTCAGGGAACTGAGGAGAAGCAAGACCACAAGGGCACGGTTCCTCAAAAGGAGCTAGAGGAAGGAAGGAAGGAAGGAAGGAAGGGTCTGGCGTTTCATTTGAGAGAAAAAAAAAAGAGAAACCTGAATACTGCATTGTGCATGGGACTTTGTGGTAGACTCAGGATGCACTGAAAACCTTAATGCCTGTCCTGCGGTGTTCTAAGCTGGCCAAAAAGTATGCATCATTGTTACCACAATTCTGTAGTAAATACTAGGTAAACAAACAGGACAGAAAATGGCAGGAAATGACATTTCTCATTGGTAGCTAAATGAGAAGAGAATGAGTACTTACTTTCCATCCAGGCTGTGTTTGCAGGGTCCGACACCCATTTGGACAATGCATCCTCCTCTCTGATGGCAGGATACTCTTCACTGAAGACACTTGAATGAAAAGAGAAATTAGAACCATCTGCTATTCCAATGCAAATAACCAAGATGCCACATAATCTCAAATTCTGGCAGATCAACTAGATGACATAAAGCAGTTCAGTAAAGAAATAGCCTGACAGGAGAGTCACTCACCTGTCTACAGAAGTGTTGCATGTCCCCACCACAGTAACTGAAGGGAGAGAGCGAGAGAGACAACAGTAAGGAACTTGGACTACTCCTTCAATAAATAAAAACATGACCTAAAATGTGCAGTTTGCAATAAACCTCATGTACCACCAGGGGGCAGCCACCACTGAAACTAACCTTGTATCAAAGAGCTAAAAAAAGATACTTCAGATTACATTGCTCATTCTAAAAACTGCAATGATGAACTGCTATATTATATTAACGATAGGCCTACGTTTCAGAATACTTCTTACAGAACAACCTTACAGTACATTGGAACAATCAATCAATGTATTGGCATTTTAACTCCAGAATATACCCTTTAAAATACTTTAAAAAAAAACACTCCAAATGTCTTAGCATTTTTCACAGGAGTGACTCTGATATGTTGGCTAGCTTAAATTACACTGCAATTTTCCCCCAGACTGGCCAAGCCACGAATTTGAAAAGTGCTACTGTAACATTGAGAGAAAACAGGAAAATCCTCAAACGCCAACACAGAATTTAGTGGGTGGCTAAATTTAGCCCCCACTTCCTTGTGGCAAGGCTTTAGGAAAAAAGGAATGCGACGGAGAAAGCAGAGGGAAAATGAGTTGGGAGTACAGAGCATGCAGGTGCCATAGACTCTCATCCCAAAGTCAGTAGGGGAGAGGACAGGGAATTCCTCCATAGGAAAAGGAAGTCAAAGTTTGTCAAACAGTCATGCCCACCACATTTTTCAGTGCTCGGTTCAGTGTAGAAACAATCTATAAAATAGATTACATCATGATATTCTGAAGTTTGCGACATGAATGCAGAACAGAGTAGAAAGAATAAAAGGGGAACGTCTGTTCAAATCCTTCTACAGGTTTCCACTCTGGGTGGGTTCTTCCTTTACCATCCTCGTCCACAGAGAAGTGTCGGATGATGATGGGCGTGGTGTAGGCTGGCGTGATGAGGGGCACGCCAGAGGGGGTGGCGTATCCACAGGGCACAGGCACAGAGTAACCCGGGGGGACACAGGGGGGGCTGGTGGGGGAAACATCCTGTCCCTCCCCCTCTCCTCCCACCCTCTCAACCGGTGAGGAAGAGGAAGGGGAAAGCCCATGCTGCTGCTCCAGCTGCTGTAGTTGGACGGGGGTGATGTCAATCACAGAGTAGGGGTCGACTTTCTTCTGGGAGGTGGTCCTGGGGTTGGCTGGAGGAGGGTCGTCGCTGGACACTTCCTTATCTACAATGGAAATGTAATACAGACTTGTTAGCCCCAAATGAGCCCCATCAATACAACACAGCTACAGGATGCTCTGAATGTGCTGGAACTAGTTTGGTACTGGATTACTTTGCAGTTCCGAAATACTTAAAAGGTAGTGCCATAACATTTCAAAAGAGCAATTTGGTTAAGTGAATAAGCACTCCAACTTTCGATCATTGGCAAACAGTGAAGAAGAATACGGACTGTGATTTACAGCAAATTTTCTTAATACTCCAATCTGCTTGGCTCAGACAGAGAGACCGCTGTGTGTTTACGGTCCCGCAGCGAGAGAGAGCGAGGCCTCGTCTCAGGGCCTGGAGTCAGAAGAGATGAATAACCCACTAGAACACACTACAGCTAGATAGTCTAGCGGTTAAGAGTGTTGGGCCAGTAACCAAGCGGTTACTGGTTTGAATCCCCGAGCCGGCAAGGTGGTGAAATCTGCTGTTCTGCCCCTGAGCAAGGTAGTTAACCTCCAACAACTGCTCCCTGGGTGCCGATGATGTTGATTAAGGCAGCCCCCCGCACCTCTCTGATTCAGAGGGGTTGGGTTAAATGCAGAAGACACATTTCAGTTGAATGTATTCAGTTGTGCAACTGACTAAGTTTCCCCTTTTTGATTCCAGGTATGACCCTATTGGGTTACATGTAGAACTTTTCCCCCAGAAGCTTCTACATGGAACCCAAACGGGTTGACCAATCGGGACAGCCGAAGAACCTTTTTGGAACCCTTTTTTTCCTAAGAGTGTACAGATAGATATGCTGAAGGGCAAACACTACAGAACAGCCAATAGAGGGGCCTGGACTATGAATTGGACTGGGCTGTAAGTGTCAGAGGGGGAGAGACATAGGAACTTGGGCTATGACTGCTAGAGAGAGGCAAGAGCATGGAATGTATGTGTTAGCAAGAGGATGAGCTAGAGAGCGCAGTAGTATCCTGCTGGTGTCAAACTGTGTGTGGGTCCTTTAACTCAGTTGGTAGAGAGCATGGCGCTTGTAACACCAGCGTAGTGGGTTCGATTCCCGGGACCACCCATACGTAAAAATGAATGACTAAGTCGCTTTAGATAAAAAGAGTCTAAATGGCATATATTATTTTAATGAATTCCAGGAGTCACCCTGCACCATGCAGCCAGCGATACCAGGCGTCAGGAGAGAGACGGGCGGTGCTATGCTATCGTCTATCCCTGCCTGACATGGAGCATGTACCAGAATGAGGTTATATAACGTGGAGGCAATAGTCACAACATGCGCTGATGGATTGCATGACACCCTCTACTGTACAGCAATGATATGCTTGTGGAGGTACATTATGTGTATATCAGGACTACGGCGAGACAAAAGAGAGCCCATCTTCAGATCTCCAGGTGCTAAAGAGGAACACTGAACGGTTGTTTCCACTAACCAGAGTCTGTTCCTACAGGACAGGAGTCCTCTGAAGATGGAGGAGGGGGTAGGTCACTGTCTGTGTCAGCTGGGACTGGGACTGCTGAAGCCTTTTCCCCTTCTGCTGCAGCCACAGCTGCTGTGTCTGTTGTGGTCACGGTAGCTGGAACTGGAAGTGATGCGGCAACTGTAGCAGTAGTTGTGTCCACAGTCGCGGTCGCTGCTGGGGGGTCTGGGTTTGAGTGCTGCCCCTCTAGGTGGGGTTCGGGGTCTGCTCCTTCTGGCTCTGGGTGGGGGGCCACACCATTGGCCTGGGCCCCGTAGTCAGGGGCCAGAGGGGCGGGGGACGGCCGGTCTGCCTCAGGGACCTCATCCCCACTGTCGTCAAATTCAAACTGCTCCCCCTCTTCTTCATCCGCATAGGGCACATCGTCCACCAACACTAAGCACAGAGAGGAGGGAGGGGGAGAGTCAGATAAATACAGCTACCGTATAAAGTGCCTTCAGAAAGTATTCATACCCCTGGACTTTTTCCACATTTTGTTGTGTAATAAAGTGGGATTAAAAAAGAATTACGATCGACACAAAATACTCTGTACTATTAATACAAAATTAAAAAAGACTAATATAATCTTGATTAGATAAATATTCAACCCCTTGAGTCAATACATGTTAGAATCACCGTCGGCAGCGATTACAGCTGTGAGTCTTTCTGCGTAAATCTAAGAGCTTTGCACACCTGGATTGTGCAGCATTTGCCCATTTATTATTTTAAACATTTTTCAAGCCCTGTCAAACTGGCTGTTGATCATTGCTAGACAACCATTTTTCAGGCCTTGCCATAGTTTTTACATAAATCTGCTTGAAAATCTAACTCGGCCACTGAAGAGCATTCACTGTCTTCTTGGTAAGTAACTCCTGTATAGATTTAGCCTTGTGTTATGTCATTGTCCATTTTTGTATCCTGAAATAAAAAATAAAAAAAAATATATAAAAAATAAAAACTCTCCAGTCCGATTACAAGCATACCCATAACATGATGCAGCCACCACGTCGCTTGAAAATATGGAGAGTGGTACTCAGTAATGTGTTGTATTGAATTTGCCCCAAACATAACACTTTGTATTCAGGACAAAACATGTTTTGCAGTATTAGTTTAGCACCTTGTTGAAAACAGAATGCATGTTCTGGAATTCTGTACAAGCTTCCTTTTCATTCTGTCAGTTAGGTTAGTATTGTGGAGTAACTATAATGTTGTTGACACAGCCTCAGTTTTCTACTATCACAGCCATTAAACTAACTGTTTTAAAGTCACCATTGTCCTCAAGGTGAAATCCCTGAGCGATATCCTTCCTCTTCGGCAACCGAGTTAGGAAGGACTCCTGCATCTTTGTAGTGACTGGGTGTATTGACACCATCCAAATTGTAATTTATAACTTCACCATGCTCAAAGGATTATTCAATGTCTGCTCGTTTTATTTTTACCCATCTACCAATAGATGCCGTTCTTTGCCATGCATTGTAAAACCTCCCTGGTCTTTGTGGTTGAATCCGTGTTTGAAATTCACTTCTCGACTGAGGGACATTACAGATAATTGTGTGTGTGGGGTACAGAGATGAGGTAGTCATTCAAAAATCATGTTAAAATGATTATTTCACACAGAGTGAGGATACGCAATTTATTATGTGACCTGTTAAGCACATTTTTACTCCTGGACTTGTTAAGGCTTGCCATTAAAAAGAGGGGTTTAGTGCTTAATTAATGACTGAAGACATTTTAGATTTTCATTTTTAATTAATTTGTAAGCATTTTGAAAATTTCAGGCTGTAACAACAAATGTGGAAAAGGAATGAGAGAACATGAGACACATGGAAGTAGAACAATTTAAGTGTAATAATTACGCTCAAAGAGCGTCACAAGCTCAAAACATAGTACCAAGTTAAATATAAATCACTCCACCAAATGCAGGTTTGTAATTAGCAAAAGGGTGGGTCTGTTTTCAATATAACTCTGGCTAAATTATATACTAAAATCAAACTCATTAAAAAAAAAAAACAGGAAGTTTAATATAATTGCTCCAATTCAATCCAAACGTAATGTAAGACAACTACTAGTACTTGCATTACAATGTTGACAGCAAATTATTAATTTAGTCAATGAACTAACATTTGGGTATTGATCCAAGAGAACATCAGATATCAGCCTAAAAACAAGCCCTGCAAGTTAAAGTTGAACATTAGAGGTTGTGCACAATACTTAAAAAGGTATTGCTAAAACAAACTAATGAGAGAGTAAAATAACATTTACCTGCTACTTTCTGTTCAAAGAAACCAATGACTAACTTTGACACACAGGAGGCAAATAACAAATTCTTCCCACAATGCAATTAGGAGAACAGGAAACAGAGTTGTCACACCCCCAGTGACCAGGAAAACCAGTCTTTCCCATTCTTGCTAGGCTGTATCTCAGCAGTCCAAAACAGCTTCCTCTCCTTTCAGATCGGTGTGGATAAAGAAATGGAAATGAGGAACGGAAGACACTTTATACTATTGAGATGTAGCACTTGTGTTCCAGAACAGGCCTAGGCATCCCTGTATGAACAGGGCCCGACTCAGCTACAATAGTATGAGGGTGAACTCTAGGCCGTCAATGTAAATAAAAATGTGTTCTTAACCGACTTGTCTAGTTAAATAAAACTGAAGGAATGCACAGTCTATAAAAAAACACTATGGAGATGTGGCTTTCTCTCTCTCTCTGACGTAAACTGCTGAGGGTGTATATGGAACGTTAATGTCATTGTAGACCTCATTCAGAGGAGTACTCTTAAAGTGACATGGTGTTTTGGGTTAGGGGCTCTCTATACAGTTTATTGTTCTTTTCACTGCTAAGGTATAGGAGGTTCCATTGTGTGTTGGGTTAGTCACAGGAGGTTTGTTCAACTGAACATGTGACAGATTGAGGACACTGACTGACACCAATTGTAAGGCGTAGAAGAAGAAAAAATATATAATATAAAAAAAATTGCTCAAATGAAATCTCGACAGGCATTGTAATAGCACATCTCTGGTACTTCTGGCAGCGGACGGGAGAGGACCTGACATACTGAACAAAGAAGGTGAAGTAGGACAGATAAAGAGGAAGGGGTGTACAGGGTTGATGAAAAGGTGGTAACGTGTGAAGAGAAAAAGACAACATCAAAATGCCTGCAGGAATGCTGGCAAAGGAGTCACAGGTGACATAACTCATCTGGTGGAATAGATGAAAGGAATGCTCTGTATTAAGCCCATTCAAACTTCCCTTTCTCTCAAGAGTAAGTCCATGGACTTCCTATTGGCTCCAGAGTCCTATACCACAGTTCCCCTATGGGAGGCGGTAGCTCCAGTTGAGGTCACAACCCCATCTGAAACTGCTACCTTACCTCCCTGGTCCGGGCTGAGTTTCTAACAGAAACCAGGCACGCCTCTGCTCTTAAAACATACCACAGATTCCTCATGTGACTCAGTCCCAGTACAAACACTACTGTCCTATCAGGATTCAGGCTTCCTCATGACTAGGTTAACCTACAAGGTGAACTCTCATATCCTGACTGTTCCTGCTAAGTGTGAAAAATGTCTGTCCCAATTTCCTGAATGACCAAATCAGAGGTTACAACTCTTAAATTTACCACTTTACATTTTTATATGAGAAGATTTCCTACTCAGCTTTCTCAGTATAGGCCTATACCGTTTTCCTCTTGACCCTCATTTATATCAGTTATGTTTCCCCATCCTGGCTAAGTACTTCCTGTTTGACTGAGCTGACGTTTACAAGCCGTTACAACGAACACTGGTTAATATAAACTTAGCCTGAGTAAGTAAGGTTAGAGGTTAGGCCCACTAACAGTCAACCACATCACTTACACAACTCATTAGTTACTAACCCCGCAGGACTAAACTACCCGTTAAATAAGTCCTTCCCCAAAGTGGTTCTGATACACTACACAGACCAACGTCTGAGACCCAAAAGCTTTGAAGTTCCACAGCACGATGACCCCTCTAGTCCAAATCACCATTATGATTGACAGTTCGGTGTTATGATAATGGCCCATGACTAACGCTATGGGCTCTAACTGTGACCCCTGACCTTTATGCACACCCCGAAACTAAAACTTCAGTGAAAGCGCTAGAACAGAACATTAGGAGAGAAAAGCTAGAAAGAGATGTTATCAGCCGTTTCCATCCGTGGTAATGAACAGCTGTGTTGGACCAGTTAGACAGATAAGGAAAGAAACTAGCCGCTGCTGAAGAAGTCTGTATCACTGCTAAGCCATGGGATGAATATTCATTCTAACATTCTTCATGTCTACTCTCTGAAGCACAGGCAGGGCCAAGTAAAGCAGAGCTGGATGTGATGTAAGAGGGATTGTATAAAAACTTGAACAGATGATTCACATCAATTGCCCATTCAATAATTTGGTCGCAATCGAGTGTGGATGATGAAGCTATAGACAGTTGGCTCTGTGAGAATGTGCGTGCCTGCAGTCTTCTCAATGGTCTCTAGTCAGCACACACACACACACACTAGGCCTGTCCCCAGCACCCATTGTCAATTCATAACCACAATATGGATTCTGTTCCTGTGCCTCCCCTCCTCTTCCGTCTGCCACACTGCTCTGCTCAATGAGTCATTGGCTTACGATGTGCTCCAGCATCGCCACGGCAACAAGGCAACTGGCTGCCCAGAGGGATTTATCTGGCCTGTTCTTTTCCGAGGTGTGTGTGTGTGTGTGTGTGTGTGTGTGTGTGTGTGTGTGTGTGTGTGTGTGTGTGTGTGTGTGTGTGTGTGTGTGTGTGTACGCGCGCGCGCACACACACACACACACACACGTGATGCTGCAGTATTCAGCCCGGGCTAGGATACTGACGCACATTGTCTGCTCTTCGCAGTCGTGGCACATTTCTCCTCCTCCTCACTCCTTCGTTCCGTGGCCCACGAGCTCCAGAGCAGCGGAGGAGGAGAGGAATGTGTTGTTTGCACACTCTGCTATGTCCATCCTGAAAGGCACTCTGGGAGCTGAGCTGACCATCAGTGTGTCCGCCAAAACAGACGTTTCAAACCTATTGCTTCATCAACACGACCAGAATAAATCCACAGAATACCTAGATGACCATCACCATGAGCTGAAACACCCTTTGAGGACCTGTTAGTTAATGTTGCTAAAACATTACAATACAGACTGCACTTGCTGTTACAATTTTTTATTATTCTTTTTTTTTTTTAAATAAAAAGATACCATCTCAGGACAATGAGCTACATCCACCACTACGTGATCTAAAGCATGTGGACACCTGCTCATCGAACATCTCATCCCAAAATGAATATGGAGTTGGTCCCCCTTTGCTGCTATAGGCTTTCCACTAGATGTTGGGACATTGCTGCGGGGACTTGCTTCCATACAGCCACAAGAGCATTAGTGAGGTGTCGGGCACTGATGTTGGGTGATTAGGCCTGGCTCGCTGTCGGCATTCAATTTTCATCGGAAGGTGTTCGAAGTGGTTGAGGTCAGGGCTGTGCAGGCCAGTCAAGTTCTTCCATACCAATCTCGACAAACCATTTCTGTATGAATCTCGCTTTGTGCACGGGGGCATTGTCATGCTGAAACAAGGAAAGGGCCTTCCCCAAACTGTTGCCACAAAGTTGGATGTACAGAATCATTTAGAATGTCATTGTCTGCAGTAGCGTTAAGATTTCCCTTCACTGGAACTGAGGGGCCCAGGCCGAACGTGAAAAACAGCAAGACCATTATTCCTCCTCCACTAAACTTTACAGTTGGCACTACGCATTGGGGCAGGTAGCGTTCTCCTGGCATCTGCCAAACCCAGATTCGTCTGTCGGACTGCCAGATGGTGGTGAAGCGTGATTCCTCACTCCAGAGAACACGTTTCCACTGCTCCAGAGTCCAATGGTGGCGAGCTTTACACCACTCCAGCTGACACTTGGCAATCTTAGACTAGTGTGCGGATGCTCGGCCATGGAAACCCATTTCATGAAGCTCCCAACGAACAGTTCTTGTGCTGAAGTTGCTTCCAGGGGCAGTGAGTGTTGCAACCGAGGACAGACGATTTTTCGTCAATCGGCGGTCCCATTCTGTGAGCTTGTGTGGCTTACCACTTCACGGCTGAGCCTTCATTGCTCCTAGGTGTTTCCACTTCACAATAACAGCACTTACAGTTGATCGGGGCAGCTGTAGCAGGGCCAAAATTTAACAGACTGACTAGTTGGAAAGGTGGCATCCCATGAAGTCAGAGCTCATCAGTAAGGCCATTCTACTGCCAATGTTTGTCTATGGAGACTGCATGGCTGTGTGCGAGATTTTATAAACCGGTCAGCAATGGGTGTTGCTGAAATAGCCGAATTCACTAATTTGAAGGAGTGTCCACATACTTTTGTGTGCATGCATATACACAAGTAGCTGTCGACAGGTCTGGGTAGCAGCATGTGTTCTCATTGGCTACGGGGGGGGGGGGGATTTAGATGCGCTGGGAGAGATTGAGTCAGAGAGGAGGCGGATGTTGGCATTACTTACTTTCAGGAGGTGGGGGAGGGAAGTCTTCCACGATGTCCATACTGAGTGCTGTTTTCTGGGCATACAGGTTCACTCAGCAG
Organism: Salmo trutta; assembly: GCF_901001165.1. Taxonomy (NCBI): domain Eukaryota; kingdom Metazoa; phylum Chordata; class Actinopteri; order Salmoniformes; family Salmonidae; genus Salmo; species Salmo trutta. The sequence continues at coordinate 34,227,663 of NC_042981.1, forward strand.
CCTGGTGGTAGTGGTAGTCCTCTACATCAACATATTTCCCTGGAGGAAACCGACATATGGAATGTTAAGTGGACAGTACCATAACGTGCCATCTTATTCAATTAGCTAAGCAAAGACAAAAATGTTTCCATGCATCATCTGCAGCAGTTTTTCCCCGAGCTTTATGGCCAAGTTATAGCCTAACTAGACTTTTGCCTGGTAAGGTCACCTGGTATACAAGAACATGAGTATTAAAAATGTCAAAAGATGGCATGTAATATGATACACAGTTATGAAAGTAGCTTAGCACTGATAAATCATTACTGTGGCATTTGGCACTGCATTACCCACAGCCGATGGTAAACCAACCAACCACACTCTGTTTATTCCATGTTAGTCACACCAGAAGGGTAGGGGAACAGTGGAGCATTGTGGTCTTGGCTCTTTTGTCTGAGCATCTAATGCTGACAAAATTAAAAACAACATCAAGACACAAAACGTCCTCTCGCCCCACGTGTTAATGTGTAAACAAACAGTTAATATGGTGTGTGTGTGTGTGTCAGAGCAGGGTTATTGTATCCACTGACACCATTACGGTCAGTGACTAAGTAAACATGGTGGAGCTGGAAGCTTCACACCATGGGAAAGGAGAAGGGAAACCCTGGGAGTTAATCATTAGTAATGATTGGTGATGGTTTTCCTTCTCCAGTGTGTGTGTGTTCAATATCGCTTCACTCAGGCGTCAACGCTGCTCAAGCACTTTGTAACCTGTTGATTGATTTAGAGCGAGTCAGTAATCTCCTACTGTAGCTTTAACTCCCCCTGATCACTCATGTATGTCCTTATTTTCCAAATAACCAGGAAGGGGTTAACAGCTACGAGGTTCAACTCTACTGAACATCTGATAACAGCTGTCCAAATTGGGATGTCTAAATTTAGCAGTTGTTTTCATTGTTTGAAAGCCACATTTCACCAAGAAAAACTAGGCCAATTTAGTCTTCAAATAAGTTCCTTTTTTGTTGATGGGAGTAAAGCTGGAAATTATTTATTGTGGACAGCTGTTGTCAAATCAAGATGTTCAGAATTTAAGTCAATGTAGTTCACTAACTCTAGCTCAAAATTATTTCCTAATAAACTTCTGCATGTACAGTACTGTAAGCCGATCACTTTTACACATTTTACAGCATTTCTGATCTCAATACCTTATAACCTGTAAAAGGCCTAACACAGAGGGGCACAGGGTAGGGACAGGTATGCAAGGTAGAGGTAAAGGTGAGGGTGGGGTTAACAGAGGGCTCACTTTTCACTGGGGGGGTGACAAATGCATGCTAAAACAGGAAACACAGACCTGCACAGACATGAGACTAGAGAGCGCATTCTTCCATTCCATTCTTCCATTCTTCCACTAACATTTTGTTAAATAGATGATTGGACACATGGATGACTCCAACAAAATGAGCTTCAAGTTTAGGTTGGAAAGTAGGTCAAGTCCTTATGTCATTGTCTACTTCCTTCAAAAGAGACTAAAAATGTCAGTCTATCCTCAAGGGTGGATGATATAGCAATGATGTCATTCCATAGAGTAAGAGGACCCTTGCAGAGTTCTAGTGTGTTACATACTATTCAGACATTCTGCTCTCCAATTAAATTCACACCATAATAAGACAAGCTTACAATACAGTACAAGCATCTGTGAATAAGACTGCTCTATTCCAATGCTGCCAACAAGAGCCAAAACATATACCACTTAGAGACTCAAATCTTGTTTTGTCTAGCTCCCCTGCCTCTTTGTCCCCACCCAGACAGCAGAGGGTGTGAACAAAACACACAGGACCAGTGTTTTCTTCTGTATTGTATGTCTAAGAGACAGTTAGGTAGAAAATGTTTGTCCTGGAGACAAAATACTTCATAACTGGTCAAAGTTAAAGCTAGACATGACTAACCGGACAGATTTAGACAAGGATAAAAAGTCCTAAAAGGATGGGATACACCCTTAACATGACTGATAAAATGATTCATCATCGCTATCCTCAGGACTACCGTACGAGTTGTGATTGTGACAAGGGAAGGGAGGGAGAGATGGGGGAGGGGGTGAAGAGGAAATACAGCAATCGGGTGCGTTCATCCTCTGGGCTTCCTAAAGAGGAAAGAGAGACATCCATTTGTCAGATATTTCCTAAATTAAATACCTTTAATATGGTTATTCTCATGGGCCATGTCCTATATTTGATTAACGTGACACTTAAATGTAACCCATTGTCTCACTTTTACAGAAGACCTTAAACTCAGGTTACTGTAAACAGTCTTGAGTCCAGACAGACGGCCTTTCTGGAGATTCCTCCATTTACCTCCTGTTGACTCCTACATTTTCTAACCAGCTCTTTTACTTGCTCGGTGGGGAAACAAGACGCACCTCGGCTAAATTACATCCTGCGTGGCCTGTGGCATCTAGGCCGTAACCCCTGGGACCACTTGGCCCACCATAGATTGGGGGGGGGGGGTCCTCTCACATACAGTACCAGTCAAAAAGTTGACACCTACTCAATCGAGGGTCTTTATTTTTACTATTTGCTACATTGTAGAATAATAGTGAAGACCTCAAACTATGAAAAAAAACATGTAATCATGTAGTAACCAAAAAAAATAAGTGTTAAAATCTAAAAATATTTGAGATTCTCTAAAGTAGCCACCATTTGCCTTGATGACAGCTTTCTTGGCATTCTCTCAATCAGTTGCATTCCAGGTGACTACCTCATGCATTTCAATTAACAGGTGTGCCTTGTTAATTTGTGGAATGTACTTCCTTCGTTTAAGCCAATGGCAAGAACAGCTCAAATAAGAAAAGAGAAACAGTCCGTCATTACATTAAGATATGAAGGTCAGTCAATCTGGAAAATGTCAAGAACTTTGAACGTTTCTTCAAGTGCAGTCGCAAAAACCATCAAGCGCTATGATGAAACTGGCTCTCATGAGGTCCGCCACAGGAAAGGAAGACCCAGAGTTACCTCTGCTGCAGAAGATACATTCATTAGAGTTACCAGCCTCAGAAATTGCAGCCCAAATAAATGCTTCAGAGTTCAAGTAACAGAAACATCAACTGTTCAGAAGAGACTGCGTAAAAATCAGGCATTCATGGTTGTGGAAAAGAAGCCACTACTAAAGGACACCAATAAAGAAGTGACTTGCTTGGGCCAAGAAACACAAGCAATGGACATTAGACTGGTGGAAATCTGTTCTTTGGTCTGATGAGTCCAAATTGGAGATATTTGGTTCCAACCGACGTGTTTTTGTGAGACACAGAGTAGGTGAACGTGTTTTCCACTGTGAAGCATAGACGAGGTGTGATGGTGCTTTGCTGGTGACAAAGTCTGATTTATTTAGAATTCAAGGCATACTTAACCAGCGTGGCTACCGCAGCATTCTGCAGCGATACGCCATCCCATCTGGTTGCACTCAGTGGGACTATCATTTGTTTTTCAACAGGACAATGACCCAAAACACACCTCCAGGCTGTGTAAGGGCTATTTGACCAAGAAGGAGAGTGATGAGTGCTACATCAGATGACCTGGCCTCCACAATCACCCGACCTCAACCCAATTGAGTTGGGTTGGACAGCATAGTGAAGGAAAAGCAGCCAACATATGTGGGAACTCCTTCAAGACCGTTGAAAAAGCATTCCTCATTAAGCTGGTTGAGAGAATGCCAAGAGTGTGCAAAGCTATCAAGGCAAAGGGTGGCTCAAATATATTTTGATTTGTTTAACTTTTTTTGGTTATTACATATGTGTTATTTCATAGTTGTCTTCACTACTATTCTACAATGTAGAAAATATATATAATAAAAAAACTTGAATGAGTAGGTGTCCAAACTTTTGACTGGTACTGTACATATGAAACTCGCTGTTGGTCTGTCAGCACCCTATACTTACACCACGCCTATTGGAGGCTTCCAAACATTCCTTTAAAGTAGGTCTAGGTGGCGGGCAGGGGGCAGGCAGGGTGGCGGGCAGGCAGGCAGCTGAGCCAAAAAGGGTGAAAAAAAAAGAACAGTCTGATGACAGACTTGACCAAGCATATCATTACAAGTCAGCAACACACAAGTAAACCTCTGGTTAGCCATGCACAGACAGAAAAATAGTAATCTAGGGCCTGCAGTTAATGCTGCTGATTTGTTTCCAGTGTGTTCACAACAAACGTCACTAAAACGAGTCACAACTAGGGCTGTTGTGGTGACCGTATTACCGCCACACCTGCGGTCACGAGTCATGAAGGTAGTCAAATTTCACATGATCGTTTAGTCATGGTAATTAGGCTTCTCCAAGCTCTGATGCTGCTGGTCATTAGTAGTCTACCAAACTTGCTAACTGCCTGGTACTCAGCACTCTAATGTCCCTCTAATCCCTCTGACATCAATGCAAGTATTCAAAAATCTAAACAAACACTTCATGAGAGCCCATGAGCTCATGTTGTGCAACATTTCTATGGGCCATGTAATTGTGTGAGAAAAGAGTGATGGCCGCTAATAAAAAGAGGATTCCATCAGCGTTCTATAGGCTAGGCCTACTATATTTATTTCTAAACTCTCCTAATATTAAGCACATTGCTTCTCTTTACAACAGGAGTATAGCCTACCTGGCTGGCATGAAAATGAACCACTGGAAAAGCGTCCTCCATTCGCTATTTAATCTGTTGGGGATAGGGGGCAGTATTTGCACGGCCGGATAAAAAAACATACCCGATTTAATCTGGTTACTACTCCTGCCCAGTAACTAGAATATGCATATACTTGTTTGATTTGGATAGAAAACACCCTAAAGTTTCTAAAACTGTTTGAATGGTGTCTGTGAGTATAACAGAACTCATATGGCAGGCCAAAACCTGAGAAGATTCCAAACAGTAAGCGCCCTCTCTGACCATTTCTTGGCCTTCTTTGACATCTCTATCCTAAACAAAGGATCTCTGCTGTAATGTGACATTTTCTAACGCTCCCATAGGCTCTCAGAAGGCGCCAGAACGTTGAATGATGACTTTGCAGGCCATGGCTCAAAAACAGTAGCGCATTTGGTAAGTGGTCGATCTGAGAACAATGAGACTGGTGCGCGCGTGCACGAGACGACTCCATGTTTACATTTTCAGTCTTTGAACGAAAACAACGACTCCCGGTCTGAATATTATCGCTTTTTTACGAGAAAAATCGCATAAAAATTGATTTTAAACAGCGTTTGACATGCTTCGAAGTACGGTAATGGAATATTTTGAAATGTTTTGTCACGAAACGCGCCGGGCGCATCATCCTTCTTTACCCTTCGGATAGTGTCTTGAACGCACGAACAAAACGCCGCTATTTGGATATAACTATGGATTATTTGGAAGCAAACCAATATTTGTTATTGAAGTAGAAGTTCTGGGAGTGCATTCTGACGAAGAACAGCAAAGGTAATCCAATTTTTCTTATAGTAAATCTGAGTTTGGTGAGTACCAAAATAGCTAGCCTGTGATGGCCGGGCCATCTACTCAGAATTTTGCAAAATGTGCTTTCACCGAAAAGCTATTTTAAAATCGGACACCGTGATTGCATAAAGGAGTTCTGTATCTATAATTCTTAACTTCTTAGGGCTAGGGGGCAGTATTGAGAATTTTGAAAAAAATATGTGCCCATTTTTAACTGCCTCCTACACCAACTCAGAAGCTAGAATATGCATATTATTATTCAGGTTTGGATAGAAAACACTGAATTTTCTAAAACTGTTTGAATGGTGTCTGTAAGTATAACAGAACTCATATGGCAGTCAAGACCCTGAGACAAATTCTGACAGGAAGCGGATACCTGATGTGTTGAATTACCTTTAAGCCTATGCCATTGAAACACACAGGGGCTTATTAATCGTGGTGCACTTCCTATGGCTTCCACTAGATGTCACCAGTCTTTACAAAGTGTTTTGAGTCTTATACTGTGAGATCTGACCGAACAAGAGCCATGGAACGGTGGTGGCCGATTAGACTCTGGCGTGCGAGTTCATGTTGGGTACTCTCGTTCCAATACGTTTTAAAAGAGAACGCAATCGTCCGCCTTGAATATTATTCATGTTCTGGTTAAAAAAGGCACTAATGATTTATGCTATACAACGTTTGACATGTTTGAACGAACGTAAATATTTTTTTTCCCCCTCGTTCATGAAGTGAAGTCCGGCGGGCATAGATCATGTGCTAACAACACGGAGCTTTTTGGACATAAATTATGAGCTTTTTCGAACAAAACTACATTCGTTATGGACCTGGGATTCCTGGAAGTGACATCTGATGAAGAGAATCAAAGGTAATGGATTATTTACATAGTATTTTCGATTTTAGATCTCTCCAACATGGCGGTTAGTCTGTATCGCAAAGCGTATTTTTCTGGGCGCAGTGCTCAGATTATTGCAAAGTGTGATTTCCCAGTAAGGTTATTTTTAAATCTGGCAAGCCGGTTGCGTTCTATAATTCTTTGAATGACAATATAATATTTTACCAATGTTTTCGAATAGTAATTATTTAATTTGTTGTGCTGACTTGACTGGCGGTTATTGGAGGGAAACGATTTCCTGAACATCAACGCCATAGTAAAACGCTGTTTTTGGATATAAATATGAACTTGATAGAACTAAAAATGCATGTATTGTCTAACATAATGTCCTAGGAGTGTCATCTGATGGAGATTGTCAAAGGTTAGTGCATAATTTTAGCTGGTTTTCTGCTTTTGGTGACGCCTGTCTTTGAATTGACAAAACATTACACACAGCTATTGTCAATGTACTCTCCTAACATAATCTAACTTTATGCTTTCGCCGTAAAGCCTTTTTGAAATCGGACAACGTGGTTAGATTAAGGAGATGTTTATCTTTCAAAGGGTGTAAGATAGTTGTATGTTTGAGAAATTTGAATTATGACATTTAATTGTTTTCAAATTTGGCGCTCTTGATATTTCACCTGTTGTTGATAGGGTGTACCAGGGGTGGCACGCTTGCGTCCCACATAACAATTTTAACCTCTAGGGGCTGTGTTTTTTGTGAACGTTTATCGTGAGTAATTTAGTAAATTCACCGGAAGTGTTCGGTGGGAATGCTAGTCACATGCTAATGTAAAAAGCTGTTTTTTGATATAAATATGAACTTGATTGAACAAAACATGCATGTATTGTATAACATAATGTCCTAGGAGTGTCATCTGATGAAGATCAAAGGTTAGTGCTGCATTTAGCTGTGGTTTTGGTGACATTATATGCTAGCTTGAAAAATGGGTGTCTGATTATTTCTGGCTGGGTACTCTGCTGACATAATCTAATGTTTTGCTTTTGTTGTAAAGCCTTTTTGAAATCGGACAGTGTGGTTAGATAAAGGAGAGTCTTGTCTTTAAAATGGTGTAAAATAGTCATATGTTTGAGAAATTGAAGTAATAGCATTTCTAAGGTATTTGAATATCGCGCCACGGGATTCCACTGGCTGTTGACTAGGGTGGGACGTTTGCCCAGAGAGGTTAAGTGCATAGATGACATGCATTTTTCCCCTGCCCCAATACAGGTCCATTTTAAATCATAACAAAATGTCCCACATTTATCATTTATTCAGATGGGTGACAATATTAGCCTATCACTTGTGAATTATATATTAACACTTGTGAATGATGCCCAGCATAAAAAAACAATGCCTTTTTTTGCTACTTGTTCGAATCATAGCCGCACAGCTCATCAAAACATATAGGCTACATAAGGTTTGTTATCACAACTAAAGTGGCCAAATAACTTCTAAAAAGTAAGTACATTAATCTGCTTTACAAGGGGTGTAGAGCCTAACTGGCATACATAAGCATCGCGACAGTTTCAAGTTTGGGGAAGATCATTTTCACCATAAAAATGCACATTTATAATAAAAGCATTACATACATAATTGCGTTTGCGGTCACTTCTGATAATGGGGTTTTCAGCAAATGGAACATTCACGCTTATAGCCACTACCATGTGCGCATTGCTGCGCTTGTAATGTGAAGAAATAGCCTAACAAACTTTTAAGCTAAAAGTTCTGATATGTTGCGTCAGCCATATAGCATAAAAAAAGGTATGCTAGTGGTTGTATTAATTTGGGATCCATCAAATCACAACTGTCCCAGACTGTTTGGAATATGTATTTCTAACACAGAATAGCTTGGCTTTTGTACTATGGAGGATAATAAATTTACATAGGCTAGTGCTTTTGCTGTTCGTTAGGCCTACTCATCTTATTGGCTGACGAAAAGTAAATGTGGACAGTTCTTCCAATATCTTTTATATGCACCTCGGCATTGGATAAGGACGCGCACAGTTGCGTGCGTCCCCGATGTGTCGGTCTTAACTTGTAGCCAGTGAAAAAGACCAGATCATGTGTCAGAGAGCCGTGTGAGTGAGAGACGCGTCGGATTGCGCAGCACACTCAGGGAGAAGGGCACAACGCAGCACTCCGGGCCACAAAAGGCATGGATTTTTTTTTTTAGGGTGCAGTACGGACACAAAGGGGATGCCGCTGTGAAATTCGAGGCATTATCAAGTGCTTGTCAAATTGTGAATGAGAGACTGTTGGAGTGTGTACAGACTGCTCAAAAACAAAGCAGAACTCATTCCTTTCAACTGACTTTTTTCAAAATCATTAGTCTCATCATGCAGCCTTAAAATGTATTAAAAAAAATCAAAACATATAGCGCAACGTTTGTAGAACTGAAGTTACATTAATAACTCTAAATTATGCATATAGGAGGAATACCTATTTCTTTGTTAAACCGCATGTGGGCACTCCCTCAAATCGTTGGGAGAAAATATTTAGATTTTATTCAGCTTTGTGCAATTGTATTCTTCATACTATAAAATAATGCCGTGGAATTATAAGCAAATCTTGTCTGCTAAATGAACTAGTGTAGCCCACAGCCATTTGGCATAGCCACATTAGGACAACAGAGTATGCTATTCTTTTCTGAAACAGACTACATTTTCTTCATATCATGCTTCTTTAGATCTGTCTAAAATAAAATTATGGACTTATTGCGAAGGTCTAGGCTACATTACATGGATTTGTTAGACTTTTTAAAATGTCTTGTAGGCCATGTGTGGAAGCCAGGCGATGCTAAAATGTGTTTATGTTATTTGGTTGACAATCACCGGCTGGTGAAACTTCGTGACCGCCACAGCCCTAGTCACAACAGTAATAATAAGCATGTTCACAGAAGGGTGAGGAGTTATCACATACATTGACTGCTGCATAATGAAAATCACAATCTACTCTGTAGACTACTTCAAACCAAGACTGCAGCCAGGCGACCAAATTGTGTGTCACTGACAGCTTCTTGTTGCTTGAAGAGTTTGACGCCTCTATAAAACCAAAAAACATCTCAAGCACTTTTAATAACAAGTGGCATTCCACAAATGGTTTGACAGAGTCACAAACAAAACCCAGAGCCAGCTATGGAGCTCACAGCTGCACCAGTAGAGAGCAGAGAGAATCCTCTACATACATGCACACACACACTCTTTTTGCTTCTTGGGCTGGAGCTGTGTGTCATTGTCTCCCATCACCAGCATTACTGTAATCAGTGGTCCATTATACACAAACAGTCCTCTCTGTGAATAGATGGACAGGGGTGACAAAGATACTTGCGCTGGGGAGGACAGTGCCCTGTAGCCTACTAAAATGGCCAGGCACTCTGTCCCTCTCCCCTTTCTGCATTTCAAATCAATTTAAGGGCTTTATTGGCATGGGAAACATATGTTTACATTGCCAAAGCAAGTGAAATAGATAATAAACAATACAAAATGAAACAGTAAACAATATTCAAAAGATCCAAAAGAATAAAAGACACTTCAAAATGTCATGTGTTGTAATGATGTGCAAATAGTTAAAGTACAAAAGGGAAAATAAATAAACATACAGGTTGTATTTGCAATGGTGTTTGTTCTTCACCGTTTGCCCTTTTCTTGTGGCAACAGGTCACATATCTTGCTGCTGTGATTGCTCACCCAATAGATATGGGAGTTTATCAAAATTGGATTTGTTTTCAAATTCTTTGTGGGTCTGTGTAGTCTAAGGGAAATGTGTCTCTAATTTGGTCATACATTTGGCAGGAGGTGAGGAAGTGCAGCTCAGTTTCCACCTCATTTTGTGGGCAGTGTGCACATAGCCGGTATTCTGGAGAGCCAGGTTTGCCTACGGCAGCCTTTCTCAAAAGCAAGGCTATACTCACGGAGTCTGTACATAGTCAAAGCTTTCCTTAAGTTTGGGTCAGTCACAGTGGTCAGGTATTCTGCCACTGTTTACTCTCTGATTAGGGCCAAATAACAAAAAAACAGAGCAAACTAGAATGCTAATTCTTTCCAATGTGTCAAGTAATTATCTTTTTGTTTTCTCTGGATTTGGTTGGGTCTAATTGTGTTGCTGTCTTGGGGCTCTGTTTGTAAACAGAGCCACAGGACAAGCTTGCTTAGGGGACTCTTCTCCAGGTTCATCTCGCTGTAGTTAATGGCTTTGTTATGGACGGTTTGGGAATTGCTTACTTTTAGGTGGTTGTAGAATTTAACAAATCTTTTCTGGATTTTGATAATTTGCGGGTATCGTCCTAATTCTGCTCTGCATGCATTATTTGGCATTTTATCTTGTTCACAGAGGATATTTTTGCAGAATTCTGCATGCAGGTCTCAATTTGGTGTTTGTCCCATTTTGTGAATTATTGGTTGGCGAGCGGACCCCAGACCTCACAACCATAAAGGGCAATGGGTTCTATAACTGATTCAAGTATTTTTAGCCAGAGCCTAAATTGGTATGTCAAATTTTATGTTCCTTTTGCCTTGTCTCTCAGATCGTTCACAGGTTTGTGGAAGTTACCTGTGGCGCTGATGTTTAGTCCGAGGTATGTATCGTTTTTTGATTGCTCTAGTGCAACGGTGTCTAGATGGAATTCTTTCTCTCCGTGTGTGTGTGTGTGTGTGTGTGTGTGTGTGTTGACAGGGGGCCAGGCAGAACCAGTTTTATGACATGCAGAGGAGGAGCCCTGAAAACCACAGTGAGATAGCAGATGAGAGCAGCATGCAGTCAGTAAGCCTCCAAGGAGTGGAACTTAAAGTATAGCGGATATTTCTCTCATTAGAAATCTAACACTTTCGGAATGTCCACGTCAGCAATAACTAATGATATATCCTTGTGTATGCAAACTGCTCGGCTATAAGAGCCCATGAAGAGAAACAGATCTACAGAGCGTGTTAGCATGCAGTAACTCAATGTATACCATTGCATAGCTGAGTATTATGTTCATAGCTGCTTTCTAAAGCCTCTGACAGACCTGAAATGTTATCTGACCTAGACACAGGGATCAATACAGCCAGAGGAGCAGTAATTACACAGGTGTCGGGTGTGGGAAATACACTTCAATAGCATGTCCTAGGGTTAAAGCTGCACTGGCTTTATTAGGGTAGGTCACCCATACAGAAAAGTTATAGATTGGAATACATTTCAATAAAATATATTGGAGAAAATGTATTTATCAAATATGTTTAAAAAAAACACACCTCACAACCTTCTCTACCCTGATGATAATGTTGAGTCTCTATTGACTTCTTGTACCTTAGTATTAGGTTCCCAGAGTGGCATTTTGCATGCAAAAGTTGGATCATTGAGTTGTAGTTGAAAACACATTCTGCAGCTATTGAGATACCACTTAGTATGAAACATTAAAAAAAAGTGTTTTTGAAAACTCTCAGACATATTATCTGTAAATATATATTTCCTGAGCTGTCAATCACAATTTCAAATGCCTGCCTCAAGCCCCGCCTCCAACTGACAATTTTTCTTCAGAAAGAGAAGAGCACCACTAAAAAAGCTTGTGGATAATGGCATTTTATTTTACATTCATAACATTTAATTAAAACGTTTTTAACCTGGTGGGTGACAGAGGAAGAAGAACCTTGCTTGCAGTTGAATACATTTTCATCAAGCTTGCTAACACAGCTAGCCACCTAGCTTGACACCAATGTGCAGTGTGACTGACCAAGGGGAGAATTCTTTTGAAAATTAAAGTTGAGTCCAGTAGAGTTAATGTCATACATGTATTAGATATTGTGTAATTACCAAAGCTATTGTTAAATGTTCTTGGCTAACCAACCAATGTGTTGCTTGCTAGCTAACTACCTTAGCTAGATTTAGTGAGGGTTGGCTGTCTTTGATAGAACTGGCTATCGTATCGTTTTATTTTTTTGTCAAGGAAAATATTGGATATCGGTCAAAAATGTCATATCGGTGCATCCCTAATTAAACAGGTGTGCCTTGTTAAAAGTTAATTTGTGCAATTTCTTTCCTTCTTAATGTGTTTGAGCCAATCAGTTGTGTTGAGAAGGTAGGTGAGGTATACAGAAGATATTCCTATTTGGTAAAAGACCAAGTCCATATTATGGCAAGGAGCTCAAATAAGCAAAGAGAAACAGTCCATCATTACCTTAAACATGAAGGTCAGTCAATAGGACACATTAAGAACTTTGAACATTTCTTCATGTGCAGTCACAAAAACCCATCAAGTGCTATGATGAAACTGGCTCTCATGAGTACTGCCAAAAGGAAGTAGGGCTGGGCGATATGGCCAAAATATAATATCATGGTATTTTTCAAATTTGACAGAATTTTATGTTTTTGATTAATAAAAGTTCTAAATTTGCTTTGAGTAGTGCGTGACCCTAGGATGGCAACACATTCTAAATTATTTCAATGGGTCTTTCTCCATTCTGATTGTTTTATACTGTTCAATTCAACCCAAAATTATTTCCTGCACTCAAAAGATCCATTTCCACACTGCCACTATATGGGCAAAAATACTAGGCCTTATTTTTTATAAAATGTTGCAATTTAGATAACCACTTGGATTAACTTTTGGAATCATGAAAATAGAATTGCAATATATAGTTAGTTAGAACATAAATAATAGTGGGCACTTTGAATACAGTGTTTGACATGACAACGAATGAAAATGCCATGGACGAGTTATTGTGACAGGGTAGGAACCAAAGTGATGTTCAGTGTTTCCTAGCGGACCCTATAGTCTTTGGCTACATTAAATCTCTATTCATATAGCCAACATATTCATGCTTCACCTATTCCTCTTTGATTTAGAAGATACTGTTGCACAAACATGCTGATTTAAGCCTCCACCATTACTGGTATTAGGCTGTATTAACTAGCTACGTTTGCGCTGACTCAGTACTTTTATTAGCTAGCGATTAGCATTAGTGGCGAACACAATTTAGCTTAACTTGTTAAGAAAATACAAACTAGCTGTTTGCAGATGTAAGAAAAACAAACTAATATTGTAATTATAGAACGCTTGTGAATTTATATTAAGATCAAAGTGGAAACGACATAGACAAATGCGCTCCTTGAGTGACAGGTGGTGGGACCAGGTCTGTGTGGAAAGCGGCATAGAGAGAGAGAGAGCGAGCGGAGAGGGATGACTCAAGTAGCGGAGTAAACTATAAAAAAATAAAAATACAATTAAATGGACGTTACACACGGCGTATCACATTTAACAAACCAAACATTCAAGGTAAAGTAAAAACCCAAACCGGTCTGTGCATAAATACCGGTATATAGTAAAATACGGTATACCGCCCAGCCCTAAAAGAAAGACCCAGAGTTACCTCTGCAGCAGAGGATAAGTTCATTAGAGTTACTAGCCTCAGAAATTGCAGCTCAAATAAAAGCTTTACAGAGTTCAAGTAAGACATCAACTGTTCAGAGGAGACTGCATGAGTCAGGCCTTCATGGTCAAATTTCTGCAAAGAAACCATTACTAAAGGACACCAATAAGAAGAAGAGATTTGCTTGGGCCAAGAAACACAATCAATGGACATTAGACCAGTGGAAATTTGTCCAAATTTGAGATTTTTGGTTCCAACAGCAGTGTCTTTGTGAGACACTGTGTGGGTGAACAGATGATCTCTGCATGTGTATTTCCCACTGTAAAGCATGGAGGAGGAGGTGTTATGGTTTGGGGGTGCTTTGCTTGTGACACTGTCTGGGATTTATTTAGAATTCAAGGCACACTTAACCAGCATGGCTACCACAGCATTCTGCAGCAATTCGCCATCCCATCTGGTTTGGGCTTAGTGGGACTGTCATTTGTTTTTCAGCAGGACAATGACAACACATCTCTAGGCTGTGTAAGAGCTATTTTACCAAGAAGGAGAGTACTGCATCAGATGACTTGGCCTCCATCCCAACCAAATTTAGATCGTTTGGGATGAGTCGGGCCGCAGAGTGAAGGAAAAGCAGTACTCAGCATATGTGGGAACTCCTTCAAGACTGTAGGAAAACCATTCCAGGTGAAGCTGGTTGAGAGAATGCAAAGCTGTCATCAAGGCAATGGGTGGCAATTTGAAGTATCTGTATATTTTGATTTGTTTAACACTTTTGGTTACTACATGATTCCATGAGTTATTTCATAGTTAATGTCATCACTATTATTCTACAATGTAGAAAATAGTACAAATAAAGAAAATCCCTTGAATGAGTAGGTGTTCTGAAACTTTTGACCAGTAGTGTATATGGGTTCCCGAGTGGCGCAGCGGTCTAAGGCACTGCATCTCAGTGCAAGAGGCGTCACTACAGTCCCTGGTTCGAATCCAGTAATTCGACCAACCGTCACAGAAGGGGTGAATGAAATCATTCCCTTCTAACCATCTCAGTCCAGCCCTTTGAACACAGAAGTTGCTGGGCAAAATGAGAGTGTGGCCACAGATATTTCACAGGATGTATAAGTTTGAAGCATCTGTTGGCGTTTCCACTGACTATCAAATATGGTGATGAGAGGAAGCCCACTGGCCGGCAGTGGGAGAAGATGGAGCCAGTTGGATTTTGGACGACATTATGCTGACATTTGATCTGTTCTGTTCCCAAAACTAAAATCTGTTAAGAACATTGTGGACTAAGTTACCCTTTGTCAAAGTTTTTACAAATGTCATTGTTTAAAAGGAATGCAAGTGAAAATTGAGTTATTGCACACACGCACTTCAGAGTAGGCGTTCCCTAGCAGAAATATGCAAATACATGCTAGAATGCACCAATAGGATGTCACTAACTCGTGCTTGGCTCTGCCCCCCTTGTTTGTTCTGCCCACTATGACTCATTTGTTCCCATTGGAAACGACAGGCTGTGGTGTAGCACTTGAGTTGCTATGTAACGTCCCATTAAAGATGGAGGCCATCACCATAGTCACAGTCACTCAGAAAGAGGGTCCCCACCCATCCAGTGCAGACTGGGGCCTTGAGAGAGAGAGAGTCCGGCATGTCGTCAGAAAAACAGAACACTATGTCAGTGTGTGAGGCAATGGGAGAGAGAGGGAGAGCCCAAATAGGTCTTTCTTTGTTAGTTGCCCAGCTAATAGCTCTGGAGGCATTTCAATATCAATAGAATAAACAGCACAAAATTGCCTCCAACCTCAAACTACGGCAAATGACAATAGGCCAGTTAAACGCTTCCAATTTTTACAGTAATATGCAGACTTCAAAGTGGGTACTGGAGAGAATGTGTTCAGGACTTTTGTTAGGTCACCCAAATAAAAAAAAAGACATTATAGGAGGTCACAGATCCTTCATATGGAAAAAGTGTCCAAAAATATTGAAAACAACAGAACTAGAAGTTATACAGCTTGAGTCATATCCAATTCTGAACATAGATGTTCACAGCTGGTAAATACTTATTTTGGTACATGACAAATTTTCCATGTCCACCTGCAGAAGGAAGGAAGGCCCAGTCAGTCAGTTTCACAGCTGTGCTATATGCTGATCCGTTCCACATTACATATCAGTGACTCCTCAGTGGGGGATGGGAGGATTTAAAATGCATGATCGATCAGTCCTCTGAAAAATGGGAAGTATGCTCCTCTCTGCAGACTGCTATGTACTCTGGTCTGGCTCTCACCCTCTGCCAGACACTCGGAAGCTTTCCCATAAGCCTCTACCCACTGGATGGACTTACAGACCCGACACACACACTTTGGGAAATTAGCAATTCTATCCAGCTGCATCTGTGAGAGACAATAACCAAGAAAAAAAACAGCAACAGAGCCTCCAATCTGAAAGTAACCCTCTATTATGAAGCCGACAACAAAACAGGGCGGGATGCTGAAGGAAAGTAATAGCATTATCCTCAGCATGTAAGCCTAAACCAGGAGCCAGAGCTAAATGAGCCAAGTCAAAGATTATGTTTATGGTGAGATGGAGATGTACGTGTGATGTTTGCTCTGCAGGAGGAAGTGTCGCGCATGGCGGAGTGTGCCGTCTACAGGCCCAGGGCTTACCTGACTGCTCAGCAATAGAACCTCTGTATGCAGTAGACCGGGTCACAGCCAAGAGTCCTCCAGTCCCTAAATGTTACCCGTTTCAAGAAACTAGGCATATGTCGCACGTTACTACTTCCAGGAGTCTTTTTTTTTTTTTTAACAAAAATACTTTGACAGAAATGCCTTCTGGAGTGTGAAATTTCATGCGCCTTAATAACAAACTTGTATGCCATCTGTAAATATGAATAAAATTGTTAGATGACGAGCCTAGTTGGTTTAGCAACGAAAAAAAATACAGGAACCTTCCCTCTAGCCATGATTGGCTGAGATAAGATGGGCTGGACATGCCGAGAGATGAATTCAGATTGGTCTGCCATGTAGCACGCTTCTGTCTATAACGTGAGCTGCTAAGTATGTGTAGGTAATCCTGTCTACCGCTGATTTTTTTTAAAGATATCATGAAGAACTGAAAAAGTCTTGCTACTTTTCTCAACATTGCTGCCCTGAAGTTAATAGCACTATCGACAAAGCTCAGTGGGAAAACGTTGTGATGGACTACTTTCTGGAGGTGGTGGGGTTGAAACGGTGTCCTTGTCACGGAAGAAGTTGACTGAGATTTGAAATCAGTGGACTGCCCAGTGGAAGCAGAGAGATGATTGCCAGATGCAGAGAGTCCAAAAAGAGGGCTGTTGTATAAAACACCTGTCTATTGATTACATCTTCATACTTAGTGCAACCATGACAGAGGGAGAAGCGTTAATCCATCTATACGGGTAAGAGTCTAGCGGCATTTTCAGATATTATCCGTTTCTAGTTTTGTCATTAAGTCATTTTTCATTGCAAGTTAAAGCGTACTGTTAGCTAGCTAGCTAACGTTAGCTGGCTGGCTCGCTAGCTAACATTACGTGTATGATCTGTGTAGAAGCTCTAGAAAGAGGCCAGAGTTGGAATTCCGAGTTGGATGACCGTTCAAATACATTTTTCCCAGTCCGAGTTTATATTTTTCCAGAGTTCCCAGTTGTTTTGAACGCAGCATTAGAGTTGGAATTATGGTTAATTGTTTAACTAGCTAGCTACATGTCTAAACAAGACTCCACTATGCAAGTAACCCTTTCACTGTCCCGTTTCCACCTTCTGTATCCTGTGCATGTGACAAACTTTGATTTTATTTTATAAAGTGTGTGTTTACCAGAGACGTTAATGTGAAGAACAACTTGGCCTGCACCAAAGTCAGATTAGGATATAGGCTAGATAAAGATAAAGTAAATCTATACTACTACGTTTGCTTTTACTTACACCAGTTTTAGACTTAATCTTAGGTTGTTCACTACACTGTAGTGAACATCCTTAAAGAGAAGGATGGGGCCAAGGCTTAAGAGGGTGTGAGCGATGCTGAATGGGGGTAGACAGAGCTCTCCAGTAGGAATACCAAAACATTCACACCCAATTTCTCAAAAGTGGGGTTACAAGTTTATCAACTTTCAAAGCAGAATTACTTTCTCATTGTTCTTCAAATGCATTGTATAATATAATATTTTCTAGCTCGGAGTCTCTACTTTTAGTCAATGTAAAAACACAATTTTGCTACATGTGACCCCTCACCTGGATTTGGTCCTAAATACCAGAGACCCTTTTTTAGGAGTCATTATCGGGGGTGGAGGCATCTGTACTCACAGCAGCCAAGTGACGTGGCTATTTGCAAAGAAAATGGCCATGTAGTGTGTGCAACTCTCACAGGCTCCCAACCCTGATGAAAAGTGAACTGGACAAGCATGGAGCCAGACAATACAAGAGAAGATCAAAGCGATCACCGTATCAAAACCATCTTTTAGCAGCCTGGCCCGAGGCACATAGATTCCTGAAATACTCTTTGATCGGATGGGGTTGCAGGCTACTCTAACAACTTGGACCAACAGTTTGATTAAATTCAACTTTTCTGATTAATACAAGTGTTGCCAAAGAAAGTTCCAGATCATTAGAGTCATGCACTTGCTTTGAGGAATGCTATGCATGGCATGACTAAGTTAATTTGTTAGAGTGGAGTTAGGGGTGAGTATTCTGGAACCCTTTCTAAAGACTCACTGTTTGAATCAAACTTTGATACACTGTACAAAGTTTGAAGAGAGATGTACGTACATGTCTGGAGTGGACAAAAATCATACAATTCAGGTTGCACTTGTTGGTACGCAATCCAAGTTATGACTTTAAGGACATCTGATATCATGCACCTGCACCCTCAAAAAAAGAACATGGGGTACCACACATTTCAGCCATTGAGTTTGTAGAGAACATCTAGCAATTCATCACAAGATTGTCATTTGCATGACAGCCATGTCCCTTCCCTCCCTGGGCCTGCCAACTTCTGACACTAAAAATCAGTGATGAAAGGCTGTGCATAATACATATTAGAAAATGTACTCTTTGCCTTGCTTGGAAATATGAAGGGACAAAAGGTTTACAGGAGCCGAACTAAAAAGAACCAACCAGGACGATACAATGTAAGTCAATACACTGCATCTCGCCTGACAATACAAGACAACTCACCACGTTATAACAGCGCAGCAGGGTTCGACCACTCACTTTTTTTGTTTGCAGAGAAAAAAACTAATTGGATAATGAAAGTAGGATCTAGTCTATTTGCTGATACCTTCCACCTCAAAATACAGCTAAACATAATGTGGTTACTACTGTATTGAAGTCTCAAAATTACATATAAACCACTTTCAAACACTCTTGAAGTCCCATAACATAACTCACCATATTTAAACTCCTGATGAACAACGTCCTTCTAGTCCCACAGTACAGATGTGTAAACAAATCTCTGTCAAAACACTTGAGTATGAACTTCTGCTCCGCCAAGTGAATTTTCTGTTTTTCCATTTTCCTAAGCTTTTGCAAACGCAATTTGACTCAATCCAAGAGACTGCCTCCTCCTCAGTCATTGGTGGAGACTTCGGGGGGGCGAAGCCTTAATTGGCCTAAGGGGCACTCAATCACATTCCTGAGGTCCCGCCTAGGATGAAGTATGCGTGTGACAATTTGTACCACGTGATCAGTGAGGTGGCTCCCTTGGAACAGCTGTGCATGCATTAGTCAGTCATCAGTGAACGTATTACCATATGTGAGCTATTTGATGTATCTATATATTTGCTCTATGTTCCCACTTTATAAACTCATCATAATCTGACTTTGCCACGTCAAATTTGAAGTAACTAGCCTACTACACACACTCGTCTGTTAATTTCGGCACATATGAGTGAGTTCCATAGGTCTGTGGTGAGTTGGGTCAATATTGCCTTGAAGTGAATAGTATTTATTCTGTCTGTAAATAAATCAACAGTAAACAATTCCCAAAACGTTATTAACTCTAGGCAGATGTCCATCTATTCTAGACAAAAATGTGATTTCCCACAATATCTTTCCAAATCTGTAATATATGAGTTCATAGACTCAAAGTTTCCCCACACATCTGAAAAGCACCAGAAAGTAAGTGCGGCAGTTCCCATTGTCCGTCCAGCATTGAGAAAATTGAGCGTCCAGACAGGTATTACATCCAATCCTATCATGCCATCTAGTGGATAAATAATATACTGCTCAAAAAAATAAAGGGAACACTTAAACAACACATCCTAGATCTGAATGAAAGAAATAATCTTATTAAATACTTTTTTCTTTACATAGTTGAATGTGCTGACAACAAAATCACACAAAAATAATCAATGGAAATCCAATTTATCAACCCATGGAGGTCTGGATTTGGAGTCACACTCAAAATTAAAGTGGAAAACCACACTACAGGCTGAACCAACTTTGATGTAATGTCCTTAAAACAAGTCAAAATGAGGCTCATTAGTGTGTGTGGCCTCCACGTGCCTGTATGACCTCCCTACAACGCCTGGGCATGCTCCTGATGAGGTGGCGGATGGTCTCCTGAGGGATCTCCTCCCAGACCTGGACTAAAGCATCCGCCAACTCCTGGACAGTCTGTGGTGCAACGTGGCGTTGGTGGATGGAGCGAGACATGATGTCCCAGATGTGCTCAATTGGATTCAGGTCTGGGGAACGGGCGGGCCAGTCCATAGCATCAATGTCTTCCTCTTGCAGGAACTGCTGACACACTCCAGCCACACGAGGTCTAGCATTGTCTTGCATTAGGAGGAACCCAGGTCCAACCGCACCAGCATATGGTCTCACAAGGGGTCTATATGCTATATTCTCATCTTGGTACCTAATGGCAGTCAGGCTACCTCTGGCGAGCACATGGAGGGCTGTGCGGCCCCCCCAAAGAAATGCCACCCCACACCATGACTGACCCACCGCCAAACCGGTCATGCTGGAGGATGTTGCAGGCAGCAGAACGTTCTCCACGGTGTCTCCAGACTGTCACGTCTGTCACATGTGCTCAGTGTGAACCTGCTTTCATCTGTGAAGAGCACAGGGCGCCAGTGGCGAATTTGCCAATCTTGGTGTTCTCTGGCAAATGCCAAACGTCCTGCACGGTGTTGGGCTGTAAGCACAACCCCCACCTGTGGACGTCGGGCCCTCATACCACCCTCATGGAGTCTGTTTCTGACCGTTTGAGCAGACACATGCACATTTGTGGCCTGCTGGAGGTCATTTTGCAGGGCTCTGGCAGTGCTTCTCCTGCTCCTCCTTGCACAAAGGCGGAGGTAACGGTCCTGCTGCTGGGTTGTTGCCCTCCTACGGCCTCCTCCACGTCTCCTGATGTACTGGCCTGTCTCCTGGTAGCGCCTCCATGCTCTGGACACTACGCTGACAGACACAGCAAACCTTCTTGCCACAGCTCGCATTGATGTGCCATCCTGGATGAGCTGCACTACCGGTGCCACTTGTGTGGGTTGTAGACTCCCGTCTCATGCTACCACTAGAGTGAAAGCACCGCCAGCATTCAAAAGTGACCAAAACATCAGCCAGGAAGCATAGGAACTGAGAAGTGGTCTGTGGTCACCACCTGCATAAATCTTGCTAATTGCCTATAATTTCCACCTGTTGTTTATTCCATTTGCACAACAGCATGTGAAATTTATTGTCAATCAGTGTTACTTCCTAAGTGGACAGTTTGATTTCACAGAAGTGTGATTGACTTGGAGTTACATTGTGTTGTTTAAGTGTTCCCTTTATTTTATTATTTTGAGCAGTGTATATTGCTTTGAATTTATGGAGCACACAGCAGTAACTCATTTCTCATAAAAAATGTTTCTAATAAAGAACAAACATGCATTTCCCCCAAAATATAGACTAGACAATACAAAGAGGATGTTAAAGGTTTTATTGACAGCTCATGTTAAGTGAACAGATTTGAGTGGTAGTCTGAGAAAATGGCACTATCAATGTGTGAGCATCCATCACACAACTTCATACTGACAGACAATAGTAGAAATCAATGGCAAATCCAACACTGTTAATATACAAGCTCAGAACTAATTAGACTGTATCGTAGTAGAAAACCTTTAAAGAATGACAAAAATCCCACTGGAAATACAAATAATCAAGTTTGGAACCCATAAATACCTCCATTGTATTTGGTTAAAGCTGGCATCAACCAATTAAAAAAAAGCTACTGTGTACATTTTCTTTATTGTATTGCTATATTCTGAATGCCAGGCAAACATGTCAAATTTTAGGACCCCTGTAGGTATAAATACTGTATATATAAATTATTTAATTAAAACATTGAATTTGGCCTTTACTGCTATAGCCCATAAAAAACACATTGAATAACACATTTGTACATGGCAAAACACAGTCAAAAGGACTACGGTTTTGAAGTGTTTTTCCTATATCTGAGAGACATAACAAATTTGACCCATGTTTGGTCACTTTATTCATGGAAAATTTAAACCCAACGCACGTTGGGCCATTTTTACAGGCCGGTCCAGAGTTACCTTCAGACGACTCTCCTGAAGCGTGTGTCAAAGAGCAAAACATATGACACCGTCGTGTTCATGAAAGTCTCATCTTTCCATGGGGGTGACTTTTTAGTTTGTAGCTCAAACAGTTCAGGTTTTACAGATGATTTCGTGACTATTTTCTTGTCTGGTTCCTTTGTGTAGAAAAATACCACTTTCACAAGCCCCATATTATGGAATATGCGCAAGCTTTATAAATCAGAAGGAGGGGATTGAGCTGCAGCCACTGCAAGAAACGGTAAGTCTCTAGCATAAACACATGGGGAGCTATTCGATATTTATAATGACATCACCGTGATGCGCACCGGTGTAATGCCTTGGTGTCATAAGTTGTTTGTACCATTGATATATTCTTATTCTATTTTCCACACCTCTCAAGTCAAGAGAGGATTTGTGAAGTACAGTATAGCAGTCTGGATGTAGTTCAATGTGGGTGGGTAGTTTCCAAAAGCTCCATGCTAGACTACAGGACTGAAATTCATCTTTATCCACAAACAACCAGGTTAAGGGTTCAAACTCACACACTCCATCTCACGTGAATCTTGAATGAACTGGATTTAAATTGTCAACTTAAGACTAATTTGCAGGTTTATAGAAGGTCCTAGGAGACAGCAAACAAAGGAGAGATTACTCAAAGAATAAACCCCCAACTTCATTTTCCGACAGATCAGCAGTAGAGAAAGTTGGTAAGTAACAAAAGGAAGACATCACCATCCATTTGGCCTGCACCGTGGTGCTTGTTATTAGTCTATCCACTCCCTTTGGTGACCCCCGCTGAAAACAGCACTGCTTCTCACAGCATCCACAGAGTCTATACTATTAAGTCAACCCCACTATCAAAGATACAACTCAGACATCCACAGAATACAGGAACCATTTTCTCAAGATTAAATTATATGAATTGATAAAGATTAAACTAGAGCACACAACACTACCGGCACACATTACAGTCTACTCTGAAGCAAGTCAGAATGCATTTTTTATGATACAGAAAGAAGTTGCTTTCCTTCCAATGACGTTCGAAAGCTGTGAGACTTTCCTCATCTGCCAGATCGTGACCCAGTCTGTCACGGAGTTTGTTCTCAGCGAGTAAATCTGCTGCCTCATGGACTGGTCTGTGCTCAGCACATAGTGTTAGAGTGACCACACACACTTTACCCGTAAGTGCAAAGACCACTGGCGTATCAGGGAACTTCAAACAAGCCAACACCCCATTCCAGAGAGGTTAACTAGCACATTCACACCTTTCTGCTGGAAGCTGAACTGAGTAGACAGAACAATAACATGCCTTTCTCTCTGTTCGTCTGCACTCCCACTCAATAAAACAATACTATCAAAAACTGCGAATAATCAACGGCATACGGGTCAGGCCAACACTTTTCTACTATAAAACTAAGTTCACCTATGACATTTCTTGTCGTCAAAGGCCCTTTCACCCACTGTCACGCCCTGACCAGGTGAACTCTTCTATTTTGGTCAGGGTGTGGCATTTCTATAGTTTATTTTCTATGTTTTTGGTATAGCCTTGCTTTGGGGCGTATTTCTATGTTGGGTTCTGTCGATTCCCAATCAGAGACAGCTGTCGCTAGTTGCCTCTGATTGGGGAATCATATTTAAGTTCCTTTTCCCCCCACGATGTTTGTGGGTTGTTGTCTCTTTTGTTGGAGCAGTAACGATACGTTTATTCTCTGTTTTGACCATGTTATTTCAGTCTGTAATAAATAACATGTGTTCGCTCCCAGCTGCGCCTTGGTCCACTTCTTCCTTCCTGCACGACGATCGTTACAGAACAACCCACCAAACCAGGACCAAGCAGCAGAGGAACGAGGAGTTGAGGAAACTCGAGAGGCCTCCCCAATAATTTTTTTTGGGGGGGCACAATAGGAGTTTTGCGGGGCAAGTTTGGAGCCCCAGGCCAAATCCCCGGACTGTTTCTCGGAGGCCAGTTAATGGACAGGGCTTATGCTTCGGGGTAATGGGTGTTATGGCGAGGCCAAGTGTTTTTAGGCCAGTGCGCGCTATACCAGCGCCCCGCAGTTACCAGGGGGTAGTAGGCATTCAGCCAGAAAGGGCGATGCCAGGGTTAAGCTCGAGACCGCCAGTAAGCCTCCATGGTCCTATATATCCGGTACCAGCACCACGCACCAGGCTTCAAGTGCGTGAACCCAGCCTCGCCAGTCAACAGTCGTCAGAGCTGCCCGCCAGTCAACAGTCGTCGGAGCTGCCCGCCAGTCAACAGTCGTCGGAGCTGCCCGCCAGTCAACAGTCGCCGGAGCTGGCCGCCAGTCAACAGTCGCCGGAGTGGCCAGACTGCGCTGAACTGCCGGAGTGGCCAGACTGCGCTGAACTGCCGGAGTGGCCAGACTGCGCTGAACTGCCGGAGTGGCCAGACTGCGCTGAACTGCCGGAGGGGCCAGACTGCGCTGAACTGCCGGAGTGGCCAGACTGCCCAGACTGTCCCGAGCTGCCAGACGTCCCCAGTCCAGTCCGGCCCGTCCCTGCTCCCCGCACCAGGTTAGTGGTGCGTGTCCACAGTCCTGTCCGGCCCATCCCTGCTCCCCGCACCAAGCCAGTGGTGCGTGTCCCCAGTCCAGTCCGGCCCGTCCCTGCTCCCCGCACCAAGCCAGTGGTGCGCGTCCCCAGTCCAGTCCGGCCCGTCCCTGCACCAAGCCAGTGGTGCGCGTCCCCAGTCCAGTCCGGCCCGTCCCTGCTCCCCGCACCAGGTTAGTGGTGCGTGTCCCCAGTCCTGTCCATTCCTGCTCCCCGCACCAAGCCAGTGGTGCGTGTCCCCAGTCCAGTCCGGCCCGTCCCTGCTCCCCGCACCAGGTTAGTGGTGCGTGTCCCCAGTCCTGTCCGGCTCATTCCTGCTCCCCGCACCAGGTTAGTGGTGCGTGTCCACAGTCCTGTCCGGCCCATCCCTGCTCCCCGCACCAAGCCAGTGGTGCGTGTCCCCAGTCCAGTCCGGCCCGTCCCTGCTCCCCGCACCAAGCCAGTGGTGCGCGTCCCCAGTCCAGTCCGGCCCGTCCCTGCACCAAGCCAGTGGTGCGCGTCCCCAGTCCAGTCCGGCCCGTCCCTGCTCCCCGCACCAGGTTAGTGGTGCGTGTCCCCAGTCCTGTCCATTCCTGCTCCCCGCACCAAGCCAGTGGTGCGTGTCCCCAGTCCAGTCCGGCCCGTCCCTGCTCCCCGCACCAGGTTAGTGGTGCGTGTCCCCAGTCCTGTCCGGCTCATTCCTGCTCCCCGCACCAGGTTAGTGGTGCGTGTCCACAGTCCTGTCCGGCCCATTCCGGCTCCCCGCACCAAGCCGGTGGTGCGTGTCCCCAGTCCAGTCCGAACCCGTCCCTGCTCCCCGCACCAGGTTGGTGGTGCGTGTCCCCAGTCCAGTCCGGCCCGTCCCTGCTCCCCGCACCAGGTTGGTGGTGCGTGTCCCCGGTCCTGTCCGGCCCGTCCCTGTTCCCCGCACCAGGCCCACGGCGCGTGTCCACAGTCCGGCACGGCCTGTGTCCGGTCCACCGGTGACCATTCCTGTTCCGGTCGGCGGCTCCGCTCCGGAGCCTGAGCATGCCGCTCCACCGTGGTCCAGTCCGGGCCAGAGGGGTAGGGCTAGGGTGGAGGCAGGGGGAGAAACACGCCCGGGGCCAGAGCCTCCACCGAGGGTGAGGCGCCCACCCGGGTTCCCCCCCTAATAGACTTTAGGTTGGTGCGCCGGGAGTACGCACCGTTGGAGGGGGGGTACTGTCACGCCCTGACCAGGTGAACTCTTCTATTTTGGTCAGGGTGTGGCATTTCTATAGTTTATTTTCTATGTTTTTGGTATAGCCTTGCTTTGGGGCGTATTTCTATGTTGGGTTCTGTCGATTCCCAATCAGAGACAGCTGTCGCTAGTTGCCTCTGATTGGGGAATCATATTTAAGTTCCTTTTCCCCCCACGATGTTTGTGGGTTGTTGTCTCTTTTGTTGGAGCAGTAACGATACGTTTATTCTCTGTTTTGACCGTGTTATTTCAGTCTGTAATAAATAACATGTGTTCGCTCCCAGCTGCGCCTTGGTCCACTTCTTCCTTCCTGCACGACTATCGTTACACCCACGTTTTGTAGAGACAACAGACCTATACGGAGAACCTTAAAAACACAGTAGTTCCGTTAAACTTGAAATCCTCAAAATACTTCAAACACTAAAAGCCAGAGTTAGTAAGAAAATAGTATTTTAAAATGGCCTTTCCTCTCTGTTACAAACCTAAAAGCCAGAGTTAGACTATTTCTCACTTTGAATCACACTTCCTCTCCTTTACAAGCATAGTAAAAGAAACATAACTGTACAAAACAGGTTCACAGTCCTTGGCTCCATTTAGCTCTCATGAGGTTTCTCTTCCCGTTCCCCACTGGGGCCGTTGGGCAATGGCTTGTTGCTGAAGTTCCAGTCGACAGGGTTGAGGAGCTGCATGGTCTTCCTGTGTGTCCAGATGGGGTTGATGAGCCCTGTGAGCAGGGCCAGGCCAGTGTAGAAGAGGACTCGATGGGGCAGAGCCACGTACATGTTCATCTCCCCCCAGTGGCTCCAGCTCACCCACCACATGTAGTAGGTAAGCACCATGCGGCAGTGGAACATGTGGACCATCACCCACTGGTTGGCCTTCCAGAAGAGGGTCCTCGCCCAGCCCGCCTAGACGGGAGAGAAGAGAGGGATACTTAGAGAAGGACATTTACTGATTGGGTAGGGGATAAAGACGGCCAGTGTTTGTGGATATCTATATGGATTGCATATAACATATTGGACAATAAAACAAGTAGCATGTGAATTCTCATGTGATTTGGGTCCATTTCTGCCTAGAAGTTCCCCTTTCTCAAAATGGCCACCTTCATTTATCACTGCTGCCTATCATGGTAAGGTTTCAGTGTTGAGTATGTAAACAGAAAAGAGGAATTGAAATCTCTGCTTTCTATATCTAGCCCACCAGCAAAACAACTGAACTATAATTTTTTTTTTTAAAGCTTACAGTACAGCTTCACAAATGGAGTCAAACAACAACATTCTGCTGTATATGATGAAAGGCACCAGACAGACATAAACACTACCTTTAGTAACATCCAGGAGATGCAGGTGAAAGGCGTGCTCATCTCCAGCAGCAGAGTGACCATGGGCAGGTAATGCCCTAGTGAGTCCCAGACCACGGCCCCAGTGAACCCCGACAGGGCAAAGAAATGGTGGGTAGCCAGAGCAAGGTCGAAGGACCTGAACACCACACTGGAGAGATGCAGCGCCACATTCTCAAACAGGAAGAAGCCTGTGGCGATGAGCACGGTGAACCACGACCAGTCCTCCTGACCTCTTATCCTGTCCCTTGACAAGGCCGAGTCTTCGGTCAGCGCTCGTAAGCCTGCCACCGTGCCCTGGAGGCCGAATACGGCCCGTGTGACCGCCAGGTTCCAGAACACCTTCTCCTTGGCCAGCAGAGAGTGGTAGGTCTGGGAGAGGGCTGTGGACACCAGGTGGGAGAGGAAGAAGATGGCAGTGTAGAAGGCAAAGCCCAGGCTGATGATCTGGAGGCGAAGGACCCAGGAAAAGTAGTCTGGACTGGGGTCAGCGGGGCTCTTGAATGCCGGCAAAGGGTTGGCCTGCTGGGAGGTCATGTTGATTTGTGTGGGTGGGATGGTGGATGATGTCTGTTGCTCTTACATCCGTGGAGTTCTCACAGAGTTGAGTAACCAGTAATCACTTTAGTGTCCCATGGGTTAATTATAAACCACCCTGTAAAATGTAAATTAAAGCCAACACACAATGGTCAATGTTCATAAAATAGTTACGACATGTCAAAATGTGCTAGATGACCCAAAGACCGTTGAACAGTACTTTCTATACCTAACCAAAAACATGATCAGTTATTGACCCAAGGTAAGGTGATTTTTGTATGTTAACTTCTGGCTGTGCTTGAAATGACAGGGGCACAAGAATGGAGAAGTGAGTGATTTCACATCTTTCGTTTGACAGACGATAACATAAGATATCAGGCGCCTGTTTATCTGAGGCAATTCATCTGACCATGTGTCAACTGAATTTCCAACAACGTAGTCTGATTAATCAGGCTGAAAAACACAATTAATTGGTATATACAGCCTGAAACTAATGCCTGCAAAATTGTGTAAATGTTCCTTACAAGCCAGAATGTTTAATAGAATTATATTTAAACTTACTCGAGCTGTTTGTCCTTCAGCTGCTGGAAATTTGAGACAAAATATTCACAGGAAAGTATTGTTAACCAAACTTTTTTAGAGAGCCAGTAGGTGTATGGTCAAATTAGTTTTATACTGGATATTCAGTTCTCTCTCCTCAAAAGCTATTGAACCAAGCATGCCATGATAATGAAAATGGTATATTCTGAATTAGGGGAGGATGAGCTGCTGAAGGACAAACCGCACAGACAACCGGTAGTGTACGTTCAAATGACATTTTATTCAACATTCTGGCTTGTAAGGAACATCACCATGATTCTGCAGGAATTCGTTTCAGGCACTACCAATTAATTGTGTAGTACAACCTGATTAATCAGACTAGCAACAACTTAGCTCAATCAGTTAGTTACGTTGTTACAGAGTAAAGAAAAACACAGGCCACTTTTACTAAAATCTGTAACATTGTTAATGTTGTTGACTAACATTATTTCACTCTGGCACAATTGCGATCAGACTGGTCTCATAAATGTAACCTTTATTTAACTAGGCAAGTCGGTTAAGCATTTGTTCTTATTTACAATGACGGCCAACACCAGCCAAACCCGGACGATGCTGGGCCAATTGTGCACCGCCCTAAGGGACTCCCAATCACAGCCAGTTGTGATACAGCCTGGATTCGAACCAGGGTGTCTGTAGTGACGCCTCTTGCACTGAGATGCTGTGCCTTAGACCGCTGCACTACTCCGGAGCCCCTTGAACGTAACATAGTCAAATGTAAATCCGAGACTCGTAAATTAGTATGACATGATTACATAAGATAGAAGGTTACTTAAGGCAAAAATTATAGGAGGATGGTAGGTCGGGCATGTAAGACAAACGTCTAGCAACCCAAAGGATGGTTGGTCAGGGTGGATGGGAACATCTCGCAACCCAAAGGTGTTGTGTGTTTGAATCCCATCACAGGCAACTTTAGCATTTTAGATAAGCAACTTTAACTACATACTACTTTACAACTACTTAGTATGTTAGCTCACCCTTCCCCTAACCATTTTACCTACCTAACTCCAACCCATTTACGTTATTTAGCAGACGCTCTTATCCAGAGCGACTTACAGTAGTGAAGGCATACATTTCTTAATTTTTTTTTCTGTGCTGGCCCCCTGTGGGAATCGAACCCACAACCCTGATGTTGCAAACACCATGCTCTACCAACTGAGCTACAGGGAAGGCTAGAGTTAGCTAGAGTTAGCTAACGTTAGCCACAACAAATTGGAATCTGTAACATATCATACTAAACAGTCTCTCGCATTTACGTACAGAATCATACGAAATACTCAGACCACGTTTTTACAATACCTCAGTTGCAACATTGTTGCATGTTATATTCTCAAATGTAACCGAACATAATGTAACGTTACTAAAACAAAATGCTTTTGCTAACAAGCCAACAGTATATACCGAGTCATCGCCATTGTAGCAAAACGTCTTTTTTGGGCTTAGAAATCTTAATAATAACTTACCTTATTCGTCCATTATTGGCAAACAGAGCTGTCTGTGAATTTAGCAGCGGGTTAGTTATCATATGAATTCAATTTGACAAGAAAGAGGAAATCCCGCCCTGTAATATTTTCCCTGCTCTCTTATTGGCCAACCCTACTCAGGCAAGCATTTTACCGTGTTTCTATTGGCCTAAATGAACGTGGCGGCATCTCATCTGTATGTCTTGAGGCTCTTTTAAATGATTAATTAGGTATTGTCCTCTCTATATGCAGTATGATAGGCAGCAGGATCATATCATATAGTTCAGTAATTAGTTAATTACATTGCATGCAGTACCTACTTGTTTAAATGGAGGGAGGAAAAGAAAATAACGAGACACTACCCAGTCCCTCAAACTTTTAAATGTTTTTCATCAAAAAATTTAATTGCAGAAGTATTTACATCAGATGATATCAGCAATGATTCAACTACTTTTAAGAGGCAAAATCTTCAAAGAGTTAATTCTGAAAAATGTGTAAAATACAGAAATACAGTGGTGATGTGTTTAAAATAACAGGAAAAAAAATAGTGAGAATCAGTAAACACTATAATATATAAAACATATATAAATGCATCTTTGAGAAACAGGTGAATAATTAATTTATAAATGTAACAGTGTTAACTAAAAGACAATGAATAAACAAATTATACATTCCGTATCAGTATTTTGCATGCCATCATAACAGCTTATCAAAATAACCAGAACAAAGGAACAAATTGATAACAAAACATGAATAAAAGCAGAAAATTAATAAAAGCAGTTTCAATGAGGCATATATTATATATTAATATATTTATATATATTTATTTACAAATAATGAATATTTGGCATTATATTAATCCTCACTATAGATATGATATACAAGAGATGAAAATAGTTTTAGCTAAACAACTACCTTTTTAATTTGTCTAGTAATTTGAGTCATTTCACATTCCGAGACCAAGGAAGTGGTGTAAAAGTCTATCTTGATGGTTCTCTACAATGTCAATATATTCAAGAAAAAGTCCCTTCAAAATATTTCAGAAATACTAAAAGCAGATAAGACAAACAAACATGTAGTGTGGCCATCGATGAAGAGGAACTGTCATAGACCCCAATCCATCATTTTTGGGAGAAACAGGGACATGTGATTGTTGCCAATGAACAATAAACATCACAGCGTGTGATAGAAGAGTGGCAAACTACAGAAGTTGGGAGTTCTACATTTGCCTAATCAAAGAATATGGCATTGTTTTTCTGCTGCCTTCATTAGAATGAAGCTAAACTAAATACTATGTTTATCTTTTGTACCAGTTTCAGTCGGCTTTATGTGAAGACGATAAAACAATATAAAAACTACATCTACCGGTGACTTTGTTTTCCAGACAATTCATGCCCAATTAGTTGGCCTTTTACACCCAGCACAAAACCCCTATAACCACAAAAGCTGACACAATATCCCAATGATATTATAGCCTGGTTTTAAATGCCTGGTTTTAAATGACACACAAACACCCTCTGGGGTCCGTGTGTATTCTGCAAGAGTTACTGTCATGACACATTAGGACATACAGAAACAATATGTGGGCATGAAAAAGACCATGGGTAACAAATCAAGTGGAAACAATATTAGAAATCGCCATGTCATTTTTTTTTTTTACACATAAAAAAATAAGTTGAGCGCCATCTAAAGGACTCAAATGGCACTGTGAGTTGTACTAACAAGCGAAGAACAGCAAAAGCAGGCAGATAAACAGCAATACAACCCTTTGATGACAGTTATGTAATGGTGGGCTCAGAAAGGGCAGCGTATCCTGAAAGTAACTAGTTTTACCAACAGGGGAGAACTGATGGTTGTCTGTGGCAGGACAGATACCATTTTTTTATGGCACAATTTGTTATTCTATAAATGGCACTGGTATGTATAAAATGGAACATTATAGTGAGTAATTCAAATGCAGAGTACAGAATTACTCTCATAAATGGAATGGTAGTAAAAAAAAGCAGCCTGCTTTTCAATACTGAACATCCACTATAAACTCCTCTGATCCTCCATGTAAAATTGTGTATTCCACTTTTTAATTTCCCCTCGACCTTTCAAATATTCATCACACAGACATAAAAGCATTGAAAAAAAGAAGCTAAGCTATGCATGAATATGCTGCTAAAGCCATGGTGTATAGATTGAATCTGAGCTTTCAATCAGAGTTGCTGGCTCTCTACCTGGGCTACTTGCCATTCCTTAGGCCATCATGTCACCATTCATAATGCTGCTATGAGCATTGTGGGTTATCTGGATGGAATCCAATTGGAAATGGTACTGTAGAGGAGAAAATACGTCTGAAATATGAGCCAAAGTAGTGGACAGCTGCCTCACTAAGGCAAACAAGAGAGGAAGAGAAGGGAATTTAAAATACTTGGCACACACTCATAGACGCAAACTCACATGCTTGCTTGCACACACACACGCAAGCCCACCAACCCTGATGAATTTGCATATAAATACACACACACACACACACACCTCTGTCATTTCAATGACACACAGTAAAAGAAGCAGCGAGGATGTCAGAGTGTATCCTCCAGGGATACCAGGGTTGATATAGAGACAAACCAGATCTATGTAACCCACATACTGCTGTGATCACCATGTACTTTACCCTGTTATCCTCAACAGTAGAGGCAGTACAGTACAACCATCAGCACTTTTGCTTTGAAGGGCCTTTGAGGCAGTCTGGTAGATCTTTCCAAGGACCTTTAAGGGATGACACTTAAGTAAGCCCCATATCTGTAACCAGCACACTGGGGTATATGAGAAAACCCCATCACAACCTCCATCAAATCCACCATCTCTATCCACCTACAGAACTACCGCAGCATGGAACAACACCAGCTACACCTCAAAGCAGAGATCCCAGACTCCCCTAAGTCAGCATGTATCAGTGTGAGTCTTTCTCTGCCACTGCTGCATGTCTGTCTGTGTAAAACTGTAGGAAGTAGGAACAGCAGGGGAACATCGCTAACCTGCCAACACAGATCCTGGCTTCCTGCACGACAGATAACGGTGCACTACAGCTACTATACCGTGTCATTTTGGCTAGGTTGGTTCCCTCCCTCCAACGAAATGACATCACTGAGATAGATGTATGCAGACAGCAGCCAGATCTTCACTCCCCTGGGAAGGGAATGTTTCTACACTCGCACTCATTTCATCCACACTAACTAGTCATGATACAAAATAAAGCCATGGAAGACATAAATCATTTAATAAAATATGAGGTAAAGATAAAATGATCAAAAGAAAATGCAACTATTTTCTGTATCCTGCAAGCAACTGTAATATCCTGCAAAACATTTCAAAATGTCCTCTAAAATGTGCCTTGTTTATGTTGTTTCCAAACATCTATAATTGAACTGACCCCTAGGACAAGGCTATCAAAACAGTATCTTCTAGCAATGTAAGAATGACATACAGATGACACATAGTGACTGTTGGGCCACTGAGAAGGTGACGGTGGGGTCATGTCTCTGCGGCACGATAGGCGAGTGGACTCGGGGACACGGTGACCTTCCAGTCACCCTGTTCCTGAAGCTGTCAACAAAGTGCCACAACAAGACTGTTCCTCCAACACAAACAGGACACAAAGTGACTCCAGACCGCTGAAAGGTACAGTGCTCTGACTGCAGCAAGACAAGTCTCTTTCTCTCTGCACCAGTTACAATAGAAGCCAGGCGTAGGCAGCCTACTAGCAAAAATAAACAATCATCATTTTCTCAGTCCCAAAAATAGATAGTTTAGCCGTATCAATTAGATAAGAGTGCTACTGTAAGAGTTGCATTGATTGTTTACCCAGTACTGGATCGATTGAGCAAAAAGTAGCACCAGTGACTTGGCTCATTACCCCAAAATATAACCTATAAAATCCATTCCAGTCTATTAGTAAAAATAGACACCATTCTGCAGCAGAAACAGCCTGTCCTGATGTATGCAGTCTTAGATAACATTAGATAACTCAGCGAAAATAGGATTGGCAATGCTGACGCCGACTAGCCTCGTGGCTATCAGTGTAATATGACCTTTTAACATATCCTACAGCAGCAGAGGGGTTTTCAAGGTTTGTCAAGTATGTGATAGCCTGTCATCACGAGGAGTAATCGAGTTTACACTCCACTACAGTGCACAGTATTAGTCAGAATCAGCAGAGAAGAGAAGTGCCCCTCAAATAAACACACCTCATCCCTCACCCCAACCACTCTAGTCCCAGGCCTTTTCAGGCCTCCTCTAGCCTCTTACGGGAACTGATCCAAACCCTGGTCACTACCATTCACTGTGTTACTGTGACCCAGGCACTATACAGTCCCCTCCACTTCTACATCACAGTAGGCCTCCGGAGTGCATGTCTGAGCTGTGTGAGGGGAAAATAACCCCAGTGTTCCAATGACTCATATTCCCTGCAGTACCAACCACACACAAGAGAACAAGTCAATCTCTACAACGTCACAATTTTGATGTCTTTGTTATCAGCCGGTATCAAAAAGCATTAGTCACTAAATCAAATGCTGGAGAGGTTTCTTCCTTCATATCTCTTCCCTCTGGGACTGTTTCACATTATTACCTTGTAGCGGTTCCTAGAAAAGGTAAAAATACTTTTCACACACTGCACTTGCCTGGTAGGTAATCAACAATAGAAACTTTCTCCAAGATTGTGCAAGCTGTGTTCTAATCAATGAGACAATGTAACTTATGTGTTATTTGAACAGACTGTTATTCCTGGGTTGGCAGCAAGGGTAGAAGAAGGGCTAGATGTTTGAAGAAATGACAGCACTACTTTGATACAACACGATATGTAGGAAGGCATGGAGATATGAGGTGAAAAAAAATCAACCATATGATTAAGAATATTAATTTCCTCTCTTACAATTCAAATACAACAATACTGTTGTGAACTTTGTTTGTACATTTCCCTTGGAAATACAGAGAATGATAAGTGCAAAAGTGCATTATTTTCCGTATATTTGATTTAAAGAGCTACGCAAACCTTCCATAGCATTTTTTCCACTGCAATGAAATGATGTAAAATATTTTTCTGAAAAAAAAGTATTACACGTTGTCTGCTTCAAGTAAATGTCATTACATGTGAAATGTCAATAGTATAGGAAAATGTAGAGTATAGTGTGGAACGGAGAAAGGTAGTGAGAATGATTTAGACATTTTAAAATCACATTTTTTACCATGACCTTTGACCTTTACCTGACTGTGTAGAAAGCTGAATTTTCCAACTTTGACAAAACCAGAGCTTACTGTGAGTGCATACAACAAAACATTTCAGAAGGGATGACCCACCTGCCTCTTGGTCAGAAGCTACAGTGAGGCATGTACAGTTGAGGTATTTCAAGCATTGGCACTTTCAAATAGGTTCACTTTAATCATTGTGTGATTGTTATCTTGTGAACACAATTGGAAACAACAGTAGGATAATTGTAGAGGTTTCCACCAAGAGTTGGACTCATCATGGGGTCATCAATTCGTAACTGGGTTTGTATTCTCTCTGGTTGCTGGTAGATTTCAAAGCTACACTTTTTAATTGCACTTTGCAAATGTTGAAAAATACATACATACCCTTCCAGAATAATTGAATGAGAGTTTTGGGGGTTGGCTATTCTATCATGTAACACTATTCCACTAACAAAAACCTTTTTCATGGGAAAACCAAGGAGAAGATGAACCAATGATGAACCAATTCTTAGATATACACTGAGTATACAAAACATGCCCTTTCCATGACATAGACTGACCAGGTGAGTCCAGGTGAAAGCTATGAGCCCTAATTGATGTCACTTGTTAAATCCACTTCAATCAGTGTAGATGAAGGGGAGGAAACAGGTTAAAGAAGGATTTTTAAGCCTTTGAGACATGATTGTGGATGCGTGCCATTCAGAGGGTGAATGGGCAAGACAAAGCATTTAAGTGCCTTTGAACGGGGTATGGTAGTAAATGCCAGGCACACCGGTTTGTGTCAAGAACTGCAACGCTGCTGGGTTTTTCACGCTCAACAGCTTCCTGTGTGTATCAAGAATGGTCCACCACTCAAAGGGCATGCAGCCAACTGTGAGAAGCATTGGAGTCAACATGGGCCAGCATCCCTGTGGAACACTTCGACACCTTGTAGAGTCCATGCCCTGATGAATTGAGGCTGTTCTGAGGTGTTCCTGATGTTTGGTATACTCAATGTATATCCACTAATACATATCTGTTAATTTGAAGAGGAGTTTTGTGATATCCTACTCAGTGAGGGCTGGAGTGGAGATGAACTCAGAAGATGATGATAGTGAAGTCATGAGGAGACAGATAAAGGAGGGAAGTGTACAGTAGATAGTCTAGAAAAAGGCTAGTTAAAGGAGAGTCTAGTTGAGGGGTAGTCTGAGGGGGGAGACACCCCTCACCCCTGACCCCTGTCCCAGTCCTCTCAAAGGCGAGTCTGGGCCTCAGGGATGTAGATCTCGATGCTGTCTGCTCTCTCTGACACCGAGTTCTGACGGAAGGAAGCCGCCCGCTTGGCCTGCATCAGCCTCCTGCGTGCTTCTAGGCGGTGGCGGTCTGGAAGGTCAAGAGACTTCTCCCGTGTCACGCCTCTCTTCCCGATCATGGACTTCTTTGGTGCGACAGGTGGTAACTGGACACAGGAAGAAAGAGAGACGAGCTAGACCAAAATCCTGTCCATATCGAAATCTATTCTAGAATTCAACTTGTATAGGCAGTAGTTGACATATCATCCATTTGAGTGGTTGGAAAGACATCGGCATAGCTAAACACAATGTCAATGACATCCAGTGATGCTTCACTAAGCATTTGACCTCGCATACAGAACAGCTCCACTCTATACCACTACTACGTGGCTCTGAGTAATCTCACATCTCTGTTTAATAAGGCTCTGACTGTGCTCTATGTAGCTGAATCTGTGACCATAGAAATATAAGGATCCTATTTCTATGCCTGTCTCACCTGTGACTGAGACTACCCACCATAGACAACAGAAAAAGAATACATTGTATTCTGTATACCCGAGTGCTACCCACCCTTTTCTCTGGGCTCTTCTCCACGGGCCTCCAGTCGTTGTTCTTTATCTGCTGCAGCTCGTTAAACTTGGCGGTGACGTCATCAATGGACAGCTGCAGGAGGTCCCAGAATCCAGCCAGGTCCTGAGAGGTGGGGCGGGGCATGGCACTGGGGTCCTGCGAGGGGTTATAAAGGACCACATCAGTGCCTGAATTACAGATACTCAAATCCCAGTGTACATCAGGAGTTATTTGTTGCACTTCTACCAAAGCCCACTAGATGTCCATATCAGACCTCAAACAGAGGAAAACCTCAATGAATTACGGTATATTTTTCTAATAATAAAACAAATGTTTCCAGCAAAGTCATGGGAGCAAGACGTTCAAAGTTCAGAAAAGACAAGCATCTTATTCCCATCGTCATCTCATGGTTAGACTATAGGACTTGGAGGACAATCCATTGAAATGAGCCATAACAAAATGTGATCAGTAAGTAGCAATCCCTCCTAATCCCCCTGAGGATGGGAAAAAATGAAGAGGGCTCACATTTCATTCACTGCCAGTCAGTCTTATTCATCACATCACATCGGCTAGAGTCACAATCAGTCACACTATTGACCCCACAGACAATACTAGCGAGACTATAGCCTAAACCAATACCTCCAACTCTGTTATGAAGTTAAGAGTTGAGAAATAAGATCCATAGCATCCCACTGGTCGCGGGTCACCATCTCCCCCCATTAATTCAGTGACTTTATGTGCTTCATATATTGAATGGCTGGAGGGCACAACAATATCCCAGCCGACTGTCTGGTGGCATTTCAGACTGCTGCATTCTGGATGTAGATCTGAATATATAGGCTCTGAAGTAAAGGCCAGGTTCACTCTGAATTACAATGAATAGTGGAAGGTCTCAGAAAGGAAAAATGGTAAGCAGTACTTACTCAATGTTAAGAAATACAGTTACTGTACATTGGTAAAAGGTAATTGCACAAGTTATAAACGCAATAGTTTAGGTCACTGCCACTAGAAAGCGATGCTAAGAGCTACAGTACATACATACCAGGTAAAGCTTTGGTAGTTATATAAGTCCTAAAGCTGTAGTATACCCTATACTACAGTACATACAGTAAGTACCTGCTAAAGGGTAATTCAATAAGTTGTGAGACTATAATTAAACTACAGTTAGCCTGGGTTAAGTTTAGCCAGTTTGCCACTATAGTATAGAGTGGTGGGGCGGGGCTGGGCCTGGGAGTAGAGGCACTATTCTGCATGCACAGCACCAGATCAGACCTGATGGTTGACTCATAGCAGTGTGGAGAGGCTGTGACAGGCTGAGATCTCACCCCATCACTGATCTACCTCATTCATCGTCTCGGTCTGAAACTTCACAGGGGAGATACATAGAGACCCAAAGGAGAAGTAGCGGTAGACAGCGCTGGGCTCATCTCATCAATATTGCTGGCGGTTCAAAAAGAAGGCTGCACACAATCCAGCATAAGCAAACAAATACAAAAGCAGAAACTTATACTGGGGGAGTGAATGAGGCTGACACATTAAAGGATTCTGGGAAATATAAGCCTTGCCTGTGTCAGTATGACTTAATCCTGTAGCTCCTCCCACAATAGAACTTGCTGCTATGCTCTGTGTCTGTCTTTGAAAGCTTGTTCAACTCCAGCTTATGTTATCCAGGAGAAAAAAGGGGGGGGAGAAGACGGCTCGATAAAGCGCAATTAGACATCTCCTTAAGCCTCTTATGTGCGGACGCCACTTCTTCAAACGGAATCAAATCCATGTTCTGAAAGTGTATGCAGTATTATTTGTAAACTGTCTTTGTCATATGGAGAGATGCAGCAGCTTGGGTAAGCTTTAATAACTGCTCTCCTCTCCCCTACAGTGAGGGAAATAGAAGCAGGAAAACTCTATATAAAAGACTAGTTCAAACTAAATAATCCCTGTGCACTTTTCAGCCTTTCCTGAATGCAGCAATTTCTGCTGTATATGGCAAGAAATAGCAACACATTTTTTCATAAGCAAAGACAGGCTTAATCTCAAGTATTGGATATTTGGATGATATCAATAAAGAGGGGTAAGATTAGAGGCAAGGAAAGTATCAGCCAGATATTCCAGCCCTTCCGAGTGTTTTTTGACAGGATGAAGAGAGAGGACTGCGGCAATAGTTCTTAATGTAAAAGGCGGGAATCTCAGTATTGTAGTTAGATCTGTGAGTGCATCATTGGGAACGCGTACATTCACAGTCTCTCATTGTTCTCCTCAAGACGTTCTCATCTCAGATAGAAACGCTCAATAATAAATAAAAAAAATTCACACTCAATGGTGCATTTAAAGGCTTCTGACCCGTTGGCCTAAGCCATTCTACGTAAGAGACAGGAGAACAGTGCCGGTGGATACAGGAATGCAGCCGATATAACTGTGTCCTTGCCTTTCACAACCTAGAGTAGTGCAATTGTTTTTTTTAAACACACACTCACAAACACGCTCACATACCGTATGTACACAGACACACACAGGGTCATTGTTTCAGTGACTTGTTACTCACCAGGTTCTGCTGACACAACCAGTAAAACTGCTGGAATTTCTGAGACATGAGGAGCTGAGCACTGCCCACCGCACTCCTGATTTTACCTAGGACTGAAAGACAGACGTTCAACTGATCATCTGTTATATGAAAGGCTTGCGAGTCTCTATGGGAGAAAACGTCTGCTAATTGACTGTACATTATGACTCCTATCCCACTCACTGTCCTCAGAGAGGTCGTTCTCCTCCGCCTCTGCCTCCATCTCTTTACACCATCCCTCCATCCTCTTGGTCTCTGCGTGGAGCAGCTGCATGAACCAGCTTCCATCCCTCAGCAAGGCGGGGGACGTCCGGCCCGACTCGCCCGACGACTCTGCTGGCTCCCTGGGGGAGGGGGGCTCTAGCTGCCAGGTGGTCTCGTTGGAGGTCTGCTGGGGGCAAGGGGGCTCCGTAGGGGTCCGGTAGTCCTCCCGGTAGCTGAAGAGGCCCTGGGTGCGGACGGTGCGCACCCCATACTGGGTGGGCGTGCTGGGCTCAGAGTGCCCCCCTAGGAAGCCCCCTCCAAATTGTAGGCCCTTGTCCTCCATGGTGGGAAACCCCTCCATCTCCATGTCAGCCTGCACGGAGGCTGTTACACTATTGGAGCGCTTCAACCTGCCCTGCCCTCTGAGACACAGATTAGGGAAAGCAAATATTTAGGCCATCAAGGGATATTGTAAACAAACACACACAGGTAGAGAAAGAGGAAAGGCTGGTGACTTTAATAACAACACATTGTTAAAGATTAGCACAAATCCAGAAATGGGAAAAAGAACCTATTAAAAAAGTAATTTTACCGTCTGTCAGCTTCCACCTGGATCCCCACAGAATGGTATTCCTTCGACCCTTTACTTTCCGAGTCCGAGTCGGTGGCTGCTTCCACCTAATGCAGCATAATAACATAGCAACAGTATTCTCATTATTACCGCTCCCAGATGTCCGTGGGGTTATTGGTTTGGGGCCGGCACTGCACCTCCTCAACTCTAAGCGGCCTGTCAGAACATAACTGCAATGTGATTTATGGAGGCAGAGAACCCAACCGAACACAACCAGTTTGTCCACACCCTCAGCACAGTGATTTTATACCAACAACAAGCTGCCGTGGTGGAGATACACAGTGGTGGTAGTTTAAAAAAAAAGAAACCTATTACAAAACCTGATTAGGGAGTTAGCGAGGTGTGATCACCAGGGGTTTGGTGTGTGACACAGACACATAGATTTTGGTTAGTGTTCATTGGTGCATGGTGCTGGCCAGGGATGATAGAGACTGATCCCCGTTTGTCCTGAGGGTGCACGGATCCTCTTACTGAGCCCCACCCTCACTAGACTGACTCTCTCCATATGATTGGCACCCTTAATAAAGATGAGCAAAAAAAGACTGCATTACAAAAATATGGTGGGGCATCTCTGATGTTATGGGACTGTTTTGCTTCCACTGGTACTGGGGCCCTTGTTAAGGTCAACGGCATCATGAACTTTACCAAGTACCGTGGCATTTTAGCCAAAAACTTGGTTGCCCTAGCCAGGAGGCTGACACTTGGCCACAAGTGGATCTTCCAGCAAGACAATAACCCAAATTGAGCAATTGCATTAGTATAAAATAATATAATTTCCCAATTTTTTGGAGCATGAAATATAGCTCAGTGGTTGTATTATTCATTTTATAGTCTTTTTTTAATCATTTTATCAAAGCTGCCAATAATTATGGATCTGACTGTATTTCAAACAAAAACCATGCATCCTGTATGGCTGGCCCTTTATTAGATGTATTGTCAATAAAGGTTTTATCCTGAAGTTACATATAACCTACAGTCTGCATGGACTAGTAATATTTGGGAGGCAGGTGTGTGTGATAGTTAGAATTAGTCCTTGAGGAGCCCACTCCCAGGCTGTCTCTCTGATGAGTAACACAAGTGTGAGAACAGCACACTTCTAATTTTACAATTTACTATATGATTAGCAGGGTAATTTGAAAATCAATTCATCCACATTTTAATCCTCCTTCCCTCTGAGAGATCACACCTTCCCCCAGTTCTGAGTTAATGGCCTGACCCTGACAGAGTGTTCCAGCCGACGCAGGCAGAATCCTGACTAGGGCCAGCTTGGAACGGCTGTCTGTCTGAGAGCCTTAAGCCTTAAAAGCTCCAAACTCACATTAATAACTCTTTAGCTTTAAGTGGTTTGAAATGAATGGAGGAGTGTGTGTTCATGTCTAGCAGGCACGTGCATAGATAGAGCCCTTTTGCCCTTTTACTAAATACTTTTTATTAAATGTTTTGTCTATTTTCTTTCTTGCAACTATAAATGCAACAAATTGCCTATCAAACTACATCATTTCTCATGAACTCATTCATCTTGACAAAATGTCCCCTCCACCGCCCTTCTGCCACCACGAGCGTGGCAGTGCCTTGCTGCACTCTTCCTCGTCACACGCACATCCGCCGGGCAGTGAGTTTGAAATGAATACCGCAAGTAGGTGTGCTTCGCAATTGCTATCATGTGTCGTCTCACGGACAGGGACAGGGAAGAAACCAACAGCAATTTGCATCTGTCAATAGCAGAACAAATTCAAATCAAGTAAAGACTAGTGAGTTTGTTGTGACAGCATAGCCTCATTAACTAGCTCATTCATCTAGCCTATACTAGCGATGATCAGCTGATACAACCCACCCCGTAGTGGTTTGAGCAAAGAAGTAGTTATTCTTCCAGCTTCCTTTCATCTGAGGTCAAATGTAAACTATGTTACACTGCAGAGTAGCCTGGTACAAACAGCACAACAAGTGACAGTGCTCTGACCCCCCCCACCCCTCCCCCCTTGTCTTTCCCAGAAAGAAAGTCAGCGGTGAGTTGCTGCTGGTTGAGGTGACCTCTGTAACTTTCTGGCACAAAGCAAAGTCCATTTCAGAGAGACTGCTGCTCTATGATGGATGAGGAGAGGAGATATTTTGGAGAGCCCGGGCAATGTTCAAAGTGTGCTGGCAGAGACAGAAAAAAAAACTGGTTTGGTGAACACACACACACCATGCTGCACACACACACACTACGCTACACATATACTACACACACTGCACAGGTGTGAAAACTTTGGAAACTGTAGGCATCAGCATTTCACTCAGACATGGCTTAGTCTCACTGAGATGAACGTAGGTTGGTAGTGAGAGTAAGGTCCTGCTACCGGATCCATTCTTACACTGTCCTAATACGGACACTGTACACTTTAATGGCCCCCAGAAGATGAGGGGTCAAAACTCAAACACAGCGGGGTCAAAACTCAAAGTGCAGAAAGGGTCAAAGGCTAAGGATTAAGATTGGGGTCCTGCCGGAAGTAAGGGGTGAAAGGTGAAATTATAGGCTTTAGGCTACACTTCCAGAGGTTAATTATACTGTACTGTATATCCCCAGGAGGTCTGTGATGATGCAGGTGAATTTACATTTATCTTACTACATTGGCCAAATACTAGTGGCACAGTTTAAAGACAAACTTTGGAGGAGGTTTTGATGCATTTTTTGCGTTGCATGCAGCCCTTCTGGTTGTTTCAATAACCGTGGACCTTCACACTGCCAGCCATCACTAATCAAAATGCTTCTGTATTTTACACACATCACTGGAGCCAATTTGAAAACCGATATAATTCAGGCCCACCACGATGAGCGTAACGACGTTCAGCTCAGCCACTTAAAATCATCATCATTCATCCTCTAGGATAGGCTGCCTGATCATCTCTGGGTGACTGAGACTCACCTGTCTCCACAAACAAGCAGAACAACTCTAATATTCTCTATTGATGAAAGGCTGTGTGCAGTCTGAAGGGATGTCTGTCTACCGGTCTGTCTGTTTTATTCAGGGACATGGACACATCTGTCACGCCCTGACCATAGAGAGCCCTTGGTTCTCTATGGTGTAGTAGGTCAGGGTGTGACTAGGGGGTGTTCTAGGTTACAGTGAGGGAAAAAAATATTTGATCCCCTGCTGATTTTGTACGTTTGCCCA
Source organism: Salmo trutta (assembly GCF_901001165.1). Taxonomy (NCBI): domain Eukaryota; kingdom Metazoa; phylum Chordata; class Actinopteri; order Salmoniformes; family Salmonidae; genus Salmo; species Salmo trutta. Next base: position 34,271,195 of record NC_042981.1, read on the forward strand.
CTGACAAAGAAATTATCAGTCCATAATTTTAATGGTAGGTTTATTTGAACAGTGAGAGACAGAATAACAACAAAAAAATCCAGAAAAACCCATGTCAAAAATGTTATAAATTGATTTGCATTTTAATGAGGGAAATAATAATTTGACCCCCTCTCAATCAGAAAGATTTCTGACTCCCAGGTGTCTTTTATACAGGTAACGAGCTGAGATTAGAGCACACACTTAAAGGGAGTGCTCCTAATCTCAGCTTGTTACCTGTACAAACGACACCTGTCCACAGAAGCAATCAATCAATCAGATTCCAAACTCTCCACCATGGCCAAGACCAAAGAGCTCTCCAAGAATGTCAGGGACAAGATTGTAGACCTACACAAGGCTGGAATGGGCTACAAGACCATCGCCAAGCAGCTTGGTGAGAAGGTGACAACAGTTGGTGTGATTATTCGCAAATGGAAGAAACACTAAAGAACTGTCAATCTCCCTCGGCCTGGGCTCCATGCAAGATCTCACCTCGTGGAGTTGCAATGATCATGAGAACGGTGAGGAATCAGCCCAGAACTACATGAGAGGATCTTGTCAATGATCTCAAGGCAGCTGGGACCATAGTCACCAAGAAAACAATTGGTAACACACTACGCCGTGAAGGACTGAAATCCTGCAGCGCCCGCAAGGTCCCCCTGCTCAAGAAAGCACATATACATGTGTAACAGTGTAGGTTCCGTCCCTCTCTTCGCCCCAACCTGGGCTCAAACCAGGGACCCTTGCACACATCAACAACTGACACCCACGAAGCATCGTTACCCATCGCGCCACAAAAGCCATGGCCCTTGCAACGCAAGGGGAAACCCTACTTCAAGTCTCAGAGCGAGTGACGTCACTGATTGAAACGCTATTAGCGCGCACCACCGCTAACTAACTAGCCATTTCACATCGGTTACACATGACCGTCTGAAGTTTGCCAATGAACATCTGAATGATTCAGAGGACAACTGGGTGAAAGTGTTGTCGTCAGATGAGACCAAAATGGAGCTCTTTGGCATCAACTCAACTCGCCGTGTTTGGAAGAGGAGGAATGCTGCCTATGACCCCAAGAGCACCATCCCCACCGTCAAACATGGAGGTGGAAACATTATGCTTTGGGGGTGTTTTTCTGCTAAGGGGACAGGACAACTTTACCGCATGAAAGGGACGATGGACGGGGCCATGTACCGTCAAATCTTGGGTGAGAACCTCCTGGGTGAGAACCTCCATTGAAAATGGGTCGTGCATGGGTATTCCAGCATGACAATGACCCAAAACACATGGCCAAGGCAACAAAGGAGTGGCTCAAGAAGAAGCACATTAAGGTCCTGGAGTGGCCTAGCCAGTCTCCAGACCTTTATCCCATAGAAAATCTGTGGAGGGAGCTGAAGGTTCGAGTTGCCAAACGTCAGCCTCGAAACCTTAATGACTTGGAGAAGATCTGCAAAGAGGATTGGGACAAAATCCCTCCTGAGATGTGTGCAAACTTGGTGGCCAACTACAAGAAACGTCTGACCTCTGTGATTGCCAACAAGGGTTTTGCCACCAAGTACTAAGTCATGTTTTGCGGAGGGGTCAAATACTTATTTCCCTCATTAAAATGCAAATCAATTTATAACATTTTTGACATGCGTTTTTCTGGATTCAAAATTAGAAACGTACAAAATCAGCAGGGGATCAAATACTTTTTTCCCTCACTGTATATATTTCTATGTTGGTGCTCTTGGTATGGTTCCCAATTAGAGGCAGCTGATGTTCGTTGTCTCTAATTGGGGATCATACTTAAGGATTCCCTGTTCCCACCTGCTTTGTGGGATATTGTTTTTGAGTGAGTGCATGTTGCACCTCAGTACTGCACGTTCGTTGTTTGTTTCTTGGTTTGTTTTAAGTTTCACTAAAAATAAAGATGTGGAACTCCAATCACGCTGTGCCTTGGTCCGTCTCTCCACACGAACGTGGCAACATCTGACGTCTGCAGACTGCGTGTGTGATCAAGCCCATTATTCTCAGGGTCACAGAGACAAGAGAGAGCGAGAGAAGAGAGAGCGGAAATAGAGTGAGAGATGGCGAGAGAGACTCAATCAGTAAAGCCTCATTCATGAGTTGAAAACAAATGAATGGATTGCAGTAAGATGACTCATCGGTGCCATTTTTAGACCTAGAGGAGAATGGGATGTGTGAGTGTGTGACTTTATGAATGTGTGGGTGTGTGTATGCACAATGTGTAGGCTTGTGTGTGTGTGTGTGTGTGTGTGTGTGTGTGTGTGTGTGTGTGTGTGTGTGTGTGTGTGTGTGTGTGTGTGTGTGTGTGTGTGCCCCTCACCTGTATCCCTATGGAGGAGCGTGGTGTTTTGAGGTACTCCTCAGCCTTGGATACCAGGATGGCTTTATCACAGGTTATCACTGAGCTGTGACTGTGACGATCTGTGGACGGGTGCCTCTTCCCAGACCTCAGCCCAGCTGCCTCCATGGCTATAGTCACGGCCTTGGCACTGTCCAGGCTGTCTGTGGAGTTATACAGGGCCCTGCCCAGGCTCAGGCCCAGCCCGTCCCCCCACCCTCGAGGGTGCCTGCCCTCATGGTACGTGTCCTGGGTGGACTCTGTACTGCTCTGGGCAGTGACGGATATGAGGGGCTTGGAGCCTGAGGTGGAGCGGGGTGGGACCGGTGGAGGGGTCGTCTTCTTGTAGTTGTTCGTGTACGTGACCGCTGAAAGATAAGAGGTCAAAGTTAAAAGGAATGCACAGTTGAAGTCAGAAGTTTACATTACACTTAGGTTGGAATCATTAAAACTCGTTTTTCAACCACTCCACAAATTTCTTGCTAACAAACTATAGGTTTGGGAAGTTGGTTAGGACATCTACTTTTTGCATGACACAAGTCATTTTTCCAACAATTGTTTATAGACAAATTATTTCTCTTATAATTCACTGTATCACAATTCCAGTGGGTCAGAAGTTTACATACACTAAGTTGACTGTGTTTTTAAACAGCTTGGAAAATTCCAGAAAATTATGTCATGGCTTTAGAAGCTTCTGATAGGCTAATTGACATCATTTGAGTCAATTGGAGGTGTACCTGTGGATGTATTTCAAGGCCTACCTTCAAACTCAGTGCCTCTTTGCTTGACATCATGGGAAAATCAAAAGAAATCAGCCAGGACCTCATAAAAAAAATTGTAGACATCCACAAGTCTGGTTCATCCTTAGGAGCAATTTCCAAATGCCTGAAGGTACCACGTTCATCTGTACAAACAATAGTACGCAAGTATAAACACCATGGGACCACACAGCCGTCATACCTCTCAGGAAGGAGACGCGTTCTGTCTCCTAGAGGACTATTGGTGCGAAAAGTGCTAATCAATCACAGAACAACAGCAAAGGACCTTGTGAAGATGCTGGAGGAAACAGGTACAAAAGTATCTACATCCACAGTCAAACGAGTCCTATATCGACATAACCTGAAAGGTTGCTCAGCAAGGAAGCTTTTTGGAGAAATTTCCTCTGGTCTGATGAAACAAAAATAGAACTGTTTGGCCATAATGACCATGGTTATGTTTGGAGGAAAAATGGGGGGGGCTTGCAAGCCGAAGAACACCATCCCAACCGTGAAGCACGGGGGTGGCAGCATCATGTTGTGGGGGTGCTTTGCTGCAGGAGGGACTGGTGCACTTCACAAAATAGATGGCATCATGAGGTGGGAAAATTATGTCGGTATATTGAAGCAACATCTCAAGACATCAGTCAGGAAGTTAAAGCTTGGTCGCAAATGGGTCTTCCAAATGGACAATGACCCCAAGCATACTTCCAAAGTTGTGGCAAAATGGCTTAAGGACATCAAAGTCAAGGTATTGGAGTGGCCATCACAAAGCCCTGACCTCAATCCTATAGAAAAATGTGTGGGCAGAACTGAAAAAGCATGTGCGAGCAAGGAGGCCTACAAACCTGACTCAGTTACACCAGCTCTGTCAGGAGGAATGGGCCAAAATTCACCCAACTTATTGTGGGAAGCTTGTGGAAGGCTACCCGCAACGTTTGACCCAAGTTAAACAATTTAAAGGCAATGCTACCAAATACTAATTGAGTGTATGTTAACTTCTGACCCACTGGGAATGTGATGAAAGTAATAAAAGCTGAAATAAATAATTTTCTCTACTATTATTCTGACATTTCACATTCTTAAAATAAAGTGGTGATCCTAAGACAGGGAATTTTTACTATGATTAAATGTCAGGAATTGTGAAACTGAGTTTAAATGTATTTGGCTAAGGTGTATGTAAACTTCCAACCTTAACTGTATATTATACCCACATTTTTGGACACAATTAGCTTTTACCACATGTAGGCCAAATTATTTGATATTTTTAAAAATGAAGCCTGATGAAGTAATGTAAGTCAGCTAGGTATTTTTATATTTGTATGAGAGGGCTAGTAGGCCTAATTTTTGATAGGCTAACGTTACTTGATGAGGACAGGCTGTTAGCAACTCTGCCTTTGTCTTGAAGCTAAAATGTAATGAGTATTGCCTTCAGATGAGAAAATAAACCCTTTATTTTCTGCACGTCCTTGTGTATTGTTGCATTATTCAAGAGTGTGATGTGGTTTGGTTCCATTTTTCAATCGTGTAATATCTTAAAATAAAGTGGTCATCCTAACTGACCTAAGACAGGGAATTTTTACGTGGATTAAATGTCAGGAATTGTGAAAAACTGAGTTTAAATGTATTTGTCTAAGGTGTATGTAAACTTCCGACTTCAACTGTATATGTATATGTGGTAGTTGAAGTAGGTGAGGTACTGTAGGGCTTTGCCGTTGACTATCAGAGAGAGGAAAGGCCACTGAGTGCTATTCACTGTGGAGGGTTCACAGCCCTTCTCCTAACATGTATTTGATGAGCAGTGGATTCTAAGAGAATACGGTTTTAAATCCACAGACATGGACTGCTGGACTAATAAATTACTTTGGGTTTGATGTGTCCTCTTCTTTAAAACAGAGCTTTGTAGGAGCAGCCTAATACAAACAGCTTGTCCATTTAAAGAACATCTAATGATCAAAGCCCAGAGTGGTCTTGGCTCATCAGAACTCTCAGAGAGGGAATGAGGAACGCCCTGAATTATACAGTAGGTCAGCACTTTGTTTCCCATTCTCAAAATTATCTCAAAGAGGTCACCAAGATGAGTCAGTAGAGAGAGAGTGTAACAAAGAACAGATTTAAAAAAAAAAGAGATAGACATGGAGGGAAAGCGAGAGAACAAGAGAGATAGAGAGAAAGAGAGGGTGAGGAAGAGAGCGAAAGAAAGAGAGAAAGAGAGAGAGAGAGATGATTCAGCAGAAGGACAAAAATAGACACATTATTACTAAGCAAGTCATGCAATGGGGACTCATAGCTCTTGCCCCCATCTTGGCATTGTTACTTAGCATTTAGCCTGTCCCTTCACGTCCAGGCACAGTTTGAGGCATGTACACAAATATATATAGATATTTTTTAATTCAACAAGAACAAATGATTTCAAATTAATATTGAAATGCAGAAAAGCCTGTGGGTTGCTTGTAAAAGGAAAGAAGTATCTTAGGACCTGAAGGTCAGAACTACAATGGCAACCATACCAGGCAGACAGGCGGTTTACTTTACCTTTAAATCACACAATAACTAACCAGACAGAAAACCTGCTCTTCATCTCCATGACAACAACATGGACACATTTTCTTCACACTAAACAAGAACATTGTGCTGACAAGAATGCTGCTGAGTTAAGTGGTAAACTGTGCTTTCTGAATAGAACAATAGTAACTGTTTTTTCTTTCAATATTTTCTTCAAACTCAAGAGGATTTCTTATGGAAAACTTTAGCATTACAAATTCATCATGCTGAATCGTTTTGTGGTTAAACACCCCAAACACACACACACATCCAGTTTAATTAACTTGAGACACAATGAGTGTGATTCAAGTGCTCGGTCTCTGTTAGGGAATCTCAATTTATCAGGTCTGAATTGTATGCTAATACTAGAGAGAGCGAGGGACTTGAGGGACGTGACATTAAGAGCATTTCTTCCAGATTAAATTGATCACTCTCAGAAAACAGTGCTTTATTTCACAGGCTTTTAAGGATATGTAAATTATCTGGGAAGTGGATGGATGGAGAACTCTATTATCATCACTGTCAAGAGTGTCCCAGCCCAAAAAACAAAACAAAAACTAAGATGGGAACTACCTCAGACACTAACTAAACCTACTTCAGAGAGAGGGGAGGGGGAGAGAGAGAGAGCCCTTAGCGAGTGCCTAGAGAGAGAGCAGAGAGAGAGAGCATGAAGCGAGTGCCTAGAGAGAGAGCAGAGAGTATGGAGAGCAGGAGCACAGGGGCATGGAGAGAGAGCATGGAGAAAGCAGGGAGAGAGATCATGGAGAGAGAGCACAGAGAGAGAGAGAGGGACAGAGCACAGAGAGAGCGAGAGAGAGAGAGAGAGAGAGAGAGAGAGAGAGAGAGAGAGAGAGAGAGAGAAAGCACGGAGAGCAGAGAGAGAGAGAGCATTGAGAGAGACAGAGCTCTAGTCAGACAGGACAGGACAGAAGAGAGAAGTGTGCCAGACACCAGTTACTTCCTCTCTGTCACTCCATAGCTGACAGCACAGCATCTGCCACGGTGGCTGATATAAATATCCTTGCCTGAACTCCATCCTTTAAAACAAAATGACTTGACAAAGTGCTCTGCCCGCCATATGGTTCAGTAAGGCCCAAGGAAATAAACATAGAAACCTTGGCCTGTACAGAGGAGAAGGGTGGTGTGTGTGTGTGTGTGTGTGTGTGTGTGTGTGTGTGTGTGTGTGTGTGTGTGTGTGTGAGGTGGGTTGCTGCAGTCCTGGCTGGACCTGGGTAGAGAGAGAGAGGGGGCATGAGGGGTGTCTGGTTGAAGGGAGGGGTAGAGGGAGGGAGGCAAGGGGGCTCATAACTGACAGACCATCAGTTATGTGGGCCAATGTCCGGAAAGTGTTCGTCATCGATAGAGCACTCACGACATCTCTCACTCCCTCAGCCCGTTTCAGGAGGGGGAGAGGATAACGGCGTAGAAGAGGAGTGGGTGCGGGACCATTTTACATTCCACTGTCGTTTTTCAATCTACCTTTGAGATAAAGACTTGTGCCTGATGAATCAATAAGGTAGAGAGATGCTCAAGGAGAAAACAGCCAGGAGTGACCAAACAAGAACACAGAGATAGAGATAGTCACTGGGTCTTAGCAGTAAAACAATGTGGTGGTGTTGCTGTGTTTTGTCTTGATGAATTTGATAAGCCTGTGTGAGGGTGAGACTGCTCTTTCACAGCATTTTAACTGTATTTCATGAATAAATGATAATGACGCTGGTTCAAAACATATTATTCATCACCACCTATTGGCTCGGACAGGAGGTTTACCTGGGGTTTCGTGGGTCGTCCGGTCAATGGTGCAGGTAGAGGGAAGGCGGAACTGGATCCCTGAAACAAGCCATCCAATCACATTCAACATCCTGGTCACATCTGCCTAGTGCCCAGAACATGCACCAATCACAGTACACTATACAGAAAAACAGCTACGTACTGTAAGTGTCCACAGAGACAGGATGACAATGGCAGATAAATCAAGGATAAAGTATCAATTCAAACACGATGATTGGATTGTGAGGAAGCAGCAGAATACTTTTTCCTTCAACAGTAAAATACAGGTAACTGCCAAAATAAAGGAAACACCAACACAAAGTCTCTTAATAGGGTGTTGGGCCACCACAAGCTGGCAAATCAGCTTCAATGCACCTTGGCATAGATTCTACAAGTGTTTGGAACTCTATTGGAGGGATGCAACACCCTTCTCCATGAGAAATTCCATCATTTGGTGTTTTGTTGACGGTGGTGGAAAATGCTGTCTCAGGTGCCGCTCCAGAATCTCCATAAGTGTTCAGTTGGGTTGAGATCTGAGAAACGCACACACACACACCCTAAGCATGATGGGATGTTAATTGCATAATTCATTTAGGAACCACACCTGTGTGGAAGCACCTGCTTTCAATATCCCTCTGTATCCCTCATTTACTCAAGTGTTTCCTTTATTTTGGCAGTTACCTGTATATTCACACAGTGAAAAGAATGGTGACATTTGTGGCCATCTATCCATAGAAATATGCACTCAGAAGATAAGGCTTTTGGCTAATAATTAGCTGATTAAAGTTTTGGTTCCTTGATGATTACATAGATTAATTTAGTTTTTAACTAGCAATCAGATGTACAGTACACTTTCAAATGATTTAAATGTGAAATGAAAGATCTGTTCTTATACAAGATATGACCCTAGTTGACCCTGGAAACTGTAATAGGATCAGTAAGAGGCTATGAGAAGACGTACAAAGAAGAAGCAAATCCCAGCAATCACGGTGAGACATTTACGCATCACTCCCAAACTAAAGCAGCTGAGATCATTGGCTGGCTGGTAGACGGCATTAGCATCCTTGTAAGAAAACTGAGCGTTTAGCATGGCTAAACAGAAAAGAATGAATGATGGGATGGGCAGTTAAAGGTATGGGCATTGGCAAGCATGGCTCACCTTCCTGGGTGGGCTTAGAAAAATAACTTCATGCACTGCCATGTTGATGAGCACTTTGAGGATTGCTAAGCAACGAACGGAACGCCACAGTAGGCAATGAGGGTGGAAGAAGAAGAATCTCTTCACGTTCCTAACTTGACGGTAAGCAGTAGGTGATAGTAATAAAAATAACTACTAAATGAGAGCATTTTAACTTCCAGTTATCAATGTTGGGTAAAATAGCCCATCCAAAACAACTAAGAACATTCTAGGCTGATCACTCGCTGTGAGGTGAAGTTCTCTACACCGACACTCTCATTAAATCATATGCGTCAGAGGTGTGTTCATGTTGCATCAAATGTTGCTGTCCTAATATGAACACCATACAATTGGTATGTCATAACATCTTGGCCTGCTTCTAGATGACACTGTATCTAATGAAACATCCAACAATGCAGCAACAGAGAAAGGAAGTCTGATGTATTAGGCAGTGGAAAGGAAGTAAATGAATGTGACAATACAACCTAATTAACTTCTCTCCTGTGAAAACCTTGTCAGATTCAGCCAATTGATCTAACTTTTCTAAACGGCAGCACATGAAAATAAGGAATTAAGCACAGTTTCTGCTCAAAACAATAGGACAGAGTATCACTTCTTAGACTCAAATACATTTCTAATCAAATACATATCTAATCTTTTTTTCTCCCAGTGTACTTTATTAGGGCCCAGGATTTAATGGGCTATTTCATACACAGATCCTTAATAAGGATAGCACAGAAGTCTCGTGTTTCATCTGGTTGGTGCCTTGCTGGTAGCAGAGCTGTCGTTCTATATTTTCAATAGTTTCTGGGATCTGTTCCCAACACTGGACACAAAAATATACGACCCAGCACCAAACGCAGTACAGTAGGTGTCAAAATAATACGTCTTCAGAATCATCATAACCATGCAGTTTATCATCATCACTATCTCGGGTCTCCGGGTCAATAATGTCACCAGTAATTCTTAGAAATAATCTGGTGATTTACATATTGTGTCGTATACAAAAGGATGAACATTAACATTTGGATACACTTGAGTAGCAGCTGTTAGAATGACATTCCCAGTCTTTGGTTCCTGAGCATGAGGATGATCAGCGACAGTAGAGACACAGCAACATCACTCCCCTGCGGCAGACAGACAGACATGACCTCCATGCCATTGCTACCTGGGGATGGATGGAGTTGACACTGGAAGGGAAACATCCCAACAGATGTCTTTGAAGCTTCTGTCAAATATCTGTTGATGTCAACAGTGTAGGTGTTGGACAAGACTGACTAAACTGACAAAAGAAAGGGATAGGCATAGTAACGGTGTGTGTGTGTGTGTGTGTGCATGTGTGCTAGCACTCTGGTACCCTGTAAACCATGACCTACAAGGACCTGTACATTGCTAGACATGACCGCCTTGTCGACCTGACAGCTAGTGAGGTGAGACCGGTAGTCTCCCCAACGGCACACATCCTTAAACATTCTTGTGTAAGTTAGTTTGATGTTGATGATAATGCATTTTCCTGTGTACCAAATACCCCAGATATTGTTGTTGTAGAGGAGGCCAGATGGAGGTGTTAACATGGAGCAGGCCTTTGGTGACACGCTTCTTAAATACCAGCCCCTCGTATCAAGCTTGGACAGCCTTGGTGCAAGCTAGTAGCACTGATAGTTGGCCGTCTTGGCCACATACATAGGCTTACAGTTTGTGGCCTCCAGATTGCAGGCCTGCCAAAGACTAAAGAAAAGCAATTGGCTTGGTACTGCTCTGTTTCAGCTGTTATGGGCAGCCTAGCTGTTGGAGAACAAGGTGCTTTCTGTATCCTTAAGAGTCCATGCATACAAAAAACTGTTGACATGTTTGAATCCTTGTAAAAATGTTCTTGAATGTAATGTGATTTGTGGATTCAAATTGTCTTTAAAGTGTGTGTGCATATGTATCTGTGGTGTGTTTCTGCATGTGTACAAAACATATAGTATTCCCAACAGTCCAAACAGCTACTGAGTACTTCTGTTCCATAATCAGATTTTATGAACAATGTCAATTCCCGAGGTTCCCGTTTGTTCCTATAGAGTAAATCAAATTGCTCATATGATCCAACAGCTAGTCTTTGGGATTTATGGTTATATGATAACTGCCCAGATTTACTTTGCTCCATTCCAGAGTGACATTGAACAGAAAACTCAAGATATGTCATGGAAAAACAATATATCCACAGAAAAACAATGTGTCCACAGTCAGAGCAAAGATTGTCAAGAACCATAAGCAAAGGGCAGTCTATTGAGTCTACCACAGAGCTTCACAGAGTCTTTGGTAAAACATGTGGTAAATGCCATTTGTGAGAGACGACAGACTCATCGATTAAAAAGTATACACTCATTACTAGTCCTCTTAAAGAACTGTAAGAACAGTTCATGTCAATGTTCACTAATGCTAATAGCAGTTCAGAATGCTTTGGTCCATCAGTTCAAGCCAAGTGCAATCGAAGTCTGATGTACATTCAACTTCTTTGATTGTTCATCACATTCTTATGGTACATTCCATTCAACTATGTGGTTGCTGCCACTAATGTAGTCATTTAATGTCAAACCACATTAATGGGCAGGGGGTTATCCTACGCAATAGGAAACATTCATACAGAGCTTTACGTGGACATGATACCCAGAAAATGCACTGCCTTTGGACATCAATACTAAATGTTCCCATGCCGTAATCTGCTACCGATCATTCATCGCCACATTATTCTTACTGTTCAGAGTGTCAGAGACATGTATGTTATCTCCGCACTGTTGTACTCATATCTCCCACTCCATAGCTCTACACTAGAACTCCTCTTCATGGACCGTGGTTCCCACTGGGGAGCCTTCTGCTGCCACCTGTCCCACAGAAAGTCCTGGTCACAGTGAGACTTCCCTGGGTTGTCAGGAGTTGTCTCCCCCTCTGGATCTCCAGGGTCCTCAACGACATCCATGCCAGAGGTATCTGTGGCTTCCCCTGTGGCATCCTCTGGCTCCATGGGTGCCATCTCAAATGGGGACAAGCTAATGCTAGCTGGGTCTTGTAATAATAGTAGTGGATCTAGGCCTAGGATGACTGGTTCTGGGTGGCACATCGTGGCTGGGTCCAGGGCTACTGAGTCTGGGGTGAATGGACTGTCCAGTCCGAAGGAGACCAGACCAGGTGAATGTACTGTAACTTGGTCCTGTGGTTCTGGATCTTCAGGGAACTCAGTAGGTAGGTATTCATGCATTTGATCTAATCGGTACTCCATAGCTGGGTCCACAGATACTGATTCCATTTGGTATATAGAGGTTTGGTCCGGACTGGGGGGGCTCAGAGAAACTGGCTCTGGTGGTGTGTACATGGCGATTGGGCTGAGATCTGATGAACTCACACTAACGGTCTCCAGAGGTTCTGGCGGATCCAAGAAGACTGAGTCCAGATCAGATTCATCTGAGGAATTGAAGGTGGTTAAGTCCAAATGGACCATAAATGGATCAGATGGGCAATAAGTGGCCTGGTCCTCTGATTCTGGACAAGGTGGCCATTCTGGCTCCAGAGAGTCATCAAACTCATCAAACGAGTCGATGGTGACTGGATATGCATGCACTACTATTTCCGATGAGAAAATGTCTAAATCTAAGGGGATTGGATCTGGCAGGTCTGGAAAGCAGACAGTGGCTAGGTCTTGTGATTCTGAATCAGGTGGGATCAGACACACATCCAGGGGTTCTAAATCAGTTGGGCTCTCTGGAGTAACTATGACAGTTGGGCAAATGGTAACTGAGTATTGATCAAGTTTCTCTGATGAGTACACATTAGTAGGGGACAGTGGTTTTATTTCTGGCTCTGTTGAGACTATGGGGCCTGGGCCTAATGGTTCAGGGTCTGGCAGACACACAGGAACTGGGTCTTGAGACATTGGATTTTTCTGGCGCACAGTATCGTCTTTCACAGATTCTGAATCTGATGCAGACAAGTCAGAGTCTGACTCTTGTGGTGGGGACACAGTGACCTCAGGTACTGGATATGGTAGGTGCATAATTCTTGGTTCTGGGACTAGGGGTTTCACATTAAGTGAGTCAATTGATCCTGTATCTGAGGTGTTCAGATTAACTGGGTCCAGCTTGTCTGTTTCTTCAAGGTACACATTAGCTACGTCTGTGGGCACTGGATCTGGAGAGCACAAAGCCTCCAGTTTTGATAGCCTCTTCGTGTTCTGGTCTAGTGGTTCTGGGCAAACCACAGTGTTTGATGAGTTTACTGGCACTGATTCTGGTTGGATCATGGTGACTGGATCCACAAGTAATGGATCTAGAGTGATCGGGATAGAACCCTCCACAAACAGCGATGCCGGACGCCTTAGAATGGCTGGGTCCATTGAGATCTGTTTAGGAAGACGGCGCCTCACGATGGCCTGCTTCTCCTGCATCTCTCCCTCCTCAGGACAGTTGACGGCTGCGTCCGCCGTGCTCTGTCTCACCAGCACCTTGCTCCTGGCCTGCGTCCCTACTGACAATTGAGCCACTTTAGTCTGTTTCCCAGCCGCTCCTGTTCCCCCAGACGCCCCAGGCTGTGGAGACCACGTGTTGTAGTGCTGCGTGAAGCTGTTGAAGTTACTATTGAAGGCCCTGAGCTCAGTGCACAGGTCCCTCCTGAGATCAGACAGCTCACGACGCATGGCCGACACTTCCTCCTTCCACTGCATGCTGATGGTTGCAGCCAATTGGGCCGACTCCTTGATACTGGCCTGGATTGCTTTGGGTGAGGGCCTCTCTGGGGCCTGGACGCTAGCTTTAGGGGGCCTGAACAGTCTGGGTGAAACAGGGGGCCCAGACTGGGGTTTGGCTGTAGCACCGATACTCTCTTGGCGGTACAGTCTGTCTCTTCTGATAGGGCAGCCTAGATCGTCATGGGCCAATGGGCCTGTGTCTGCCACGTCTCGATGTACACTGGCCTGGTACTCAGGTAAGCTAGTGGCTTCCTGTGTATATTTTCCCTCTGGAAGACAAACGTAAATATGTGTAGTATGTCATCAGGCCACAGGTGTGAGCAGCTGGAGAGAATGTGCTATCAGAGCCACAAAGCACAGAAATCAAATCATGCAGTTTTTAGGTTAAGAAATGTATGAGTCAAAATAAGACTTGAAATTGGCCTATATCTTTAGTGTCTAAAAATCATTATTACAGTATGTGCTTGAATCTACAATGCTACATAAGGAAACCTTCAGGAACACAAACTAAATGTTCATAGTCCCATTTTGACTCATATTTCTGATTATGGTTTACACTGCCTTCCCAATCTGAAATGAACCTATATCATGCATGCTTCTCATCTTTTCACTGCACAGAGACAGCCCCCAAAACACATGACAAAGAATAAGACACTGTTAAAACCTACTGTATGCATGGTATTCAAAACCTCTGGAAGATTGACCACATATGACACAGGTGTAACTTTGTGCACTGGAAAGAAGCAAAGATGAACATCCCCGCCTCTATCAGGAAGTATAGTATGAACCCTATTGAATTTCATGACGTCCAGTATAACCTATCTACCTGAACTCAGAGGGGAGAACCAATCACCCAAAGACTCCTGACATCAGACACACCCCACTCTCCACACCATAGATTACATGAAATTGCAATTATACATTTTAAGATGCTGTTTTAGTTTGTTGAGAAAGCAGTGTAAATAACCTGGAAAAAGTCTATCAAAAGCACAATTCTCCAGATGGTCACACCTTCTCTTAACCCTTCCCATATATCATTGGTAGAACTACATGGCAGAAAGAATGGGTACAACTGAAAAACCGTCAATCCTCTTGTTGTGTTTGTGCAGATCCAGGAATGGAAAACAATAGCATGCCTACTATTTCTCCTCTGGCGAAGCAGGTGACCTTACGGGGACTGTTTGCTGAAGTGCTTTTTAGTCACTCAGTGTCACACTCGCAGTTAATTTTATTTCACACTAAAAAAAAAAATATCATTTTTGTGACCTCAATTTTGTTGACCAGCGCAGTTATTACCCACCACATCTGTAGGAACTGAACTGTAGAATCTGTGGGAGAGAGAACTCAAAGCACAAGGTGTGTCCATCACTTTGTGGTTTGTAAGTACAGGTAGATAAAGCTGTGGTAAACCCATTCAGTCATGAAGACTCTGGAGTTGAAGGACTGTTCATCTCAGACTTTTTCCCCTGCCCAGAGTGTCAGTCAAGCTGAAAACACACCCAAAGCACCCGTGGCTTATCATGAAATGAGGCTTAGAGTCAGATTGTGCTCAAGGCGAACAAATCCATCTAGTAAAAGAAAAACCAAAGGGAGAATAAAATCCATCATTGCCTTAATCTGAAAAGGTCTCATGATATAACGTTCACTTCATGGACCTGCAGAATGATTTCAATAGGGTTCATAACTTTACTCTCTGATATGAATGATGAATGAAGATATGAATTACTGTATTGAAAATGCAATATGATGGATTGGCTCAAAGCAACTCATAAACTGTACTTGAATACAATTTTTATATCAACAATCAGGAAATATGTAAAAGTGATTCATGCAAACGTATGAAGCCATTTCATAAAGCATTTCAAGAGCAGAGCATCACAAGAAATCTCATGTGCATGCTCTTAACTTCATCAATCTCACTTGATACAACATTTTGATATTTACAAATGGTAACCGTCTAAATTTATGTATAAGGATTACTTTGCATGGCTATTTAAACACATCATTCACTTTGGATACAAGCTGTCATCTTAATCAATTGTCCATACACTACTGTATACTTTATGCGTGGTGTCTGTCTATGTGCTGCAGTCCCCTCCTTCCCTGTTGGTCTTACCTGTGGTGGACCTGATGGTGGAGGTGACAGTGGAGGAGGTCATGGTGGGGATGCAGTCATCATCCTGGGAGTAGCCAGCCTGGATGGCCCTCAGGTAGCTGTGACTCCGTGTCCGGAAACAGCCGGGCAGGTCCAGAGCCTCCACAGCCTGGGATTCCACCTCACTGAACACCGACTCACATACTGACTCAAACTGACCGTTTATATCTGTCTCACTCACCTGCAGGAGAGAACAACAGGGAGAGAAAGGTTCAATTCACATTTTTCACTTTCCTTTTAATTTTTGCCATCGTGGGAAAAACTTAATTGGTTGTTTACAAAGTTTGGAGTTATGCTCTTTTCTTCCACTTAATAGAAAAGTGTTTGATTGAAATGGGTGCCAGCTAATTGCCAGAGAGCAAATGTTTGAAAAGGATAGCGTCTGCAGAGAGGTAAACAAAATTGCATTGTTCAAATTCGGGTTTAATTTGAGCATTTTCTTGATACGCAATTACTTTGTGAAATGTCAAGCCTATGAGTTGCTCAGCAGGACAATGTTCTTTGCTTGTTGTTGTTTTTCTCAGTTTCTTCAGTTTGCCGCAGTAGCTCACATTATGCATTCTGTAAGCTAGATCTATGATGACATTTTTAAAGGATTGGAGGAATTCAAGGTCATATTCTGTAGTGGCATAGCATACTGTATGAGTGTTAGTTCCCTCTGGATCCCCTGAGAGAATGTGAGTCCTGACCTCGACAGAACCATTATTTGGCAATCTTATTATCCTCAGACAGATATGCATCTTGTGATTTAAAGATATCAATTTAGGGAAAATGAAATGGTCCGATTCTATCTCGCCATTGCTATTTGGCAATCTTTAAAATCAGAGATAAAGATCCTGTTCTATTGAAAGATGTATTATCTTGTAATAACCTCAGCAGGGTGCCGTGGAGGCAGAGATAGACCCAGAGAATTAGGGGGAGAGAGGTTGAGCTTTTAAGACTTCGGACAAATCAATACACCCCGACTTTAAGAGAGAGATTTTGATCTTAAATGAACATAAACCAGAGACATAACATACTCCATTTGGCTTGTACACATTAAAATGGATTTAATGTCCATTCTAAAGTGCCCTTCTAGCCAATCAGAAACGAGTATTCAACAATGCCATGGTATAAGATCAAAGTACCTGGATCTAAGGGAGGTTAAAGACAGCATTGAATAAAGGAAGAGAGAAAGAATGCGAAATCCATTGACAGGAGCCAGAGTCAGAGCAGACGGCCGCCGCGATATCTGACATAAGACAATGACAATATCCTGGACATATCATTGTTATAGGCCAGAGACTCACCTGGCTGACCTGGCTAACACAGCTGGCCTGACTGAGAGTGCTGACCGCCCGCATGTAGCTCTGGTTCCTGGAGCGGAACTGGGCTGCTGGGAGAGGTGGCTGCTGGGATTTGTAGTTGGTGGAAGGCTCCAGGGCCATGCTGCGGTGGTGGGGGTGCATGTCTCTTGAGGTCTGCAAGTGGTAGTTCTGACTGAATGGAGAGAGAGAGAGAGAGAGAGAGAGAGCGAGAGAGATACGACAGAGAGAGAGAGAGAGCGATAGAGACACACAGAGAGAAATAAAGACAATAGTCATCAAGGTGCCGTAGAAATGAGCTTAATAGTTTGATTAATAAACAAGTAATTTGACACAGTTGTTACAAAGGAGGAAAAAACTGAAGTGTTATTAACTTCATGGCAGACATCCTCTGGGCGAACTGAACTTCAGACTGAGACTGATTATGACATTGCATTCCACAGGAGAGGTGGATCTTCCTCACCCCACTAAACCATTGCTGTGCTCAACAGTGTCCTCGAAATGGCAATTCGATTTGCTATTGTGCTGAAACATTCAATCAACGCTTGAAGATTAGGTAAATGCTAATTAGGAGCTAGTTAGCAAGCAGAGCAAGAATTTCTGAGAGAGCAGGAGAGTCAGCCAGGTCAATTAAATGTGCTTCCCCAGAAGGGCAACATAGCCTTTAGTCACGGAGTCACAGAGAGGTTGGACTAGGACTGCTGTCAGAATGATCGGACCAAAATGCAGCGTGTTCGTAGTTCCACATATTTTATTTAACGTGAAACTGAAATGCAAATATTAGAAATACAAAAAACAACAAACCGTGACACAGAGAGGAAAACACACTACTCAAAATTAATCACCCACAAACACAGGTGGGACAAACATCAACATAAATATGACCTCCAATTAGAGGTAACGAGGATCAGCTGCCTCCAATTGCAGATCAACCCAAACAACACCAACATAGAAATACAAAACTAGAAACTGAACATAGAAATACAAAAACAGACAAACACCCCCTGTCACGCCCTGACCTACTCTACCATAGAAAATAACAACTTACTATGGTCAGGATGTGACAACTGCTAGCATGACATGTTAAGTGCAAATAGACAGATGGAGGAAGAGATGGAAAGAGAACAGGTAGGTGAGGAAAGCATAGGAATACAAAATAAGTACACCTAATGTCAGATAGGGACGAGTAAGCAGTTTTCTAGACTTTGTGTACGAACAAAAATTGCTATTTTTTAGTGTGACTAATGCCAGTGTGATTAAAATCCTGCCACTCCCTCAATAACTGTCAGAGATGGACCTTTTACATGTATACAGCGTTCATAGACTATATCAATCATTCACACACTGTATGGCAGGTTATCCCTAAATGAGACGACATCCAGAGATGAGTCTAGGAATAAAGTGGATTCAGGTGCAGAGGCTCAGTTAAACTAACTAATATACGATTAAAAACAAAGATTAGACACCGGTCAAGACCAGCTACCACTGATACATTCAATGGCAGTTAAAGACAGAACAGAATCCGTGTTGTCAATATAGCTAAGAGCCCATGTAGGTTAGACAGAGCCTTTGTTGTGTTCTACGATGCTGTATGGCTTGGCGGCATGGCAAGAGAAATAGGAGATTGGCCTGGCTGTCACGCCCTGACCATAGAGAGCCATTGTTTCTCTATGGTGAAGTAGGTCAGGGCGTGACTGGGGGGTATTCTAGTTGATTATTTCTATGTGGGGTTCTAGGTTACTATTTCTATGTTGGTGATTTGTATGATTCCCAATTAGAGGCAGCTGGTAATCGTTGTCTCTAATTGGGGATCATATTTAAGTAGTTATTTTTCCACCTGTGTTTGTGGGATCTTGGTTATGTGGAGTTGCCTGTGAGCACGCCATAGCGGCACGTGTTCGTGGCGCTTTATTGTTTTTGTGAGTTTAATTTAATAAAGATGTGGAACTCTACGTACACTGCACCTTGGTCTGAGTATGATTACAACGACGATCGTGACAGAAGATCCCACCACATCAGGACCAAGCAGCGTGTCCAGGAGAGAAGGTATCCTGGACTTGGGAGGAGATCTTGGATGGCAAACGCAGGGAGAGAAGGGAGGACTGAGACAACGCCGGGGTTCGCGGCCTCAAAGACAGCCCAAAAGACAGCTCGAATGTTTTGGGGGGCACACGGGGTGGTCAGCGGAGCCGAGGAATGAGCCAGAGACCGTCAAGGAGTCGAAGGAGGAACTCGCTGAAAGATTCCGGAGAGAGGTGGTGGTGATGAGAGAGCTGCAGCGTGGGCGTGCTGAGGAGCGTGACACCAGTCTGGTATCATCTGCACCGGTTTCACGTATCTGGCCTCCAGTGTGCCTCCCCAGTCCGGTACGTCCTGTGTCTCCTCCACTCACTCGCCCTGAAATGCGTGTCCCCAGTCCGGTGTGTCCTGTGCCAGCTCCTTGCACTCCCCGTGCGAGGTGTGTCATCGAACCGGTACCATTGATGCCGGTTCTACGCACCAGGTCTCCAGTGCGCCTCCACAGCCCAGTGCGTCCTGTGCCAGCTCCACGCACCAGGCCTCCAGTGCGCCTTCACAGTCCGGAACCTCCAGCGACGGTCAACGGTCCGGAACCTCTAGCGGGGGTCAACGGTCCGGCGCTTCCAGGCAAGGCGTCCAGTCCTGCTCCAGGGCAGGAGCCTCCCTCTGCGCCGATGCTCAGTTCAGATACGGTGTCCAGTCCAGCTCCAGGGCAGGAGCCTCCCTCTGCGCCGATGCCCAGTCCAAGCACGGCGTCCAGTCCTGCTCCATTGCCGGAGTCTTCCTCGGCGCCGATGCCCAGTCCAGACACGGCGTCCAGTCCCGTTCCATGGCAGGAGTCTTCCTCGGCATCGAGATCCAGTCCAGGCACAGTGTTCTGCCTGGGTCCATGGCTGGATCCGTGGGATGAACGGTTTCTGCGGTCCGCACCAGAGCCACCACCAAAGATGGTGGATCCGCGAGCTGAGCGTGTTCTTCGTCCCGCACCAGAGCCGCCCCTGATGCTGGTGGATCCGCGGGATGAGCGGGTACTTCGTCCAGTACCAGAGCCACCACCGACACTAATCACCCCCCTACCCTACCTATTTAGTTTCAGGTTTTGCGTCCGGGGTCCGCACCTTTGGGGGGGGGTACTGTCACGCCCTGACCATAGAGAGCCATTGTTTCTCTATAGTGAAGTAGGTCAGGGCGTGACTGGGGGGTATTCTAGTTTATTTCTATGTGGGGTTCTAGGTTACTATTTCTATGTTGGTGATTTGTATGATTCCCAATTAGAGGCAGCTGGTAATCGTTGTCTCTAATTGGGGATCATATTTAAGTAGTTATTTTTTCCACCTGTGTTTGTGGGATCTTGTTTATGTGGAGTTGCCTGTGAGCACTCCATAGCTTCACGTGTTCATTGCTCTTTATTGTTTTTGTGAGTTTCATTTAATAAAGATGTGGAACTCTACGTACGCTGCGCCTTGGTCTGAGTATGATTACAACGACGATCGTGACACTGGCTGACTTGCCATTGACTAGGAGTGAGTGTTTGCTGTACGAGGTGTCCATATTGAGTCTGTCAGCGGGGCTCAGTGCCAGCTGGCTTTTCAGCCTGACCACCGCAACATGGCAGCACCAGAGAGCGAGGGGGAGGTAGGAGAAAGAGAGGGAGAACACTGTGCTTGTACACACCTTAAGTCTGCAGCAAAATTGGTGATGTAGTTCCGCACGTCACTGTTCATTTTATCCACCCGGTAAGAGCTGTGGGCAGAGAAGAAGCAATGTTACTATGTCCACTGCTGGGGGAGTCAATGGATGCGGGTGGGACTGAGATCACGGTGCAACATCAATGGATTCTGATTGAATTTGTATGTTTGTGGAGACATCAAATGTTTGCCTGTGATGTTCACCATAGTGCAGCAAACATTAGGGTGATACAAGAACATGTTTATGGACAAACTGACCACCGTAACAGCAACTAATGGCCATGTGGAAGATGGTAAAAGGTGTAGACTGACAGTGGTGTCAGTAAATGGTGCTTCATGGCAGACAGTACCTCATGTTATTGGGAAAGTGAAAGGGGGATACCTAGTCAGTTGCACAACTGAAATTTGTCTTTCGCATTTAACCCAACCCCTCTGAATCAGAGAGGTGCGGGAGGGGGCTGCCTTAATCGACATCCACGTCTTTGGCGCCCGGGGAACAGTGGGTTAACTGCCTTGCTCAGGGGCCGAACTATTGCCCGGTGTCTGTATAACACACAGACAGACACACTAGACATCATGGGGGTATCCAATTATGATGACTTTTAGCTTTAACGTAAGGTGCACACAGTGGTACAATTCAAAAACAAAATGAGTCTTAAGATCATCAGCAATGATAAGTAGACCAGGCTCCTTTACCCATGAAGTGTAAAACACACCCAATTAAAAGAGGATCTCGTCTTGAATAAAGTCATTTTCCTACGGCAGATTAATTGTGCGTAACTGAGGAGTAAAATGCAACTTAAAGTTCCATCCATAAACAATGAAAGCAGCTCCAGCTTTTAGCTGACAACATCAGATGAAACCGCAGCACATTGACTGACGGAGATAATGTGCATTACTTCACCCATCCCCACAGCTACGGCGTAAAAATGACTAGTATAGTCGACAGAGCTTAGACAATCTGCTTCACAAAAAGGCGACCCTTCATTTTTTACCCCTGCACATTTGCCTTTAATGTCTCTAAGTGTTGCTAATGCACTTCCCATTGGTGACAAATATGAAACTATGATATGACGTAAATCTCTACCTCCCTTCTCACTTTCTCTGCCTGCCTTTCATGCTGGCTGTGACTGGGACCTTATGTATTCTTTCAGTGGTTAAACAAAGATGCTTTTTAGATAAAGTCATTGTGCTGAGTTCTACCAAAACGGTGAGAGAGAGAGAGGGGAAAGTCATATGTAAGAGTACAAAGGAGAGGGAGAATACTGCAGCTAGGAGAAAGATAGTGTGTTATAAAGCTGGAGAATGAACTCCAGAGAGAGAGAGAGGGAGGGAGAGTAAAAGGAAGAGAGGGGGGAGAGAAAGAGAGTGCATTAAACCTTGAGGGTGAACAGATGAGGGCAATAGGCACACACTAGGCATTATAACTTCTGGGAAATGCGTCTGCTCTATAACAGGAAGGACAGCATCCCAGACAACCAGAACTAACAGCAAAGCCCAATAGAAAATAACCACTGTCTGACTGTTTACTGTCCGTGGGACTGAAGATAATGAGTAGTGAAGTTTAGCCTCGACCCCGGAAGATAAGGGGTCAGGAGACAGTAAGGAAGTCAGAGGGGCCTACAGATGGGTTTAAGCCACATTATAAATCCATTATAATCATGAGCGTCTAATTATGATTAGCCATTATCATCATCATCCCCATCATGAACATACAGTAAGAGATAAATAGCAGGTACATGGCAAAAAAAATATAAGTCAATGTTTACATGACCCATTTTCAAACAGCCCCTTATTTACCACTGTTTTTAAGAACCATTCACACAGACCGGAAACCTGTGTTTTGGTTACAGGGTCTGGGAAAATGCAGGAATCATGACTAGATCTTTAGGTGGGTTTTAATTGACTATGCTTTTTTACCCCTACCCCTTTCAGATATTCCAGAAAGCTGGTATAAAAAAAATCAGCCATGGTTAAATAGTGGGATTTTGGTCTGTCTATTCACTGTATAGACTACGCGCATGTTGGTGTTGCAGTGTTGGCCTACCTGGTTCAAGCCAGGCTGAAGAATTCTGCCTGTAGAGGCTGTAGCTCGGTTAAAAGCGTTGGGCCAGTAACCGAAAGGTCGCTGGTTCGAATCCCTGACCAGACTAGGTGAAAAATGTGTTAGTGTGCCCTTGAGCAAGGCACTTAACCCTAATTCCTCCTGTAAGTGACTAAAATGTATGAAAGGGATATTATAGTCCATAATGACTGTACCCAGGCAACAATGACTTTAACTATGAGGGAAAGTACCACACATATCTACTGTATATAGTAGAAGTCTTATGGGAACAGCTCAACAAACAACGAATCAGTGTCTCAAACAGCAACTAATCAATGGAATGGGATTTCTCTCCGACAATAAGATGTGAGAAACAAGCGTTCATATGATCCGCAATCCGAATGACTAATTGCCTTATGTCACATCAGTAACTAACGAATGCTTCATGCATGTTCATTTTAATGCATTACGAATGCTACTCAACAGGCTAATCATAATTTGGAGAAAAAAAACCAGAGTTATTTTAAAACCTGCCTCAAATAGCTGGGATTGATTTCGCGTGGTGTAGATTACATTTACATTTACATTTAAGTCATTTAGCAGACGCTCTTATCCAGAGCGACTTACAAATTGGTGCATTCACCTTATGATATCCAGTGGAACAACCACTTTACAATAGTGCATCTAAATCTTTAAGGGGGGGGGGGTTAGAAGGATTACTTTATCCTATCCCAGGTATTCCTTAAAGAGGTGGGGTTTCAGGTGTCTCCGGAAGGTGGCGATTGACTAGATCTTGTCCCCCCCCCATTCCCAATGAGAAGGCAGCCATTAGAGAAAGTGTGCCTCTCTCCAATGAGTGGGGAGTGCTCCTCTATCAAGCGCTATGTGTACCATGCCTGATTGACTCATTAACTTTTCCTGCTATGCAGTGATGCTTTATTTAAATGCCTTTCCAGTCCTATATCATCACCAATAATACATCCCTTAAATGAGTTTTGCTAGTCCCTTGTATCGCGGCGTGAAATCCGATACAAATTACATTCATTTATCTTAGTCTACAACCTACAGCTTGGGACCCCAAGGCACCTTTTGGGGGGGGGTGAATTATTATTAATTAAAACGTCAGTCCCCTCTTGTGGTGGGGCGTTTCAGCTGAACGGCCTAGAGACAGGCTTGTTGATGGTGATGGATTCTTTATTGGTGAGAAAGTGGATAAAGAGCCACCCTGTCAGCTATGAGAGGGAGGTGACACAAACCAAAGGCTGTTCTCACTTTAACACAATTAGCTACAGGAACCTCTGCCGTCAAATTTACACCCACCGCGACCCTGAGGGAGAGGAAATTGTTTCAAGTGGGAACAGAAATCCAACCTTGCTCACACAGGTGCCTCAAATCCAATCCAATTCAGTCCAAACAAGCAGTGAGCCATGATATTATGAGAGCTTTCATGTCAGGTGCCACTCAGATCAGCATTACCACTCAGATCAGCAGTGCCACTCAGATAAGCATTACCACTCAGATCAGCATTACCACTCAGATCAGCAGTGCCACTCAGATAAGCATTACTACTCAGATAAGCATTACCACTCAGATCAGCAGTACCACTCATATCAGCAGTACCACTCAGATCAGCATTACCACTCAGATCAGCAGTACCACTCAGATCAGCAGTGCCACTCAGATCAGCATTACTACTCAGATAAGCATTACCACTCAGATCAGCAGTACCACTCAGATCAGCATTACCACTCAGATCAGCAGTACCACTCAGATCAGCAGTACCACTCAGATCAGCATTACCACTCAGATCAGCATTACCACTCAGATCGATCAGCATTACCACTCAGATCAGCAGTTCAGATCAGCAGTACCACTCAGATCAGCATTACCACTCAGATCAGCATTACCACTCGCATTACCACTCAGATCAGCATTACCACTCGCATTACCACTCAGATCAGCAGTACCACTCAGATCAGCAGTACCATTCAGATCAGCATTACCACTCAGATCAGCAGTACCACTCAGATCAGCAGTACCACTCAGATCAGCATTACCATTCAGATCAGCAGTACCACTCAGATCAGCATTACCACTCAGATCAGCAGTACCACTCAGATCAGCATTACCACTCAGATAAGTGTTACCACTCAGATCAGCAGTACCACTCAAGCATGGAGCCCCATACTACAGCCAAATCTGGACAATTTTTTGAGCAATGGCAGAGATCAAAAGTATGGCACAAGCCCGGGTCTAAAACAACTAAGATATAAAGTCTCTTTTGAGTTCCTAATTAGTCAAAATTAACATGTACAATTAGTAGGGCCAGGAGTTTTACTGACCATGTGACCTTACCAGGCAAAACTCTGGGCCTCAAGGTCAGCCTGTCACACCCTGATCTTTCACCTGTCCTTGTGATTGTCTCCACCCCCTCCAGGTGTCGCTAATTTTCTCTGGTGTATTTATCCCTGTGTTTCCTGTCTCTCTGTGCCAGTTCGTCTTGTATGTTCAAGTCAACCAGTGTGGTTTTTCCCCGTGCTCCTGCTTGTCTATGCTCTTCTACTAGTCCACCCGGTTTTGACCTTTGCATGTTTCTGGACTCCATTCCTGCCTGCCTGACCATTCTGCCTGCCCTGACCTCGAGCCTGCCTGCCATTCTATACCTCTGGATCGCTGAACTGGTTTTGAGCTTTCACCTGTCCACGACTATTCTCTTGCCTACCAATTTTGGATTGTTAATAAACATCTTGGACTCTAACCATCTGCCTCCTGTGTCTGCATCTGGGTCTCTCACCTTGTGCCCTTTTACAGCCAAAACTACTGGGCCCAGAGGTGAGGCTCAAACTTCAATAGATGCAATAGCAGCCACAGACAGGCAATACCGGAACAGTCCTGGCGTGTCACAGGAAGACATGGTAAGACAAAGAGAATATTATTCAGTCCATTCAGTCATGAAGTAAAGGCCTCCACAGCAGGCATTCTTCAGCCTGGCCTGAACCAGGTAGCCCAACACTGCAACACTAACATGCTGAGGTAGCCCAACACTGTCTACAGTGAATACAGGAGGAACTTCATCAACTGTCTCCATACTTGTGTTGTCAATGGACTCTGAGGCAGGGCACGGGGCCGGGCAACATAAAATGATCCATATAGATATTCCTCTTTCACTAAAAGCAGCAGGCTCCTGGACTAACTGCTGAGAGAGGCATTATCCAGAGAGACCCTCAGAGCATAATACGTGTAATGGATATCTGCTGCTCCATCCTCTAAATCACTCCCTTTTTAGTGGCATTCTTAATGGAGTGTAATTCTTAGTACCCAAATCCCAAAACGGTGTTGTTTTCATAGCTACTGGTTTTGGATCATAGGCTGATGAAGGGCATTAGCAAAGCCACTATCATCACATAATATAATAAACCTCTGCATTGTGTAGTACTGCGTGAGTGCGTGTCCAATCGCACTGACGTGCTTTCACACGTCAACGACATATACGCCCACAGAGGACTTTTAAACCGTTCAAAATTCATTTCAACTTGTTATCAGACAAAATAATAATAATCCTTTCCAAAAAAAAACAAGCAGTGTAAATGAAATGTAATTAACACCCCAGAATCCTGGGTAACTCATTTTAATTGTGTCATGCTGACAGTGGTGTGAGTACTAAGGGATAGTGTTTGCTACACTTGCTGTGATGTCAATATTTTCCAGGAAAAAGCCTTGCTGTACCCTAACGGTAATTTAGCAACCAGTGTTGAATGGTAATGAGTAGAGCTGCTGCAGCATGCAGGGGTTGGGGAGGAGAGAAACACACCACAGTCATACAGAGTGAGGTAGGCATAACTGGATCAAGACCAACATAGAGCTGATGCGGCAGTACAGCAGGGATACCACGAGCACCGTAGAAATGGATAGAGATACATAGAATCTCCATGACTGTCACGCCCTGACCTGAGAGATCCTTTTTATGTCTCTATTTAGGTTTGGTCAGGGTGTGATTTGGGTGGGCATTCTATGTTTGTTTTTCTATGTTTGGGATTGCTTTATTTCGGCCGGGTATGGCTCCCAATCAGGAACAGCTGTACATCGTTGTTGCTGATTGGGAGTCATACTTAGGCAGCCTGTTTTTCCTTTGGGTTTTGTGGGTGAATATTTCCTGTTTAGTTTTGTTACACCTGACAGAACTGTTGCTATTCGTTTTTGGTTTATTTTTGTAAAGTGTTCATTCGGTCCATTAAAATTATTCATGATGAACACATCCTCCGCTGCACCTTGGTCTCATTTTGACGATGGCCGTTACAATGACAAGAATTACAACAGTCACGTTTGCATTTACCTATGGCAATAGGTTTCACACTGTATTAACAACACAACTTTGACATCATGTTACATCAATCTCTATACTGGCACTTTTGCTGGTAAGTTTAAGGGTGTCAATCAAATGACCAAGAAGAAATATAGAATTTTTGGTATGCCAAAATATCACCGACAAAACATTCCCCCTTTCCAAAATGAAGACTGTGCTAGCACAAAGCAGCCTGTTATGCGAGTGCCAAGAAAATAATTCATCTAATAGAGATCTGTACATTGATAGAGTCCAGCACATGTCAGTCACGGTGTCGTACTGACTGACACAGCAGAATAGAATAAGCAGACAGAAATATGAGGTTCTGAAAGTGCTGGTCTGGGAGGAGGGTTTTACAATGGCACATTAATAAAATGGACTCCGGAACTCTCCTGTTATTACTGTTTCCATATTCAACCATGAACAAAGAGAGACGAGTGGCCTTTGAGGAAGAATGAAAGGGTGCTTGCACTGGCAGACAGTGGCGCTACATTAACAATTACATCAGGGAAAGATGGACTCGCCAAGTACAATTTAATGTATTTATGTCTGATATAATGCTTAAATTAAAAACGCAATAAAGAATAAACTATAGCTGTGGCTCAGAGAATAGTGACTTTCTCATACCTGCACTGACACAATGAAGAACACCTTTTATTCAAGACAAAACTCTAAAACCATTTAGACTGAACATCTATGGGAGATGGATTTTACACTGAGATCCACCTTTGAACTACCACAGGATCTCATAAAATGACTATGTTTTTATTGCAATATAACTCTGCCACTGCTCTGCGACCTAAATTGACAAGGATATGAATGATATATGAGAGTGCCCCAGGGGTGAAGGTGAGGAAGTGCGGTAACAAGGAAATGGGAGAAACACTGGGCAAACACAGCAGCCATTGACAAGGACAATTAACAAACCATACAAGGACAAGAAACAGCTCATATGAAAAAATACTACAGTTTACAATAGAATACTACAGTACTTACTATAGAATTCTATAGTAAATTGTAGAATACTGTAGATTATTCTACTACATACTGTAGTACCCCTCATTCATGTGTAGTACTTACTATAGAATTTTGTAGAATACTAAAGTAAATACTGAAGTATTATCTACAAAAGAATATTACAGTAAATGTCCACTAAAACACTACAGTCCGGGGCCTCCCAAGTGGTGCAGCATCACTACAGCCTTGGGTTTGATCCCTGGCTGTGTCACAACTGGCCGTGCCTTGGAATCCCATAGGGTGGCGCACAATTGGCGCAGCATTGTCCGGGGTAGGGGAGGGTGTGACCGGATGGGCTTTACTTGGCTCATCGCACTCTAGCAACTCCTTGTGGCGGGCCGTATGCCTGCAAGCTGACTTCAGTCATCAGTTGTGCGGTGTTTCATCCGACACATTGGTGCAGCTGGCTTCCGGGGTTAAGCGAGCGGGTGTTAAGAAGCAGCGCGACCTTCACCTCTCCCGAGCCCGTTGGGGAGTTGCAACGATGAGACAAGATTGTAATTGGATAACACGAAAAGAGGGGCAAAAATCAAATCAAATGTAACACTACAGTCTGCAAAAACACTACACTTTTTTAACTATAGTAAATTATACAGTATTTCATTTCCATATACCCTGTCCATTCCCCTCCCCCATATACCAATTTGTGCCACCCATAAGTGAGAAACCTGCATGCCAAGTATAGACCATATTGTGTTCTATACAGGTTCTAGAATATATTATTATCCGTTCAGACCCCAGTCCTACCTACCAACAGGTTATGGAAAATGTGCTCGTTTAGTATTTCTGCAGTAGGTTTCCTGAAGGAGAAAGCTACCACTTCTATGTCAAAGATAATAAAACAAAAACACTATAGTAACTACTACAGTAATATCTGCAAAAACCCTATCATAAATACTACAGTATACTACAATCTGAAAAAACACTACAATAAATACTACAGTATAGTACAGTCTGCAAAAACACTACAGTAAATACTACAGTATACAATCTGCACTATATTAATTACCATAGTACATACTATAGTTTTCTTTTACTACAGTATTTATACTATAGTTAACAGTAAATACTACAGTAATTGTAAATACTACAGTACTGTAAAGTCCGCAAAAACATTTCAGTGAATACTATAGTATTATACCATAGTATACTATAGTATTTTTTCATGTAGAAGTAGACACAGAGGAAATAACCTGTGTGCCCCTTTAAACACTATGTGTAATTAATTCAAGGCTCTAAAACTATTCTGAAATCAGATTTGTAATGGGGAGACATTTCTATGGAAATAACAACATTGGATCGTTTTGGTTTTAATTTTCCTCACTGACTTTAATGTAAAGAAAAAGAGAACTACAATATGCAGTTTTATAATCCAATAACGACATTGCCTTCCAACAGAGTATGTAAAAAGGCAAACAGCAGCACTCTTGCCCCTCTTATTGAATCATCTATCTAGGATATGTTTTTGCTTGTGCCATTGTTAGTGTGTTAGAATTTTGCTCGTCTCATCCAAAGGACAAGTATTGTAATCTAATTTCATGTTAATCTGCTGCATTTGTTCTAACGTCATGCCATCATCATCCTAACCTCGTTTCTTGTGTCTGCATCATGGCCTATCTAATCCTTTCCAGCTTTCATTCATTTTATGCCTCCAGTGCACACACTTAACAAAGCTTTATAAACAATGACACTAAAAACTTTTTGCTATAGAAATCAAATCTGATTAATTTATTAATTCATTTGGTATTTCTACAAGTTCTAGAAGTTGCCCTTATTAACCACAGATCTAGGATCAAATCTTTGGCATTTCATGTGTAATGGGGGTCAGTGTGCTGCTAATAGCTTAGCTTCCTCCCATGTCTGACTGCCCCATACTGGGCTCGAACCAGTGATCTTCTGCTTCGCAACATACCTGACCGCCCTCCTTGACAATGTTCCAACAGGTTGAGGCACCCAAAAGGTACCGATTTGGATGGCTCCATCCGCGACATTTCAAGCTAGCTGTGGAGTGAGCTTACGGCACGTTCTTAACTCAGTTACACATGCTTGGATACTTTACATGGCCTACCTCTGGGAGTCTAGGAGTGGTCTCTGCATGACAGACTTGACCAGGGCGTCTGGCCGGACCGTCTTCACGGGGGAGGTCTTGGGGCTGGAGTCAGACTCTCCACTCTCCTCATCACCCATGGCTTTGACGTAACTGCTGCTCCTCATCCTCCGACAGGGGATCTCATCGTCCTTACCTCCCCCTGGGTAACCACTCCACTCATCCTGAGGTACCTGGGGGGCGGGAGATAGAGAGAAGGGTTGGGTACCCTGTAACAGAAGTAGTAAGATTGTAGAAGATACTGTAATGTAATTATAGTAAGAGTACTACAGATACACAGGTTTACCTCAAAGTTTCTTTGGTCCGACTTGCAGTAACATGTACTTACCTACATGGTACAGTAGTTACTGTAGGTAGGTACAGTTTATCTTTAAACTATATTGTTACATAGACCTGAAAACAGTTAGCCATTAGCTGTTTGGTTTTGGTATGTCAGGAGAGTTGTTGTTTTCTCAATGTGGCTATTGGCTCAGCCGTAGTGTAAAGCAGACTGATCATGATCAGATCATGTTTATTGGTAAAATGAAGGTGGTGAGAGTGGGATCATAGAGGATCAAACTAAATAGGAGATTCATCCACAGTCACATTTAACCACAGCTCAGGCAAAGATAGGTACAGTACATCACTTGTAACGTTATGTTATCATTCTCTCTCTATGGCTAGTAAGACATTTGCAGCTGAGACAAAGCTCTTGCATGGCATCATCCCCATTGGCAAGATGTTTTCTGACTCAGACTTGTTCCCTTGACTGCAATCTGTTCCCAGATTGAAACTCAAAGCGAGGTACGTGCAGTGTGATCGTGCTGTGTTTACCCAAGGTTGCATTACACATCATAAGGCTCTTCAATATTGAATGTGAGAGCAGCATCAGAGATGTGGTGTCTCCTGCTTTCAGAGTGTTACATGTTGCCTGATAAACCACAGCAGAGCAGCGGTAACACTGTTTGACATTGCTGACGGATGGTTTACTTCCTGACGCAAGACGTCTATGAGCAGTAAATAAACCATGCAAGAGAACTGTTCTAGTTCAGTTGAATAAAATAGAATTGGGTTTAATTCAATATAATTACTTCAAAAATATACAGAGTAATTGAGGGTCTATTTGTTACGAAAATCCCTTCTGAAATTCAAAAAATCTAACTAAAATCCTAAGCCTAACACAAAAGTATCATATTCTGGTGTTCTGTTTGTATAATGGCAGTTGTTGAAAGGTTGGGGAAACTATTTGAAGCTGCTGGACAAACGGCTAGGGATTCATTTAATCGAACTGATGACATCATGCTGTTTACAAACTCATTTAAATATCACAGGCTCGTTAAATAAAGAAGTTAGCACTAAAGTCTCTCTCTCTCTCTCTTCCTCTCTCTGGGCTCTATTTTCGGCTGGCAGAAAGGCGGTGCAAGTGTCATACGCACGTTAGTTAGCAATTTCGTCTGGCACTGACATTTTCCAGCCCTAACACCAGGTTCGGTAATTTACCTGTCTAACATCAGCTCGCTTGCACTGAGGTGGGAGGGGTGGCAATATTTGAGGTTTGTCCTTAAAAACAAGCGCAAAAGTGACTATTTCATGCAGCGCTAATGGGCCGTTTTACAGCGCTAATGGGCCATTTTACAGCGCTAATGGGCCATTTTAAGACCCACAAAAAGCAGGTCTTAACGGTCACGCAGTTGATAAAGGCATGAATTTAGAGAGCGGAAGTGCAGCCTATCCAGCCATGAAGCACAGTGCCCATGGAAGGAGAGATGTGCCTTTTGTGCCGATGAATCTCGTATTTAGAACAAAATCTATGATTGGTTTCCCCCCATGTAATTTAACTTATTAGAAAGATACACCGTCCATTGGCAAATTCGTCTGCTATTTCTGGAGAAGTGCAAATAGGATCTGTAAGATGGTTCCATGCTGTTTATAAAACATTACATTTGCGAGCAGTATAACGGTGAGTGGACATTCCCTCGATCTCTTTATATTTTTGGTATTGCGTTAGGTTTGTTACAATAGAGCCCTCTCTATCACAGTTTTGCTTTACTTCAAGTACAGCAGAGTTCAATTACCGCAACTATCACAGCCGATACTCCAGTACCATTTTCCGGACGGTAGCAGAGTGAACAGTCTATGGCCTGGGTGGCTGGAGTGTTTGGCAATTTTTCGGGCCTTCCTCTGACACGGCCTGATGTAGAGGTCCTGGATGGCAGGGAGCTTGGCCCCAGTGATATATTGGGCTGTCCGAACCACCCTCTCTGTAAGGCTTTGCGATGTATTTGCCATACCAAGCATTGATGCAGCCAGTCAAGATGCTCTCGATAGTGCAGCTGTAGAACTTTTTGAGGATCTGAGGGCCCATACCAAATCTTTTCAGCCTCCTGAGGGGGAAGAGGCGCTGCCCTCTTCACGACTGTGTGTGTGGACCATGTTAAGTTCTTAGAAATGTGGACGCCAAGTCACTTGAAGCTCTCGAACCACTCCACAACAGTCCCATCGATGTGGATTGGGGCGCACCCTCTTTCTCCTATAGTCCACGAGCAGCTCCTTGGTCTTACAGATGTTGAGGGAGAGGCTGTTGTCCTGACACCACACTGCTAAGTCTCAAAATGAACCTTTATTTAACTTGGCAAGTCAGTTAAGAACAAATTCTTATTTTACAATGACGGCCTACCCCGGATGACGCCGGGCCAATTGTGCGCCGCCCTATGGGACTCCCAATCATTGCCGGTTGTGATACAGCCTGTAATCGAACAAGGGTCTGTAGTGACACCTCTAGTACTGAGATGCAGTGCCTTAGACTGCTGCGCCACTCGGGAGCCCTCTAGACTGACTCATTGTTGTCTGTGATTAGGCCTACCACCGTCGTGTTGTCAGCAAACTTGATGATGGTGTTGGAGTCATGCGTGGTCATGCAGTTGTCGGTGAACAGGGAGTACAGGACGGGACTAAGCACACACCCCAGAGGAGTCCCAATGTTGAAGGTCAGCGTGACGGAGGTGTTGTTGCCTACCCTCAGCACCTAGGGCCGGCCCGTCACGAAGTCCAGGATTCAGTTGCAGAGGGAGGGGTTCAGTCCCAGGGTCCCTAGCTTGGCGATGAGCTTGGCTTACCAATGATCTGACAGTAGAGAGCTGGCTATAGTTATTAGGGCTTGTGTGTTGAAAGTCATAAGGCCCGTGGGTCCACCGCGCTCTATGGCAGAAATTCATAATATTATGACTCCATAATGTGCCATGATGATGCCACACAAATAAGCAAAACTGGGCCACACACACATACCAAGGGAGTTATCATTTTATATCCTTCAGACGACACACACACACACACACACACACACACACACACACACACACACACACACACACACACACACACACACACACACGTTTGTTGTACTATCCTTGTGTGGTTCAAAAATGTATTCCCCTTAACCTAACTCTAATCTTAACCCCTAACCCTAACTCCTGTCCCTACTTCTAACCCTAAACCTAAAAATGTTCCTTGTGGGAACCGGCAAAATGTCCCCACTTATCTAAATTGTTCTTGTTTTACTACGCTTGTGAGGACGTCTGGTCCAAAACACACACACACACACACACTCACACACACAAACACACACATACATATACAAACATTGAACGCTCACCAGAGTCGATGGGTTAATTAGGTCTTCAAGGAGTTAGATATTTTTAGACGTCTAATTAAGGAAGGAGCGCCAGAGGACAGCCATACACTGTGGTGAGATTTGTTTAATTTGGGATTTGCTAATAAACTAGATAGACGGGTGGATTCCCCCCCCCCCCCCCCCCCCCCCGTGTAGAGACAGCGAACCAGACATCTCTGTGTCTCCCATCCTAATGAATACACACACAGCACAGGGCTGTTTGCATGGAGGAAGAGAACATACAAATCTACACAGTCGTGGTCCAAACGGTTCATGCTGCTTGCAACATGATAGAATATACTAGAATGTGTACTTAGTTATCTATGGGCAGAATGTAATACATTTATTCAAGTGAGGAGAGCCACTACAAACTATACATGACGGCAAAACACGAGAGGCAGAAAAAGGACACATTCTGAGATAGACTGTAGCTACTGTATATCTCCTCTCCCAGACTATGTTTGGGCGTTCACCTGTATGTGGCCTCAGGCCTCAGCCCTGATCCTGTCCTAATAGGATAGACTATACATTCTAGATTCTAGTCCAGTTCTCCAGATAATGTGTGAATGACCTGTACTGAATGTGCATTTCCAGGCCTGCGCTCTCAGCCTTGCTCCTGCCCCATAGGCCTCCCCAGGGGGATGGGCTGTAGAGTGTAGGCCCTGCTGCTGCTCCTGCAGTGCATTTCATTGATTAACTCTGCAGCTCCGTTCCACTCAGGTCATCTCCCGCTAGGAACATAAGTCAGCGCCATTAAAACAGGACCCAGCCAGAGTAGAAAGGGGGAAAGACCTGGCTTCCCTGGCACGACGTCGCTAAACACCTCAATCAGTGATAATCCCTCCCCGCTCCATCATTTCTTCAGAGAGGATTGTGGGAAGAGAATGATTCAGTGTGTTTTAGCGAGGGGTGTTATTTTTTTGATCTCCCCTCCCGTTCTGGCTCTCTCTCTCAGACTACCTTGCTCTACCTCTCTCTTTCTGTGTTTCTTGGTCCTGGGTCTGGGTCTCACTGCCTGCCTGGTAGGCTGCAGCTAATGGTCTTCTCTCCCGTCATAAGGTTGTTGGACTCCGTTGTCAGGGCAATGAAGGCTGGGGTCTCTATACCTTACTACCTCAGAAAAAACGTAAATATCACCTTTACACAAGTATTCAGACCCTTCACTCAGTACTTTGTTGAAGCACCTTTGGCAGCGATTACAGCCTCGAGTCTTCTTGGGTATGACGCTACAAGCTTGTCCCACCTGTATTTGGGGAGTTTCTCCCATTCTTCTTTGCAGATCCTCTCAAGCGCTGTCAGGTTGGATGGAGAGTGTCGCTGCACAGCTATTTTCAGGTCTCTCCAAAGATTTCGATCGGGTTATAGTCTAGGCTCTGGCTTGGCCACCTGAAGCCACTCCTGCATTGTCTTGGCTGTGTGCTTAGGGTCGTTGTCCCGTTGGAAGGTGAACCTTCGCCCCAGTCTGAGGTCCTGAGCGCTCTGGAGCAGGCTTTCATCAAGGATCTCTCTGCACTTTAATCCGTTCATCTTTCCCTTGATCCTGACTAGTCTCCCAGTCCCTGCCGCTGAAAAACATCCCCACAGCATGATGCACCCACCAACATGCTTCACCGTAGGGATGGTGCCAGGTTTCCTCCAGACGTAACACTTGGCATTCAGGCTACAGAGTTCAATCTTGGTTTCATCAGACCAGAGAATCTTGTTTCTCATGGTCTGAGAGTCCTTTAAGTGCCTTTTGGCAAACTTCAAGCGGGCTGTCATGTTCCTTTTACTGAGGAGTGGCCATCTGGCAACTATACCATAATGGCCTGATTGGTAGAGTGCTGCAGAAATGGATGTTCTTCTGGAAGGTTCTCTCACCAAGAACCTAGTGACTATCAGGTTCTTGGTCACTTCCATGACCAAGGCCCTTCTCCACTGATTGCTCAGTTTGGCCGGGTGGCCAGCTCTAGGAAGAGTCTGGGTGGTTCCAAACTTCTTCCATTTAAGAATGATAGAGGCCATTGTGTTCTTGGGGACCTTCAATGCTGCCAAATCTTTTTGGTACCCTTTCTGAGATCTTTGCCTCGACACAATCCTGTCTCGGAGATCTACCAACAATTCTTTCGACCTGTCTTGTTTTTTGCTCTGACATACACTGTCAACTGTGGGACTTTATATAGACAGGTGTGTGCCTTTCCACTACATCAAGTTGTATAAGCATCACAAGGATGAACAATAGAAACAGGATGCGCCTGAGCTCAATTTAGAGTCTCATAGCAAAGGGTCTGAATACTTATGTAAATAAGGTATTTCAATTTGTGTATTTTTAATAATTTGGCAAAAAATTCTAAAAACCTGTTTTCGCTTTGTCATTAATGTGTGTAGATTGATGAGAAAAAAAATATTTTTATAAATTTTAGAACAAGACTGTAACGTAACAAAATGTGGAAAAAGGGAAGGGGTCTGAATACTTTCCGAATGCACTTTAGCTATAAATGTATTTTATTATTATTTTTTTTACCTATGCCCTCCTTTGAGTGTAAGGCTTTCGAGCGAGGCTATAGCCCATCTCTGATGATGTGGGTTTATTGTGTCTGTCTGGTTCACCCTCACAGAGAGAAACTCTGTGGTTTCTGCAGTGCTGCAACTTCACTCTGCCTTTAATCACAGGCTTTCTCACTCTGAACGATCCACCTTTGGCAAGTCAACATGGCAGTTCATTGGTTTATTAAATCCTGCCGCATTGCCTTATCAGCAAAACTATCAAAGCCTAATCCTTGCTTTGTACTCTTCTGGAAGGAAAAGAGAGTTGTGTTAAATGGTGAAAGTGAATTAATCAAGACTAAGACAAACCGTAAACAAAGATATTGTGTTGTGGCATTTTGGCCGAGCAGTGTGCCAAGAGCAGCAGTCGGTAGTAAATCTGTATCTTGGTCAGGTAAGCTGGTCACGTCCAGGGCTTAATTGCATTGTCACTGTCACGTTACTGCATCTAAATCAAACCTGCTGTTCCTCCCCAACAGGTACTAACGAGGGCCTGTGTGTGTGTGTGTGTGTGTGTGTGTGTGTGTGTGTGTGTGTGTGTGTGTGTGTGTGTGTGTGTGTGTGTGTGTGTGTGTGTGTGTGAATGGGTTCATGGCAGGGTAATTGGGACTAATTTGTGTAATCAGTCTGCCAGAGAGAGAGAGCGATGGTTGATGCCACATATGATTCCCAACATTTGTAATTTCAGGAAGAAGCCAACTGTACTCTATCTCTGTCCTGTCCTCTGCACACTAACGAGCTGCAAAATCTGGATCCCTACAAATCAGCTGGGCTAGACAATATGGACCCTCTCTTTCTAAAATGATCCGCCGAAATTGTTGCAACCCCTATTACTAGCCTGTTCAAACTCTCTTTCGTATCGTCTGAGATCCCCAAAGATTGGAAACCTGCCGCGGTCATCCCCCTCTTCAAAGGGGGAGACACTCTAGACCCAAACTGTTATAAACCTATATCCATCCTACCCTGCCTTTCTAAAATCTTCGAAAGCCAAGTTAACAAACAGATCACCGACCATTTCTAATCCCACCGTACCTTCTCCACTATGCAATCTGGTTTCTGAGCTGGTCATGGGTGCACCTCAGCCACGCTCAAGGTCCTAAATGATATCATAACCGCCATCGATAAAAGACAGTACTGTGCAGCCGTTTTCATCGACCTGGCCAAGGCTTTAGACTCTGTCAATCATCACATTCTTTTCGGCAGACTCAATAGCCTTGGCTTCTCAAATGACTGCCTCGCCTGGTTCACCAACTACTTCTCAAATAAAGTTCACTGTGTCAAATCGGAGGGCCTGTTGTCCGGACCTCTGGCAGTCTCTATGGGGGTGCCACAGGGTTCAATTCTCGGGCCGACCATTTTCTCTGTATATATCAATGATGTCACTCTTGCTGTTGGTGATTCTCTGATCCACCTCTACGCAGATGACACCATTCTGCATACATCTGGCCCTTCTTTGGACACTGTGTTAACAAACCTCCAAACGAGCTTCAATGCCATACAATACTCCTTCCGTGGCCTCCAACTGCATTTAAATGCTAGTAAAACTAAATGCATGCTCTTCAACCGATTTCTGCCTGCACCCGCCCGCCCGACTAGCATCACTACTCTGGACGGTTCTGACTTAGAATATGTGGACAACTACAAATACCTAAGTGTCTGGTTAGACTGTAAACTCTCCTTCCAGACTCACATTAAGCATCTCCAATCCAAAATTAAATCTAGAATTGGCTTCCTATTTTGCAACAAAGCCTCCTTCACTCATGCTGCCAAACATATTCTCGTAAAACTGATTATCCTACCGATCCTTGACTTCGGCGATGCCATTTACAAAATAGCCTCCAACACTCGACTCAGCAAACTGGATGTAGTCTATCACAGTGCCATCCATTTTGTCCATATACTGTATTACCCACCACTGCGCCCTATATGCTCTCGTTGGCTGGCCCTCACTACATATTCGTCGTCAAACCCACTGGCTTCAGGTCATCTATAAGTCTTTGCTAGGTAAACCCCGCTTTATCTCAGCTCACTGGTGACCATAGCAACACCCACCTGTAGCACACGCTCCAGCAGGTATATTTCACTGGTCATCCCCAAAGCCAACACTTCCTTTGGCCGCCTTATTATTATTTTGACGACATTGCTGTGAGAGACAAAAGTAAATGTATTGTTGTGTTAGAAAATGGTACAGGCGTGGCATGGAGATCAAAGGGAAAACCCCTACCAACTTGAAAGTTCACCTGAACAGCATCCACAAGAAGCATTCAAACAATTAAAGTAAAAAGACAAAGTGAGACAGCCACCAGCTAGCTGCACGTTGACAATGCAAACGGCAACCTCTTCCCGAGGACAACAGACTTTAGGAGTGTGCTTTAGACCTGGGTGAAAGTAGATACCATTTTTTTCCCGGTGTGGTATTTTGGTGTGTTACTATTTCCTTTTTTTATTTCCTTTCTTACTTTTTAACTCTGCATTATTGGGAAAGTGTTCATAAGTAAGCGTTTCACAGTAAAGTCTACACCTGTTGTATTCGCTGCATGTGACAAATAACATTTGAGTTGATGTTCCTATATGTGAAAATGTGTGAAAAAATGTATGGGCCTAACAGTAAAGCCATGTCATTTAACTGTAAAAATGTATGGGCCTAACAATAAAGCCATGTCATTTAACTGTAAAAATGTATGGGCCTAATAGTAAAGCCATGTCATTTAACTGTAAAAATGTATGGGCCTAACAATAAAGCCATGTCATTTAACTGTAAAAATGTATGGGCCTAATAGTAAAGCCATGTCATTTAACTGTAAAAATGTATGGGCCTAATAGTAAAGCCATGTCATTTAACTGTAAAAATGTATGGGCCTAATAGTAAAGCCATGTCATTTAACTGTAAAAATGTATGGGCCTAATAGTAAAGCCATGTCATTTAACTGTAAAAATGTATGGGCCTAACAGTAAAGCCATGTCATTTAACTGTAAAAATGTATGGGCCTAATAGTAAAGCCATGTCATTTAACTGTAAAAATGTATGGGCCTAACAGTAAAGCCATGTCATGTAACTGTAAAAATGTATGGGCCTAATAGTAAAGCCATGTCATTTAACTGTAAAAATGTATGGGCCTAATAGTAAAGCCATGTCATTTAACTGTAAAAATGTATGGGCCTAATAGTAAGGCCATGTCATTTAACTGTAAAAATGTATGGGCCTAACAGTAAAGCCATGTCATTTAACTGTAAAAATGTATGGGCCTAATAGTAAAGCCATGTCATTTAACTGTAAAAATGTATGGGCCTAATAGTAAAGCCATGTCATTTAACTGTAAAAATGTATGGGCCTAATAGTAAGGCCATGTCATTTAACTGTAAAAATGTATGGGTCTAATAGTAAAGCCATGTCATTTAACTGTAAAAATGTATTACCTTATAATGTGGCATGAACACAACCAGGCATGATGTTTTCATTGATTGTCAAACAAATCACTTCAAAAAGCAGGCTACCTGCGCACAGTCATCCACTCTTAAACAATTCCAGCATCTAAAACAGTGCACTTTGCACCTGTCATTTGATGAATGAAAAGGGGCATCTATTAAAACACCAAAAAGTGTAATGACATTCGTTGATTGTCATTAGGCAAACTTGTAACCTGAATAGATTGTTGTATGCACTGGTGTCCGCGCATGTTTCGGTCCCGACTAGTGATCTCTACTTTCTCAAAATGTTTGTGTTCCCCTCGAACCACACCGCATTTTGGTATACACCGCATTTTGGAGTTCATACCATCCGTTCTAAAGTCCATTCGCTCATTTCTCAAGCGGCTGCCAGGCGGTATAATAGCAGTTTTCTTTCAATCTTTGTTTTAATTATAGAGATAGGCTCATGTTTTACCGGTACAACGTACCGTCACTATCTCTTTTGCCAGTAGGCCTACACTGTACTGGACCGTACTGGCTTACTTCCCCCCTGGCTTTAAATGAGCAGAAACCTGTCTCATTCCAATGAGTATAAAAAAAGAGACAAAGCTTTGGTTCAGTTATTCATTGAGTCTGGCAAGTCCACGCATAGGCCACTTTCTGTTCCTAACACTGAAATTAAATTAAATAAAAGCAAAATATAAATGTTATTATCAAACTAAAACGGAATAAAAACTAGTAAATCAAGTCTGCAAACTAACTGAAACTAACCGAATTTCTAATAAAAGTTTTAAAAAATGTATTAAAAAAATAAAATAATTAAAAACCCAAAACTATAATACTCTTGCTGGCACATCAAACCATAATGAGTGCCACAAACACCCCACCTCCCACAACAGCAAACAACAACAACTATCTTTATTGGGAAAGGAAAAGGGGATGCATAGTCAGTTGCACAACTGAATGCCTTCATCTGAAATTTGTCTTCCGCATTTAATCTATAGGATTGCACCCTAAAACCGAAATAGGAAAACAAAGCAGAACAGCAACAGGAT
The DNA here is from genome assembly GCF_901001165.1 of Salmo trutta. Taxonomy (NCBI): domain Eukaryota; kingdom Metazoa; phylum Chordata; class Actinopteri; order Salmoniformes; family Salmonidae; genus Salmo; species Salmo trutta. The sequence continues at coordinate 34,311,840 of NC_042981.1, forward strand.
GTTGCCTAAAGTTAGAGTAATGTTCTTGTCTAACAACTCAATCTGCCTGACTCACTGCTCCTGTTGATAAGGAAAGGGAGAGAGATAGAGACAGTGAGACAGACAGTCAGACAGCCAGTCAGCCAGCCAGAGACCAGAATAGTCTGTTTATTTCCCCCTGTCTCCCTGGTAGCTAGCTCACCTCTGAGAGAGGGCACCAATCCCCCAGGGGAAATGCGTCACCCGTGGCCGATTGACAACCGAGACTCAAAATAGCCCTGCGGCAGAGAACCAATAGAACGGGTCGGGCTATTTATAGAACAACCAACGTGTTTATGGATGTTCAGACACCCCATTTAATGATCAGATGAAGATTACATTACCGTCTCCTATCATCATTGTCTCAGAGAGAGCTTAGTACACTTAGAGAGATAAGAGAGTAGAGGTTCTAAGGCCCCAACGTTGTTTGGAGTTCATCACCTTTAAAAGGGTTTTATATACAGTTGCTTGGAATTAGTCACAGACCTCATGCTCCCGTTTTCCTGTTTACGTCAGCTAATAGTCAGATACAATGCCGGACTCCCCATTAGAATGGTGGGTGGGTTGAGTAATGTACCTCTTGTCCATTTAAGACAGCATCTAACAGTTACACCACATTCCACTTCATGGAGAGTCCCTGAGGAGTGTTTCTCTGAGTGTTGAGGAGTTCACATGGTTTTAGCTCCAGGCAGTAGCCCGCTCAAAGTTCCCTGAGATTATCAGCAGATCATACCTCATGGGTTGCATGCTTACTATAAAACATGTACTTTTCATTGTCTTAAGAGCTTTGATATTGATTCATCATACACAAATACCATTGTTTGATATACATAGTTATTTCAGAGTGCAGTTGGTAAGGGACTTGCCATTCCCAAGCAAATGGCCTACCCTTTACTACAACAACCCCAACATAAAACCTCTGGACCATCAACTACAAACATGCTGATTCCCTTTGAATTGATCTTAATGCCGTTCCCCACAATCCACCAGGGTTTCCCACAAAGCGGATCCTGGCCGTGAACTAAGTGCTCTCCCACACCGATACAGACCAACTGATAACTTGGAGAAACAGCACGACAACAAGCTCAAATCGGCATTGATCCTGAGTCTTTTCTTTGCACTCCCGACTTGTCACTGGTGTCATTCATTGATACAGTAATTGATTCGCTCCCACTGTGCTGTCCCTTTCACTGCTACTACCCTGCTGATCCCCTGACAGGTGATTCATATCCTGGACAGGGAAATACAAGTGATTATATCTCAGAACTATCAGAAGTCCAGCTGAGACAAACAACATCATAGTAACTCTGTCTGGACTCACTGTCTGTTGAATATAAGCCTCTGATAGAATGGAATGTCATGTTAACGGCAGGCTTACTGAGATGAGTGCTAATCAATGAGCCTCATTATTTGCAGTGTTTCTGAGTGTTAGCATGTAGCCTAGCTGGTCTTCGGTTCGACACTGATTGCTAATGACAATAAATCCTCTCTTCAATAGCTTCACTAAATCAGCCTACCAGCGGACCTATGTCTATCCGTACTGTACATATCTGTCTGCTTCTCTACCAATCCCATCCATCTCTCTGCCTATCTATAACATTACTGTGGTTCCAGCAACATGGCTCCAGTAACGGACATACTAGGATTATACGAGTGACTCACCTGTAGATAGTGGCAGGGCCTGAGGTTGGGCTTGAGGTCTGTGGGTGTCATGGGTTTCTCCAGGTTGAGGGAAGACTTCCTGTAGGCCTCCTTGGCCTGGCTGACAGTCAGTGTTGACCAGGAGCTCCTCTTCATGAACTTCCCTTCAGGAGCCATGGCCACGCTCTCACACGCGGAACACTTCACATCGTTGTTGCTCTTGGAGGTCTTGAGCGACAGGTCCCCGTAGTGGCTGTGGACAGAGTCGGGGTAGCAGTGGCTGATGTGGTCCACCTGTTGGCGGGACATGATGCTGGGCGTCCGGTATGTACTGTCACTGTCCAGGTTATCGTCCGAGCTCCACCAGCCCGCCACCCCGGAGCGCTGCTTACCGCTGCTGTCTGATGACTTACGCTCTTTGCTCTTGCTGCGCTTGCTGTGTTTGTGGTGTCCATGGTGGTTGGGATGGTGGTGGTGGGAGCCTTCCCGGTGCGAGTCCCCCTTGGTGCCGTTCATCTTGGACGAGCCCTCCAGGGAGTGGGACTTGGTGAAGAGCTTCTGGACAGAGTGGACCAGGTGTCGGATCCTCCCGGGGCTCTCGTTGCGCTGCTCCGTGGTGGTGGTGTGCGTCTTCTGGTACTGCAGTGTGTGGAAGCCGTCGCGATGTAACGGAAGCTGCTTCTCAAACTGGTCCAGCAGGTTGGCTGGGATTCTGTTCATTTTACCGCTGCCGCCGTGCGACGAGCCACACTCATCTCGATCCCGTGATCCACCGCCACCACCTCCTCCGCCACCACCACTGTCCCGTGACACGCTGCTGTCGTGGTGGGAACTGTAATGCATCCTGGGAAAGGTGCTGCTGGAGATGGAGTGGTCTGTGTTGGCCATGGAGACGGAGACGGGCATTGCCATGCACTCAGAGTGGATGGAGCTATGGGGGGAGCAGCGGCGGTGCTCCATGGGACAGCTCTCTGTGGGGCTGAGGAGGTAAGAGGGGGTGCGAGAGTCATGGTGGTCCAGGGAGTGTTCGCAGTCGGCCAGGCCGCAGGTGTGAGCCGAGGTGATCTGGAGCTGGCTGGGCCGCCCGCCCGACAGAGCCTTCATGTTCCTGGGTGGAGGAGGGGAGTTGCTTTCTTCATCGAAGTGCTGAGAGGGAGACCATGAATACTGCTGGTCTGTGTGTGTGTGTGTGTGTGTGTGTGTGTGTGTGTGTGTGTTTGTGTGTGTGTGTTTGTGTGTGTGTGTGTGAGAGAGAGAGAGAGCAAGAGAGAGAGAGAGAGAAAGACACATTATCAAATAAGCTGCTTATCAAATGTCATTGTCACTACAGCAGCACATTGTCCTCAGTCACCCAGAACAACAAGGTGGAAAACGAGAAAGTATGATCACAAAATGGCACAGTCCCACAGAGCTCAGGCCTCTTATTCCCAACTCCCTCCCTCCCCTGTCTGTCTGTTGGTGCCAGGCTGCGAGGCGAGGGAAGGTGAGGGGGACAGGTAGGAGCTAGCATTGCCATTTATCCAATGCAAAGTGAAATAATAGCCTATCATTCTGGAGCGGCGATGTCATCCGTCAAAGCCCTGACGAGAGCGCTTTGAGGTGCATCAGTGGACGGGCAGTGTTTGGCCCCCACCGCGGCCGCATCACTAGATGAAAACCACATTCTCTTTGATCTGTCTCCAAAGGCGGACATCCCAGCCCACCTCGCTACCGCATTTAACTTAATCAGAGGAAAGCTTTTCTCTATTTAGACAACCCACCACCATTATTTCACTCTAATTGCACATGCCCTCCACTTGAATAAAACATAGACAAAAGGGTCACAAGACAAAGACCATAGAATACTAATGGAATAGCATCAGCGGACGCAAATTGACACAAAGTCTTATTTTCATCTTTCTTTAAAAAGGACTCTTCAGATGAACTGTTTGTTGAATTTCTGTCCAAGAACGCAAGTTCAGTGCATTGAATCAATAACAATGAAATGTTACACTACCCTGACTGAGTGTTATTAGAAATTAACAATACCTTCCTAAACTCATCACACACAGAAATGACAATCAGGCCAAATATAACAATGGAACAAAAGGTTCCTAGCCATAAAGTATTGTGTGTTTGGTCATAAAGAGTTAGACCGGCCATATTTCATTTATTTGACAGTAAACACCTGTACATATATTAAGAACAAAAGTATGCGTCTTCCAGGCAGCAATCCTCCAGTCATCTACACAGCCCATAAACTCCTGCACTTCCACTCAAACTGTGACCCCATAAAGTAAATGAGATACTATATTTCACGAGAAACCATAGAAATTGAAAGTCAAACAAACAGAAATCAGAGGCAGGGATGGATGCTAGTTTTTTATTGGAAGGGACACGTATGGAGGATTATATGAGAGAAGGGACCAAGCGGAATGCATAGGGTGATCTATGTCCAACAAGGGCCAGAGTTAACCAATACAGTACACTCTTAGAAAAAAGGGTTCAAAAAGGGTTCTTTGGCTGTCCCCATAGAATAACCCTTTTTTGGTTCCAGGTAGAACCCTTTTTGGTTCAAAGTAGAACCCTTCTTGGTTCCAGGTAGAACCCTTTTGGGTTCCATGTAGAACCCTCTGTGGAAAGGGTCCTACATGGAACCAAAAAAGGTTCTTTAAAGGGTTCTCCTATGGGGAAAGCCGAATAACCGTTTTAGGTTCTAGATGGAACCTTTTTATCCTAAGAGATGGAACCTTTTTGTCCATACTCTGTCATTTATATTCTATCATTCTATCATACTTTAACAGGAATTTACGGTCTTAATTCTTAGTCTGTGCTATTGGCGCCTGGAGCAAGACAAGGAGCTGTGAGACCAGCAGCCGTGCTGCTGTAAATATCCATCAGTATGAATGTAATGCATTCCTTATGTGGGACATGTTCCACTAGCCCTGGGTGAGCCTTGTCTACTTAACAGAACCATGCTAAATCTATCTAGTATAAGGAGCGCTAAAGGGAAACAGAAAGTGGATAAGTGAAACTCTGTAGTTGTGTAATTCAGAATCACACCGTTAAATAAAACTGAGAGAGGAAAATGTGAATGCCGTCAAAAAGAAAAACAACGTACTGCTACAGCAATGGCAACTCAGGTCTAACCTTCTCTCTGGGTTATGGCAGTTTGGTTAAACTCTGTGCGTTTCCTTCTACAGACAGAACGGAAAGGGGGATACCTAGTCAGTTGCACAACTGAATGCATTCAACCGAAATGTGTCTTCCGCAGCATTTAACCCAAAGCCTCTGAATCAGAGGGAGCAGTTGTTGGTGCTGCCTTGCTCAATAGCAGAATTTTAAAAAAAATCCTCCTTGCCAGGCCAGGGATTCAAACCAGCAAACTTTTGTTTACTGGCTCAGTGCTCTTAACCGCTAGGCTACCTGCCGTCCAGAGGATGACAACACGGCTACTGCTGTGTGAAATGATGCAGTGATGTCTGAAGTTGACTATTCCACAAAGAATCTCTGAGAGACAAGTTGAATAAATTATCCGCCGGCAGAGCTTTGGCATTCCCCAGGATTATACTCCATACAGTGACAGACTCATCCTCTGTCTCTCTCTCTCTCTCTCTCTCTCCTCTGCCAGTATAGAGATTTCCTGTTTCACATAATGGGAAAGAAAAGGAATAGAGCATTTTGAAAGCAACTCCTACGACATCTCTCTATGAGCAAGCATCCTTCCAGCAAGTGCTCTCCAAACAGGCGAGTATCTATGACATCTGCTTCTGCCTCGGTCTCAGAGGCTGAATGATGAATACTGCAGCAAAGATTGATGATTTAGAGAAGCTAGAATGCTATGAATTAAAATGGCCTATAGAATCTTAACGGTTTTAACAACTAAATTGGGTGTGCTAAGTCCTCAACCAGCTTAAACTACATCAGGAGACCACTTTTGAGGTCTGGGAAAAATGACGCTCAGATTTTTGGGTGTAGTTACCGTTTAATTCAACTGCCACCAGCCATAGACCGTTGTTTGGTTAGCGATGTTTCTGTAGTGCTTATGTGATTGCAGACTTTGCAAAACAAATGGCCACTAGATTGATGCAAATAATCATGATATCATTCTGTCAGGTAGACATAGGCTACTTTGTAGTTAACATTTCATTGAGAAGGTTTTGGGGAACTTTTCCATCTACCAGAAGACAGTTGTCATTACATTAGCATCAGTGCTAATGGCTACACAAAGTGGTAGCCAAACGCGCACCCCCAGACGGGGCATTCCTGTTCCGTTGCCTCTTCAGAAAGTTGATGGAAAATACGAATCACTGATGCATTTTGTTAATGTCTTATGATAGTATTAGGGCAAATGAATGCATTTTTGACCAAGTTCAATACATTTAGTTCATTTTCTACTGAATGTATTAAACTTGGTCGAAAATGAACAAAAAATATAAATGCAACATGCAAGTGTTGGTCCCATGTTTCATGAGCTGAAATAAAATATCTCAGAAATTGTTCATATGCAATTGCTGTGCACAAACTAGTTTACTTCCCTGTTAATGGGCATTTCTTCTTTGCCAAGATAATCCATCCACCTGACAGGTGTGGCATATCAAGAAGCTGATTAAACAGCTTGATCATTACACAGGTGCACCTTGTGCTGGGGACAATAAAAGGCACTCTAAAATGTGCATTTTTGTCAGACAACATAATGCCACAGATGTCTCAAGTTTTGAGAGAGCGTGTATTTGGCATGCTGACTGCAGGAATGTCCACCAGGGCTGTTGCCAGAGAATTTAATGTTAATTTCACTACCACAAGCTGCCTCCAACGTTGTTTTACGTCTCACAACCGCAGATCACGTGTATGGCATCGTGTGGGTGAGCAGTTTGCTGATGTCAACGTTGTGAACAGAGTGCCCCCTGGTGATGGTGGGGTTATGGTATGGGTAGGCATAAGCTACAGACAACGAACACAATTGCATTTTATCGATGGCAATTTGAATGCACAGAGATACCGTTACGAGATCCAGAGGCCCATTGTCGTGCCATTCATCCGCCGCCATCAACTCATGTTTCAGCATGATAATGCATTGTCCCATGTCGCAAGGATCTGTACACAATTCATGGAAGATGAAAATGTCCCTGTTCTTCCATGGCTTGCATACTCACCAGACATGTCACCCACTGAGCATGTTTGGGATGCTCTGGATCTACGTGTACAACAGCATGCTACAGTTCCTGCCAACATCCAGCAACTTTGCACAGCCATTGAAGAGGAGTGGGACAACATTCCACAGGTTACAATCAACATCCTGATCAACTCTATGCGAACAAGATCTGCCGCACTGCATGCGGCAAATGGTGGTCACACTAGATACTGACTGGTTTTCTGATCCACGCCCCTACTTTTTATTTTAAGGTAACTAGGCCTGTGTTTTGTAACTTCCCCAGGTCGTTGCTGTAAATGAGAATGTATTCTCAGTCAACTCACCTGGTTAAATAAATTATAAATAAAACTGAAAAAAACCCACTGATCATGTCTGGCTCAACACTTGGCACAGAGTGTCACGTCCTGGTCAGTATTAGGGTTAATTGTTATTGTAGTTTGGTCAGGACGTGGCAGAGGGTATTTGTTTTATGTGGTTCGGGGTGGTGTTTTGGTAAAAGGGCGTTTGATTTAGTATTTCCGGGTTTTTGGTTTATGGTCTATGTTTATGTATTTCTATGTGTAGTCTAGTGAGTGTGTTTCTATGGTTGGGTAATTGGGGTTGGGATTCTCAATTGAAGGCAGGTGTTTTCCCTTTGCCTTTGATTGAGAGTCCCATATATTAGGGTGTGTTTGTGTTTGTCATTTGTGGGAGATTGTTTCTTGTCTAGCATGTATGAGCCTGAGAAGACTGTCTATATCGTGAGTTCGTTTTGTTATTTTGTATGTTCATTTTGAGTTAATAAATGTTCAAAATGAGCCAACACAATTCTGCTGCATATTGGTCCTCCTTTTCCGACGATGATTTCGCCATATCGTCTGATGACGACGAAATCCAATATTTTCAACACTCCAAGAACACCCACCCCCCAAGTGCTGGAACTCTGACATGCAGGAGGCTAGAGAGAGAGAGTGTGTCAGTCATATATTAAGGGCTCCTGTCCAGTACGTAGCCGGCGCTGCGCAGAGAGTATGAATAAAGGTAGTTTTGCTCCTCTTATCACATTAGCATTTAAATAGCATTATATCTGCTCAGAGTAACTCTGACAGGCACATACCTCCGCTCGTTTAGACCGGAACAGGACTTGAAGTTAAAAACAGAATAATAAAGGAGAAGACTACAGAGCTAAAGGCCCACGACCTTCAGAATTGGCAGTATCAATTTACCTCAGTGTTACGTAACAATGGAGCAAATAAGGCTATACAGGGGAGCTAAGCATCAGAGTAGTACATCATCACCAATAAATACAATAAACATTGGCTTACAAAGGAGGCTTTAGGTTGAGAGCAATTGACAATAACAGGAGCAACCGCTAGCTGAGAAAAGAGAATCCTCCATGCTCTCCCATCTAATCGAAGAAAAGAAGCACCATTTCTAAGCAAAGCAAATCGATAGAGCAGCTTGATTATCCATCTCCCAAAGGTTAAACGCCCTCTCCCCAGAATGCTGGCCTTTCCTCACAAAATCAAAGGCGGGAAATTGTGTCCTTAACCCCCAGGGGGTAAGCGATGGTCCAGGCTATTAGATTGGAGTGTGAACCAATGGAAAGCTGCAGGGCCAGGGCAGAAGAGCAGTGGTGGCCAGAGACCTGATTCTCTACACTCTCCCCTCCCCTCTCTCAGATAGCCAGGATCCGACAGACCATCTCTGTCACTGACACGGCTCGACCATCCTCTCCAGCCCATCCCCACGCCCCATGCCAGCAAACATTATGGGGCTTTTCACAGGCGCAAAGAGAGAGAGAGAGAGAGGTCTGGAAAGTATCAAGAGGAGAGAGAGAGAGGAGAGAGCTAAAGACTTTGGGAGAATATGTGGGGGTTTCACTTAACATGCTGAGTCAGCGCGTCACAGATCATACGGATGCTATGTCTACTCTCTGAATGCAGTAAAGCCAGGGGGTATATATCAAAATGGCCGTTCTCACGCTGATCACTGGGATAATATATGGCCACTGTCACATGGACCACTGCTGCAGACATGACCGTGCTTTTCAAACAGAAACCCTTACTGAGGTTCTGCTATTTAATTAAGTTATCATTTATTGCTCTGATTTAAGATAACCCAATAGAGTGCTGAATATTAAAACATAGCAACTATGCATGACATATACAGTCATTTCCCACTGGCACACACTGGTTGAATCAATGTTGTTTCCACGTCATACAGTGATTCATACTTTAGCCAGGCTTTTTCTGCACACTGAGTCAATGCTCACTGAGGAATCCAAAGAGGTCCTACAAGTCAAGTGTTCCAAATTCAGACAGCTCTCCCCTCCTGCATTGTGCGGGAGTGTAAGTGGTGCTGAGTCATGGGGAGAGGAGAGAGAGAGAGACTATAGCTTTGCTGGGCGGGTGTTGCATTGTGTTGCCTGGATGAGATGGAGCCTGAGGCGCATCCTGTTGCTCGTCTCATTGTGGTGTGTTGGTCCACAGAGCTGGCAACTCCGTGAGGATGTGAGTGAAGACAGATAGCCAGCCAACTGCCTGCTGGGCCTGAACAGAGTGAGATGGAGCAATCAGAGCAGCACCCCACCATCTCTTGCTCTGCGTGAGGGTTAGCAGCACCGGGGCTAGAGCTAGATTAGACCAGATGTACACAGCTGCTACTGCTGCAGTGGGTTTGTCTAGTGGGAAGAGAGGAGCTGCATAACAGAACATCAATGAGTAGAGAGAGAGAGAGAGAGAGAGAGAGAGAGTGTGGGAAACTGAGGGTGTGTGAGAGAAAAAAAACAATGTGTGTGTGAGAGAGAGAGAGTGACGGAGAGAGAGAGCGACGGCGAGAGAGAGGAGGGAGAAAGAGAAGATCAAAATGAATGAGAGAGTGAGAGGCAAGAGCAATGATTATAGAACCCAACTGTAACCAAAGACAAAAGAAGATAACCTTTGTATAGCCAATGTGGCCCATAATCCAGTAGAACTCCAGAGTCAGGAGCCAAGGGCACTCTTACCTTATTTTCCTATAAGATTAAGTTAGCCAGATAAGCAGGGCAGCACAATGCTTTAATACTTATCGGTGGCTCAGTGAATTAGCAGCGTAATGATTGGAGACAGTGTCTTATCTGTGCTGTGCTCAGCGCATTGCGCTATGGAACTGTCCCTCTGTCTGTCAGTCAAGGGGAACAAAATCTCTGAAGTGACAGAATCAGCGTCCTCTTCAACTGCTCCTGGTACAGAATAGAGAATAGAGTCTCCATTTTGATATTATGACTAACACCGTGGAAACTGGTATATCTTAACGTAGCAAAACATAGGATAACATGAGGCAAGTTTCTGTCTCTGAGAGCCCACTTCAGGATCAGGAGGTCCAGCTGAACACTCCAAGATGTGACAGACAATTCAATCACAGCAACACCCCTGTTCACCTGATCCTCCACACCTCTCACACACACCAAATTGAAAATCCAGCTCTGTGATTCTTCTCTCTCTCTCTGTCTTCATCTCTCTCTCTCTCTCTCTATGTTTCTTTCCCTCTCCCTCTCCCCTTCTCTCACTTTCTGTCTCTCTCTCTGCTGGCAGCAGCACCAGCCCATAACACAGCGGGGGTGGGTGTAACGGTAATGACGTGAGAGACTGAGGTGATACAGGCAGTCAGGTTCCGATCCTTGTCTCCTTTTCAATGTGAACCAAAACATTAGAGGCACAAAATCAATCAGTGTGTTAAATCATTTGTTGTGATGTTAATTTGAGCTGCATCAGCTCTTGTGCTTATTATACCTGGTAGAATAGAGGCAATTGCCAGATATCTCATACAATTATGTTCTGTATCTAAGGCATAAGATGATAAAGAAAGCTCTACTTTTTTTCTCCCTTTGAAATTCAACACAGGGTTGGGTAGGTTACTTTCTAAATGCAATCTGTTACAGTTACTAGTTACCTGTCTAAAATGTTATCAGGTTCATAACTTTTGGATTACCCAAACTCAGTAACGTAATCTGATTACTTTCAGTTACTGGATTACTTTCCCCTTAATCACATTTTATTCATCACATGCTTCGTAACCAAACAGATGTAGACTAACAGTGAAATGCTTACTTATGGGCCCTTCCCAACAATGCAGAGAGAAAGAAAATAGAGAAATAATAGAAAAGTAAAACGCATAATAATAGAAGTAGTAATAGATACACAATGAGTACATTAGGTACCAGTACCGAGTCCATGTGCAGGAGTACAAGGTCATTGAGGTAGATATGCACATAGATATATATGTACATAGATAGATATGCACTAGTGGTTAAGAGCGTTGGGCCAGTAACAGAAAGATCGCTGGTTCGAATCCCCGAAATCCCTGAAAAATTTGCCGTTCTACCCATGAGCAAGGCAGTTAACCTCCTCTTAATCGAAGTGGACGTCGATTAAGGCATCCCCCTGCACCTCTCTGATTCAGAGGGGTTGGGTTAAATGTGGAAGACACATTTCAGTTGAATGAATTCAGTTGTGCCACTGACTAAGTATCCCCTTTCCCTTACATACATCTAGGAATAAAGTGACAGATAGTAAATAGTAGCAGCAGCGTACGTGATGAGTAAAAAAAGTTAGCACAAAAAGGGTCAATGCAAAGAGTATTTAGATAACTATTTAGCAGTTTTATGGATTGGAGGTTGAAGCTGTTCAGGGTCCTGTTGGTTCCAGACTTGCTGCATCGGTATCACTTTCTGTGAGGTAGCAGAGAAAACAGTCTATGACTTGGGTGGCTGGAGTCTGACAATTTTTAGGGCCTTGCTCTGACCACCTGGTATAGAGGACCTGGTTGGCAGGGAACTCGACCCCAATGATGTACTGGGCCCTACGCACTACCCTCTGTAGCGCCTTGCGGTCAGATGCCAAGCAGATGCCATACCAAGCGGTGACGCAGCCAGTCAAAATGCTTTCAATGTTGCAGCTGTATAACTTTTTGAGGATCTGAAGGCCCAAATTTTTTAGCCTCCTGAGGTGGAAGAGGCGTAGTCGTGACTTCTTCATGACTGTGTTGGTGTTTTGAACCATGATAGATCCTTAGTGATGTGGACACCGAGGAACTTGAAGCTCTCAACCTGCTCCACTACAGCCCCGTCGATGTTACTGGGGGTGTGCTCGGCTTTCCGTTTCCTGTAGTTCACAATCAGCTCCTTTGTCTTGCTGACGTCGAGGGAGCGGTTGTTGTCCTGGCACCACACTGCCAGGTCTTTGACCTCCTCCTTATAGGCTGTCTCATCGTCGTCTGTGATCAGGCCTACCACCGTTGTGTCGTCAGCAAACTTAATGATAGTGTTGGAGTTGTGCACGGCCATGCAGTGGTGAGTGAACAGGGAGTACAGGAGGGGACTAAGCACGTACCCCTGAGGGGCCCCCGTGTTGTGCCTTTTATCAATGCTGAATTTAATGTCATAGAGAAAACAAAAAGGTGCTACAATCTATTTCTTCACAAACATCCTTTCTGAATTTCAAATTAATCCAAGAAGTAATCAAATTTTTCAAAAGTATCTGTAAATTGATTACAATATGTTTGCTGGTAACGTAATTGGTTACAGTTATTTTTTTAAGCAGATTACATGTAACTTATTACATGTAATCAGTTACTCCCCAACCCTACAGGCACGCACACATACAGAATGAAAAGGTTGCTGTTGGCTCCAGGGGGAGATGGACACAAGCACATCTGACAGTAAAATGTAATTAGTTTAAGTGGGTGGCCCAGTGTTTTACTGGCTGTTTTAGAGGCAGTGAAATGAAAGGACTGCTATTGACCCTAGCCCTAGGAAAACTCACAACGCAGCACACAAAGGACTATTCACCACCACTGGACGACCAAAACTCTCACAACCAAAAATGGGACTTGATGAGAGTGTATTGATAACTTTAATAAGCTTTATGGAGTTACAAGGATCTACTGACTACAAGGATGTTACATGTCTTTATCACATAGAAAACATATTTATCAGTGTTCAATAACACCTGAAATATCGTATATTACTGAGAGAAAGAGTTGTTTGTTAGAGCTTCTAGAGGTAGTGTATCAGATAGGTACTCAGACTAGGCAGTCAGCATCTGATTAGGGCCCTTTCAATAGAACCACACACACAGCCTGTAGGCCTCTAGGCTCCATCTCTAGTCACTCACTCAAGCCACATGATTCAACTAATCATTCAGCTGATTTAGTTTCCCTCCCCAGGACATGCAGTGGTAATAGGATGAGAGGAGAGCTGGGAAACCTGGCATCACTCTGTCTCCTGAAGGACCGGACTGGATCTGACAAAAGTCTGCTTTGGTGCCAGGAGGTTTTCCTGACAGGTTTTTCATTTGTGTTTCATCTATGTTCTTCATGGAGTAAAACAGTATAAGACAGGTCAGTTGAGTCAGAATTCTGTCCTTTCCCACAAGAGACCATCAAAATGAACACAGACGGCTAGCTGCAATGTTCCTGTCACATAGGCAGAGGTGAAAGCAACAAATGTTTCATCCCGAGAATAAGCCATTTTTCTCCCAGGTAACCCGGTATTTCCCGCCAAAACTGGAAGTGTCATTCTAAAGCATATAAAGTACATGTCTGGATTAGAGCTTTGATTGGCAAGACAATTCAAGCCTAATGCAACCTGATCCTGATGAGACATACGTTAAAGATATTTTATGGTCACAAGCCCAAAAAAGCCCAAATGATTGTACCATTATCCATTACATAGCCTATGATATATATAAGCTACCGCACATTACGCCTGACAGAAAAACATAAAAGCCCATAGATGTAGCTATGCTCTCTTGGGTAAATCAATTAAACTAGCTCCAGTAGGCTAATCTTTTTGAGTGTGGAATGTATTACTGTACTGTATTGTATTCTGCTGTATTATATGGACTGGAATTACGGACCTCGTTCAAAACCACGAAGCTGGGGGGAGAACATGTAATGCTGGTTCAGGACATGCAGCCTACAATTATAGTGTATTTGATTTTAATTTGATTTCTATTTAGCATTTTATAATTAGTAGGATGATGCATATATCGGCTACCTTTTGAAATATTTCCCCTAATGTTGTACGACGTGCATCTTAGCACACCTTATTAGCCTCTTTCTGTTGGCGCTGTCACACCTTGATCTGTTTCACCTGTTCCTGTGATTGTCTCCACCCCCTCCAGGTGTCGCTTATTTTCCCCGGTGTATTTATCCCTGTGTTTCCTGTCTCTCTGTGCCAGTTTGTCTTGTATGTTTTGTCAAGTCAACCAGCGTGTTTTTCCCGTACTCCTTTTCTATTCTCTTTTGCTAGTCTTCCCTGCCTGACTCTGGACTACTTTCCCGCCTGCCTGATCATCCTGCCTGACCTGACCTTGATTCTGCCTGCCCTTCGGTACCTTTTGGACGCTGAACTGGTTTTGACCCTTTTTGCCTGTCCACGACCATTCTCTTGCCTTCCCCTATTGGATTAATAAATATTGTAAGACACCAACCATCTGCCTCCTGTGTCTGCACCTGGGTCTCGTCTTGTGTCATGATAGTTGCTTTATTCCTTTCCTCGCTTTCAACAGTTAAATGAAGTTCCCTTGTCCTCATTTTCATAATTGTAATGACATGCTTGAATAATATAGGACTAGATGAGATGCAGATGGCTATCGCTTCACAGTGACTGAATAATGAACTGCTATAGCCAACCGCCATCATGCATTCTCTCTTCTTTCAATCTCCCTGGGAGTTATATTGGCTGCTGTGTTTAACATTCAGCAAACAAGAGCTTGCATTCCTCTTTGAATAGTCCATTAGTAAAAGAAATGCTAATAAATCAAAAAATCTCCAGCAAGCTATTCCAGTCTAGCTTTTCTTGGGACAGCAACAGCTATGAAACATTTTTTTTTTAAGGAGAGAGGCCAGTGGAGCGCAGGTGCATATTGTGCAAGAGAGAGGCTATAACTTAGATCCTTATGCATAACCCATCATTCATTAGCTAAATATAAGGCTAATACCGCATTGCATTTATTACCTGAAAGAGGTAGGGTAGGACATCTAGACTGAATGAATGTTCCATATGCACATTAAGCTTTTCTCACACCTTTTGTGCACATTTGTTTACATCCCTGTCAGTGAGCATTTCTTTGCCAAGATAATCCACCCACCTGACAGGTGTGGCATATCAACAAGCTGATTAAAAAGCATGGTCATTCCACAGGTGCACCTTGTGCTGGGGACACTAAAATGGCGAGCGGTTTGCTGGTGTCAACGTCGTGCACAGAGTGCCACATGGTGGCGGTGGGGTTACGGTATGGGGTAGGCATAAGCTACAGACAATGAACACAATTGCATTTTATCGATGGCAATTTGAATGCACAGAGATACCGCAACGACATCCAGAGGCCCATTGTTGTGTTTTTCATCCGCCGCCATCACCTCATGGTTCACCATGATAATGCACGGCCCCATGTCACAAGGATCTGTACACAATTGCTGGAAGCTGAAAATGTCCCTGTTCCATGGCCTGCATACTCAGACATGTGCACCAGACATGTCACCCATTGAGCATGTTTGGGATGCTATGGATCGACGTGTACGACAGCAACTTAACACAAGAGTGGGACAACATTCCACAAGCCACAATCAACAGCCTGATCAACTCTATGCGAAGGAGATGTGTTAGCGCTCCATGAGGCAAATGGTGGTCACACTAGCTACTGATTGCTTTTCTGATCCACGGCCCTACTTTTTTAAGGTATCTTTGACGGGGCGGCAGGTAGCCTAGCGGTTTGAGTGTTGGGCCAGTAACCGAAAGGTTTCTGGATCGAATCCCCAAGGTAAAAATCTGTCGTTCTGCCCCTGAACAAGGCAGTTAACCCACTGTTCCCAGGTAGGCCGTCACTGTAAATAAGCATTTGTTCTTAACTGACTTGCCTAGTTACATTTTTTTAAATTGACCAACAGATGCATATCTGTATTCCCAGTCATGTGAAATCCATAGATTAGGGCCTAATGGATTTATTTCAATGAACTGATTTTCTTATATGAACTCTAACTCAGTAAAATCTTTTAAATTGTTGCATGTTGCGTTTATATTTTTGTTCAGTGCATATATACACTGAGTATACAAAAATATTAAGGACACCTTTCCATGACATAGACTGACCTGGTGAATCCAGGTGGAAGCTATGAACCATTATTGATGTCAATTGTTAAATCCACTTCAAGCAGTCTAGATGAAAGGGAGGAGACCGGTTAAAGAAGGATTTTTAAGCCTTGAGACAATTGAGACATGGATATTGGATATTCAGGGGGTGAATGGGCAAGACAAAAGATTGACGTGCCTTTGAACGGGGTGCACATTTAGTTTATTTGCCCAAGCACTACACAGCTGATTCAAATAACCAACTCATCATCAATCTTTCATTATTTGAATCAGCTGTGTAATGCTAGCGCAAAAAATCTAAACGTGCAAGGGGGGCAGGACCAACTTTGGGGAACCCTGTGGCATTAGGGTTTGTGTCAAGAACTGCAATGCTGCTGGGTTCTTCCATGCTCAACAGTTTCCTGTGTGTATCAAGAATGGTCCACCAACCAAAGGACATCCAGCCAACTTGACACAACTGTGTGAAGCATTGGTTGTCAACATGGGCCAGCATCCCTGTGGAGCGCTTTCGACACCTTGTAGAGTCCATGCCCCGACGAATTGAGGCTGTTCTGAGGGCCCATAAAATCTCAATGTTAAGGTGTTCCTAATGTTTGGTATACTCAGTGTATATCAATCTTGAACAGGATCTATTTTGGATGCAATTTGAATGGAATTGACCAAGGGAAAGAAAAACAGTGAGAGAGTGCTCGCGTGCGCACTGATTTAAGCAACCATTTTCCAGTGCTGTTTTAAAACGTTGCAGATGCGATAATTAAAACAATTCATCTTTACAATAAAAAAAATATGGTGACCCCCGAAAGCCAGATGGAGATGTGTAAATTAGACGTGCATTCAGTCCTTACATTACTGCACCATAGGCTATGCTGCAGCAAATGTAGTCCTACCTTTCACAAGAAAAAAGTGACCGTGGTGAGATGATACATGCGTTATGAACTGTGCTCCGTACTGAGATTCGCCCTGAGTATTGATGATTGATCATGCAGATAGCAGACTATGCTGTAGCCAGTAGAGAAGCCAGATTTAGACATTGCATAATAGTGTAACATTTCCATTTAACGTCATGCTGTTCATATAAATCATTTATTATCATTTACTGGTTTCTCACAGTTATTTATCCGGGGAAAAGGGAGTGGGTTTGGGCGGGAAATCTCGTTAAATCTCAGTAACCTGGTTCCCGCTATTCAACCCGAGTCTGGTGCTGCATTTCTACTCCTGTTATCAGCAACACTATGGAGAAAAAAAACTCTTCAGCCTTTATCATTTTTACTGTCCTTCCTCTCTCCCCAGATCTATCATTGATTTATCTTCTATCCGTATCCACTCCCCTCTACTCCCTCTCTCCGCAGGAAGCATTTTACAGGGGTAGTTTCAACAGGCTCAGCTTGAACCCTGGTGAGGCGAACACAAATACTACTCCATGTTAGACCACTTTGTGTGTGTGTGTGTGTGTGTGTGAGAGGAAGGGGAGAAAGCGATTGACAGAGAGAGCGTAGGTGGGTGAGAGTGAGACTAACGAGAGAGGGATAGTGAACGAGAGGGAGAGACATGAGGAAAGCAATAAAGACAGTCTGAGCCCCTGCCACAACAGCTAACTACATCCACGACACTGTAACTGATCCCCTCAGAGAAAGTGATTGTGCTGCCATAACACCTAGTGGAGGAGCTGCCATCATCCAGCCGTCATCCGTCCCACCGAGGCCGCCCATCAGCCATGACTCACACACACACTGTCATGTCACTCCTAACAGCCCTGAGTTAGCGGTTTCTTAGGAACATAAGGTTAAGCACAACATAGATCTCAGTGTTAGTCAGTGTCTGAGGCCACAGCGCAGGGAAATGTCACAATCCCAGTGTGGCCAGGTGAGGTGAGACATAAGGACTGAGTGTGTGGTCTCTCAATGACATTTGTCAATGTTGGTGTTGCCTTCACATCATGGCTCTGCAATGGAGTTGGTTACATAACAGCGGAACACTTTCTGGCTGGGGTTTTGAGTATTGTGTTTATTGCAAGCTTGCCATAATAATCTGAATGAACAAGCTATATCAATCATAAGGCAGCAGACTGTATTTTGCAAAGATACCTGCCAACAACATTTTGCATCTCTCAGAGTATCATGATAATTTATTAGGACTGACTCAGCCTAACGATAAACTACTCATCTGCTTTAGGACTTTTGCAATGTTCTGAGAAAACCTTTCATCGTAAATTGGGCGTTGGGTATTAGACATTCTCGTATATTACGAGAGAAACAAACTGTCTAACAACCTCATGTCAACAAAGTCAAAGATTTACAACAACACTCAAGGACTCACACAAAAGCAGTGGCCCATTTTTAAATACACAGAGTCATCCTAATTTGGCGTCAAAGGATAGCATAGGATGATATTCAAAGTTAGCATCGTGTCATCTCTGTCGCCCAACGACACTTTGACGACGTCCCAGACATTACCACATAATGTGTCTGTTCCAAGGACGACACAGTCACAGTGCCATGATCCGCCACTGTGGCTAACACTGCCTCAGACTGACACGCTACTTGTCTGTACTGACAGTGGCGGTGCACTATCACGCTTATGTTGTCTATATGGGAGCAGCATCAGCGTTAGAGTTCATGGTTCTAATAGTGTGACATCTGCTGGTCTTCTACTGGAGTCAATTTAAGTCTTTGTGATACCACTGGCAGCCTAATTAGCATATCCAACAGTATAGGTCCCCAGGGTAGCAGCTGCCTCGTCACATCACACTGAATCACACAGCCTTGTTATTGCTTTCTGATGGGCGTCCTTCAGACCAAACCTTTGAAACGCCACTTTCATGTGTACACACTGCAAATAAATTAGGCTTCCAACTTTATTCCTTAATTCACCACATCCTCATTAAAAACACAACTGTTTATATAATGCAGAGTGGAGCTTATTCATGTATTCCCCATATTCCTTATGAAGATTACATAATACGAAAACACCAGAAAATATAGTATTCATAATTTGCAGGTGTGCATCTGTAAATCCCATAGAGAATTCAGAAAGTGCGTATCGAAAAAAATCTCAATTTAAATCTGCATGAGTATGCAGAAAGTCGTTGGGAAGTGTGTGTGTTGGTGTGTGCGTGTGTCCTGATTGAAAACCCACTGGTACACCATCGCATATCGTCAACATCATCATCTCAGAGGAGAGGTAGATGAATTAGCGCAGCAGAATTAGCTCAGGATGAGAAGCGAGGTGAGGCATGATTATGATGGATTAAATGTTATTTTGCTTGAATTAACAGGGAATATATGAAACACGCTGAGAATCTGTTTAACTCGCTGGTCAATTTAATACGCTTGAATACCTAATTATGTTTCACTTGTCATAGTTTATGCTGCTTAGATTTTAACAATGTGAGGTGGGGATTTAATTGATTCTGGCCTCTTGCTTAGTGCTTAGAATGTTAATGCCTGTGTTTGATGTATTAGATAGCTGCTAGATAATAACTCATTAATGTTCCCCCCTTCCACCCACCAACAGTAGTATCACAGAATAACATCAGCAGCTTAACAGCAAACCACTCATCGATCACACATTGACTATGCCTCGATTACATTTACAGGTGTTGAACAGACCTGAGGATATGTGAGAATATAAAACACCCAAATTAAAGTATTTATTTGCCTCTCAATGCCCTGATATTGATGACATGTTATCTGAAGTCACCTGACTAGTGGCCCTCGGGGCTAAGGTCAGTCCCAAAGGTCATAAAGGACTTGACCTCCTCCAGCACTTCACTCATTTATTCTCCTGACTCCCCAATTCACATAAGTTACGTAACCGACCTAAACCTATCCCCATTCCACAGGGGGCCATTTACACACTGTACAGTGCATACACACTCTGTAGGAGCAGCAGCTCGAACCTTACCTCCCCAGTCCTCGGGAGAAATAGAGAGAACGCTCGAATCGATCGCAGCGCTGCGTCTGAGGGGAGGGGAGGAGAAGAGGGAGAGCGAAAGGAAGGGACAACTCCTACACCTCTATTGTCAGTCGATCTGAGCACTGCAACACTGATATGGGAAACACCCAGTCCCCCAGTGTTCCTCATAGAGTGCAGTGCAATATCAATATGGAGGTGGAATCCCTAGTGAATTCATACAAGGCATTGTTAAAACCAATGAAGAAACTGAATGATGAAAACGCAATCCCACAATATGAGACAGAAACATAGGGTGTAGGAGGTAAATTTTCCTTCCTTTATTAATTCCTGTGCTGCATTGAACAAAATACAAGCTAACTTTTCTAGCAGAGCAGCAGAGACGCAGTCTGAGCTGCCTTTTGATTCGCCCTCCCACTCCTTCCCACAGCTGCGCTCGCTGGGATAGACAGCGGCAGGAGTCTCAACGCAAACACACTGTCTGAGTAAGTTTGGTAGAAACATGTTCCGCCTTGCATTCACTGTTTAACTGCAGCCATTCATTGATCTGCGTTTGTATTTGGAAATGTGAAAGTACCTGTATGTAGTAAATTGACATACAGCCTTTGTCTTTTTTGGATAACTTCAACCCTCTCTCGGAAACAGAAACACAAGTGCACCCACAGGCTCATTCATTAGCAAGTCTGCCTAGAGTTCAGTTCAGCAGAAAGGGTTTTGAAACCTGTCAAAACTAATGGCAGCTAAGTTTCAACCTGGGGTATTTTAGCAGTGCAGGTGGGCTAAATACCTTGGGAAATAGGTGGAATTACCTGTGTGAAAGTGCCACTTCAAAAGACAGTGATGGATTGTTTGTTAATCAACAGTAAATTGAGTGAGTGGGTGCTGTAGAGTAGAACTAAATGAGGTCGATCCTCAACATTTTATACATTCAATGAAACCAATTTAAGACTACCTCTCTTACAGAGAACCAGAGCAAACCTACTGTTTGCATCTCCAGCACGACACGTGTTACTGTATTCTAACAATACCTCTAGATTATAAGTGGCATTGCATTACCCATAACAAAACACTACACTGAAATGATCCCTGTTGGAAAAACAAACCCCTCCGTTTACCCACATGGAGCTGCTATACCCCAGGCTTTTGGTTAATTGTGACTGTACAGCCATAAATAAGATCTCTATTCACAGGTAATGTGCATATTACATTAGAACAGGCCAGGCAGGGGGATGGACCCATACATCCATCATACAGAGAGCCCTGGTGCCCTGGTCTACTGCCACACCACTGAACCCAGCGTGACCTCCACCGTCAGCAGACCTGGAATCAGCATTTCTGAGGCCCCAAGGAGGACTGTGGAGGAAGGTGGAGGAACCTGGGGGCCAGTGGGTGATGAGGCCCCTGTGGGGAGTGTGGCCCTCAGACCGGGGCCGAATGCATGCTATTAACCCCTCAGGTCTAGGATGGGATTACTGTCATGTCTACACTGCTGGGAGCTTTGCTTATCCTGGTTATACCTGTCTGGTTACAATGTGATATCTAAAGGTCAATGCCAAAGGACATAAAGTAGTTTGTGGGCAAAAACAGACTTACAGAAAGAAATAAGTAGGCCTACTCAGTCACACACTCTCTCTGTGCTGAGAAAATAACAATGTGTTTGGAGGGAGAAAGATGGTAATACAAACAGTAGGGAGAGGAAATCATTCTTTACATAACACGTAGAAAAGACCTAGAGTAGGAAAGTGCAATGTGTGGGAAGGTATACTTCTGCCATAGCTTGTGTGGGTGAGGAAATTAACACATTCTGTACTCATACAATTGGAAGCCACTTCACCCATGATTCAGGAGTGACTGGGTGACTCAAACAAGTAATTGTGCATATTCAGGATAACGGGGATACCCCGAAGGGCTTCCTGTGAGCAACCTCATCCCTTCCTTGTTAAATTTATGCATTTTACATCAGAAGCAAGCCAGTGTCTCCCTCCTGAAAATGTTGTATTGCTGTATGTGAGTTGGATACTATTTTTAGCTATGAGAACGCTGTCTCCGGTTCTTTGGGCTTTACCTTAGAGGCATTCTCACTTCCCAGCCTGTCCTCATGAATAAGAATGAGTTGGAACATTAAAGGCTTTGGTTTGGAGTACAATGTGGAATTTATAACATCTAATATTTAACAATGGGAATGGAGAGTGAATTAACGGAGCATTGTTGCGTAGTAGCTAGCATAACATAGCACTGCATGGGTGGATACGTGGGAATAATTCATAGAATACCAGATTAAGTCATGTATGAAAAATATATTGTTATGTAAGGTCATTCAAGGTACTATGCAGCTGGTTTTAACTTGCCCAAAGCGATAGCGCAATGTTTTTCTTCTCAGTAGGCTATATTTTCCATGTTAAATATTTGGTCTTTGTAATATATTACGTTTATGTCAACTCTTTTACGGACCAGAGGCAACGAAATCTCTGTCTCACTCATCTAAATTTATATTAACCTGAGTTAGACCTGGGTTAATAGTCAGTGAAGCTGCAGGTATACGCACACACACGTAACACACACGTGCAAACTGACACAGTTCAGCATTAACCACGTGTGACATAGCCCATTGCCTAAAATGAAAACCAATATTTAAGTTTTAATGGCTTTTCAAATCAGCGGGGAGGACTGCTCACAGTTGGTAGGGGTGGCAGAAAAAAGGGAAAGAAAACAGAGAGAAAAATACTCTTCTTTTTTATGGACTCTGACATGTTTCCAGGAACTCTGCATTATTTGAATCCAATGACTTTTTCCTTTTTATTTACTTAACCTTTATTTAACTAGGCAAGCCAGTTAAGAACAAATTGTTATTTACAATGACGGCCTACTATTTTTCCTCCTGCTATTGAGTTGAGATTCTGGCTAAATGATGGGTTTGCAGTGCATATTAATGACCTTCTGGTGCCAGAGTAAACCCAACACATCAAAACTGGTTCTGTGAAAGTTCCCAGAACATTCGTTAGGTCACAGCAAATGTTCTCATGACACAAAAACAGTCCAGTAGCGCTGATGATCATAGAATGTTTGTATAAAACATACGCCTGATGTTGCAAGAACGTTCCTAGAACACATTAAATCTGTTCTTTAAAAGGTTCCCAGAATGTTTCGTTAGATTGTGGGAACAGTCTGTTGAGAACAATGTGGGGACATCACAAAAGATACGTTCCCAAAAACAGTTGTGCGTTTTTCAGAGCATAAAAAATAAGACAGGGGGGACCATATCAAATGTCTCAAAGTAGGAATTCAATTTGGTGTGCGTTTTTAAAAGTTGAACAGTCATTTTTACACCATGTTTAATTTTTTTACAGTTAGTCTAAATTCTGAATTTCTGACTGGATTTATACATCTGGATGAAATAAAAACATCCCCTCTTTTAGTAGATTATATCTGAGCCTTAATTTCACTGTTTTTTTAAAGACTGATGGATTGAACCTGCAATCTTCAGCTCTGCAATCAGATCCTGAACCCGCTGTGCCACCAGTGGATACTGTAGCTGTGGTAATGCAGGGTTTTTTCAGTCTAATAAGATCAATCAGGACACAGAATACATTCAAATGTTCCCATCCTCTTCATATGCTGTGCACTACTTTGATTTTGTTTCTTCATCACGTGTTGAAAGTCTTATGAAATGTGATTTTAGTTGGTTAGAGCTTCCTTTAAATAACTTGTGTTCTTGTCTATTCCTATGCTTCTTAAATACAGACCTCTACAAGGTGTCAAAAGCGCTCCACAGGGATGCTGGCCCATGTTGACTCCAATAATTTCCACAGTTGTGTCAAGTTGACTGGGTGTCCTTTGGGTGTTGGACCATTCTTGATTCACACGGGAAACTGTTGAGTGTGAAAAACCCAGCAGCGTTGCAGTTCTTGACACAAACCGGTGCGCCTACCATACCCCGTTCAAAGGCACTTAAATATTTAGTTTTGTCCATTCACCCTCTGAATTGCACACAAATACAATCCATGTCTTAATTGTGTCAAGGCTTAAAAAACGTATTTAACCAGTCTCCTCCCCTTCATCTACACTGATTGAAGTGGATTTAACAAGTGACAAGTGAGCAACAAGGGGTCATAGCTTTCACCTCGCCAGTCTATGTCACGGAAAGAGAAAGTGTTTTTAATGCTTTGTATACTCAGTATACAAATGTATGCAATACCCATTCTGAAATATGCTGATACATAATAAATATACATAAAAAAAAATCAGGTTCATTGCAATAATCTTTAATTGACTTAAAGGTCCAATGCAGCTGTTTTTATCTCAATATCAAATCATTTCTGGACAACAATTAAGTAAAATGGTCAACAAAAAAAGTGCAAAAGCAAAGAGAAAAATCATAAAATACAGTGTTACAAGTACACAGCGTATGAAAAGGATGGGAACATTTGAATAACTGAGATTTTGTTTTGTGTTCTGATTGGCAATATTAGACTCAAAAAAACCCACAAAGCCACAGAGGGCTTATTGATCTGGCTGAAGGTTGCAAGTTCAATCCCACATACTCTCTAACCATGTTTCTTTTGAATAAAAACTGAAGCTGAAGTTCAGATATACTCTACTAAAAGAGAGGATGTCTTTACTTCATCCAGATGTATAAATCCAGTCATAAATGCAGAATTTAGACTAACTAAAAAATGTAACATTGTGTAGAAATTGACTGTTCAACTCTTTAAAAACACAACCGATGTAATTCCTACTTTGAGACACTTGATATGGTCCCAAATGTTTTATATTTCATGATCTGAAAAGCAAAAGTAATCCTAGATCAACACTCATAACCTTGGGTACCTTGTAAATATGGGCCCAGAAGTCCGCAGCATATAAAGAAGATGGGTGAAGTTATGGTGAATAACCTAGTTACTAGTATATCCCTGGCTTAGTTATGCCTAAGAAAGAAAAAAGGAAGTATGGAATTCCTAATTGACCATACTGCCATGGCTATATACTGTAAAAATATGTAAGAGAGCTTCCCTGGTGGCGAAGAGGCTAAAAGACTTGGCTTGAGAGCCAAATATCGCCGGTTCAAACCCTACATGCAGATTGTTGACATATAAAGTGTAAAAAAATGGTTGTGTTGGTATGATTAAATACTGTTCCAAATGTCCTATGAATGTTAGGTAAAATTCTCTAAATGTTCTTCCATTCAGACACAAGAGCATTAGTGATGTTGGATGATTAGGCCTGGCTTGCAGTTGGTGTTCCAATTCCTCCCAATGGGGTTGAGGTCAGGGCTCTGTGCAGGCCAGTCAAGGTCTTCCACACTGATTTTGACAAACCATTTCTGTATAGACCTTGCTTTGTGCACAGGGGCATTGTCATGCTGAAACAGGAAATGGCCTTCCCCAAACTGTTACCACAAAGATCGAAGCACAGAATAGTCTAGAATGTCATTGTATGCTGTAGAGTTAAGATTTCCCTTCAATGGAACTAAGGGGCCTGGCCCGAACCATAAAAAACAGCCATAGACCATTATTCCTCCTCCACCAAACTTTACAGTTGGCACTATGCATTGGGGCAGTTAGCATACTCCTGGCATCCGCCAAACCCAGATTAGTCCGTCGGACTGCCAGATCGGGAAACGTGATTCATCACTGCAGAGAGTGCGTTTCCACTGCTCCAGAGTCCAATGGCGGCAAGCTTTACATCACTTCAGCCGTCACTTGGCATTGCGCATGGTGAACTTAGGCTTGTGTGCGGCTGCTGGGCCATGTAAACCCATTTCATGACGCTTCTGACAAACAGTTAATGTGCTGACGCTGCTTCCAGAGGCAGTTTGGAACTTGGAAGTGAGTGTTAACCGAGGACAGACAATTTTTACGTGCTGTGCGGTTCAGCACTCGGTGGTCTCGTTCGGTGAGCTTGTGTGGCCTACCACTTCGCAGCAGAGCCGTTGTTGCTCCAAGACGTTTCCACTTCACAAAAACAGCACTTGCAGTTGACAGCTCTAGCAGGGCATAAATTTGACAAACTGACTTGTTGGAAAAGTGGCATCCTATGATGGTGCCACATTGAAAGTCACTGAGCCCTTCAGTAAAGCCATTCTACTGTCAATGTTTGTCTATGGAGATTGTATGGCTGTGTGCTCGATTTTATACACCTGTCAGCAACGGGTGTGTCTGAAATAGCCGAATCCACTCATTTGAAGGGGTCTCTACATACTTGTGTATATACAATGCATTCAGAAAGTATTCAGACACCTTGACCTTTTCTACATTTTGTTACGTTACAGCCTTATTCTAAAATTGATTAAAAATGAAACATTATCATCCGTCTATATACATTACCTAATAATGGCAAAGGGAAAACAGGTTTTAAGAAATGTTTGCAAATGTATAAAAAAACAAAAAACAGCAATACCTTATTTACATAAATATTCAGACCCTTTGATATGAGACTCAGAATTGAGCTCAGGTGCATCCTGTTTCCATTGATCATCTTTCTACAATTTGATTGGAGTCCACCTGTGGTAAATTAAATTGATTGGACCTGATTTGGAAAGGAACACACTTGTCTATATAAGGTCCCACAGATGACAGTGCATGTCAGAGCAAAAACCAAGCCATGAGGTCGAAGGAATTGTCTGTAGAACTCTGAGACAGGATTGTGTTGAGACACAGATCTTGGGAAGTGTACCAAAAAATGTCTGCAGCATTGAAGGTCCCTAAGAACACAGTGGCCTCCATCATTCTTAAATGGAAGAAGTTAAAAACCACCAAGACTCTTCCTAGAGCTGGCCGCCCGGCCAAACTGAACACTCAGAAGGGCCTTGGCCATTGAGGTGACCAAGAACCCGATGGTCACTCTGACAGAGCTCCAGAGTTCCACTGTGGAAATGGGAGAACATTCCAGAAGGACAACCATCTCTGCAGCACTCCACCAATGAGGCCTTTATGGTAGATTGGCCAGACAAAAGTCACTCCTGAGTAAAATGCACATGACAACCCGCTTGGAGTTTGCCAAAAGGCACCTAAAGGACTCTCAGACCATGAGAAACAAGACTTTCTGGTCTGGAGGAAACCTGGCACCATCCCTACGGTGAAGCAAGGTGGTGGCAACATCGTGCTTTGTTGATGTTTTTCAGCGGCAGGGACTGGGAGACTAGTCATGATTGAGGGAAAGTTGAATGGCGCAAAGTACAGAGAGATGCTTGATGAAAATCTACTCCAGAGCGCCCAGGACCTCAGACTGGGGCGAAGGTTAATCTGCCAACAGGACAACAACCCTAAGCACACAGCCAAGACAGCACAGGACTGGCTTTGAGACAAGTCTCTGAATGTCCTTGAGCGGCCCAGCCAGAGCCCAGACTTGAACCCGGTCCAACATCTCTGGAAAGACCTGAAAATAGCTGTGCAGCGATGCTCCCCATCCAACCTGACAGAGCTTGAGAGGATCTGCAGAGAGGAATGGGAGAAACTCCCCAAATACAGGTGTGCCAAGCTTATAGCGTCATACCCAAGAAGACTCAAGGCTGTAATCGCTGTCAAAGGTGCTTCAACAAAGTACTGATTAAAGGGTCTGAAGACTTATGTAAATATGATATTTCATTTTTGTATATTTAATACATTTGCAAAAATTGATAACCTGTTTTTGCTTTGTCATTATGGAGTATTGTGTGTATATTGATGAGGGAAAAAAACAATTTAATCAATTTTAGAATAAGGCTGTAACATAAACGTGGAAAAAGTCAAGGGGTCTGAATACTTTCCGAATGCACTGTATAGTGTATGTATTTTCATATCCCCATAATGTTCCCACAACCTAAAGAAACATTCTGGGAACCTTTAAAGAATAGGCAAAATGTGTTTTGGGAATGTTCTTGCAACATCAGGCGATTGCTTTATACAAATATTGTATAATTATCAGCACGGTTGGACAGTTTTTGTGTTATGAGAACATTTGCCGCAACATGTTTCCCGTTTGCTGGGAAATCCTAGGAAGTGGAAGGAGTGAAAGGGGCGAGGGCTGTTGTTTCTTGTCAACATCACAATCATACTGAACTACACCCTAAAATGATGTATTCAAAAGGTACTGTATTGAAAAAATCTGAACATCTGATGCCAGTGATGGGCCTTCTAAAGGAGTGGTTGTACTGAAAAAGACTGGAGATCACACTGGGCTCCCTGCCATGGAGGGGTTCATTTACCCACTGAGTCAGACTGGGGAGAGAATATCATACAGAGGCGGTGACACTGAAGGGACAGCAGCCAACCAGCACAGGTATACACGCACAGAACAGTATAAATATATACTGTACACACAAAAAGATACTCAGTTGTACCCTATTGTCAATGAATTGCACACACATCTGACTTGGTAGTCTATAGTAGATAGTCTATACACCCTTTCTAAATACAGCACTGCAACACACTGCACCTAGACAAGCAGTACTACAAGTTGTGAAACAGCTCCTGACTACTACACTACCACTGTATCTAAATGTTGACCACCAGGCTTATCCCCCACACACATTTTCCAATGAGGGTCTAGCAGCATAACAGGGCATGATGCATAGTAAGTGAACTCATCCCATTTCTCCTAGTCAGACCTGTCTGATGCTTGGCCAGCCAAGTAGTTCAAACATATAGTGTGCTCATGAATAAAACTGCATACATAAACTGTGGTTATTGTCAAAAATGTGGCGCATGCACAGCACACAGATGATGTGAGGTCTGCAGAACTGTGTGCTCACCATGATCTAAGGGTGCATTCTTACAGACCGCTGTGATTAATGTATGTGTGGAGACTCGGCACACGTGAGTCATTGATCATAAAGTGTCTCAGTATAGGATGGTAGGGCAGGAATGACTAGAGATGATAGCACTGTGGGTCCAGTGGAGAGAAGCCTCATTCTGAATATCTAACGAGTTCACGCCTGGTGATGAAACAAAGCAGAAAGCGGAGAGAGAGAGAGAGGGAGAGTGAGCGAGAGTGAGGGAGGGAGGGAGGACTGGATAGAGTGGATTAATGACTAGTCATTAGTGATAGTCTTTTTACCTATAACTACATTTTAATTACCAATTAGTGAGGCCACTTCATGCTTCAGGATCAACCAGACCACTGTGAGAAAATGTTTTATTCAACATGGAAAAATTACACATTAATGTACCTGGCTTATGTGCATTTTGCCATTTGTAGTCCATTTTTCTCAGTCGTCTATCTATCCAGCCGTGGTTTAGAATGTAAATGAAACTGGCAGGCGGAATGGCATCGTTTAACCCCTCTCAGCTGGTGGCAGTAGACAGGTGAGTGATGCCATGGCTTATCATGACACGTCCCTGGGCCTATTTACACTGCATTGTCCCTAAGGACCGGGACAGGAGTGTTCCAGTCATTGTAATGGTACTATTTGCTCATGTTTAAAGCCCCTTTAGGTGGCCATACAAATGCATGGCCTCCAGAGCTCTGACAGCCAGTGACACAATCAGAGCTCAATCTCATTCCTTTACAGGTTAACATTTCATTTTGGTTCCAAATGTGTAAAATAAACAAATTATGCTAATACTGTAGTCTCTAACTTTATCATCAGTGAATCAGGTCATCCCAAAACACTTGTTGGTATTTGTGCTTTAAGCCCTGACCTTGACCAGCTTGGTGTCAAGAGTCAGATAAGCAAAGTTAAGAACATTCAAGTCAAATCCCATGTGCACTCTTACTTTATTCACCTCGTATTCTTACCCATTTCTGTCTACACAGCCCTGCTGGGCTTTCCTCTTTAATGTGTGTGGGCAGAGCAGCATGTGCAGCAGTCCCTACAGCGATTACCCAGTAGAGCATGAGCCTAGACAGCTGCTCATCTGGGACACACACGTGAGCAAGTCCACACAGACAGGCAGGCAGGCAGGCAGACAGACAGACAGACAGACAGACAGGCAGACAGGCAGGCAGGCAGGCAGGCAGGCAGGCAGACAGACAGACAGACAGACAGACAGACAGACAGACAGACAGACAGACAGACAGACAGACAGACAGACAGACAGACAGACAGACAGACAGACAGACAGACAGACAGACAGACACGCAGGTTAATCTCCTCTGCTCTACCTGCATCATGATTGGGAAGGGAATCCCTGTGTGTGTGTGTGTGTGTGTGTGTGTGTGTGCGCGTGTGTGTGTCCATCGTCCCACAAACAACTCTTTCTCTTTGATGGTCCCTGGCCTAGTCTTGAACTGTACCTGGTATCTGCAACTCAGCTAATTGATTTCAATGATTCCATTCAATGTACAATTATAAGGCAACCAGCTGCACTATGATTGTGAGTTTGCTCAACAAAATAGCATTGAAGTTAATTCAACATGTAATTGTCTTGATTAGTGTTATGTTAGCTAGCTACATAGTTGCCTTTGTATCATGATAAAGGTGTAGTACTGAAACTATCGAGGTTACCTAGCCAGCATAATGTGACTTGCAATTGTCTTGATTAGTGTTATGTTAGCTAGCTACATAGTTGCCTTTGTATCATGATAAAGGTGTAGTACTGAAACTATCGAGGTTACCTAGCCAGCTACACTTTCAAACAAAGTCAACAACGCAGCCACTGCTAGCTAGCCTACTTCACCAGCCAGCAGTACTGTATCATTTTAGTCATCTTAGTCAATAAGATTTTTGCAACGTAAGCTTAACTTTCTGAACATTCGAGACGTGTAGTCCACTTGTCATTCCAATCTCCTTTGCATTGGCGTAGCCTCTTCTGTAGCCTGTCAACTATGTGTCTGTGTATCCCTGTTCTCTCCCCTCTGCACAGGCCATACAAACGCTTCGCACCGCGTGGCCGTGCGCGCTGGTGGTCCCAGCGCGCACGACCCACGTGGAGTTCCAGGTCTCCGGCAGCCTCTGGAACTGCCGGTCTGTGGCCAACAAGGCAGAGTTCATCTCAGCCTATGCTACCCTCCAGTCCCTCAACTTCTTGGCGCTGACGGAAACATGGATTACCACAGATAACACTGCTA
This sequence comes from Salmo trutta, assembly GCF_901001165.1. NCBI lineage: Eukaryota > Metazoa > Chordata > Actinopteri > Salmoniformes > Salmonidae > Salmo > Salmo trutta. Next base: position 34,342,646 of record NC_042981.1, read on the forward strand.
CTCCTACTGCTCTCTCCTCGTCTGCCCACGTGTTCTCGCATACCCCGAGAGCATCTGGCCAGCGGGGTGGTGGCACTGGAATCCTCATCTCTCCCAAGTGGACATTCTCTCTTTCTCCCCTGACCCATCTGTCTATCGCCTCCTTTGAATTCCATGCTGTCACAGTTACCAGCCCTTTCAAGCTTAACATCTTTATCATTTATCGCCCTCCAGGTTCCCTTGGAGAGTTCATCAATGAGCTTGACGCCTTGATAAGTTCCTTTCCTGAGGATGGCTCACCTCTCACAGTTCTGGGTGACTTTAACCTCCCCACGTCTACCTTTGACTCATTCCTCTCTGCCTCCTTCTTTCAACTCCTCTCCTCTTTTGACCTCACCCTCTCACCTTCCCCCCCTACTCACAAGGCAGGCAATACGCTTGACCTCATCTTTACTAGATGCTGTTCTTCCACTAATCTCATTGCAACTCCCCTCCAAGTCTCCGACCACTACCTTGTATCCTTTTCCCTCTCGCTCTCCTCCAACACTTCTCACTCTGCCCCTACTTGGATGGTATTGCGTCGTCGCAACCTTCGCTCTCTCTCTCCCGCTACTCTCTCCTCTTCCATCCTATTATCTCTTCCCTCTGCTCAAACCTTCTCCAACCTATCTCCTGATTCTGCCTCCTCAACCCTCCTCTCCTCCCTTTCTGCATCCTTTGACTCTCTATGTCCCCTATCCTTCAGGCCGGCTCGGTCCTCCCCTCCTGCTCCGTGGCTCGACGACTCATTGCGAGCTCACAGAACAGGGCTCTGGGCAGCCGAGCGGAAATGGAGGAAAACTCACCTCCCTGCGGACCTGGCATCCTTTCACTCCCTCCTCTCTACATTTTCCTCTTCTGTTTCTGCTGCTAAAGCCACTTTCTACCACTCTAAATTCCAAGCATCTGCCTCTAACCCTAGGAAGCTCTTTGCTACCTTCTCCTCCCTCCTGAATCCTTCTCCCCCTCCCCCCCCCCCGCTCCCTCTCTGCGGATGACTTCGTCAATCATTTTGAAAAGAAGGTCGACGACATCCGATCCTCGTTTGTTAAGTCAAACGACACCGCTGGTCCTGCTCACACTGCCCTACCCTGTGCTTTGACCTCTTTCTCCCCTCTCTCTCCAGATGAAATCTCGCGTCTTGTGACGGCCGGCCGCCCAACAACCTGCCCGCTTGACCCTATCTCCTCCTCTCTTCTCCAGACCATTTCCGGAGACCTTCTCGCTTTCCTCACCTCGCTCATCAACTCATCCTTGACCGCTGGCTACGTCCCTTCCGTCTTCAAGAGAGCGAGAGTTGCACCCCTTCTGAAAAAACCTACACTCAATCCCTCCGATGTCAACAACTACAGACCAGTATCCCTTCTTTCTTTTCTCTCCAAAACTCTTGAACGTGCCGTCCTTGGCCAGCTCTCCTGCTATCTCTCTCAGAATGACCTTCTTGATCCAAATCAGTCAGGTTTCAAGACTGGTCATTCAACTGAGACTGCTGTTCTCTGTGAGACTGCTGTTCTCACGGAGGCTCTCCGCACTGCTAAAGCTAACTCTCTCTCCTCTGCTCTCATCCTTCTAGACCTATCTGCTGCCTTTGATACTGTGAACCACCAGATCCTCCTCTCCACCCTCTCCGAGTTGGGCATCTCCGGCGCGGCCCACGCTTGGATTGCGTCCTACCTGACAGGTCGCGCCTACCAGATGGCGTGGCGAGAATCTGTCTCCGCACCACGTGCTCTCACCACTGGTGTCCCCCAGGGCTCTGTTCTAGGACCTCTCCTATTCTCGCTATACACCAAGTCACTTGGCTCTGTCATATCCTCACATGGTCTCTCCTATCATTGCTATGCAGACAACACACAATTAATCTTCTCCTTTCCCCCTTCTGATAACCAGGTGGCGAATCGCATCTTTGCATGTCTGGCAGACATATCAGTGTGGATGACGGATCACCACCTCAAGCTGAACCTCGGCAAGACGGAGCTGCTCTTCCTCCCGGGGAAGGACTGCCCGTTCCATGATCTCGCCATCACGGTTGACAACTCCATTGTGTCCTCCTCCCAGAGTGCTAAGAACCTTGGCGTGACCCTGGACAACACCCTGTCGTTCTCCACTAACATCAAGGCGGTGACCCGATCCTGTAGGTTCATGCTCTACAACATTCGCAGAGTACGACCCTGCCTCACACAGGAAGCGGCGCAGGTCCTAATCCAGGCACTTGTCATCTCCCGTCTGGATTACTGCAACTCGCTGTTGGCTGGGCTCCCTGCCTGTGCCATTAAACCCCTACAACTCATCCAGAACGCCGCAGCCCGTCTGGTGTTCAACCTTCCCAAGTTCTCTCACGTCAACCCGCTCCTCTGCTCTCTCCACTGGCTTCCAGTTGAAGCTCGCATCCGCTACAAGACCATGGTGCTTGCCTACGGAGCCGTGAGGGGAACGGCACCTCCGTACCTTCAGGCTCTGATCAGTCCCTACACCCAAACAAGGGCTCTGCACTCATCCACCTCTGGCCTGCTGGCCCCCCTACCTCTGAGGAATCACAGTTCCCGCTCAGCCCAGTCAAAACTGTTCGCTGCTCTGGCACCCCTATGGTGGAACAAGCTCCCTCACGACGCCAGGACAGCGGAGTCAATCACCACCTTCCTGAGACACCTGAAACCCCACCTCTTTGAGGAATACCTAGGATAGGATAAAGTAATCCTTCTAACCCCCCGCCCTCCTAAAATATTTAGATGCACTATTGTAAAATGGTTGTTCCACTGGATATCATAAGGTGAATGCACCAATTTGTAAGTCGCTCTGGATAAGAGCGTCTGCTAAATGACTTAAATGTAAATGTAAAATGTAAGGCAACAAGCTGCAATAGGATTGCGAGTTTGCTCAACATTTTGGCATACAGCTTAACCAACGTATCATTTTTGGTTGCTTGAACATATAATTCAACTTGAAAATGTATTCTTCCTTATTTGCATATTTTCCAGTGTTTATCTATCAAATTAAACTTTTTATGACAATACATTACATATATCATAAGGCCGTTCTACGAGAGCCTAACACAGTGATCTGAAACTCCTGTTTTACAGGCCACATCAAGCCTGCAAGTCACATTATGCTGGTTTGCAAAGTGATCGGAATTTCTAATTGAAATCTAGTCAGAGTGAGGATATCCAACAATTGACCCTTCGTTAAGCCCCGCCCCAGAATTTTGGGCAACCAATTGTACTGCTCTAATGAGTCCGACACCTCGGAGAAGCTCACATGAAAGCCAGTGAGGGCAGTGGGAATAAAACAAGAAAATGTCTTCAAAAAATGTATTGCTTAAATTGCTAAATAATTTAACTTTGCACCAGCGATACATGCTACTGTGATTCCTGAAATGCAGAGCCTATTGATGGAGTATGTTTAGAATCCAAAATTATGCTTTTTGTGACATTGTGGTTAGCTGGTTAGCTAACTCTCAGTTTCATTGACCACGAAACGCTGCTAATGCTAGCTAGCTAGCCACTTAATATAACTTGTTTTCTTGAAATGTATGTTAGCTAGCTAAGATAACCATGTTATTAAAACAACTCCCATCTTCTGTCGACATCAGGATATGATTTGAGAGCACTAGTTAACTCCAAAAGTGGCTCGTAGCATTGACTGCATGCCGGCAGTGAATTCAGAGCCTTGCCACACTACAAACATCATTTTACCAGGTTCCCATGAAGAAATTGTAATGACAGTCCACCACAACATACCCAAGAGTTTCCTGATTAGCAAGGGGGAGTATGTGTTTAATTTCATTGTGTATTAAAAAGTTTGAGATGATTGTGAGGGGATTTTTCCTGTGGTTAGAATGGAGAATTGGGCTTCCCGGGAAAATGTTGTCCGACGTTACCACAGTAACCAAGGGGCAGGGCTTAGCAAAGGGTCAATTGGAACTTTTAATCACCCACAACTTGAATTGAGAATGACTGTTGGAGTAGGAAAGATTGATTATTTACACTACCTAAATCATATCAATTGTAATAGCCATCTTAGTAACGGGTGTAATAAGTCCAACTACTAACAGATTGAATTAGTTTAGAACAATTATGTTATTTATGTTTGTGTAGCATAAGATTATTTAACCAATTAATGCACATGCAAAAACACAGGTATTGAAACAAACAATTACTAAAATCAACCTGCAATAGAGCATGCTGGGAAATATGATAATTATAGGGTTGCAGGTAGCCTAGCGGTTAAGAGTGTTGGACCAGTAATCGAAAGGTCGCCGATTCAAATCCCTGATCCGACTACGTGAAAAATCTGCCGATCTGCCCTTGAGCAAGAAACGAAACCCTAATTGCTCCCGTAAGTCTCTCTGGATAAGAGCATCTGCTAAAATGTACAAATTATGGGTGTGATTTTGAGCAAATATTAATTTGTGATTTTACTCAACAAGCTTCAAATTCAGCTCAGTAAGTAAACAGCTCAGTAAATTTACTGTTGAGTAAACAAACGTTAACACAGATACAATTCTTGTCTTTTTGAAGTCCACTTAACTTAGAATAAAGGTGATTAAGCAATTGGTTAAGTTGGCTTTTTTACAATGTGAACCTTTCATGTTAGAGTAAGACTGATCGATTACAGCAGAGAGAGATGGATAAACCACTTCTCCAATCTTTTGGCCCTATAACAAAGAACAGCAAAAACATATACTGTAGATGATCAATTACCAATCTTAGAATAAACTATTATAGACTATCACAACTCACTGGATTCTCCATTTACACTGAATGAAAGGCCTGTTATGTTGATGGTATCCTAAACAAAATTATAATATGTACTGTACATACCACAAATTCAAACTGGCTAAACTTAAAGGAAAACTTCTACTTCATATTCATCATCTCCAGCACCACCCCAACATCATGGTGTATTTCTATGTTTTGTAGTAAAAAAGATAGAAACATGCCAATATATACAAAAGTATGTGGACACCCCTTCAAATGAGTGGATTTGGCTATTTCAGCCACACTTGTTGCTGACAAGTGTATAAAGTCGAGCACACAGCCATGCAATCTCCAAAGACAAACATTGACAGTAGAATGGCCTTATAGAAGAGATCCATGACTTTCAATGTGGCACTGCCATAGGATGGAAGAACACAAGCTCACAGAATGGGACCGCCAAGTTCTGAAGAGTGTAGCATGTGAAAATGCAACACTCACTACCAAGTTCCAAACTGCCTCTGGAAGCAACGTCAGCACAAGAACTGTTTGGCGGGAGCTTCCTGAAATTGGTTTCCATGGCCAAGCAGCCGCACACAAGCCTAAGATTACTATGCACAATGCCAAGCGGTGGCTGGAGTGATGTAAAGCTTGTCACCATTGGACTCTGGAGCAGTGGAAACGCGTTCTCTGGAGTGATGAGTCACGCTAAACCATCTGGCAGTCCTATGGATGAATCTGTGTAATCTGTGTAACTTAACAGAGTTGTGTTCCAATTTGAGTAATAACATTACAGTTATTGATCAAAGAAATAGGTTGTTACTTTTGTCATCATTCCCTTCCTATTACAGTTATTGATCCATATAAATATTTGTGATTATTATTTCCTATCTGTTGGCGCAGTAAGATTCTAATTGTTTTTGTGCTCTCACCAAGTTCCTTTTCACGCACAGACACTACTACAAACGGCTTTAGTGAGAGAGAGGAAAAATGACAGAGGCGTCTAAAACATTGACTTTCTCAGCGTCAAAATACTCCCATTTACTTTGACTTGGTAGGACAAAAGGACAAGAGTATAACTGTAAAATGTAAACTGTGCCCAGGTGAAAAAAATCCCTCCACTGCTAGAAACACAACATCCAATGTCTTAAAGCAACTGCAACAGGCCAACACAAAACTCGTAGCAAAAGACCCATGAGACCTGACCATTGCTGCTGAAGATGACTGTAGGCCTTCCTCATCCAAACAACGAAGGCTTGATTTTAATCGTTCAGGAGGACAGACTGTAACCCAGGGAGATCTGAACAAGCTTGTAGCTGGGTATGTGCTGGTATGTATCCATAGTAGAATCTGTCATTATTAGGCTACTTGTGTTGGTACATAGACCTATTTAATGTAACTTTGAGATTGTTTATGTTGAGTGCATTTTGGGGTATAAAGGCAAATATATATAACAAGTAGTATAACTAATTACTTTTCCCATGGAGTAATAAGTGCAGTAATTCGTTATTGTTGAAAGAAGTAACAAGTAATATGTAATATATTACTTTTTTGAGTAACAAACACTGCACCCTTTAGATCCTCATTGACAAACAAACTAAACAAAAGCAAAGTCTTCTCATGCTTAGCTGCATTCCAAAAAAGCTTCTGACTCAATTTGGCATGAGGGCCAAACAACAAGTGTGTGGTTAAGATTGGCAAAAAAACACAGATATCTTTCCTCAGGGCTGTGAATTGAGACAAGGATGCAGGTTGAGCATAGTGCCTTGCAAAAGTATTCAGGACCTAGAATTTCTTGTGTTACAAAGCGGGATTCAAATGGATTGTCAACAATCTACAAAAAAGTGGAAGAACATTTTTTTGTATATTTTGGGGAATAAATACAAAATGTATGACTAAAATATAGTCATTGCATATAGTCAGCCCCTTTGTTTAGGCAAGCCTAAATTATTTCGGGAGTACAATTTGGCTTAACTGTCATGTCCTGACCAGTGGAAGGGGTTATTTGTTATTGTAGTTTGGTCAGGACGTAGCAGGGGGTATTTGTTTTATGTGGTTCGGGCTGGTTGTGTTTATAGGAGGGTGTTAAATGTATTATTCCGGGGTTTTGGGCACTGTTCTATGTTTATGTATTTCTATGTTTAGTCTAGTCATTTGTATTTCTATGTTTAGTTTATTGGGGGTTGGACTCTCAATTGGAGGCAGGTGTTTTCTAGTTGCCTCTGATTGAGGGTCCTATAAATAGGTATGTGTTTGTATTAGTATTTGGTGGGAGGTTGTGCTGTGTATAGCTTTGTGCCTTACCGGCCTGTTATTAGTCGTTGTGTTTTTTTGTGTACATGTTTGTTTTGGTTCGGTTCGGTTCACCTTACCTTCTTTGTCCTTAATAAAAAGAAGATGAGTGCACATATTCCTGCTGCGTTTTGGTCCTCTCTACCCTACGACAACCGTGACAGAATCTCCCACCAACCAAGGACCAAGCAGCGGGGTAAGGAGCAACGGAAAAATTATATGGACTATAATGGAAATTGGACTTGGGAGGAGATTTTGGACGGGGCTGGACCTTGGCATCAGGCTGGGGACTACCGTCTTCCTCCGGAGGAAATAGAGGCAGCCAAGGCGGAGAGGCGTCGGTATGAGGCTTTGTACGCGCTGATAGCGTTCAAACCGCAGAGGCAGCCCCAATAATTTTTTTTGGGGGGGGCACATGGACAGATCGGCGGAGTCGAGGTTGGAACCAGAGCCAGTCGGGGTAAAATTGGAGGTGAGCGAAGCAGAGACTATTAAGGAGTTGATGGGAAAATTGGAGATGAAAACTATGAGAGAGCTACTGTGTTGGTGTATTAGGCACGACATTCGCCCTACAGAGCGTGTCCGTAAATTGATGTCACCTGAGTCAGCTCTACATACGTGTCCTGAGGTGCGTGCTAGCCGGCTGGTGAAGACAGTACCAGCACCACGCACCAGACCTCCAGTACATCAGCCCAGTCCAGTATGTCCTGTTCCCGCTCCACGCACTAGCCCTGAGGTGTGTCTCCAGACTGATACCTCCAGTACCAGCACCACGCACTAGGCTTCCAGTGCGTCAGCCCAGTCCAGTATGTCCTGTTCCCGCTCCTCGCACTAGCTTTGAAGTGCGTGTCTCCAGTCTGATACCTCCAGTACCAGCACCACGCACTAGGCTTCCAGTGCATCAGCCCAGTCCAGTATGTCCTGTTCCCGCTCCTCGCACTAGCCTTGAAGTGCGTGTCTCCAGTCTGATACCTCCAGTACCAGCACCACGCACTAGGCTTCCAATGCATCAGCCCAGTCCAGGATGTCCTGTTCCCGCTCCTCGCACTAGCCTTGGAGTGCGTGTCTCCAGTCTGATACCTCCAGTACCAGCCCCATGCACTAGGCTTCCAGTGCGTCAGCTCAGTCTCGAGCTTCCGACGACAGTACTTCGTCCAGAGTGTCCGAAGACAGTGCCCCGTCCAGAGTGTCCGAAGACAGTGCCCCGTCCAGAGTGTCCGAAGACAGTGCCCCGTACAGAGTGTCCGGCAACAGTACCCCGTCCAGAGTATCCGGCAACATTGTACAGTCCGGAACCAAGTGAGACGGCCTACAAACCGGAACCGAGTGAGTCTGTCTACAGTCCGGAACCGAGTGAGTCTGCCTACAGTCCGGAACCGAGTGAGTCTGCCTACAGTCCGGAACCGAGTGAGTCTGCCTACAGCCTGGAACCGAGTGAGTCTGCCTACAATCCAGAGCTCATAGAGTCGTCCTACAATCCAGAGCTCATAAAATATAGTACAGGGTCTACAGTGACATGTGTCAGGCCGAGGTATTTGGGAGGAGTGGACTGGTCAGGGGGTGGTTTTAGGCCCGAGCCTAAGCCACCTCCAATGTAGGAGGTTTGGGGAGGGGGGGGGTGTACACATACCCATATATATATATATATATAACACATACCGATATATAAGACTCTCAATCAGAGGCAACTAGAAAACACCTGACTCCAATTGAGAGTCCAACCCCAATTAACTAGACATAGATGTACAACTAACCAGAAAGAACATAGAAATACTAACACAGAACATAAACCCGGAACTAACTAACCAAACACCCTACTAAATAAACCACCACCCCGAACCACATAAACAAAATACCCTCTGCCACGTCCTGACCAAACTACAATTACAAATAATCCCTAATACTGGTCAGGACGTGACAATTAAACCATCCAGACACATCAAAGATACAGTCATCCTTCTAAATGGAGCTGCAGGACAGGAATTAAACTGCTCACGGAGGTTATCATGAGGCCATTGGTGATTTGAAAACAGCTACAGAGTTCAATGTCTGTGACGGTAGAAAAAAGAGGATGGATCAACAACATTATAGTGACTCCACAAAAATGACCTAAATGACAGAGTGAAAAAAAGAATACAAATATACAGAATAAAAATATTCCAAAATGTGCAACTTATATGCAAAAGACACAAAAGTAAAAGGGAAAAAAAAATAACCATAAAGGAATACACTTTTTGGCCTAAATGCAAAGCCTTACTGTGCATTCGGAAAGTATTCAGACCCCTTGACTTTTTTCACTATTTGTTACATTACAGCCTTATTCTAAAATTGATTTAAAAAAATGTCCCTCATCAATCTACACACAATACCCCATAATGACAAAGCAAAAACAGAAATATATTTTTACATAAGCATTCAGACCCTTTGCTGTGACACTCGAAATTGAGCTCAGGTGCATCCTGTTTCCATTGACCATCCTTGAGATGTTTCAACAACTTGATTGGAATCGACCTGTGGTAAATTCAATTGATTGGACATGATTTGGAAAGGCAAACACCTGTCTATATAAGGTCAAACGGTTGACAGTGCGTGTCAAAACAAAAACTAAGCTGTGAGGTCAAAGGAAAGCTCCGAGACAGGATTGCGTCGAGGCACAGATCTGGGGAAGGGTACCAAAAAATGTCTGCAGCATTGAAGGTCCCCAAGGACACAGTGGCCTCCATCATTCATAAACGGAAAAAGTTTGGAACCACCAAGAATCTTGCTAGAGCTGGTCCCCCGGCCAAACTGTGCAATTGGAGAGAAGGACCTTGGTCATGGAGGTGATCAAGAACCTGATGGTCACTCTGACAGAGCTCCAGAGTTCCTCTGTGGAGATGGGAGAACCTTCCAGAAGGACAACAATCTCTGCAGCACTCCACCAATCAGGCCATTATGGAAGAGTGGCCAAACGGAAGCCACTCCTCAGTAAAAGGCACATGACAGCCCACTTGGAGTTTGCCAAAAGGCACCTAAAGGACTCTCAGACCATGAGAAACAAGATTCTCTGGTCTGATAAAACCAAGATGGAACTCTTTGGCCTGAATGCCAAGCGTCACGTCTGGAGGAAACCTGGCACCATCCCTACGGTGAAGCATGGTGGTGGCTCAGGACCTCAGACTGGGGCGAAGGTTCATTGTCCAACAGGACAACGACCCTAAGCACACAGCCAAGACAAAGCAGGAGTTGCTTCGGGACAAGTCTCTGATTGTCCTTGTGTGGCCCAGCCAGAGCCCGGACTTGAACCTGATCGAACATCTCTAGAGAGACCTCCCCATCCAACCTGACTGAGCTTGAGAGGATCTGCAGAGAGGAATGGGAGAAACTGCCCAAATACAGGTATGCCAAGCTTGTAGCGTCATACCCAAGAAGACTCAAGGCTGTAATCGCTGCCAAAGGTGCTTCAACAAAGTACTGAGTAAAGGGTCTGAATACTTATGTAAACCTGATATTTCCTTTTTTTTATATATATATACTGCTCAAAAAAATAAAGGGAACACTTAAACAACACATCCTAGATCTGAATGAAAGAAAAAATCTTATTAAATACTTTTTTCTTTACATAGTTGAATGTACTGACAACAAAATCTCACAACAATAATCAATGGAAATCCAATTTATCACACTCAAAATTAAAGTGGAAAACCACACTACAGGCTGATCCAACTTTGATGTAATGTCCTTAAAACAAGTAAAAATGAGGCTCAGTAGTGTGTGTGGCCTCCACGTGCATGTATGACCTCCCTACAGCGCCTGGGCATGCTCCTGATGAGGTACGGATGGTCTCCTGAGGGATCTCCTTCCAGACCTGGACTAAAGCATCCGCCAACTCCTGGACAGTCTGTGGTGCAACGTGGCGTTGGTGGATGGAGCAAGACATGATGTCCCAGATGTGCTCAATTGGATTCAGGTCTGGGGAACGGGCGGGCCTGTCCATAGCATCAATGCCTTCCTCTTGCTGGAACTGCTGACACACTCCAGCCACATGAGGTCTAGCATTGTCTTGCATTAGGAGGAACCCAGGGCCAACCGCACCAGCATATGGTCTCACAAGGGGTCTGAGGATCTCATCTCGGTACCTAATGGCAGTCAGGCTACCTCTGGCGAGCACATGGAGGGCTGTGCGGCCCCCCAAAGAAATGCCACCCCACACCATGAATGACCCACCGCCAAACCGGTCATGCTGGAGGATGTTGCAGGCAGCAGAACGTTCTCCACGGCGTCTCCAGACTCTGTCACGTCTGTCACGTGCTCAGTGTGAACCTGCTTTCATCTGTCAAGAGCACAGGGCGCCAGTGGCGAATTTGCCAATCTTGGTGTTCTCTGGCAAATGCCAAACGTCCTGCACGGTGTTGGGCTGTAAGCACAACCCCCACCTGTGGACGTCGGGCCCTCATACCACCCTCATGGAGTCTGTTTCTGACCGTTTGAGCAGACACATGCACATTTGAGGCCTACTGGAGGTCATTTTGCAGGGCTCTGGCAGTGCTTCTCCTGCTCCTCCTTGCACAAAGGTGGAGGTAGCGGTCCTGCTGCTGGGTTGTTGCCCTCCTACGGCCTCCTCCACGTCTCCGGATGTACTGGCCTGTCTCCTGGTAGCGCCTCCATGCTCTGGACACTACGCTGACAGACACAGCAAACCTTCTTGCCACAGCTCGCATTAATGTGCCATCCTGGATGAGCTGCACTACCTGAGCCACTTGTGTTGGTTGTAGACTCCGTCTCATGCTACCACTAGAGTGAAAGCACCGCCAGCATTCAAAAGTGACCAAAACATCAGCCAGGAAGCATAGGAACTGAGAAGTGGTCTGTGGTCCCCACCTGCAGAACCACTCCTTTATCGGGGGTGTCTTGCTAATTGCCTTAATTTCCACCTGTTGTCTATTCCATTTGCACAACAGCATGTGAAATTTATTGTCAATCAGTGTTGCTTCCTAAGTGGACAGTTTGATTTCACAGAAGTGTGATTGACTTGGAGTTACATTGTGTTGTTTAAGTGTTCCCTTTATTTTTTTGAGCAGTGTATATATACATTTGCGAACATTTCTAAAAACCTACTTTTGCTTTGCCATTATGGGGTTTTGTGTGAAAATTGAGGATTTATTTATTTTTTAATCCATTTTATAGTAAGGCTGTAACGTAAGAAAATGTGGAAATAGTCAAGGGGTCTGAACTTTCGGAATGCACTGTATGTTTGGGGCAAATCCATCACAACACATCAATGAGTTTAACTATCTCCTTAAATTAAGGCATGGTGGTGGCTGCATCGTGGTATGGGTATGCTTGACATTGGAAAATACTGGGGAGTTTTTCAGGATAAAAAGGAATGGTATGGAGCTAAGCAAAGGTGAAATCCTAGAGGAAAACCTGCTTCAGTGTGCTTTACACCAGAGACTGGGAGAGAAATTCACCTTTCAGCAGGGCAATAACCTACAACGTAAAGCCAAATCTACACTGGAGTTGCATACCAAGAAGACACTGAATGTATCTGAGTGGCCAAGGTACAGTTTTGACTTAAATCTGCTTGAAAATCTATGGCAAATGTGTTTCTAACATGTATTGACTCAGGGAACTGAATACTTATGCAATGACAATATTTTGGTTATTTCATTTCTAATAACCTTTTTTTTTCTTAATTCTTCCACTTTGACATTAAAGTATTTTGTTTAGATAGTTGACAAAAAAATTACAATTAAATAAATGTTAATCCCACTTAGTAACAAAATCAAATGTTAAGAAATCTAATTGGTCTGAATTCTTTTGCAAGGCACTGCATATCAATGAATAGGGGAGGGCACTAGAACAGTCTGCAGCACTGGGCCTCACCCTACTAGACTCTGAAGTCAAATGTTTACTGTTTGCGGATGATCTGGTGCTTCTGTCCTCAACCAAGGAGGGTCTACAGCAGCGCCTAGAGCTTCTGCACAGATTCTTTCAGACCTGGGCCCAATAAAGGTCTAGTTGCCAGGACCACAAATACAAATTCCATCTACAAATCATTGCCTTAGAGCACACAAAGAACTATACCTACCTTTGCCTTAATATCAGCACCACAGGTACCTTCCACAAGGCTGTGAACAATCTGAGAGACAAGACAAGAAGGGCTTTCTACGCCATCAAAAGGAACATAAAGTTCGACATCCCAATTAGAATTTAGCAAAAAACACTTGAATAGAACCCATTGCCGATGGTTATGAGATCTGTGCTCCACTCGCCAACCAAGAATTCACAAGAGAAACATCAGATTGAGACTCTGCATGCAGAATTCTGCAAAAACACCCTCAGTGTACAACATAAAACTCCAAATAATGCATGCAGAGCAGAATTAGGACGATAACCACTAAAAATCAAAATCCAAAAAACTGTAATTCAATTCTACAACCACCTAAAAGGAAGCAATTCTCAAGACTTCCCTTACAAAGCCCTCACCTACAGAGAGATGAACCTGGAGAAGAGTGCCCTAAGCCAGTTGGTTCTGGAGCTCTGTTCACAAACAAAAACAGACCCCACAGAGCCCCAGGACAGCAACACTATTAGACCCAACATAAATCTAAAATAAAATGATTTGACATATTCGATAGAATCAACCAAAAAACAGAGCAAACTGTAATGATATCTGGCTCTAAACCTGAATGACCTAAAATGAAGAAAAGCTTTGACTATGTACAGACTTGCTATCGAGAGTGGCCACCATAGACAGACTATAGGCAGACCTGGTTATGTGCCCACTTCTCACAAAATGAGGTGGAAACTGAGCTGCACTTCCTAACCTCTTGTAATTTGCACCATCTTTGAGACACATACTGTACTTCCCACAGATCACACAGACCCGTGAAGAATTTGGAAAAAAATATTTGTTAGGAGAAATACAAGAGTGTGTGATCACAGAAGCAAGATTTGTGACTTGTTGCCATAAGAAAAGGACAACCAGAGGAGCACAAACACCATTGTAAATACAACCTATATTTATCTGTTTATTTTCTCTTGTCATGTTTACTATTAATATTTGATCGTTTTTTTTTTATCTCACTTAAGTTTATGTAAACATATGTTTCCCATGTCAATAAATCCTCTGTGTATCCTCTGTGAGAGTGCAATTCTTCCATGAGATGGATTTATCATCACACATTCGCCATTCTGCGCTCACATTGAACTTGGATTTCATGACATGATGTTTTAGGCAATGTCAGCTATCGAGCCACAGCAATGACTTGCTGCCTGTGAACTCGCTTCTTACCGTGGTTACATTGGAGCAGAAATGGGAAGGAATGAAATGTAGGAAGTGGCTAGTCTTCTCTGGGTGGTCTAGAGGTTTGTTATACAAGTATTTTCTCAGACTCCATCAATTTTGCTTCGTAACTGACCTCAGTACAAATTGTACAAGAAATAACTCGGAAATGAGGGGAAAAGTGCTGCAGAAATGGTTGTGTTGGGAGCAAGCTGGGCTGAGAGCAGAGAGAGAGAGAAAGAGAGAGAGACGTTGCTTAGTTGACGATAAGGTTGGAGAGTGGGTCTGCCTTCCTGCGCCTGGTAAAAACTGCTTGCAGTTTTAATGGCATGTTTGCTTAATCCACTTCACTGGGCTGCTGGAGGCAATCTTTAGACGTTACTTTCTTTCTAAGATGGCTGTTGGTGACACAAAGCCCCTGCATTGCCATACTCAGAGATGCTAAGCCCTGGCAATGTTGTGTTCTGCTCAGAGCTGTGAAATTCACAGAAATCCACTGGTACACTATCCACTGGACCTGTTTTATTACTATGGTTCAGACCTAGCCTTCATAGGGCCTACTGAAACAGGGCATGTGTACAGTATTGTTATATTGGCTATGCTGTTGTTGCTATCTACAGTCCCATCCCATTTTACCCTGGTCTATAATGGGCATTGACCTTCGGCTGTAGCCTGGCACACGTCCTGCCCGTCTAGTCTCTAAACAATTTAAATGGCTTTTTGAGATAAAAAAAATCCATGCGGCCCAATTCAATATGGAACAATGTTTTCTGGGCTCAGGGGGAATATGCATTAGGGCGAAATATACCAGGAGCTCCAGCACCCCCGTAATGCCCCGTGGGGCAAGAGCATACAGTAAAATGGTCTCCCAGAATGAAATTAGACCGGTGGTATTCAAGCTTTTCAGCTGGGTCCGAATCTTTTCCGCAATCATTTCTGGGGACCCCATTTTTTTTCACCAATAATTTCTTGCGACACCACCTCAACCCAAACATAATGACACAACCTTAGTCATTAAGTTTCGATTTTTTCATCAACAAATAACCTTTCATTACATTTTCATCTCTTATCAAAATCAAAATAAACCAATAAATACATTTACTCAATGAAATTAAATAGTTCTAATTATCTTTCTCAAAAAAGTTTGAATATTGTCCCATAGAATAATCTGGACTCTTAATTTCTTGTTCCCCAAAAATACATTATAACTATCATTTTCGCAACCCCACTACAGTTCCCTCGCAAACCAGACTTTGAATACCAATGAATTTTACAGTCTGGTAGGTCGACCCATAGAGCACAAAATATGAGTTATATTTTGTTGTTCTGGGATGGAAAATCTTCCAACAATATGAATTTACGTTCTGATATGGGATACTGAATTTGTCACGTCCTGACCCTAGTAAGATGTCATTTTCTATAGTATAGTAGAGTAGGGCAGGGCGTGACAGGGTGTGTTTTTGGTTGTTCTATGTTTAAGTTCTAGTTTTTCTATTTCTATGTTGGGATTGTTTGGGGTTGATCTCTAATTGGAGGCAGCTGATCCTAATTGCCTCTGATTAGAGATCATATTTAAGCAGGGCTTTTTCTCTTCCTGTTTGGTGGGTGAATATCTTTTGAGTAGTGTGGTTTCCTCTCTGCGTCACGGTTGGTTGTGTTTGTGGTTTCAAGTTATTTATGTATTGCATTTCAGTTTCACGTTTAATAAATATGTGGAACTACGAACACGCTGCATTTTGGTACAATCCTTCGAACAGCCGTGACAGAATTGCAGTATATTGCATCGCCATATGAGAAACTGAAGAGCCCACAGTAGGCTACATTATCATGTCCCCCACCCCTTGGGAGCATGGCCGTTATGAACATCCTGCTACCTTATTATTACACCGTATATTTCACATCCGCTGCAATTACCCTTACATTGATTTTAGAACACTTTTTTAATTTTTTTATATGTATACCATATAATTAATCCAGCAGAGACCTCGAAGTCACCTATAGGTAATGCACAACTCAAGGCCCTAAGAACAACAGCTTCCAAAAAATGTACTCCCCTTATGCCAATGTCTTTGGTTCATTGGTTAACAATTTGTATTTTTTTAAGTACACACAAGCCTACTGTGGATGTTTCACCCAATATTGTAAATAGTAAATATGATGCTATATGTGGAGGCCTACTAACAGCGATGATCTCTTCAATATGAGGGATCTGTGCATCATTCACTGTGTGGGCTGATAAGTGTTGCTCTGAGGGCAGGTCATGACGCTTCAAAGACTCCAGACTCTGCTCTTATCTCTCCTGGCATTTACACACAGTGACATGCTCATTTGGGTCTCGACATGAGGCTCCCCCTCTCTCTCACTCTGTTTCTCTTTCTCTCTCTTTCTCAGGTTTCTCTGTTTATTTGTTTCTCTCTCCCTTTTATTCTCCTCTTTGTCTCTCTTTCTCACTCTCCCTCATTTTCTCTCTGTCTAACCCCCCTTCTCTCTCATCAGTGACCTGCCTGCCTTAACAACCACAGTTGTCTTCCTGCCTCCCTGCGATGCCCACAGCATACCAAACCCCGTACCCACCCACACCACCAATCTCCTCCACTCAGTCAGTCAATAGCCTCAGAAGGTCCTAAGTAAATGCCTTATTTATAATAAAACACCTCCTGTTGACATGGACAAGAGGAGAAACCAGGCAAAGGTTGGAGTAATGGCAAGTGAATATTAAACAACGGGTTGAAGGATAGGACACCTGCATCATTTCCGCAGAGAGTTCGATGAACATGCTAGATATTGTGTTTTAAAAGCAAATTCAATTACTCACTTGCCCTACATTCCTGTTGTTGACAGCAGGAAAACAATGTGGTCTCTCTGCTATGACGATTGTTTAAAATGACCCTTTCCTTTGTATGAA
This sequence comes from Salmo trutta, assembly GCF_901001165.1. NCBI lineage: Eukaryota > Metazoa > Chordata > Actinopteri > Salmoniformes > Salmonidae > Salmo > Salmo trutta. Next base: position 34,359,822 of record NC_042981.1, read on the forward strand.
TGAAAGCACGTTTGCTAACTCATTATGGTCTCTAGGTCTTAAAAAGACCAATTTGAAGCTCATGTTTTCTTTTTCCCCCTACACAAAACAAATCATTTTCAGACAGCTGGGCCAGTAATGTATTTCCATGTATTCATCAAACTAGATGAGTGTGCAGTATTATTGAAATGGTCCATCTTGTTTAGGTCATCTCATAGCTTATTTGAATATAAATTCAGGTCCCGGCACATTTCACCAGACTAACTACCCCAGAGAAGATGTTTTTTGGATGGAAAAACCTAGTTAACAGTGGCTTTCCTGCACCTTGAGATATCCCCAATGGAAATGGCTGAGTATGAAAACAACAACATTTTATTCAAATTTTCATCTTTTTATCGCCACTTTTTTTAAAGCATAAACACTTCTAAACTGCACAGTTCCCTGTGGACCTTGAAAGAGTTTTGGATCCCAACCTGGGGCCCTTGTGTCAATCCCTGGTATTACCCTGTGAGTAACAGAGTAACAGAGTGATGATGAGCTCCCGAGGGACACAATCTTAGCTGTAAATCCATCTGATCAACACTGGGCATGATAGGAGAGGGACGATGAAAAGCCCACAATCCCTCTGGCTCAAAGGGACACATGACAGAAGATATGGCGCCTCTCTGCTTGCTCTATGCTGTGAACTATAGCATGTTGATTTATTTCAACAAGATAAAGCCTGCCAGCTTTCCCTTCCTGTCCAGGGGCTTTGGCTTTCTCCGTTGCCGTTTTTGGATGATGTCACTGTTTATTGTGTGTGTTTGGGCTGTTTCTCATGGCTCAGCACTCAGTGCATAAGCATGGAGATAATATGTGCATGTTGTCAGTTCTTTAAACTCTATCTCAGCTGGGATTACCTGGAGGGAACCAAGCTCCCTCACACATCCTCTAACGCTTCCACTCTCTCTCACTCTTTCTCGCTCACCCTTTCTCTCTCATGCTTACTCTCTCCCTCTCACTCTGACTAACACGTCCTCCAGGCTGTGGGGGTCTAGGGGGACATCAGTCTCTTTGTGGCCTTGTGGCCCTCAGAGGCAATGAGCAGTGACATGAGCAGCCTGACTCTGGAGCATCAAGCCTGCTGGGAGCTCAAAATAAAGGCCCGGATGATCTGTTCCCTTCTGCCCGGTCCGGCCCCCAACTGTCCCTTCTGGATGCTCTCTCCCCTGACACTGAAGGAAGGTCACACTATCCTCCTCCACTGGCTCACCACAAGGGTGCATCCTTTCCCCTCTGTTGTTTGTACTGTATACTAATGGTTGTCAGAGTAATCACGACTCTAGGCATATCATTTAGTTTGCAGATAACTCGGTTATCGTGAGTCTTTCACAGGATGAAGAGGTTAGGAGTTTGTTGGCTGGTGGCCCAGTGGTGGAGGAGTTTGTTGGATGGTGTGACCACTCCTTTTTAGAATGTATTACTTAATGTCAAGAAAACCAAGGATATGGATATTGATTTCCGGATGAGCTCCCTGCCACCAATACAGACTCTGATTGATGGATAGCCAGTGGAGATTGTTGATTAATACAAAGGCCTGTAACTAGGCCATTAAGGAACATTCAATGTCATCTTGGTAAGCAACTCCAGTGTATCTTTGGTCTTGTGTTTTAGGTTATTGTACTGCTGAAAAGTGAATTTGTCTCCCAGTGTCTGTTGGAAAGCAGATCGAAGCAGCTTTTTGCTTATGCTTAGCTCCATTCCGTGTTTTTTTATTTAAAAAGAACCGACCTAGTCCTTGCTGATGACAAGCATACCCACAACATGATGCAGCCACCACTATGCTTGAAAATATGAATGATTCTCAGTTAGTGGTACTCGGTGATGTGTTGTGTTGGATTTGCCCCAAACATACCTCTTTGTATTCAGGTCATAAAGTTAATTTCTTTGCTATTTTTTGCAGTTTTACTTAATTGCCTTATTACAAACAGGATGCATGTTTTGGATTTATTTTCTGTCATTTAGATTATTATTGTGTAGTAACTACAATGTTGTTGATCCATTCTCAGTTTTCTCCTATCACAGCCATGAAACTCTGTAACTGTTGTCCTCTTGGTGAAATCCCTGAGCGGTTTCCTTCTTCTCCGGCAGTTAGGAAGGACGCCTGTATTTTTGTAGTGATTGGGTGTATTGATACACCATCCAAAGTGTAATTAATAACTTCACCATGCTAAAAGGGAAATTCAATGTCTGCTTTTTTTTTTTTTAACCCATCTACCATTAGGTGGCCTTCTTTGCGAGGAATTGGAACACCTCCCTGGTCTTTGAGGTAAATCTGTGTTTGAAATTCCTTGCTCGATTGAGGGACCTTATAGATAATTGTATGGGTTGGGTACAAAAATTATGTTAAACACTATTATTGCACACAGAGTGAGTCCATGCAACTTATGTGACTTGTTAAGCAAATGTTTAAAACATCATTCCACTTTGACATTATGGGTGTAGGCCAGTGACACAAAATCTCAATTGAATCCATTTAAAATTCAGGCTGTAATACAACAAATTGTGGAAAAATTCAAGGGGTGTGAATACTTTCTGCCATTTCTTGATTTCATACTTCTCAATTCCACCAGAGCAAAAGAGGTAAAAGCTCTTATGTCTTGTCAGATCTACTATTTGAATGTTTTTACTTTAGACATATCTTTGTATGCCTACATGGTGTGCAGTTGTACAAGTGGGAAAACAGACAGACAGGTAGACACAATGTGATACAGCAACATACATTTTCAGTGAGCTGGTTGGATGAAGCAATGACAGGATAATGACTAGCACAAGCTTTCACATACAGTGATGAGAAAAATGACACAAAAGCACTCCAACAATCAAAGCCTAATGCATGCAGACCTTTCATAAAGACCATTAAAGGGGAAATCTGCAGTTTAAACAACAACAAAGCTACACCCCGCCACTGATTTGGTAAGCAGCTGAGGGATGGGGCTGGAGAAATGTAACCACTCTCATAGACAGAGCTATAGATGCAAGGACTGACCATCCATGAGATTAAAATTAAAGTTTAAACCTAAACCATGTCTTGAGGCTATACAGTGTTTCTTAACAATTACATTGTTTACAAACTCATTTGGAGTGTGATGGAATATGACAGTTGAACTAAGATCATGAGGCATTTATAAGTAATTTTATTATTAAAGACTAATTAACACCAATTTGAAATACAATAAAATGGATGTAGCAGACGCAGATTTCCCCTTTAAGATGAGGGATGACATCAGCTGTGCCTTGGTAAAGTAACTGCCCAGTGTTTCCAGATTTCTATGAAAAATGACCTGTAATTACTTACAAAATGAGTGAAAGAGTTTTCCTTCCAAAATATCTAAATGAAGTATGTTAAACGGCAGCTTTTCTGTGTTGGAATGGTGTGGATGTACCCCAACAACAGAATGGTGTGGCCTTATACTAGTAATTAAAAATATTCACGCAAGTAGATTGCTGATTGGCCACCTCATCCTCCTCTAGACCACTGATTAACCAGCTCATCCTGCTCAGGGAGGTGACATCATGTTCTATGAGGAAATAGTAAGCATTTTTAAAATGGTCTGTTTGAAATGTTTTTTTTTTTTAAGTATTTTTTCTCCAATTTATGATTTAGACACAAATACGAGTATAGGACGAGTCAACAGCATTATTTGAATATGAGTGAACAGAATATGAACTTTTAAAGTGAGATTTCCACAGGGCAGTTACTTTAAGATGGCTTCCACTTCAAGAATGAGGATTTGTAAATATCAGCCACTGAAAGGGGTACCGGTATATAAGAAGAAGAGGCTCAACGACTAAGAAGCTTTAAGACATCCGGTAACATCTAATATGTCTGTTAACAAGATATTACAGCAGCCCCCCAGCACATATCTCCCCAATGATTAGTTAGCGATGAAAAGCAGTTCTGACAGAATGGTTCATCTATCCTACTGGGTGTGCGGCATTTGTTCCAGCCCAGCACTAACATATCTGTTTCAAATACTGTAATCAACTAATCACAGTTATTAGTCTGAACCTGTAGCTGAATCAAGTGTATTAGTGCTGGGCTAAAACTGCTTCAGACCATGATCCCCTGTTCTCTCCCTTCCAACACTGCATAAACCTGCATTATGACAGAAGCTTTGAACGGCGAGGCACACTCACCTTCTGGCTCACCACACAGTGTGCACTGTGATTCTACAGACCAAGAGAGAACCAAGAGAGACAAGAGCACATTGTTACCATCAGATACTGTGCATGTGGTCAAGATGAGATAGAACAGTGAGACGGCATTGATTTGAGTGGCTGGTCAATTCATAACTCATTGATCAAACAAGGTTACTGCAAACAACAAAAGCACAACATACAAGGACAGTATTTTCAAGTGTTTTTTTTTGTATTTTTTTTACCAGTTTTGTTACCATAGAAACTCAGCAACCATGCATAATATGGAGATAAGGAGAGACGTGAGTACCCACATAGATGATATGATGGTAGCATTGTAGAGACAGGAATCAAAGTAAAAAGCACAATATAGATTTATCACTGCCACTGCCATTGAATACAATGCCAAAACAACAGAAAGGCAACCCAACGCTCATCTCAAAATAGAAACATAATAATGAATATTGATTTACATCCACGTGCTATCAATCATTTATACCCTTTGTATTAGGCCCCCTCTTTAGGAGTGTCAAAATGCCACCTTCCATTATGCCACAGTATGATTACCATGCAAACACAAGCATTCATTTTAGTGTGTTTATAGCTTTACAAAAGCATGTAAATGAGTTTGATAGGGCAGTATTTGTAATTTCAATTGTTTATCTTTCTCCTCCTAAAGCATACAGTGGATATGTACCCTACGGTGGCTGTGTGTGTGTGTGTGTGTGTGTGTGTGTGTGTGTGTGTGTGTGTGTGTGTGTGTGTGTGTGTGTGTGTGTGTGTGTGTGTATGTATGTGTGTTTTACTTTGACAGGGAGTCATGCTGAGACCAAGGTGTCTTTGACAGATGAGCCCTGTATTTACATCAATACACATCAATACTGTGTACATTACACACATCAATGCATGAACGTGTGTTTTGGTCTCCCGAGTGGCGCAGCGGTCTAAGGCACTGCATCTCAGTGCTAGAGGCATCACTACAGACCCTGGTTTGATCCCAGGCTGTATCACAACCGGCCGTGATCAGGAGTCCCATAGGGCGCCGCACAATTGGCCCAGCGTCGTCCGGGTCAGGGGATGGTTTGACCGGGATGGGCCGTCATTGTAAAATAAGAATTTGTTCTTAACTGACTTTGCTGATTATTCCACAAGTAAGGTGCAAAAAAACTAAAAGCGAATTTACCTAACTTAGTAGAGATCAAAGGGATCTCCAGAGTTAGCCAGCCCTGAGACTGGGTCTTGTATTTTGTACGTCTGTAAGTTAACAAGGAAGTAAGGTACTGCGGAGGTTTATGCAGGTGGGCTTTATACACAAAAAGAGTGCCATGCATCGATCTACAGACTTTAAAAAGGGTCAGGCTACTTTCTGATACAGAATGCAGTGATGTGTACTGAACCTATCGCCCATAATAAAGCATAGTGCGCCATGATAAACTGTGTCCAAAGGCTTCAATAGAGTGGCAGCTGCATTCATATAGACAATATCGCCATAGTCTATAACCGGTATGAATGTCAACTAAATTATGTGTTTTCTGCTATTAAATGAAAGGCGTGAACTACTCCTATAAAAGAAGGCCATTTTAATTTCAAATGTCTTAACTACAGTGGGGGAAAAAAGTATTTGATCCCCTGCTGATTTTGTACGTTTGCCCACTTACAAAGAAATTATCAGTCTATAATTTTAATGGTAGGTTTATTTGAACAGTGAGAAACAGAATAACAACAACAAAAAATCCAGAAAAACACATGTCAAAAATTTTATAAAAGGATTTGCATTTTAATGAGGGAAATGAGTATTTGACCCCTCTGCAAACATGACTTAGCACTTCGTGGCAAAACCCTTGTTGGCAATCACAGAGGTCAGACGTTTCTTGTAGTTGGCCACCAGGTTTGCACACATCTCAGGAGGGATTTTGTCCCACTCCTCTTTGCAGATCTTCTCCAAGTCATTAAGGTTTCGAGGCTGACGTTTGGCAACTCGAACCTTCAGCTCCCTCCACAGATTTTCTACGGGATTAAGGTCTGGAGACTGGCTAGGCCACTCCAGGACCTTAATGTGCTTATTCTTGAGCCACTCCTTTGTTGCCTTGGCCGTGTGTTTTGGGTCATTGTCATGCCGGAATACCCATCCACGACCCATTTTCAATGCCCTGGCTGAGGGAAGGAGGTTCTCACCCAAGATTTGACGGTACATGGCCCCGTCCATCGTCCCTTTGATGCGGTGAAGTTGTCCTGTCCCCTTAGCAGAAAAACACCCCCAAAGCATGTTTCCACCTCCATGTTTGACGGTGGAGATGGTGTTCTTGGGGTCATAGGCAGCATTCCTCCTCTTCCAAACACGGCGAGTTGAGTTGATGCCAAAGAGCTCCATTTTGGTCTCATCTGACCACAACACTTTCACCAGTTGTCCTCTGAGTCATTCAGATGTTCATTGGCAAACTTCAGACAGGCATGTATATGTATTCTTGAGCAGGGGGACCTTGCGGGCGCTGCAGGATTTCAGTCCTTCACGGCGTAGTGTGTTACCAATTGTTTTCTTGGTGACTATGGTCCCAGCTGCCTTGAGATCATTGACAAGATCCTCCCGTGTAGTTCTGGGCTGATTCCTCACCGCTCTCATGATCATTGCAACTCCACGAGGTGAGATCTTGCATGGAGCCCCAGGCCGAGGGATATCGACAGTTCCTTTGTGTTTCTTCCATTTGCGAATAATCGCACCAAATGTTGTCACCTTCTCACCAAGCTGCTTGGTGATGGTCTTGTAGCCCATTCCAGCCTTGTGTAGGTCTACAATCTTGTCCCTGACATCCTTGGAGAGCTCTTTGGTCTTGGCCATGGTGGAGAGTTTGGAATCTGATTGATTGATTGCTTCTGTGGACAGGTGTCTCTTTTACAGGTAACAAGCTGCGGTTAGGAGCACTCCCTTCAAGAGTGTGCTCCTAATCTCAGCTCGTTACTTGTATAAAAGTCACCTGGGAGCCAGAAATCTTTCTGATTGAGAGGGGGTCAAATACTTATTTCCCTCATTAAAATGCAAATCAATTTATAACATTTTTGACATGCGTTTTTCTGGATTTTTTTGTTATTCTGTCTCTCATTGTTCAAATAAACTTACCATTAAATTTATAGACGGATCCTTTCTTTGTTAGTGGGCAAACGTACAAAATCAGCAGGGGATCAAAGACTTTTTTCCCCCACTGTAACTCATCAAAATGCTTTTTGAAAGATAGCTTTTTGTCAATACAGATACTTAGAAGTGGAGACACGATTGATGAGCGCACCAACCAATGTACATACAGTGCATTTGGAAAGTATTCAGACCCCTTGACTTTTTCCACATTTGCTACCTTACAGCCTTATTATAAAATTGATTTAAATTGGGTTTTTTTCCTCATCAATCTACACACAATACCGCATAATGACAAAGCAAAAACAGGTTTAGACATTTTTGCAAAGTTATCAAAAATAAAATATCAAATTTTAATATCAAATTTACATAAGTATTCAGACCCTTTACTTAGTACTTTGTTGAAGCACCTTTGGCAGCAATTACAGCCTCGAGTCTTCTTGGGTATGACACTACAAGCTTGGCACACCTGTATTTGGGAGTTTCTCCCATTCTTCTCTGCAGATCCTCTCAAACTCTGTCAGGTTGGATGGGGAGCGTTGCTGCACAGCTATTTTCAGGTCTCTCTAGAGATGTTCGATCAGGTTCAAGTCCAGGCTCTGGCTGGGTCACACAAGGACAATCAGGGACTTGTCCCGAAGCAACTCCTGCGTTGTCTTGGCTGTGTGCTTAGGGTCGTTGTCCTGTTGGACAGAGAACCTTCAGCCCCAGTTTGAGGCCCTGAGCACTCTGGAGCAGGTTTTCATTAACCTCTACGGGCTAGGGGGCAGCATTGAGAATTTTGGAAAAAATATGTGCCCATTTTTAACTGCCTCCTACACCAACTCAGAAGCTAGAATATGCATATTATTGTTCAGGTTTTGATAGAAAACACCCTAAAGTTTCTAAAACTGTTTGAATGGTGTCTGTGAGTATAACAGAACTCCTATGGCAGGCAAAAACCTGAGAAGGTTTCATGCAGGAAGTACCCTGTCTGACAAGGTGTTGTTGTTCTTGCTTCTGTTTATTGAAGAGTCAGGATCTTAGCTGTAACGTGACAATTCCTAGGGCTCCAATAGGCTCTCAGAACCCGGGAAAAACCTGAACGATGACGAGGCAGCCTCAGGCTGAAACACAGAATCCCCTTTTCCAAGTGTCCCATCAGGGGACAATAGAATTAGGCGTGTGCGCGATTCGCCCCCGTGGAGTATTTTCCTTCGGCTGTTTAGCGAATTGCAGATTCCCGGTCGGAATATTATCGCTTTTCTACGAGATAAATTGCATAAAAATTGATTTTAAACAGCGGTTGACATGCTTCGAAGTACGGTAATGGAATATTTAGAATTTTTTTGTCACATTCTGCGCCATGCGCACGACCGTGATTTAGCATTCTGATAGTGTCTAGAACGCACGAACAAAACGCCGCTGTTTGGATATAACGATGAATTATTTGGGACCAAACCTACATTTGTTATTGAAGTAGAAGTCCTGGGAGTGCATTCTGACGAAGAACAGGAAAGGTAAGACCATTTTTCTTATAGGAAATGTGATTTTGGTGAAGGCTAAACTTGCCGGGTGTCTAAATAGCTAGCCCGTGATGGCTGGGCTATGTACTTAGAATATTGCAAAATGTGCTTCATCCGAAAAGCTATTTTAAAATCGGACATATCGAGTGCATAGAGGAGTAATGTATCTATAATTCTTAAAATAATTGTTATGCTTTTTGTGAACGTTTATCGTGAGTAATTTAGCAAATTGTTAGTAAATTCCCCGGAAGTTTGCGGGGGGTATGCTTTTTCTGAACGTCACATGCTAATGTAAAAAGCTGGTTTTTGATATAAATATGAACTTTATTGAACAGACATGCATGTATTGTATAACATAATGTCATAGGTGTGTCATCTGATGAAGATCATAAAAGGTTAGTGCTGCATTTAGCTGTGGTTTAGGTTTTTGTGACATTATATGCTAGCTTGAAAAATGGGTGTCTGATTATTTCTGGCTGGGTACTCTGCTGACATAATCTAATGTTTTGCTTTCGTTGTAAAGCCTTTTTGAAATCGGACAGTGTGGTTAGATTAACGAGAGTCTTGTCTTTAAAATGCTGTAAAATAGTCATATGTTTGAGAAATTGAAGTAATAGCATTTCAAACGTTTTAAAAATCGCGCCACAGGATTACACTGGCTGTTACGTAGGTGGGATGAATTCGTCCCGCCGGTCCCATAGAGGTTAAGGATTCTCTGTACTTTGCTCCGTTCATCTTTCCCTCGATCCTGACTAGTTTCCCAGTCCCTGACGCTGAAAAACTTCCCCACAGCATGATGCTGCCACCACCATGCTTCACCGTAGGGATGGTGCCAGGTTTTCTCCAGACGAGACGCTTGGCTTTCAGGCCAAAGAGTTCCATCTTGGTTTCATCAGACCAGAGAATCTTGTTTCTCATGGTCTGAGAGTATTTATGTGCATTTGGCAAACTCCAAGCAGGCTGTCATGTGCCTTTTACTGAGGAGTGACTTCCGTCTGGCCACTCTTCCTGAAAACACTGATTGGTGGAGTGCTGCAGAGATGGTTGTCCTTCTGGAAGATTCTTCCATCTCCACAGAGGAACTCTGGAGCTCCTTCAGAGTGACCATCAGGTTCTTGATCACCTCCCTGACCAAGGCCCTTCTCTCCGGTTGCTCAGTTTGGCGGGGCGGCCAGCTCTAGGAAGAGTCTTGGTGGTTCCAAACTTCTTCAATTGAAGAGTGTTGATGGCCACTGTGTTTTGGGGACCTTCAATGCTACAGAAATATTTTTGGTGTTCTTCCCCAGATCTGTGTCTCGACACAATCTTGTCTTGGAGTTCTACGGACAATTCCTTCGACCTCATGGCTTGGTTTTTGCTCCAACATACACTGTTAATTGTAATTATATAGACAGGTGTGTGCCTTTCCAAATCATGTCAAATCAAATGAATTTACCACAGGTGGATCCTGATCAATGGAAACAGGATGTACCTGAGCTCAATTTAGAGTCTAATATCAAAGGGTCTGAATACTTCTGTATTTCTTTTCAATAACTTTTTAAAACCTGTTTTCGCTTTGTCATTATGGGGTATTGTGTGTAGATTGAGGAGGGAAACGAGTGATTTAATTCATTTTAGAATAAGGCTGTAATGTAACAAAATGTGGAAAAAGTAAAAGGGGTCTGAATACTTTCGAATGCACTGTATGCATAAATCATCAGATACATTTGTATGTGATTTGGAGAATAGCATATACTTGGTTTGACCTGCATTAAGTACCAATTTCAATTCAATAAAGGCTTTCTGCAAAGTAATGAAGGCAGATTGAACCTCCGAAAGATCCTGGTCAACCTTGGGGGCAATAATATACACAACAGTCTCATCTGCATACAGGTGCACGTAAAAAAAACATTTGCAGGTCAACCAACATTGTTTATATAGACAGTAAAAAGTACAGGACCTAAAATGTATCCCTGTGGGACAGCTTTTGTAATATTAAGGAAACCTGACTTAACACCATCAGAAAAAACCCATTGTGTCTTGTCGGTTGAGTAATTTTCTAACCAATTACATGACGCCTGTTCCATACCGATTACAGACAATCTTTTAATCAATAAACAGTGATCAACAATATTGAAAGCCTTGGATAAGTTAATAAAGAGGGCAGCACAGTGCTTCCTCCTATCCATACCCTTAACCGGATAATTTAAAACCAAGGTTACAGCAGAGGTGGTGCTATGACCAGGCCAAAAACCAGACTTGTGAACTCTTCGAATATATCTCGTAGCTAGGATGGATTTAAGCTGACAGTTGATTAAGGATTTTTTTTTAAATTGCTAGGCAAGACAATTTCGACATTGGGATGATAATTATTTCAGAGGGGTCACCACTTTTGTGGAGAGAGAGAGCACACAGGCCGCCTTCCAAACCCTGGGGATAGCACCCAAGATAATAGTCAGATTCAAAATATGTGTCAATGACCCCGCAATCAGGGGAGCAGAAAGCTGCAGCAAGATAAGATCAAGCAAATCAGCCCCAGTGGATTTTTTTAAGCGAGGCATCTAGCACATCACAAGCAGAGAGTTGTTGAAATGAAAACAAAGATGCGCTAGGTGACTGATCTTCCATCGAGCCAACTGGAGGCTGGGGGATGGTGGACTGACTGACCAGGGTCAATTAAACCACCATTTATTTGAAATTGAAAGCCTGCCGAGATAAAATGCTAAAAGCATCACTTCTCAAATGTTTCTCAGTAATGATGCCAGAGTCTGACACAGACTTGCTTAGGCAGGGAAGGAAAGGAAATGTGTGTGCGTTCACTATACTCTAGGTCTGTCTGTATGTCTGCGCGTTTCCAATATGCTTTCAAAAACAAGGCTAACAAAATGTTTGTTCCTGGAGTCAGACACACACTCCCATAATGAACTCAGGCAGAATTGATGATGATGAGAATGATTTCCCCCCAGACTAATACGTCTGCTAGACTTGCTCTACTCCATGCTTTCTCTGAGGCCTATACACCAGCTGTGCATGTCGTGCCCTTAAAGCAGCTCTCCTTCCCCAGTTCACTGAAGGGGCCAGAGGAGCCTCTCTGTCGCTACACCAAGGGCCTCCTTCCTCTAATCGGATCAATTAGCTGCTAGATTAGATAAACAACAACCTTGTCCCCCCAAGCTGAACATGAGAGATGTAGCTACAAACCAGCAGCACTACTACAGCTTGTCCCTGCAACAGCTGGGAAGGTATACACGCACGCACGCACGCACGCACGCACGCACGCACACACACACACACACACACTTCGCCAGCAACCTGAACTGCACTCCTCCACTCTCCGTCTATCCTCTGCTGACCTTGCTCTGCCTGGGGTAATGGTAGTTTACAGTGCTTGGCAGGAGCACAGCACTGGTGTGAAGGAGCACTTTTTAAGGTTCAAGGCAATGTGTCACTGCTCTGCTATACTCTCATCACATGGACCACAGACAAGAGCCTCTCCTATCTAGTGCCTTGCTGTCCAGTTGGACACAGCACCAGAGTAATGGATGTTATTGATTAGGTGGGAACGCTACAGACAATGTGAGAACTGCACAGTACTGTTATTTGTGACTTTTGCTCCCTGGTTAAGTGGTAATTCCTTGAACAATAGCAGGACTTCAGTGTCATGCCTATATACTATATGCACAGACTCCTTCCCTATAGACATTTCCTATGCAAAGACTCAAGGAAATTGGTTTCATTAGGTCTTCCTGTCTGCTTGTATTTAAAGCAGGACAGCAGCCCCTACATTTCCTTTTGTGGACCTTACTAAGCTCTATATGGATGTTGGAGTCACCCCCCTAGTCCCACCCTGCGGTCTCAGGACAGGAGCAATGTTTCTGTACACCAATCACTCTCTTCACAGGAAGAAACTGTCATAATCTTTATCTCATTCTAGGGAGTAGACAATCCCCCGTGGCACTGTTTTCCCTGTCACTAGACTGGGTCTGGAGACCTTGTATCTGCCTGACTGGAAAGACCTGTTTAAAACACGTGTGCTTCCTCTCTACATGACTTCTAATTCAAGCTTTTCACAGCTGATACAGTGGTGACACAGCACAACGTGTTTCCTCCATTGAGAAAGTTGAAATTCAAATGAATATTCAACCTCATGATCATATTTCTGAATCGCTGCCCGCACTTACAGCGACTGCCAAAATAATGGAAACACTTAAGTAAATGAGGGATACAAAGTATATTGAAAGCAGGCGCTTCCACACAGGGGTGGTTCCTGAGTTAATTAAGGAATGAACCCTTTACACTCGTGGGAATTGGCCTATATGGATAGGGGTCAAAATTGAAATGTTTCTTCCAGAAGACATATGAAACGCATATGCATAACCATGGTAGCAATTAAAAGGGAATAGTTTGGAGATAATGGGAACATTATTAGACACATCTGTTCACCCGACACAAGACCGAATCCAAACGTTACACTGTTGATGTTATGTGCATTTTACATTTACTGTACTTTTCGCCGCATTTGTTGATAACAAAATCTGAAAATACTCTGTATACATTCAGGAACATGATGAGAATATTCCTGTAAAATGTGGGGTAGGTGCAACATAAATCCCCAAAATGACATGGGGTTGAGAGGACTAACTGGTGCCTCCACGTGGTCACACACCTCTCCACAGTGGGCACAGTTCCTGAGTCATTTCCATGCACTTTTATGACTCAAAGAAGAGTCTTCAACTATAAGGTGCTTTTAAGAGCTCTCCTAGCTGTGCCGTTGAGGAACTAGAGCAAGCACACTTGTAGTTGTTCTGTTTGGAACACAACCCTGCATCCCTGTCATCACACAATTACTGTTGTTGTTTACGCAATACAATAACGTCCCATTATCAATTGCAATCTGAGTCAGGTGGGCATCATTTAAAAGCTTGTTCTATTGCCAACATGACTAGCTTAGTTATAAAATATGATCTTACAGTGTTAGGCTTTCACAAGGCAATTCAGAGAAACAGATCGTTTTGGTGCGCATAGAAAGGAGTCATGAGTGCATTCATGTTTGTGTGCCACGGTGAATTTTCTTCACAATAGACAAACAGGCTCATTCGGTTCAAAACAACCCAGCGTATGACGCCATGTCATCTATTAACTGTACATCAAACATAGTGGTCATAAACGCTGACACTGTATATGACACAAGTGTTATGATATGGAAATGTAAAGTGCACATTTGGACTCGCGGGTGTTTGGCTTGCTTGTATGACATCAAAGCGGTATTTATTATAATCCTCAAATACACATTTTTCAAAATACATAGAGTCCTCTTAACTTACAGTACTTCCCTCAATCAGACAACAAACCATTTGCAGTTAGCGTGAGGTGCTCAATCACATGACTTAAAAAAAAAATATATATATATCTATATATCTATATATATATTGTTGGTCATAAAATACTATAAAAACACCAGGAAATCAGTTCCAAGTGATTTTAATTTTGGTAATCTGTTCCAAAGTATTTCCAGGCTGTCACGCCTGCCCCCCCCCCCCGGCGCTCGATGGCACCAGGCTCCACTATGGAAGGCCAAGAGTTTCAAATCGTCTTGATTTGAATGCTTGTTATGGGAATTTTTACACACATTCATTACACCTGTTCAGTGTGCATTTACAGGTGATTAGAACGTTTGAGTATTGTACTTTCAGATGCATGAAATTGTGCCACTGCACACGTTCTTAACGCCTGTGTAGTAATGGGTAGTGGTGGGTCGTTCGCGAACGAGTCTTGTAGGTGAACGTTGGGAGCCGGCTCTTGTAGGTGAATGTTGGGAGCCGGCTCACATATCAGAAGAGCCGAATCTATTTATAAAATTAAAAAAAAAATTAAGATATGAATAATCAAAAGAATTAAATGAATAGAATGAACTAATTCAAAGAATGAAAAATAAATAAAATAATATTTGCCTAAATGGTCAAGCGCACACATTCGTTCTGACTGTCTGCTCAGACTAACAGCCTCACCTGTTGTTCCTGTCAATCAGACGCGCAGTGTCAACCAATGAACCAAAGATGCGTGAAGGAGGGCCGAGCCAACTCACTCACAGTCACACACTTAGCAGCCGAGGAGAGAGAGAGGAAGGACAGCTGTGGAAACAACAGCTGGAAAATGAGTCAGAAGCACAGTAGCATTTGGATGCGTTTTAATAATGTAGACAATGTTAGAGCAGTGTAGAATTTGCCAAAACAAAATCTCATATAAAGCCGGTTCTACACACAACGTACACCGGCATATGTAAACTGTGCACCCAATTGTGAAGCTAGCTGTAGCGGAGCTTCCAGAAACTAGCGGGCCTGCTAGTGATAGTGGTGGAGCCAGCACCTCCACACGTGGAGATGTATCCACTCAGTCAAGTAGGCCTACTCCGCGACCCACAGCAACGCAGTCTTCTATGGACCAGTTTATGCCAAAATCGATGTCTGTAGCAAAACAAGGCCAAATTGATATTGCATTGGCTAAAATGATTGCCACCGATTTCCAGCCATTTTGAATGGTTAGATGTATATGCATTTTGTTTTATATACATTGAAAAGTTATATTTTAAATGGAAATGTTTAATAGCATTCTTTTTCATAAGAAACCAATGCATTTTTAAATACATTGTGGTTAAGGTAAAGTATGATTTCATTGAATAATTTAATTAGAATTGTTTTAACAGCAATCATAGTCAAACTATCGCAAACTGTTTGACTTGAAAAAATACAAAACTTATTTTTTTTTAAAGAGCCGTTTGGGAGCCAAAAGAGCCGGCTCTTTTTGGTGAGCTGAGGTGAATGAGCCAGCTCACTGAAAAGAGCCGGAATGCCCATCACTAGTAACGGGTACATTTCATGCGTCTGAAAGCACCACATTGTAGCCCCTCCCACCTTAATTTCAGTGGCCTGTTACTAGGAATCGCTTACTCAGGGAGGGAGATATTTCTAAATATGGATCAAATTGTTACAATTAGTCAATTACATTTACAGAATGGAAACGCTACAGCAAGGCGTTGGTGAGAAAAATGGAGAAAGAAATTAAAACAACTTTTCCACATAGTATTACAACTACAAAGTTGACGCTGGCTAACTAGCTTATTTTCATTGAAACAGCATGGCTAGCAATAGTCTTCTGTCTAGCCTGTAACTAATGGTTGTTACATTGTGGAACAGAGCAATAGTTATTTGTACTTATCATTTGGTTGAGACTAACATTAGTTTAGAAAATAATTGTTTATTTTGTGTATATTTGTTGTGTAATTGGTTGGCTTTGCTAGTTAGCAAGCTGAGATTTATTTGCTCATGTTGGCTAACTTAGCTAATGTTTTAGGAGAACAGGCTAGCTCCCTGCAGAATCTAGACGATATAGAATTGGGAATAAGATCTGGCTGTTGCAGTGCCCAGATGAGTTGAGAGCAAACTGCTACAGAGATAAAAAGGTAATATCTCTATCTTGAGTAGCTATATTTCAAAGTTGAACAGGTATTTTATTGGCTTGCTAAATGAGCTGGTTTCCCTGAAAATGTCTACCTGATAAAGCTACACGAGCCTTTCTTAAAGTATGGGTCGCGACACGCTGTTAATGGTGAGTTGCGACATGTCCGAGTAAATGTATAATTATTTAATTAATTACAGAAATCGATTTGGCCAAGTGCATCTGCACTCTCTGCTTGGCAGGGGCCGGTTCTGGGGGGGGGGGGCAGTGCCTCTGTGACAACAATTTTGGACCCCCTTGTGGCCCCCCTAAATGTGGAGTATGAAATAATTTTTACATAAGACATTTTTGCTATCGTTCTTTTTTTACATCTTTATTAGACAGTAGCAACGCGGAACACTAATGATTATGAACATGGTCCTTTGCCTGCTAATGCCTGCAATGCAGTGAAGAAAACGATATGACAACAATAACATCTAATGTAACTGGCCCCTCTAACAGTACAACTGGCCCCAGCTTGGCCCCCCCAGTTGAAATGGTCTAGAACCTCCACAGCTGCTTAGCAGCGGTCTCTGTTCAGTTTGGCAGCTGCGCGACTGTAAGAGGGAGATGCCCGTGTGCTTCGCGGTTTACCAGATCTTTTTTCTGCAGTTTCCTTGAAGCAGGAAACAGTGCTTCGACAGTAGAAAAGTAAGACAGCCGGCAAGACATTGTTGTCATTTTATAACAAGTGATGCTAAACAGAAATAAGGGAGTACTAACTACCTTTCATAGTAGTAGATATAAGTTTTTCTTTCAAACAATCCCCTGGCCTTGTCCACAGCTAATAGCTAACATTCACCAAAGCAAGCTAGCTACTGATAGTGCAACCCTAGTAACAGTACAGATGAAGATGAAAAATGATCAGGCCTACTGTACATTTTACTGTAGAAATGATTGTTGAAAACTAGTCTAGGTTGGAACTGTTGCTGTTAAAATACAATAATAATTAGTATTCTTAACTGGAATAAACTGATTGAAGCAAGATGCTTTTTGAGGCAAACACTCACACAGTTCTGGGTTGCTCATCTACTGTAGGAGCGGTCTCCTGCCTGACTGAGAAAGCAGTAGATGTTCTGGTCCAGTTTGGCACCACATACCTACGTGAGTCAGGGTTCTCAACTCGGAAATACTTTAAAAAACAAGTACAGAAACAGTGTCAATACTGAGCATGACCTCAGTGTTACACTGTCAAAAACAGAGCCCAGAATAGATATGCTCGTTGAAAACTTCAACCAGTCACACGCCTCTCATTACGACTGTGTACGTGTGTAGGTTTTCTGGTCTACATATGTGTGAAGTGATCAATCAGTTTATTCCAGTTCAGAATAAAAAACATGTATTGTATTTTAACAGCAACAGTTCCAACCTAGACTTTCTTTCAACAATAGTTTCTACAGTAAGATGTACAGTAGGCCTGATCATGTTTCATCTGTACTGTTACTCCGGGTTGCACTGTCAAAAAGCCTGTGTGTCTGTTCTGTTATTCACCTGTGTGATGTGATCAATCAGTTTATTCCAGTTCAGAATGAAAATGAATTATTGTATTTTAACAGCAACAGTTCCAACCTAGACAGATATGTAAGAGTGTTTTTAATGGGGGAAAATAAACAATATACAGTGGGGAGAACAAATATTTGATACACTGCCGATTTTGCAGGTTTTCCTACTTACAAAGCATGTAGAGGTCTGTAATTTTTTATCATAGGTACACTTCAACTGTGAGAGACGGAATCTAAAACAAAAATCCAGAAAATCACATTGTATGATTTTTAAGTAATTCATTTGCATTTTATTGCATGGCATAAGTATTTGATACATCAGAAAAGCAGAACTTAATATTTTCAGCCAGCGCCCCCACCAGCCCAACCGGGGTCGATCCAAAACACCCCTTGTCAACCTGAACCGGGTGGTATCCGTCTAGCCATGCCTCGGGGTTACGACGGAAGTACTGCCAACTGCCGGGGTTTCCTGCTCCAATTAGAACTTTCTCTGGCCACGGTCCACCCAGTACCATCAGACCGAGAGAAGATTTTCGCCCTCGTCTCGTGCCTCACCGGGAGAGCCCTGGAATGGGCCAGCGCTATGGTTGAAGGAGGAGATACGGCGTTGGACCGATATGAGGAGTTCATCCGCCGTTTCCGGGCAGTCTTCGACCATCCACCTGAGGGCAGAGCGGCGGGTGAGCGCCTCTACCATCTGAGGCAGGAGACGAGGAGCGCCCAGGATTTCGCATTGGAGTTCAGGACCCTGGCAGCCGGTGCAGGATGGAATCACGGGGCCCTGATAGATCATTATCGCTGCAGTCTGCGGGAGGACGTCCGTCGGGAGCTGGCCTGTAGAGACACCACCCTAACCTTCGACCAGCTGGTGGATCTGTCCATCCAGTTGGACAACGGGCTGGCTGCTCGTGGACGTCCAGATCGGGGTCTGGTGGTTTCATCCTCCTGCACCCCCTCTCCTATAGCCATGGAGCCAGGAGAGAGGGTGCACAGGGAGACCGGAGGACACACTGCTGGTCGGTACCGGGCAGGTTCTTCTGGGAATCGAGGTAACAGGCAGGGCGCTCTGGCGCCACCCCAGGTGAGTAGGCACCATTCTCATCCAGAGCCCTCCGTTGCTCATATATTTGTGTCTGTCACTTTTCCTGATTTTTCCCCTCATTCCCAGCATAAGGCACTAGTAGATTCAGGCGCGGCTGGGAACTTTATTGATCAAACGTTGGCTCATAGTTTAGGGATCCCTATTGTACCAGTGAAAGTACCTTTTCCCATTCACACCTTAGATAGTCGACCATTAGGGTCAGGGTTGATTAGGGAGGCCACGGCTCCATTGACTATCGTTACGCAGGGGGGTCACAAGGAGAAAATTAGTCTTTTCCTTATCGACACTCCTGCGTATCCGGTGGTGCTGGGTCTTCCCTGGTTAACTAGTCATAACCCCACTTTTTCTTGGCCACAGAGGGCTCTTACGGGGTGGTCGCGAGAGTGCTCAGGTAGGTGTGTAGTGGTGGGGGGGACCGGGTCTGGCTCTCGACCCGAAACCTGCCCTGCTGGAAGCTGGGTCCGTGGTTTGTGGGGCCATTTAAAGTCCTGAGGAGGCTGAACGAGGTAAGATACAGGTTACAGCTTCCCCCAGATTATCGCATTAATCCCTCGTTCCATGTGTCTCTCCTCAGGCCGGTGGTGGCTGGTCCACTCCAGGAGTCTGACGGGGAGCTCTGGACATCGACGGGGCCCCGGCGTATGCTGTTTGAGCCATCCTGGACTCGAGGCGTCGGGTGATGGGCCTTCAGTACCTCGTGGAGTGGGAGGGGTACGGTCCGGAGGAGAGATGCTGGGTGCCGGTGGAGGACGTCTTGGACCCTTCGTTGCTGCGGGAGTTCCATCGTCTCCATCCGGATCGCCCTGCGCCTCGTCCTCCGGGTCGTTCCCGAGGTCGGTGTCGGTGCACTGCTGGAGCCGCGCGTCAAGGGGTGGGTACTGTCACGACTTCCGACGAAGTCGGTCCCTCCCCTTGTTCGGGCAGCGTTCGGCGGTTGACGTCACCGGCCTTCTAGCCATCGCCGATCCACTTTTCATTTTCCATTTGTTTTTTCTTACACACCTGGTTTCAATTCCACAATTAGTTGTTCATTATTTAAACCTATGTTCCCCCATGTTTGTTTGTGAGTAATTGTTTGTATGTAATACGGTCCGTTATTGTGGGCTCGCATCATTGCGTTGTATTTGTTTGTATTTTGAGTAAATACGTTTTTTACTCATATCTGCTGTCCTGCGCCTGACTCCTCCACACCAGCTCACACAGACTTCATTACATCAATCACCTCTGTCATTACCTCTCCCAAATATCTGTCTGGCTCCCGGCTCTGTTCCCTGCTTCAGCATTAATTGCCGTTTGTCGTTGTTTACCCGTGTGCTGACGATGTTCCTGTTTTGTTACCTGTCTGTCCGGAATAAATGTTGACTCCCTGTACCTGCTTCTCATCTCCAGCGTCGGTCCTTACACAGGCATTATAGAAAGCTACAGTATATGTTGTCATGACTGTCCTGATCAGGTCAGGTTACAGGAGATCATATCCTTACAGATTATCTCTCACCCCCAACAAAGGAGGAGAGATCTAGGGGTATGAAGATGTGGGCGTTTTATGACCCCTCACGCCCATTGTAAATCTTAGGCAACAGACAAAATTCCTTTGTCCTCTCACTATGGAGAACTGGCCTCAGAACATTAAACATTCAAAAAATGGACTTTGGAACAATGGTTTCCATCAGCCATAATGGTGGTAATGACAATAGATGGAATATGAAAGTTAATGTCATTTTATTTTTGTTATTAAAGGTTAAAGGACGACGTTAATACAGAAACATTGTAACTTTAAGAGTTTTCCTAGTATATGCTTGATATTTATACATTGTACGTTGGGTGGAAAATGTCCAAATCAAAGAGAATGTTTTAATAAAGATGAAATGGGAAGTTAGTTGTCTAAATTGGATCTGAGTCAAATCTAGACCTCCAGCCTCATAACTTGGTACGCCCAGAGATTTGCCCTAAAGGCGGTTACGCCCACTTCTGACCCGAGGGTATAAGCCATGTGAGTTAAGAATTAACATATCAGAGTAAGTGACCCGAGCTGCAGCCAAGGTCTGAGTCGTCAACGAACCCAAAACGCAACACGAGGTTGAAGACAAAGGAACCTTATTCTATCCATGCTATGGAGGAGTAGCTGCATCTAAGGGTGAATTCAAGCCAGACCACCCGGACTCCACTCCCCATCGAATCGTATCTACACTGTTTCATTCCTACGCTGTGAGCCCTGAGATACAGGGCTGGCTGTCCTCAGAAGACCCCTTTCAGAACAAGGGCGAGGAATCAGACCACTAAGACAAAAAGGACACTGACATCGTGAGGACAACCAGAGAGTTGCACCAGAGAAGTGCATCATTGAGAAGCCTAAACGGTCCATGCGGAGACTCCACTGAGACCTTCAACACGTAATTACATCATTATATTCTGACCCATAACAGCGGCAGTTCGGGGCAAGGTTAGGGTTAAAATAAGCATAGCTGACAAATGCACCCAAATGTATATTTCTCTCGTGTACTTTCTCTTTTTCTCTCTCTTTTAAATCCCCATTTCGGGTAACACGCGTCATAGTGTGTTGGCCCGTTGTACTAAGTTCTAATCAATAGCCTAGACTGTGTTTTTGTGTATGTGTATCTTTTATTATCATTTTAGCTTTCTAGTAAATAAATAATCAACTAAAATTGGTGTGGTACGAACTCATTGGTGAGACTCGGGTTTGTGCAGATTCCCGGAATATGTGCCGTTCAGAATGAGACTGTAGAGGAAATTGATTATTAGCGACTGTTGTAAAATCGATATTCTGATATTCTTTGAGTTAATTTGGGAAATGGAAACTCAATAAAAATAATTTTTCCATGGTGCCCCAGGTTAATGAGTTAATAATTGCCTGATTCATTTAATCACGCAATATAACCCGTTGATCATTCGATGAGCAGCAGTCGTCACATTAACTAATACAACGTCACGACAATGTGCTCGTATACAAATGTAAGCAAGGTTTGAAATTATTATGCTTTACTCAAATATTATGTGTGTTTGGGCTTCTTACGGTCAATTTGCAGTCTACAAATTTTTTGTAATTATGTTCCTGTCAGAAGGTGAGTGTAGCTGGTGCATGAAGTCAGGCGCAGGAGAGCAGAATGAGTGAGCAACGTACTTTACTCAAAAAATAAAGGCATAAGGTAAACAAATACACTTGACCAATAACCAACGGTAAACATTACGCACGGGTGAACACAGCACCTGTAGAAAAACCAGCCATCATGAACCGAACTGAACATAGAAATAATCACACACAACAAACATGGGGGAAACAGAGGGTTAAATACATGAACATGGAATTGGGGAATGAAAACCAGGTGTGTAGAAAGTAAAGACAAAACCAATGGAAAATGAAAGATGGATCAGTAATGGCTAGAAGACCGGTGACGTCGACCGCCGAACGCCGCCCGAACAAGGAGAGGGACCGACCGAAGTCGTGACAGTTCCGGCCCACTGACCTTCCGCTCAAGAAAAAAAATGGATTGCGGTTCAATCTAGTTGATGATCCCTGATGTATAACGTATTATACATTACCAGTCAAAAGTTTGGACAACTAATCAAACAAGGGTTTTTCTTTATTTTTTCTATTTTCTACATTGTAGAATAGTAGTGAAGACATCAAAACTATGAAATAACACATATGGAATCATGTAGTAATCAAAAAAAGTGTCAAACAAATCAAAATATATTTTATATTTGAGATTCTTCAAAGTAACCACCCTTTGCCTTGATGACAGCTTTGCATACTCTTGGCATTCTCTCAACCAGCTTCACCTGGAATGCTTTTCCAACAGTTTTGAAGGAATTCGCACATATGCTGAGCACTTGTAGGCTGCTTTTCCTTCACTCTGTGGTCCAACTCATCCCAAACCATCTCAATTGGATTGAAGTGGGGTGATTGTGGAGGCCAGGTCATCTGATGCAGCACTCCATCACTCTCCTTCTTGGTAAAATAGCCCTTACACAGCCTGGAGGTGTGTTGGGTCATTGTCCTATTGAAAAACAAAGGATAGCACAATAAAGTGCAAACCAGATGGGATGGCATATCGCTGAAAAATTTTGTGCTAGCCATGTTGATTAAGTATGCCTTGAATTCGAAATAAATCACTGACAGTGTCACCAGCAAAGCATCCCCACACCATCACACCTCCTCCTTCATGCTTCACGGTGGGAACTACACATGCAGAGATCATCCGTTCACCTACTCTAAAGACACGGCGGTTGGAACCAAAAATCTCAAATTTGGAGTCATCAGACCAAAGGACAGATTTCCACTGGTCTAATGTCCATTGCTCGTGGTTCTTGGCCCAAGCAAGTCTCTTCTTATTGGTGTCACGCCTGCTCCCGCTCTCCCTCGCCGATGGAACTGGGGGTTTCTCAGCTGGCTCGTCGGGCTTCCACGCCTTAGCTGGCTCGAGAGGTTATCTTGCCTCGGTTGGCTCGGCAGGTGCCTATCCCACGTCATGCCTCAGCCGGCTCATTGGGTTCCCACACCTCAGCCGGCTTCTACGCCTCAGCCGGCTTGTCCAGCGCCCATGCCTCGGCCGGCTCATTAGGCTCGCCCAGGTGGGACGCCGGGTGGTGCCCGGGGGGGTACTATAAAGCCTGCTCCCGCTCTCCCTCTCTGACACTCGAGGGCACCAGGCTGCCCTTCATTACACACACCTGTCACCATCATTATGCACATCAGCGCTCATTGGACTCGCCTGGAATCCTTCACATTGTTGATTGCCCCGTCTATATCTGTCTGCTCCTCTATTAGTTCTCCGCGTCGTCGTTATTGTTGTTTACGTTTCCCCTGTCCAGACGCTGTCCGTATTCTGTTCCTGTCCGTTGGTTATTAAATGTTCCCTCCCTGTACCTGCTTCTCGTCTCCAGCGTCTGTCCTCCCAATTGGTGTCCTTTAGTAGTGTTTTTTGGTAGAAATTCGACCATGAAGGCCTGATTCACACAGTCTCCTCTGAACAGTTGATGTTGAGATGTGTCTGTTACTTGAACTCTGTGAAGCATTTATTTGGGCTGCAATTTCTGAGGCTGGTAACTCTAATGAACTTATCCTCTGCAGCAGAGGTAATTCTGGGTCTTCCTCTCCTGTGGCGGTCCTCATGAGAGCCAGTTTCATCATAGCGCTTGATGGTTTTTGCGACTGTACTTGAAGAAATTCCACAAATGTACTTTTAACAAGGCACACCTGTTAATTGAAATGCATTCCACGTGAGTACCTCATGAAGTTGGTTGAGAGAATGCCAAGCGTGTGCAAAGCTGTCATCAAGGCAAAGGGTGGCAACTTTGAAGAATCTCAAGTATAAAATATATTTTGACCACTTTTTTGGTTACTACATGATTCAATAATGTTGTTTCATGGTTTTGTCTTACCAGAAAGCACATTATTATTCTACAATGTAGAAAATAGTAAAAATCAAGAAAAACCCTGGAATGAGTAGGTGTGTCCAAACATTTGACTGGTACTGTACATACCATGGCTATTCCCCCATAGGTTGACAATGTACCTGACACGAGTGATCACTGAATGGTTTGATGAGCATGAAAACAATGTAAACCATATGCCATGGCCATCTCAGTCACCAGATTTCAACCTAATGTCACACTTATTGGAGATAGTGAAATGTTTTCTGAGACAGCGGTTTCCACCAAATTGCGGAATTTCAATGCGAAGGTGCATTGAAGTTGTTCTGGCTCGTGGTGGCCCCAACGCCCTACTAAGACACTATGTTGGCGTTTACTTTATTTTGGCCTTTAGCTGTACATTCATATAGGGATTAAGGGTAGTGTTATAACACCGGCATCAGTATTCTGTAATAATCCAGAACTACTTAGAAGTAAGGAAAACAAAAGCTATGATTTATTTCCATTATGATATGAGAACACTAAGCCCAAATGGAAGTTTCAAGTGTGCTGCAATCGGTTGCTAAGCAACCAGTGGGATTCACAATCAACTCATATCGAGAGAGAGAGAGAGAGACGAGTGCTGATGAGGACAAAGAGAGAGAGAGAGAGAGAGAGAGAGAGAGACAAGTGCTGATGAGGACAAAGAGAGAGACGAGTGCTGATGATGACAAAGAGAGAGAGAGAGAGAGAGACGAGTGCTGATGAGGACAAAGAGAGAGAGAGAGAGACGAGTGCTGATGAGGACAAAGAGAGAGAGAGAGAGACGAGTGCTGATGAGGACAAAGAGAGAGAGAGAGAGAGACGAGTGCTGATGAGGACAAAGAGAGAGAGAGAGAGAGAGAGAGAGAGAGAGAGAGAGACAAGTGCTGATGAGGACAAAGAGAGAGAAAGCGAGAGACGAGTGCTGATGAGGACAAAGAGAGAGAGAGAGAGAGAGAGAGAGAGACGAGTGCTGATGAGGACAAAGAGAGAGAGAGAGAGAGAGAGAGAGAGAGACGAGTGCTGATGAGGACAAAGAGAGAGAGAGAGAGACGAGTGCTGATGAGGACAAAGAGAGAGAGAGAGAGAGAGACGAGTGCTGATGAGGACAAAGAGAGAGAGAGAGAGACGAGTGCTGATGAGGACAAAGAGAGAGAGAGAGACGAGTGCTGATGAGGACAAAGAGAGAGCAAGAGAGACGAGTGCTGATGAGGACAATGAGAGAGCGAGACGAGTGCTGATGAGGACAAAGCACAGAGTATCTTTGCATTCACCATAAAGTTGACAGTAATTTGAGATTTAGCTACAGGGCTTTGAGCATTAATGTTTTCCTGGATGCACAGTACTGGAACCCCCTAGGCTATGTGAAATGTGGATTCAAATCAAATCTATAATTTACAAGAGTTACATTTATGGTTACAGAACACTGCTATGGAATAATATGCTGTAATGTATACACAGAAAGCACATTATTATGTATGAAATCTCTTTTATAGTCAAGAGTTGTTGCCGTTTGCAATAAGACAATCTCTCTCGCTATGTATGGTCATTCAATGTAAATTGGCAGGATACAGCCATCATTATTGGTCATAAAACACAAGCACTCACACTGCAGTGAGTGCACTCACTTCAACAACATCAAAAGACTTGGAGTATATCTAAAGAAAAACAATACAAAACTGACCTTTGACATCCCTATTAATAATACATCATTTCCATCCATCTCCATACAAGGAAGCAAACAGTCCTGGTAGATCTGATAATATTATTCCACCGTAATTAACTGCCTCATTTGCATATCAGCAGCACTGCTCACACCTCCCATGTCAGCTGAGGCATCTAATCTCCACCTCCAGAAATGTACGGAGTGAGATGTCGAGGTTCAGGTGCTAATTAGCTTTCTACGCTTGTCTTTTCACAGGAATCTTCGGCACCTGTGACAACATCACATAGGCATACGGCTCTATGAGTGAAATTAGATAGTATATGAAGAAAGTGTATGGGGTGACGACAGGAGTGATGTTTGGGGAATGTAAACTTTTCTCTGTGTTTTGAGAGTCTGTCAGTGATACTGTTTTCCTCCACTCTGCAGATACGCTCTATGAGCTCTGTTTGGACAGTGCTGAAAGGTAGATCCCTGAAACATTTAGGCTGTTTGGAATTGTGTAAATGGTAGGCAGTCAACAAAGCAGAGTACACACACACACACACACACACACAACTCATAACCACCCACACAGACATCACTGACACACCCTCACACTTCACACACAGACAGCTAGAGGAATGCCAGTGTTCCTTGGTTTGACGATGGTTTGTGGCTAGCCATTGATTTCAGTTTACCTTCACCTGACCACCATCATCCTTCAAGGCTTTTTGACGCCTCCCTGTGGAGCTGAGCTGGCGGTTTCTGAAGTAGCAGGGTAAGGAATCATCACCTTCAATAAGGCCTAGCTGTTCTTAGGCTAATTGCACTGCACTACAGAAACAGCCCCCCTGCTGTCCCCATGGAACTGGAAACCACACAGTGTCAGCCACTCTGAATCACAGGAGTGAATGAATACTAATACTGATGTGGTCATTATACAATCATATTGCATGTCGAGGTACAGTAACCTCAGATTGGGTTGTGGCAGCTAGCGGCTGTTAGTGACTGATACTAGAGTGCTTATTGTACAGTCGTAACTGTATAGTATGTAATGGGCATGATGGTGTGTTTACACTCTTATCTGGGTGCAAGTGTTAGGCCTACATCAAAGCCAATTCAGTCTACTGTCAATGAATAGTACTTTCACAGACGAAAGTCCTTCACCGCTACTGCATTTGTACTGGCTGAATTAACCTCTGGTCTAAGTTAGACAGAAAATAAAATACAAATAACTATATATATATTTTTTTATACATGTAGAGCCAAGTACAGGTGTTAAACAAATAACTATAAAAAACGATTTGGTTTGGTTGCACAGCTTTCTTTAGAGGACATCAGCCAGCCAATGGTTTTGTGTGGCAGTCTGAGGTGTTGTTCAGTCCGAGCTCGACAAAGTATCCTATTCAGAATGAATGTCTGTTGTCATCTTGCTTTAGCCTTGTGGGTTATAAAAGCCATCACACGTCAGCAAGCAATTCACAGCGTGTTGGCTCATTCACACTACACAGGAAAACACATACCACAGGAATACCATTGGCAGACCGCATCATCACACAAAGGTAGAGGACATCGAGGGTGGTAAGACTGATGCAGAATGACATAACAACGCCTGTTCGCTTTCAATGAGAATGATGTCAGTGTGATCTGACACAAGGAGTGAGTGGGCTTTTTTGTATTAGCACTTATTTTGTTTTGTTTGTTTTGTAATTTCTTGTTGGGGGTGTTACAGGTACATTATCCAGTCACATTTTTAAGTTTCTAAAACATGTAGCTGTTTAACATGTTTTTTCAATAACTACCTCATCTCAGTACCCCACACATACAATTATCTTTAAGGTCCCTCAGTTGAGCAGTGCATTTCAAACACAGATTCAACCACAAAGACCAGGGAGGTTTTCCAATGCCTTCCAGAGAATGGCACCTATTGTTAAAAAGAAGCAGATATTGAATATCAAATTAAATCTAATTCGATTGGTCACATACACATATTTAACAGACGTTTTTACGAGTGTAGTGAAATGCTTGTGTTCTTAGCTCCAACAGTGCAGTAGTATCTAACAATTCCCAACAATATACACATCTATGAGTAAAAGAATGGAATTAAGAAATATATGAATATTAGGATGAGCAATGTCATAATGGCATAAAATACAGTAGAATACAATATATACCTATGAAGTGAGTTAAACAGTATGTAAACATTATTAAACTAGTGTTACATTAATAAAATGAACAGTGATTCCATGTCTATGTACATAGGGCAGCAGCCTCTAAGGTGCAGGGTTGAGTAACCGGGTGGTAGCTGGCTAGTGATGGCTATTTAACAGTCTGATGGCCTTGAGAGAGAAGCTGTTTTTCAGTCTCTTGGTCCCAGCTTTGATGCACCTGTACTGACCTCACCTTCTGGATGATAGCGGGGTGAACAAGCCGTGGCTCGGGTGGTTGATGTCCTTGATGATCTTTTTGGCCTTCCTGTGACATCGGGTGCTGTAGGTGTCCTAGAGGGCAGGCAGTTTGCCCCCGGTGATGCTTTAGGCAGATCGCACCACCCTCTTGAGAGCCCTGTGATTGCT
Source organism: Salmo trutta (assembly GCF_901001165.1). Taxonomy (NCBI): domain Eukaryota; kingdom Metazoa; phylum Chordata; class Actinopteri; order Salmoniformes; family Salmonidae; genus Salmo; species Salmo trutta. Next base: position 34,388,322 of record NC_042981.1, read on the forward strand.
GGCGGTGCAGTTGCCGTATCAGGCTGCGATACAGCCGACAGGATGCTTTAAATTGTGCATCTGTAAAAGTTAGTGAGGGTCTTAGGGGCCAGCCAAATATCTTCAGCCTCCTGAGGTTGATGAGGCGCTGTTGCGCCTTCTTCACCACACTGTCTGTGTGGGTGGACCATTTCAGATTGTCAGTGATGTGTACTCCGAGGAACTTGAAGCTTTTCACCCGTCGATGTGGATAGGGGCGTGCTCCCTCTGCTGTCCCTTGAAGTCCATGATCAGCTCCTTTGTTTTGTTGACGTTGAGGGAGAGGTTATTTTCCTGGCACCACTCTGCCAGTGCCCTCACCTCCTCCCTGTAGGCTGTCTTGTCATTGTTGATAATCAGGCCTACTACTGTGGTGTCATCTGCAAACTTGATGACTGAGTTGGAGGCGTGTGTGGCCATGCAGTCATGGGTGAACAGGGAGTAGAGGAGGGGGCTGAGCACATGTGGGGCCCCTGTGTTGGCGATCAGCGTCGTTGAGGTGTTGTTTCTTACCTTCACCACCTGGGGGTGACCCATCAAGAAATCTAGGACCCAGTTGCACAGGGCGGGGTTCAGGAACAATGGTGGACATCTTGAAGCAAGTGGGGACAACAGACTGGGATAGGGAGAGATTGAATACGTCCGTAAACACATGTTCTGAGGACACGGCTAGGGATTACGTCCGGCAGCCTTGCATGGGACAACACGCTTAAATGTCTTACTCACATAGGCCACGGAGAAGGAGAGCCCACAGTCCTTGGAAGTGGGCCGCGTTGGTGGCACTATGTTATCCTCAAAGCGGACGAAGATTATCCGGGAGAAAGACGTCATGCCTGGTTTTCCCTTTGTCATCCGTGATTGTCTGTAGACCCTGCCACATATATCTCATGCTGAGCCGTTGAATTGTGACTCCACTTTGTCTCTCTACTGACATTTTGCCTGTTTGATTGCCTTATGGAGGGAATAACTACACTGTTTGTATTCAACCACATTTCCAGTCACCTTGCCATGGTTAAATGCGTTGGTTCGCACTTTTACACTGCGTGCACAATTATTAGGCAAATTGTATTCCTCAGGATTAATTTTATTGTTGAACAAACACAATGCTCTCAGTCAATCCAAAATGTTATTGAACCTCAAACCTGAATGTTTAACAAAGGAAAAGTGAGTTTTGTCTTTCTCAGGGAAATATATAAGTGTGCAGAATTATTAGGCAACTATTAGTGTGCAGAATTATTAGGCAACTAAATTACAAAAATAATTTCTCTCAACTCACTTGTTTATTTTACATTTTTAGAATAAGTGTAACAGATAAGTAACACAAAATGACAATTATATAACATTTTTGGCCTTTCAAAAATATTCAGTGACAAATATATACACCCTTATTTTCAATAACTGCCATGAGCCTTCCATCCATGAGTCTGTCAGTTTCTTGATCTGTTCACGATCAATTTTCACTGAAGCAGCAACCACAGCCTCCCAAATGCTGTTCAAAAAGGTGTACTGTCTTCCATCACTGTAAATCTCACGTTTGAGAAGGGCCCACAAGTTCTCAATAGGATTTAAGTCAGGTGAGGAAGGGGGCCAGGTCATTATTCAGGCATCTTTGAGGCCCTTGCTGGCTAGCTAAGCAGTGGAGTACTTGGATGCATGTGATGGAGCATTGTCCTGCATAAAGATCATGGCCTTCTAGAATGCTGAGGACTTCTTCCTGTACTACTGTTTGACGAAAGAATCTTCCAGAAACTGGCAGTAGGTTTGGGAATTGAGTTTCAGTCCATCTTCAACCCGAAAAGGTCCAACTACCTCATCCTCAATGATAGCAGCCGATACCAGTACCCCCCTTCACCTTGCTGGCACCTGACTCAAAGTGGTGCTCTGTGTCCATTACTGATCCAGCCACGGGCCCATCCATTTGGTCCATCAAGAGTCACTTTCATTTCATCTGTCCATAAAACCTTTGAAAAATCTGTCTTCAGGTATTTCTTTGCCCAATCTTGACGCTTCAACTTGTGAATCTTATTCAGTGGTGGTCTTGTTTCAGTCTTCTTGACCCTGGCCATGTCTCTGAGCACTTGACACCTTGTACTTCTGAACACTCCAGGTAGGTTGCAGTTCTGGAATACGGTGGCACTGGAGGATAATGGGTTCCTGGTAGTTTGACGTTTAATTCTTCTCAAGTCTTTTGCAGTTAATTTGCGCCTTTTCTTCCCCATGCGTCTGGTGGTCACACCTCAATAGTTTAGCGATTTAAAGAGTGTCGCATCCGTCTGAAAGGCATTTTACATTTTTTGTTTTTCAGTGTCAGTTAAATAAATTTTTTGGCACATTTTACCTGAGGTAATGAGGCTGCCTAATAATTATGCACACCTTGATATAAGGTGTTATTCACTTTCGCCACACCCTCCCTCTTTACACAAATACATATCACCTGAAAATGATTAAATCCAATAAGCATTCAAGTTTATATGGTTTGGAGTTCGAAAATGTGAATAGAAACAATGATAAGATCAGAATACTCACTTGCCTAATAATTGTGCACGCAGTGAGTGTAGTTTTGCACGAATGCTACCATCTATCCACGGTTTCTGGTTTGGGTAGGTTTTAATAGTCACTGTGGGAACAACATCCCTTATAAACTTCCTGATGAACTCTGTCACCGTGTCCATGTATATGTCAATGTTATTCTCAGAGGCAACCCAGAACATATCCCAGTTCGCGTGATCAAAACAACTTTGAAGCATGGATTCCGATTGGTCAGCTCAGCGTTGAATAGACCTTAGCACGGGTACTTCCTGTTTGAGTTTCGGCCTATAGGAAGGGAGGAGCAGGATGGAGTCATGATCTGATTTGCCGAAGGAAGGGCGGGGGGGGGGGGGGGGGGGGGGGGCCTTGTAGCCATCCCGGAAGTGGGAGTAACAATGGTTGAGAGTTTTTGATGGCGGTTACTACAGGCAATTTGTTGAAAGAACTTTGGTAGCGTTTTCCAAAAATTTGCTTTGTTAAACTCCCCAGCTACAATAAAAGTAAAGTGTCGTTTATTGAAGGCCGTCATGGTATCGGGTTGAGGGGGAATATACACGGCTATATACTGTGACTATAACCGAAGAGAATTCTCTTGGGAGGTAATACAGTCGGCATTTGATTGTGAGGTATTCTAGGTCGGGTGAACAAAAGGACTTGAGTTCCTGTACGTTATAACAATCACACCATGAGCAGTTAATCATGTAACGTACTGTACACCACCACTTTTCTTCTTACCAGAAAGTTCTTTATTCCTGTCTGTAAGATGTACTGAGAACCCAGCTGGCTGTATGGATGGGGACAGTATATCTGGAGAGAGCCATGATTCTGTGAAACAGAGTATGTTACAGTCCCTGAGGTCTCTCTGGAAGGAGATCCTCGCCCCGAGCTTGTCTACTTCATTGTCCAGAGGCTGAATATTAGCGAGTTATATACTCGGAAGCGGTGGATGGTGTGCACGACTCCTGAGTGGGACTAGAAGTCCACTCCGAATACCTCTTCTCCGCCGGTGGCGTCTTGGAGCAGCCTCTGGGATGAGTTAAATTGCCCTGGGGGGTACGAACAAAGGATCCAATTCGGGAAAGTTGCATTTCAAGTCGTAATGCTGGTGAGTTATCGCCACTCTGATATCCAAAAGTTATTTCCAGCTGTATGTAATAACACCCCAAAAAATTATTGGCTAATAATGTAGGAAATAACACACCAAAAACTAAATACTGCAAAGTTGCTTAGGAGCTAGAAGCAGAGCTGCCATGCCTGTCGGCGCCATCTTATATCCCTTTGAGCATGATGAAGTTCTTAATTACACTTCGGATGGTGTATCAATACACCCAGTCACTACAAAGATACACACGTCCTTCCTAACACCGTACCCAAACAGGCTGCACGCGTGCAAAATCGTGCGTAAATTGATTTTGTCCCCCCATACCAAACGCGATCACGACACGCAGGTTGAAATATCAAAACAAAAGCAATAAACATTTAAGGCAATTTAGCAAGCTATCTTGCGGTTGCTAGCTAATTTGTCCTATTTAGTTAGCTTGCTGTTGCTAGCTAATTTGTCCTGGGATAGAAATGTTGAGTTGTTATTTTACCTGAAATGCACAAGGTCCTCTACTCTGACAATTAATCCACACATAAAATGGTCAACCAAATCGTTTACAATAATTTCTCCTCCATCCAGGCTTTTTCTTCTTTGGACTTTATATGGCGATTGGCATCTAAACTTTCATAGTTGACATGACGACCGACCAAACTCAGTTCATCTTTCAATTACCCACGTGGGTATAACCAATGAGGAGATGGCACGTGGGTATCTGCTTCTTTAAACCAAAGAGTATATGGGAGAGGCAGCGTCACAAATAGAACTGACTTCTATTTTAGCGCTAGGCAATGCAGACACTTGTTGGCGCGCGCAAGCACTGTAGGTGCAATAATTGAATAACATGACGTGAGCACATGACGTGAGCACACAACGCAAGCGGTGTGGTCAGCATGTAACTCAGTAGCTGGAGAGAAAGGAAACCGCTCAGGGATTTCACCATGATGCCAATGGTGATTTTAAAACAGTTGAAGAGTTTAATGGCTGTGATAGGAGAACTGAGGATGGATCAACAACATTGTAGTTACTCCACAATACTAACCTAACTGAAAGAGTGAAAAGAAGGAGGATTGTACAGAATATACAAAAAATATTCCAAAACATGCATCCTGTTTGCAACAAGGCACTAAAATAATACTGCAAAAATGTGGCAAAGCAATGTTATGGGTATGCTGGTAATAATTAAAGACTGTGGAGTATTTCAGTATAAAAAAGAAACAGAATAGAGCTAAGCACAGGCAAAATCCTAGAGGGAAACCTGGTTTATTCTTCTTTTCACCAGACACTGGGAGATTAATTCACCTTGCAGCAAAACAATATATATCAAATCAATCAAATCAAATTTTATTGGTCACATACACATGGTTAGCAGATGTTATTGCGAGTGTAGCAAAATATTTATGGTTCTATATCCGACAGTGCAGCAGTATCTAACAGGTAATATCTAACAAATTCCACAACAAAACCTAATACACACAATCTAGTAAAGAATATATATATATATAAGACTATATAAGTATAAAAAATATGGATGAGCAGTGACAGAGCGGCTAAGATGCAATAGATAGTAAAGAATAGATAGGGAAGAATACAGTATACAGTATATACCTATGAGATGAGTAATGCGAGATATGTAAACATTCTTAAAGTGGCATTATTAAAGGGACTAGTGTTTCATTTATCAAAGTTGCCAATGATATCAAGTCCGTAGGTAGGCAGCCGCCTCTCTGTGCTAGTGGTGGCTGTTTAACAATCTGATGGCATTGAGATAGAATATCTCTGTCCCAGCTTTGATGCACCTATACTGACCATGCCTTCTGGATGGAAGCGGGGTGAACAGGTAGTGGCTCAGGTGGTTATTGTCCTTGATTATTTTTTTTCCATCCTGTGACATCGGGTGTTGTAGGTGTCCTGGTGGGCAGGTAGTTTGCCCCCGGTGATGCGTTGTGCAGACCACACCACCCTCTGGAGAGCCCTGCAGTTGTGGGCGGTGCAGTTGCCGTACCAGGCGGCGATACAGCCTGACAGGATGCTCTCAATTGTGCACCTCTAAAAGTTAATGAGGGTTTTCAGTGACAAGAAACATTTTTTCAGCCTCCTGAGGTAGAAGAGGCGCTGTTGCGCCTTCTTCACCACACTGCCTGTGTGAGTGGACCATTTCAGTTTGACGGTGATATGTACACAGAGGAACTTAAAACTTTCCACCTTCTCCACTGCTGTCCCGTCGATGTGGATAGGGGGGTGCTCCCTTTGCTGTTTCCTGAAGTCCACAATCATCTCTTTTGTTTTGCTGACATTGAGTGAGAGGTTATTTTCCTGACACCACACTCCAAGGGCCATCACCACCTCTCTGTAGGCTGTCTCGTCATTGTTGGTAATCAAGCCTACCACTGTAGTGTCGTCTGCAAACTTGATGATGAGTTGGAGGCGTGCATGGTCACGCATTTGTGGGTGAACAGGGAGTACAGGAGAGGGCTGAGAACGCACCCTTGTGGGGCCCCAGTGTTGAGGATCAGCGGAGTGGGGGGTCGGCCCGTCAGGAAGTCCAGGACCCAGTTGCACAGGATGGGGTCGAGACCCAGGTTCTCAAGCTTAATGATGAGTTTGGAGGGTACTATGGTGTTGAATGCTGAGCTATAGTCAATGGACAGCATTCTTACATACTGTAGGTATTCCTCTTGTCCAGATGGGATAGGGCAGTGTGCAGTGCGATGGCGATTGCATCGTCTGAGAACCTATTGGGGCAGGAAGGAAATTGAAGTGGGTCTAGGGTGACAGGTAGGGTGGAAGTGATATGACTACTCTCTCAAAGCACCTCATGATGACAGAAGTGAGTGCTACGGGGCAATATTAATTTAGTTCAGTTACCTTAGCTTTCTTGGGAACAGGAACACTGGTAGCCATCTTGAAGCATTTGGGGACAGCAGACTGAGATAGGGATTGATTGAATATGTCCGTAAACACACCAGCCAGCTGGTCTGCGCTTGCTCTGAGGACGCAGCTAGGGATGCCGTCTGGGCCGGCAGCCCTCCGAGGGTTAACAAGTTTAAATGTTTTACTCAAGTCGGCCACGGAGAAGGAGAGCCCACAGTCTTTGGTAGCAGGCCGTGTTGGGGGCACTGTATTGTCCTCAAAGCGCGCAAAGAAGCTGTTTAATTTGTCTGGGAGCAAGACGTCGATGTCCACGGCGGGGCTGGTTTTCTTTTTGTAATCCGTGATTGTCTGTAGACCCTGCAACATACATCTCGTGTTTGAGCTGTTGAATTGTGACTTCACTTTGTCTCTATACTGACACTTTGCTTGTTTGATTGACATCCTCATCTTCTCCCGTTCCACCCAAGAACATGTGCTCCACATCCGACAGGTTCTCCAATGCCTCCTGGAGAACCAGCTGTTTGTGAAAGCAGAGAAGTGCCAGTTACATCATTTCACCATCCATTTTCTGGGTTTCATCATCGCCGAAGGGAGTGTGCAAATGGATCCCGGGAAGGTGAGCGCGGTGGTGGATTTGCCCCAGCCTACTTCCAGGGTGCAGCTGCAACGCTTCCAACTTCTATCGCCGCTTTATCCAGGGTTACAGCATCCTGGCTTCCCCCTGTCCTCACTCACCTCGCCCAAGGTTCCATTCAAGTGGTCTCCAGCTGCTGACCGGGCGTTCCGGGACCTCAAACGTCACTTCACCACAGCTCACATCTTGGATCATCTGGACCCTTCCTGTCAGTTCGTGGTGGAGGCCGATGCTTCTGATGTCGGAGTGGGGTCGGTTCTGTCCCAGCGTTCTGCCCTGGACCTCAAGCTACATCCCTGCGCCTTCATCTCCCACCGCCTCAACGCCACAGAAAAGAACTACGATGTGGGGAATTGTGAGCTTCTCAAGGTGAAGATGGCGTTGGAGGAATAAAGGCGCTGGCTGGAGGGGGCGGAACACTCATTCATCGTGTGGACCGACCACAAGAACCTGGAGTATCTCCACACCACCAAGCGCCTCAACTCCAGGCAAGCCAGATGGGCCCTGCTGTTCACACGGTTTACCTTCTCCCTCTCGTACCTGCCGGGATCCAAGAACGTCAAGCCGGATGCCCTGTCCTGCCGCTATAGCCCCACGGGTACCAACCCAGATCCCGAGACCATCCTTCCCACCTCGTGACTGGTGACGGCACTCAACTGGGGTATAGGGAAACAGGTCCGGGAGGCACAGCGGTCCCAGCCGAACCCTGTGTGGGGGCTCTGATAATCAGCTGTTTGTGCCTAAAGCTGTCCGCTCTGTGGTCCTTGCCTGCCACCTGTCCTGTCAGACCCTGGCCTTTGTGCGACAATGCATTTTGTGGCCTACGATGAATCCGGATGTCGCCGCGTTTGTCTCCGCCTGCACGGTCTGTGCTCAGAATAAGACTCATCGGCAAGCTCCGGCTGGTCTTCTGCAACCACTGCCTGTCCCTCACCATCCCTGGTCCCACATATCCCTGGATTTCGTCATGGGTCTCCCCCGTCTGAGGGCAACACTGCCATTCTGACGGTGGTTGACCGCTTTTCCAAGGCTGCTCACTTCATTCCTCTCCCCAAACTACCCTCGGCCAAGGAGACGGCCCAGCTCATGGTCCCGGTTCTGGAAGGCGTTCTGCTCCCTCATTGGGTTGTCGGCCAGCCTGTCCTCTGGGTTCCACCCCCAGTCCAATGGCCAGTTGGAGCGAGCCAACCAGGATCTTGAGACTACTCTGTGCTGCCTGGTCTCCGCCAACCCCACCTCCTGGAGCCAGCAGCTGGTGTGGGTCGAGTACACTCGCAACACCCTTCCCTGCTCTGCCACAGCCTATCTTCGTTTGAGTGTTCCCTGGGGTATCAGCCCCTGCTCTTCCCCGAGCAGGAGGAAGAGGTCGGCGTTCCTTCTGCCCAGATGTTTGTCCGCCACTGTCATCGTACCTGGAGGAGAGCCCGGTCGGCCCTCCTCAAGACCACCTCAAAGTATCGACAACAAGCGGATCGCCATCGGACCCCTGCTCCCTGGTATCGTCTCGGGCAGAAGGTATGTGTAACATTCGGCGTCTGGTGACGAGGAAGCGGACCAAAACGCAGCTGGGAGCGAACACATGTTTATTCTTTTACACCGAAATAAACACGTACACAAAAATCAAGAAAATACCGAAACGTTAGCTGCTCAAAATCAAAGAGACAACAACCCACAAACATCGTGGGGGGAAAGGAACTTAAATGTGATTCCCAATCAGACATAACTAGCGACAGCTGTCTGATTGGAAATCACCCCCGAGCCCAACATAGAAATAAACCACAAAGAAAGGCTATAACAAAACATAGAAAATAAACCATAGAAATACCACACCCTGACCAAAATAGCAGAGTTCCCCTGGTCAGGGCGTGACAGTACCCCCCCTCCAACGGTGCGTACTCCCGGCGCACCAACCTAAAGTCTATTAGGGGGGGGACCCGGGTGGGCGCCTCACCCTCGGTGGAGGCTCTGGCCCCGGGCGTGTTTCTCCCCCTGCCTCCACCCTAGCCCTACCCCTCTGGCCCGGACTGGACCACGGTGGAGCGGCATGCTCAGGCTCCGGAGCGGAGCCGCCGACCGGAACAGGACTGGTCACCGGTGGACCGGACACAGGCCGTGCCGGACTGTGGACACGCGCCGTGGGCCTGGTGCGGGGAACAGGGATGGGCCGGACAGGACCGGGGACACGCACCACCAACCTGGTGCGGGGAGCAGGGACGGGCCGGACTGGCCTGGGGACACGCACCACCAACCTGGTGCGGGGAGCAGGGACGGGCCGGACTGGACTGGGGACATGCACCACCGGCTTGGTGCGGGGAGCCGGGATGGGCCGGACAGGACTGTGGACACGCACCACTAACCTGGTGCGGGGAGCAGGAATGGGCCGGACAGGACTGGGGACACGCACCACTAACCTGGTGCGGGGAGCAGGGACGGGCCGGACTGGACTGGGGACACGCACCACTGGCTTGGTGCGGGGAGCAGGGACGGGCCGGACTGGACTGGGGACACGCACCACTGGCTTGGTGCGGGGAGTAGGAATGGGCCGGACAGGACTGGGGACACGCACCACTGGCCTGGTGCGGGGAGCAGGGATGGGCCGGACAGGACTGGGGACACACACCACTGGCTTGGTGCGGGGAGCAGGGATGTGCCGTACAGGACTGTGGACACGCACCACTAACTTGGTGCGGGGAGCAGGGATGGGCCGGACAGGACTGGGGACACGCACCACTAACCTGGTGCGGGGAGCAAGGATGGGCCGGACTGGACTGTGGACACGCACCACATTCGCCCGGCAAGGGCGAGGTGCTGGCACAGGACGTGCTGGACTGTGACCGCACACCGGCGACACAGTGCGCATAAGCGGCGCCGGATATCCTGGACCGAGGAGGCGCACTGGAGGTCTGGAGTGCACAGCTGACATCACCCGTTCTGGCTCAATGCCCACCTTAGCCTGGCAAGTGTGGAGCGCTGGCACAGAACGCACTGGGCTGTGCAGCCGTACCGGAGACACAGTGCGCGTCCTCGGCGCAGGATACATCGGACCGAGAAGGGGCACCGGAGGCCAGGAGCGCTGAGCCGGCACAACACGTCCTCGCTGAACACTCCCCCTAGCCCGGCAAATGTGGGGCGCTGGCACAGAGCGCACTGGGCTGTGCAGGCGCACTGGCGATACCGTGCGCACCTCTGCCACCCAAGGCTCTTCCTCCACGCTGTCCCTACGCAGGTCCTCCAGGACCTGCCACATCTCTGCCTCCTCCTTCGCCGTTATCCCCCACGAGAGCAGTGGTCTGGGCTCTTCCTCTGCCCTTCTGGACCACCCCATTAGCCCCCCCCAAAAAAATTCTTGGGGGTGTCTTCCGGGCCTCCTCGACCGCCGCCTGCGACTCCTTCCACCGGCTGGCATCACCTCCTCGACCTGGGAATCCTTCCGCCAGGGTCCTTTCCCCGACATGATCTCCTCCCAGGTCCAGAACTCCTTCCCCTCGCGAGCCCATCTCTCACGCTCCTTATCCTCCCGCTGTTTGGTCCTGGTTCGGTGGGTTGTTCTGTAACGTTCGGCGTCTGGTGACGAGGAAGCGGACCAAAACGCAGCTGGGAGCGAACACATGTTTATTCTTTTACACCGAAATAAACACGTACACAAAAATCAAGAAAATACCGAAACGTTAGCTGCTCAAAATCAAAGAGACAACAACCCACAAACATCGTGGGGGGAAAGGAACTTAAATGTGATTCCCAATCAGACATAACTAGCGACAGCTGTCTGATTGGAAATCACCCCCGAGCCCAACATAGAAATAAACCACAAAGAAAGGCTATAACAAAACATAGAAAATAAACCATAGAAATACCACACCCTGACCAAAATAGCAGAGTTCCCCTGGTCAGGGCGTGACAGTATGGCTATCCACCCGAGATCTGCCCCTCCGGGTGGAATCCCGCAAACTCTCCCCCTGGTTTATCGGCCCATTTCCTATCTCCAAGATTATTAGCCCCTCTGCTGTTCATCTTCTGTTGCCCCGTACCCTTCGTATACATACCACCTTTCATGTGTCCAGAATCAAACCTATGTCTCACAGCCCTTTGTCTCCTGGTTTGACCCTTGCCTGTCCTGACTCTGAGCCCGCCTGCCTGACCACTCTGCCTGCCCCAGACCCTGAGCCTGCCTGCTGTCCTGTACCGTTGCCCCACCTCTGGATTGTTGACCTCTGCCTACCCTGAACCTGAGCCTGCCTGCCGTCCGGTACCGTTGCCCTACCTCTGGTTTACTGACCCCTGCCTGCCTTGACCTGTCTATTGCCTGTCCCTGTTGGAATATTAAACCATTGTTAATTCGACATGTCTGCATCTGGGCTTTACCTTTATTCCTGATACTGAGAGGTGCAGACAAAGGAACTGCTTTGGGAAAGTCGTATTCCTGGTCGTAGTGCTGGTTGTGCTGGTATAGTTCTTCCCGACTGTATGTAATAACACTTAAGGTTTTCTGGGCTAACAATGTAAGAAATAATACATTAAAAAAACGAAATACTGCACAGTTTCCTAAGGACTTGAAGTTAAGCAGCCATCTCTATCGGCGCCATCTCCAGGGATCCCCTGTCCTCTACCTCAGACGGTCTGTACAGAGTGTGTCTGTGAGCGAACAGCTTCCATCTCCACCTCTATGCCTCTCCACCCACCCCTGCAGTGAGTTGTTTGTTCATCATATCCATCCCTGAGCCTCACCTACTGCACACTAGTCCCACTGGATAGAGGAGGGCGGAGGGAGAGGGGACAGGAGGATGAGGGCTAGGCAGAGGAATTGGGTGGGTACTCATAAAACCTCACATCTTTTTCCCATCAACCTCAAGGGCCCCTGCACAGATTTGTGTGTGGCGTCTATCCCCTCATGGGTAGCAGAGTGAGCCAGAGGAGAGTAGGCTAGGGAGGGGAGGGTGGAGGAAGGAGGGATGGTGGGGTTTGATATTTGCCCTTTTGGCTGGTCCTGCTTTGGGGGAGGCAGGGTGCAAACTGCAGAGAGAGAGAGAGAGAGAGAGAGAGAGAGAGAGAGAGAGAGAGAGAGAGAGAGCGAGAGAGAGAGAGAGAGAGAGAGAGAGCGAGAGAGAGAGAGAGAGAGAGAGAGACAGGGCTATGTTATTGATGGCCTCCTTCATGCTCCAACACCGTTATGTGTTATTGGAACATCTGTCAGGAGCATTTGCCCTGTGGATGGCCGTATCGACGGCCACTGACGCTGTGTTCTGACTGAGGACACTCTACCCCTCTCCCTCTCTTTTTCTCTCCCACCCCTACTCCTTCTCTCTCTCCAGACTGATTGAGCGGATTCTACCTCCATCCTTCCCTCTCTCTCTCTCTCTCTCTCTCTTTCTAATGAATAGGTTGTTTGGAGCATGGCTAGCACGGTGTGGAGCACCATCAGACCGGCGACTCCTGCGGCGCTGTCGGCAGGTTGACCCCTGAATTCCAGCCTTAAAGGAAACCATGGACAAATGAGGAATGGACTTGGAGGAACAGTAAGCTAAGATTGGGCCATTGGACTCTGAGTTCTGTCAGCCAGCGGGACTGTGAAAGCTTCACTGAGAGGAGAGCTAGACTCCAGACTCCTAATGCCTCTACAGGCCACGGGTTAGCAGGCATCATTTAGGCCATTGAGTTGTTCCTGGCCAAACACCCTGACCAGGAAAAACAGGCATTAGTAATACCTCCACAAAGACGAACCAGTTATAAGTAGGACAGATCCCACATTTTGGTATGTTGGTCGGGGTGTCGCTGGTTCAAAATCAAACTGCAGTTAGAGGTAATGTATGGGAGCTCAAACAGTGTGCTGTATTGTTGAGATGTACCATGTATCGCAATGTGTAATGTCTGCTATAAGACAGTCAAATCAGAGGGTTGATAACTCATATCTGTTATGATTATTATGTAATTATTAAGGTCAGGCATCACAGTCTAAAATGTACTTATTAATTCTGAGATTGTTTGGTATTTTGGTCTGTTAATATTATTATTTTCAAAAATGTCAAAAAGTTGATGAAAATGTATATTTTCATTAGTTATTAATCATACTACCGTCATCAAAATGTAATTCATTGTAACCACTTTTAACTGGACATACATCCATAATTTCAAAGCTCACTACATTGAAACACACACAATTTAAAAGCCCATTTCATAGAGCATGTCACAAATGTTGGACTATATGTAGTAACTTACCTGAAGAGATGGTGATTGGGTCAAAATAGATGTTTGGCATTTGGTAGTCTAAATTCAGTGTCCTTGTCTTTAACTGCCATTACCCGAAAGTCAGACTCTTTTCACACGCCAACACAAAATATTCAGAATTTTTTGGGGTGTGTGATATGCAAATATGTGCAAATTTAATGAGAGGTCACCTAATTGTAATACAATATTTCAACAACAAAAAAATATACAAAAAAGTATTACAGTTGAATGCGGAAGTTTACATACACTTAGGTTGGAGTCATTAAAACTCGTTTTTCAACCACTCCACAAATTTCTTGTTAACAAACTATAGTTTTGGCAAGTCGGTTAGGACATCTACTTTGTGCATGACACAAGTCATTTTTCCAACAATTGTTTACAGACAGATTATTTCACGTATAATTCACTGTATCACAATTCCAGTGGGTCAGAAGTTTACATACACTAAGTTGACTGTGTCTTTAAACATCTTGGAATATTCCAGAAAATGATGTCATGGCTTTAGAAGATTCTGATAGGCTAATTCACATAATTTGAGTCAATTGGAGGTGTACCTGTGGATGTATTTCAAGGCCTACCTTCAAACTCAGTACCTCTTTGCTTGACATCATGGGAAAATGTCTGGCCTTAAAATAAATGATTTTGTTGAATTATTTACACATAAGTAAATACATATAGAAAACCAACTGGGCACAGTAAAAGGAGAGCACAAATATAAGTACAACTGGTTACCAATCTGTTTTACACACAGAAATGAACTGGGCAGAGAGATTCTATTTAAAACTATATGATCATATTGTGTAATTGTAGTGCCATTTCCTTTATGTTTATGGTGAAGACGGAGCTGGAGAAATGCAGGGTTCTCCCCAAAGAATGAGAGGCGCTATATGATACACTTTATTTGTTATCATATAAGGCAATGTTTTGCTCTACTGCATGAAATGGCAGTTACAGGTCCCTCCGGGACTCCCCCCCACCCTACACAGAAGCCCCACCTTGTTAAAAAAATCCTGGGGAGAACCCTGACATACATTTTATCAACTGAGCCTAACTTGATCACCTAGGTACAATGTTTACTTCATTACCAGACAATAAATGGGGCACTTGCCTGAACTTAATGATCCTGTGTTTATGTGTGAATCCTGCAAGTAGCGTCAGTCAAGATTCAAGGGGTAATATATGTCCTTTTTATCTACCAATTCAAAGTAATGTGAATACTTCCACGATAAAGGCTAGGGTCTCTGCCATCTCGCTAGCTATCTAGCTACCAGCTACCATGCCAGATACCCGGCACAACGTTTGTGCAGAAATAGGAAGAGCGTGATGAATGTAGCCTAGGGGGAGGGATTTTCATTTTTTATTTGTGCCAACAAAGAAAAAGGGAAATAATATTGTAATACTTATTTGAAAATGTAAATAAGTAACTGATTACTTAAATTGAAAAACTAGCGTGTTAGGTTACTCTGAGTATTTAATCTGAGTATTCTTAACGCGTTACTATGTGATAGAAACAGAAAGTAGATCCCTCTAGCACTGAGAGAAACAGACAAGTTCACTTAGAAAGGCCCCCTCTTTCTCAATTTTAAAACGTGATATGCAGTACTGTGCTAATAGTTCCGAACAATTATAGCTAGCAAAATAGAGAAAGAGTGGGAGCCAAAAGACAGTACGTGTGATTGACAGACACCTCACTCACCCCCTCAGGTATGAGCTGGCTGGATCTCTTGGCTACTTCTGACTTTATTAGTCCACATAAGCCTTCTGCTCTTAGCCAACTCACCACCTGGCTACAGGGCCAGGAACATCTGATTCAGAAGCATCATTTCACACAGGTCACTTATCTAGCGAGCACTTTCCTCCCAATGCTGATGATGTCACTGGCCTTGGCGCTAGTCTCATTATCTCCCATAGAGATTTATAGAAGCTCAACGCTCATATTTCACACCAGCAGAGAGAGCCCCTACCCATAAATCACCTGGCCTGACTATGCACTTTTAAAAGAAAACACCTCTGGCAATCAGCACACTCACAGGAGTGTGTGTGTGTGAGAGTTTGTGTGTGGGCGGGAGTGTGTGTGTGTCTGCACGCGTGTGTGGGCAGGAGTGTGTGAGTGTGTGTGTGTGTAACTGCGTGTGTGTGTGTGACTGTGCGTGCGTGCCATTTTGTGTGTGTGTACAATCTGTGGCCGTCTACCAACCTCTCATCTCCACACATTCTGTTATTATGCACAGACACACAGTTCATTAGCAAAAATAGCTGCTGAGAATATTCATCATTCGCACTGACATTTACGCCATACGCTATTGCAGTCTCACTAAAATTGGTGCTAAACCAAAATCACACACACACAATCCACCAACGCCCACAGACAACGTGCTGCTCCAACCTCAACAAAAGTCATCTGATCAAACAAGTGAAAAGCATGCTTCAGCAGCACAGTATTAACACTGTGGGTGAGCTAACACATTTTGGCGTGGATAACCCAATCTTCCTCCCCGTTGGCATTTAGCTTAGCATTGTTTCATGTGATCAGTCATGTCTGAAGAATAATTGGCGGTGGCTATCCCACAGTCACACCTGCTGCTTTTGGCTGAGGAAAGGACCGTGGGGAGAGGAGGCAGCAGATGTAGCAGTGTCAGTGCTGCCCAACGATATTGCGCTATTTCATATCAACACAATTTCCTAGAAAATGGTTAATGTTCCATAATGGCCCGACCGACAAGCGGTGTGGAGGAGAGATGTACACCCCCATCTAACACGGGCTCACCTTCCCTTGGCGTCCATTTTGAATTGGGCAGCTTGTTTGCTTGCTCGTTGCTCTGCTCTAATCGGGGAGGCCAATGTTCCTACATTGCTATAGTTTTGTTTGTGGATTTGATTTTGTTATTATCCATACAAAAGCAAAATTGTTGTGTGATTGTAACAGAAGAGACATACTGCTGATAACTGTTGTGTTTCTGTTATGGAAGCCAACTCCATGTCATGCAGTGCATTAGCTGATAATAAAACCTCACTACTGGTCTTCATAGACTCTCTGCATGAGACGCAGGGTTAGAAACAGTTCTCATAATGTGCTGACCAGGCAGGAGCCATACTTGGAGAAAGCTGACAGGGTTTTACTAGATTTTCTCTAAAAGCACTGCTTCTACAGTGAACAAGGCTATCTCAATATTAGCATACGTCAACTGCAACTTAATGCCCGTTTCCCAGTTGGCTAAGTGGGAAAAAGTCCTTGTTTATAGTTCTATTAGCGGTGTTGTGACAGAAAAGCATTCTGCGGTAGATTGACAGTTCATAACAGACTACGTTAAGCACAGACCAGGGGAATCTTTAGAGACACTGTCTCTGTACTCTGGTAGCATAGCAACCATCAGCTCATATAGAGCTCATTCTACGCTGCTGGGCGCAGATTACGGGAGCACTTTGTGAGCACAAGTTGTGATGTGAAGAGAAAAAAGCTTCACTAACGGAGAGAGAGAGAGAGAGAGAGAGAAAGAGAGAGAGAGATGAGGGACATGGCTGATAAAAACAGCCGACATGCCCAAAACTCATCACTCATGTACAGCGAGATGGGCACAAACAGAATCTGCACATTCACACATTACCCACACACAGCTCATCTTCGTTTGAAGATACGCCGTTGCCATGACGACGCGTGGGACCAGAGAGTCTTCCTGAGCAGTAGCCTGGTTTCAGTTCAGCACGGTGCTCTGCTACCTATGCGAGTGCTGTATGCATATGCATAATGGTAATCCACTAATACAAGTCGAGTTTCCTCCAGACTTGATTTAATGTGGCCCAGTTCCATTCTAGATTGGCTCATCATAACGGAGGGAAGATGATAGACCTCTCCCCTCCCTCATACCCCTGAGGTGTTGTCTAGGCTCTGTTGCTCATGCCTAGGATCTGCTGCCTAAGCCAAGGTTTAGGCTAGCGTATGGGGACGGACCTATGAAAAAGCCAAAGACAAAGGCTCCAATATGGAAGTATCTTCTGACACACAAAATATCACAACAGAACCAGTCATGCAATATGGTATAGAATGCTATAGTGGTGGTGTGGTTCAATCACAGCATGATTTCATGGCACTGAGAGCAACATTTACACAGGAAGGCAACATTTTCAAATGCTGGATAAGTGTTGCACCATCATGTTGTTCCCAAGCCCATGTAGTCTGAAGTCCCACTGCTTGTATAGATGTTCTACAGGCTCAGATCAGTAGGCCCCGTGGACAGAGAGCTAGTCATGTGCAATGAGCCATGGATTCCCCAGATGACCCCTACATACCCACCCACACATACAACACCATGCACAGACAAAAGCTCTCTCTCACACACACAATCTGTAATATCTGTCACATTGAGCATGTCGCCTTTCTCTTCTAACCAAGACTATTTAGTATGGTTATGTTACTGAGTGTTCTACACATAATATCTTTCTAAACCACTCCATGACACACAGAAATCCCCCACGGATTATGGCTAAAGACTGTTCTGAAGAGCTGACCTTGATTTTAACATGCTTTTATTAACAGTGAGACTCAATCAAACCTGTCTTGAATAGCCGTGGCTGAGTGGTAGCACTCCATGGCAAGATTAATGAATACAAGTTTCTCTACTGAGCCTTTGTTATAACCTACACCTAGCAACCCTTACAAAGGCAGTCACATGGTAAGCAGTTGAATATGGCGAACAAGTGGTAATGTCAGATTTAATCAAAAATGTGCTATGATGAACATACAGTCATGGCCAAAAGTTTTGAGAATGACACAAATATAAATTTTCACAAAGTCTGCTGCCTTAGTTTGTATGATGGCAATTTGCATATACTCCAGAATGTTATGAAGAGTGATCAGATGAATTGCAATTAGTTGCAAAGTCCCTCTTTGCCATGCAAATGAACTGAATCCCCCAAAAACATTTCCACTGCATTTCAGCCCTGCCACAAAAGGACCAGCTGACATCATGTCAGTGATTCTCTCGTTAACACAGGTGTGAGTGTTGACGAGGACAAGGCGGGAGATCACTCTGTCATGCTGATTGAGTTCGAATAACAGACTGGAAGCTTCAAAAGGAGGGTGGTGCTTTGAATCATTGTTCTTCCTCTGTCAATTATGGTTACCTGCAAGGAAACATGTGCCGTCATCATTGCTTTGCACAGAAAGGGCTTCACAGGCAAGGATATTGCTGCCAGTAAGATTGCAACTAAATAAACCATTTATCGGATCATCAAGAACTTCAAGGAGAGTGGTTCAATTGTTGTGAAGAAGGCTTCAGGGTGCCCAAGAAAGTCCAGCAAGCGCCAGGACCGTCTCCTAAAGTTGATTCAGCTGCAGGATCGGGTCACCACCAGTACAGAGCTTGCTCAGGAATGGCAGCAGGCAGGTGAGAGTGCATCTGCACACACAGTGAGGCGAATACTTTTGGAGGACGGCCTGGTGTCAAGAAGGGCGGCAAAGAAGCCACTTCTCTCCAGGAAAAACATCAGGGACAGACTGATATTCTGCAAAAGGTACAGGGATTGACTGCTGAGGACTGGGGTAAAGTAATTTTCTCCGATGAATCCCCTTTCTGATTGTTTGGGGCATCCGGAAAAAAGCTTGTCCGGAGAAGACAAGGTGAGCGCTACCATCAGTCCTGTCTCATGCCAACAGTAAAGCATCCTGAGACCATTCATGTGTGGGGTTGCTTCTCAGCCAAGGGAGTGGGCTCACTCACAATTTTGCCTAAGAACACAGCCATGAATAAAGAATGGTACCAAAACATCCTCCGAGAGAAACTTCTCCCAACCATCCAGGAACAGTTTGGTGACGAACAATGCCTTTTCCAGCATGATGGAGCACCTTGCCATAAGGCAAAAGTGATAACTAAATGGCTCGGGGAACAAAACATCGATATTTTGGGTCCATGGCCAGGAAACTCCCCAGGCCTTAATCCCATTGAGAACTTGTGGTCAATCCTCAAGAGGCGGGTGGACAAACTCCAAGCATTGATTATGCAAGAATGGGCTGTCAATGGGCTGCCATCAGTCAGGATATGGCCCAGAAGTTAATTGACAGCATGCCAGGGCAGATTGCAGAGGTCTTGAAAAAGAAGGGTCAACACTGCAAATATTGACTCTTTGCATCAACTTCATGTAATTGTCAATAAAAGCCCTTGACACTTATGAAATGCTTGTAATTATACTTCAGTATTCCATACTAACATTTGCCAAAAATATCTAAAGACACTGAAGCAGCAAACTTTGTGGAAATTAATATTTGTGTCATTCTCAAAACTTTTGGCCATGACTGTCACGACTTCTGCTGAAGTCGGTTCCTCTCCTTGTTCTGGCGGTGTTCGGCGGTCGACGTCACCAGTCTTCTAGCCATCGCCGATCCATTTTTCATTTTCCATTTGTTTTGTCTTGTTTTCCCACACACCTGGTTTTCATTTCCTCATTACGTGTTGTGTATTTAACCCTCTGTTCCCCCCATGTCTTTGTGTGGTATTGTTTATTGTAAGTGCTTGTGCACATTGTTGACTGGTGCGTGACGGGTTTTGTACCCATGTCTTGTTACTCTTTATGCCGTTGGTTTTGCTATTAAACTGCTTCGGCTATTACCTAGTTCTGCTCTCCTGCGTCTGACTTCCCTGCCCCCGGTTACGCACCCCTTACAACGACTGTACAGTGCCTTCAGAAAGTATTCAGACCCCTTTACTTTTTCCACATTTTGTTGTGTTACAGCCTGAAATGAAAATGTATAAAATTCCGATGTTTTGGTCACTGGCCTACACACAATACCCAATAATGTCAAAGTGGAATTATATTTTTTGAAATATTAAAATGTATAAAAAATGAAAAGCTGAAGTGTCTTGAGTCAATAAGTATTCAACCTTTGTTATGTCGAGCCTAAATCATTTTAGGAGTAAATATTTGCTTAACAAGTCACATAATAAGTTGCATGGACTCACTCTGTGTGCAATAATAGTGTTTAATATGATTTTTGAATGACTACCTCATCTCTGTACCCCACAAATACAATTATCTGTAAATTCCCTCAGTCAAGCAGTGTATTTGAAGTACAGATTATACCACAAAGAGAAGGAATGCCTTGCAAAGAAGGGCTCCTAATGGTAGATGGGTAAAAATAAAATATATCCCTTTTAGCATGGTGAAGTTATTAATTACACTTTTGGATGGTGTATCAATACACCCAGTCACTACAAAAATACAGGCGTCCTTCCTAACTCAGTTGCTGGTGAGGAAGGGAACCGCTCAGGGATTTCAGCATGAGGCCAATGGTGACTTTTAAAGCAGTTACAGAGTTTAATGGCTGTGATAGGAGAAAACTGAGGATGGATCAACAACATTATAGTTACTCCACAATACTAACCTAATTGACTGAGAGTGAAAAGAAGGAAGGCTGTACAGAATAAAAATATTCCAAAACATGCATCCTGTTTTCAACAAGGCACTTAAGTAATAATGCAAAAAGATTGGCAAAGCAATTCACTTTTTGGCCTGAATACAGTGCTATGTTTGTGGCAAATCCAATACATTACTGAGTCTCCTCTCCATATTTTCAAGCATATTGGGGGCTGCATCATGTTATGGGTATGCTTGTAATCATTAAGGACTGGGGAGTTTTTAGGATAAAAAATAAATAGAATGGAGCTAAGCACAGGCAACATGCTAGAGGAAACCCTGGTTCAATCTGCTTTCCACCAGACACTGGGAGATTAATTCACCTTTCAGCAGGACAATAACCTAAAACACAAGGCCAAATCTACACTGGAGTTGATCACCAAGACAGTACATTTTCCTGAGTTACAGTTTTGACTTAAATCTACTTGAAAATCTATGGCAAGACCTGAAAATGGTTGTCTAGCAATGATCAACAACCAACTTGACAGAGCCTGAAGAATTTTGAAAAGAATAATGGGCAAATATTGCACAATCCAGGTGTGGAAAGCTCTTACAGACTTACCCAGAAAGACTCACAGCTGTAACCCTCTGCCATTTTTTTTTTTTAAATGTAGAAGCCAAAGGTGCTTCTACAAAGTATTGACTCAGGGGTGTGAATACTTATGTAA
Source organism: Salmo trutta (assembly GCF_901001165.1). Classification (NCBI taxonomy): domain Eukaryota; kingdom Metazoa; phylum Chordata; class Actinopteri; order Salmoniformes; family Salmonidae; genus Salmo; species Salmo trutta. The sequence continues at coordinate 34,409,773 of NC_042981.1, forward strand.
ATTATATATTTCAGTATTTCATTTTCACTAAATTTGCAAAAATTGTGTGTAGATGGGTGAAGAAGAATTCACGCTGTAACACAACAAAATGTGGAATAAGTCAACGAGTATGATTTTTTTCTGAAGGCACTGTAACTACTGTAAATACTTTCTAAACTGTAGCCTACGAGAGGCCATAATAATAATGATACTGTAATAATAAGAACTTTATTTATGCTGTAAAGCACTTTTCAGACTTTACAGTCAAAGTGCTAATACCTCCACAGAACACCCATACCAGGACAAGTCTCCTACTGCCAACACTTGCATCAGCACCTGAATTCCTCTAGGATTCTTCTGAACTTCTCCTCAGAATTCTCCTCAGAGTTGCCCTCCACATTAGCCTCGTCTGATTGTTAGTAATAATGACTGGAGGGGCCAGCAGCTGTTCCTGCCTCACCCCGCCACAACCCCTCTGGAGAGATCCACTAGTGCAGTCTCTGATGATTAAAGTTAACCAAAGCCATGTGCCAGATAAGAGGGCTGAGGCATCTGTGCAGTGTGCAGTACACACGGCTGCAACTGCAGCTGGAGGTTGGGGTGTGTGTTCCAGTGAAGAAGGAAAGAGTGCTGCAGAGATTAAAGCAAGGAGCAAAAGAGTAAGAAGGGAGTGGAAGAGACTGGTATACAAGGACCTCTTCGAACCATTATTTGGTAAGCTGGATACAGACCAGAGTCAGCCATTTGTGTCTTGTGTGTACTTAGACTCTTGGAGCTTCATGATAAGTTGATTTAGGAGCTCTTAAGAGGAGAGTGAATGGAGTAAGAAATGGCTTGGCGACAGCGTCTCACAGATGGTTTGGTGTGGTTCAGGTTAAGTAGCTCTGACATTCATTCCTCAGTGAAAAGATAGAAATCGGAACAGCGCATCCATTCGTTGTGAGGAGACAGAGGAGAGATGGTGGAGAGCTGTAGGGTGAGACTGATGGGCTGGCTGGGATAAACAGCTGGAACTCATGGGAGCCATCTGTCTGTGTCAACCATACCTTGATAAGTGGTTAGCTCAAAAAGGTACAATGAATCCCAAGCGTTTTCTTTTGGGACAAAGATAAGTCACTACACTACTGTAGCCAGTGAGGGAGATGTTGGTGTCTGATGCCTAAAGCCTAGACCTAGGGTCCAGAGCTTCTCTGTGACCAGGCGAGCGTGAGTAATCTCTTGAAAGAATAGGCTGACTTTACATAATGACCGAAGAGCTAAGATACTCAAGTCACTAAGTCTAAAAAGAGGAGGTGCAGTATTACTCTACCGCAGTACACACATGTATCAAAATCAACCAGCAGTCAAAAGAGCCGCACAGCAGCCCAGCTTCTCTCTCTATAAGTCATCTGCATTTCCCCACACAGCCTGATTTACATTCCCCAAATAAAAGGTCTCACCCTCTGGCTCTGTGGTATGGTGTGATTTCATAAAAACAAAACACATCAAGTCCCATAAATAGTTTGTATTTGTATATATTAAGGATTTGTATATATTAAGGATCCCCATTAGCTGTTGCCAAGGCAGCAGCTACACTTCCTGGGGTCCAGCAACATTAAGGCAGTTCTATACAATTTTAAATATTACATTTCAGAACACTTTTCACAACACATTAAGTGTGTTCCCTCAGGCCACTAGTCTACTATCACATACTATCACTCCACTTCGATATGTGGAACATATCGCCCTGCTACTTAATATCATTCCAATCAATGATTTAATGGATTGAAGGCACTAAACCCATTCTGTTTGGCACAGAGAAGGGGAAGCTGCGTGATTGATGAAGGTGTGTGTGTGTGTGTGTGTGTGTGTGTGGGGTAAGGAGAATAATCTGTATATGTCTAGTCAGACCCATCCAATATGTGTCCATTAGCTTAACATAGTCATTACATTTTATACAGGCTCATCCAGTTAAATACTCACATAATGAAATGTATTATTTGGCAGCGCTTTCATTTCTTATACCTTTCTGATTATTAGGAATGCAGAACTTGATTGCACCAAATTTGTACAGGACCATGTGTTATGTAATCAACAACACAAGGTAGAAAAACATTGAAGACAAGAAAGGCGTCCATTAGTGAGCCACAGGTACCAGTTAGTGTATAAAATACCATTCATCAGCTGAATCCTACCAGCTGCTTGAGTGCTCCACAATTAGAGCACTAAGAACAGCTTGTTCCAACAAACACTTAGTACTACATTAGGGACTGGGAACCAATCACCGTGCACAGGACTGACACAACACCCTGATGATAAAGTGATATCCCCACAGACAGACCAGACAGACAGACAGACAGACCAATAGACTGCACAGAGAGGAATCCATCCAACAGGTGGACCACAATGAAATGGACAGGTGGACCACAAAGGACCTTTCCCTGCGCAACTTACAATAAAAAGCAGGCACCTTCGTAAGGTACTTCTTCTGTAAAGTACTGTACATGTAGCCTACTGCCTGTATAGGGCCTGTAGTGTCCATGTTAGCTGACGGCATGTTGTCGAGCCTCTCGGGTACAGTACCTGTCTATCTGAACTGTGGCACATCTGTTTCCGTGTGTCCTAAGAGGCTATTTTAAACTAGTTCAAAAGCCCTACTAGACACCCTGGATGCATACCCAGACTTGAGTCCAAAAATCTGTCCAACGAAAACAAAGACCTTGATGGGAATGGAAACAGGCACCACGGCCGTCACATTACCTCAGTGTCCAGTCCTATCATTGACAGCCAGTGTTGCTTTACCAGCTACAGCCACAGCAGCTCTCTGGAGAGACCTCACCCACACTGCAGCCAGCTGGTGTCATACTGCAGCCTAACTTACTCTTATGAATAGGAGGCCCAGAAGTCCAGGGAGATCTCTTTACAAGGTCTTTAATGTTTATGAGTATGCTAAATACGCTGCCGTTATAATAATGATGCGTGAGCGCCACATGTGCCTGCATGTTTTTGTTTGATCGGTATCAGCATGTATCAACCTGTATATCCGCAATGTACTACCTGTAGGTAGTAATGCAGACATATGCTACACAGTGTGCTCCTGCTGCTCCACACAGCCTTAATGATTCTGCCTCTTATTTCCCAGCATGCCTTTGGCACGGCCGTCACAGATGAGCTCTGAGAGGAGGGACCGTGGAGAGGCTGAGGAGACCTGGGCCTGGAGGTGTTAGTCTGCTGTTAAAACCAAAAGTTTGGTGCTGTAGGACACATGACTAATGGAAGAGTGAAATAGTATGGTCTCTGTTAATCAATCCACACGGTGAGTCCAGATGAACGTTTCGAATTCTTTGGTTTAATTCCACCCATTCACATGAAGTGTATCAGTCTCTTCTATTCTTCCTTTAGAATTATAGAATGTTTCACATAAACTATGTTCATCCACTAGGAGCAGTGGTATGGAGTCGAGTCTTGATAGTCAACACACTGAAACAAAAGCAACAGTATGGTGGCTCAATAGTCAATGTACCCAATATATCACTGTGATATAGCTTCAGACTGATAACAGTTTCTCAATACCACATACAGTATTTAACAAGGCTTAACAAAGTATTTGTCACACTCAGTAACACTCAATAACCAATACCAAAATAGTTTGACACTAGTTGGTGAAATGTCCAAACTTCTATAGTCAGAGCTAGCGATATGCTCCAGCTCATGAGTTTCCAGAATAGCTGTATTTGTGTAAACTGCACTGTCTGCTACTGTGGCTAATTGTTATTGCTGCCACACCATCACTGTCCGGTCACACTGCTACTATCCCATTCTATGAATGACGTTAAGTCTAAGTCCAATAGTGACCGTTTTTGCTTCCCTTTGCTGTAGTTCAAATCAAATCAAATCAAATTTATTTATATAGCCCTTCGTATATCAGCTGAAATCTCAAAGTGCTGTACAGAAACCCAGCCTAAAACCCCAAACAGCAAGCAATGCATGTGAAAGAGGCACGGTGGCTAGGAAAAACTCCCTAGGAAAAACTCCCTAGAGTCAATGTCCGCTTTCTTCGAGCTGCAACTTCCCACGCTATTCAGTGTCCCGATCCTCGACTTCGCTGGTCCCGACCCCGTGCTGCTGCTAAGTCGCCTCTGTAGCTGAAGTAGACTCTCCCGTCCCAGAGCCATTAGACTCCGCTGATTTCAGGTAAGTCACATTATTTCTAACTGTTTTTTTTAAAGTTAGTTTTGCTGTATCTTTGTTCTGTAGGCTTTTTATCATGTTACTCTATTCAGCATCAATTTACATCAATTCAATTCAATTAAATGTAAGGGTTTTATTGGCATGAGAAACATATGTTAACATTGCTGAAGCAAGTGAAGTAGATAATAAACAAAGTGAAATGAACAACAAGGATAAACAGTAAACATTACACTTAAAAAAAGTTCCAAAAGAATAAAGACATTTCAAATGTCATATTATGTACAAATAGTTAAAGTACAAAAGGGAAAATAAATAAACATAAATATGGGTTGTATTTACAATGGTGTTTGTTCTTCACTGGTTGCCCTTGTCTTGTGGCAACAGGTCACAAATCTTGCTGCTATGATGTCACACTGTGGTATTTCATCCAGTAGATATGGGAGTTTATCAACATTTTGAATTCTTTGTGGATCTGTGTAATCTGAGGGAAATATGTGTCTCTAATATGGTCATACATTGTGGGCAGTGTGCACATAGCCTGTCTTCTCTTGAGAGCCAGGTCTGCCTACGGCAGCCTTTCTCAATAGCAAGGCTATGAGTCTGTACATAGTCAAAGGTTTCCTTAAGTTTGGGTCAGTCACAGTGGTCAGGTATTTTACGTTGTACATAGAATATATTTTGGCAGAATTCTGCATGCAGTCTCTCAATTTGGTGTTTGTCCCATTTTGAGAATTCTTGGGTGGTGAGCGGACCCCAGACCTCACAACCATAAAGGGCAATGGGTTCTATAACTGATTCAAGTATGTTTTGCCAGATCCTAATTGATATGTCAAATGTATGTTCCTTTTGATGGCATAAAAGGCCTTTCTAGCCTTGTCTCTCAGATCATTCACAGCTTTGTGGAAGTTACCTGTGGTGCTGATGTTTAGGCAGAGGTATGTATAGTTTTTTATGTGCTCTAGGGCAACGGTGTCTAGATGGAATTTGTTATTGCATTATTCGAGGTCTGACAACACTGCATCTTTTTCGTTATTTTGACCAGTTGTCATTTTCTGCAAATAAATGCTCTAAATGACAATATTTTGGGGGGAAATTTGGGAGAAATGTTGGCAGTAGTTTATAGAATAAAACACAAAAATGTTCATTTTACACAAACACATACCTATAAACAGTAAAACCAGATAAACTGATAATTTTGCAGTGGTCTCTCAATTTTTTCCAGAGCTATATATGTTTTTGCTGTTTGTTCTTTGTTACAGGGCCAAAAAGATTGGAGAAGTGGTTTACCCATTGACTATGTACATACCCAGCGTGCGACAGAGCTGCAGGAGTTGTGACCCGTTTTTGTTGGTTATGTTATCGTAGTTGTGCCTAGGGGGGCATATGGGGGAGGGAATGCTATCACTTCCAGGTAGGTATTTGTCCCGCTGTGTGCTGAGGGTGTCAGGTTTATGTCCAGTTCTGGCATTTAGCTTGCCACAGACTAGTACATGAAATTATTGATTCCCCCCTCCAGGATGGAGAAGCTGTCTTCATTAAGGTACGGGGATTCTAGTGGGGGATATAGGTAGCACACAGGAGGACATTTGTCTCTTGTCGATATAATTTCCTTTTGAATTTCTAGCCAAATGTAAAATGCTCCTGTTTTGATTAATTTAATAGAGTGAGTTAGGTCTGTTCTATACCAAATTAGCATACCCCCTGAGTCCCTTCCCTGTTTCACACCTGGTAGTTTGGTGGACGGGACTACCAGCTCTTTGTAACCTAGAGGGCAACCAGTGGGTCCATCTCCTCTATACCATGTTTCTTGTAAGATGACAATGTCTGTTTTTCTGATGTCTTTACTGTAGTCCAGGTTCCTGCTCTTTAGGCCAAAGGCAAATGACCTCAGGCCTCGGATATTCAAGGATGAAATAGTGAAAGCTTTGTGTTCCATAAAATGTCCAATGTTGTTAGTCGTGTGGTTTGCCATCAGACCAGTAAGTGTGAGCAGAGCCTGCTGAGCATCTGGTACATGTCATTGGCTTGGGCCAGTGTAAGAGAGGGGGTTGGGCCTCTTTGTTTGCCCCCAGCCCAGGGCGTATGCGTGACTTTCATGTTGAGGCCCTCTTTGCAGGATTGGGGGGCATGGGGTGGGCAGAAGGGGCATAAGTCTGATCTGAGGGGGCCTAAATGGGGTGTGGGCATGGTTGACTTGGGGGAGTGTTGATTGGTTGGGGTGGGGGTGTGGATGTGGCTGGTGGTGCTGTTGTCTGGATGTAGGTCCTCTCAGCGTGGGTCCTCTATCTGTAGGTCAGGGGGGGGGGAATCCCACATGTCTGGGAGAGTGTCTTGCTGGTCTGGGCGGGGTGTCTGTTGATCTGATGCACCTGTGTAAAGTTTTGGGACCTTGGTTGAGGGTGATGTCCTTTAGGGTTCGGGCGAAGGTGTGCAATGATAACTTGTATAGGTGGACCTGGTCGTAAAGGCTGTTCAAGTCCAGGGTGGAGTGGTGGGCCAGGTAGACATTTGGTTTTGAGACACAGTCACAGGAAATACTTGCGTTTACCCCGCTGTATGGTAGCAGGGTGGAAGCTTGTGCGTTTGGGAAAGTAGAATAAGCTTTTTCAATCACTCCCTTAAGTGCTGTGGCCACCCTTTCCTGCTGTGTTCTCAGGTCATTTGTGCCTGTGTGTATTATTATGTGGCTGGGTGACACTAGGTGGTCCTGGAGCGCTGGGTGTTTGGAAACCAGAGTTTAGACACTGTGTGTTTGGGGAAAAGTTTATTTTCTTGAATATATTTCCCATTTGAGTCCATAAGGAGTACAATCTGTGGCTTGTGTATGTTTTCAGTGGGTGTGGGGGGGTTGTCAGGAGGGCTATCAGGAGGGCTATCAGGGTGGCTAACATGGGGGGTGCTCAGATGGGGTGGGATCCCCTTGACTTGGGGTTCTTCATTTGTCTGTCCTGCTGTGATGTCGAGGCTATGGTCAGGGTCTGGGGTGGACTGTTCTGCTGTGGTGTCGAGACTTTGGTCAGGGTCTGAGGTGGGCTGTTCTGCTGGCTTCTCTGTGGGGGTTGCCAGCTCTCTAATGGGTTGTTCTCTGTCACACGTCATCGTTCTCACTTTCTCCTCAAGCACTTTCACCTTCTCCTCTAGTGCTCTGTTCTTCTCCTGCTCCTGCTCTTTCTTCTGTTGATGTTGTCTCACCACAGTCCTGAGTTCAGATGTGTCTCTCTCCACCTCCAACTCTCTGGGTCTGGATGAGGGGGTGTTGTTGAGCTGGACAATTTTCTGTGCTGATTGGAGTGTGTTCACCTACTGTTCCAGCTCCACCTGCCTTACCTCCAGCTGGGTGAATTTAACCTTCATTTCAATGAGGGAGTAGTACCCTGTGCTGGGAGGTTGACTTTCCGCTTGGGGTTGCTCATCTGTGGGGTTGTATAATGAAGAGGTCTGGTCTGACCCGCTCGGGGTGGGGGTATCTTTCTCAAGAGAGCTCAGCAGGATAAGCTCTATCTCTTTGATTATGTGAAAATCCAGCTGAAACTGTTTGAGGTTGTCCTGTACCATTACTGTTCCAGACTTGTACAGGTTGACATTGACAGGTCCTCGTTGTCTAAAATCCTGAGTTTCCACCCATAGCTAACACCCTCCCTCTTAACAGAGGGGTAGTGTGTTAATATAGCACTGTGCCATGCCAGGGGATGGTCTGTGTGGAAGATTAAGTTGCTTATGTTCCAATTTTTATAAAAGTCAGCAGAGTGTCTATTGATTTTCCATAAGCAGCTTATTTTTGTACTCTTTTCGTGCCTTATCATTTTTTGCATCCAGAGGTTACTGTATTGTAATGACCTCTGAACAGCGGGAGGGGGCTTCAAAAGCCTCTGCATTTGGGTGGGGGAGGCTGTGAAACTCTCCTGACATTGTTGGGCTCAAGGGCTTTGACACTTCTCACTTCACACCTCAGTGCTAATTGAAGTTGCAGTTAGATATGTTCGGTCCTAGCAAGCTTGGTAGCCTTAACTTCAAACCTTATAAAATAAAATATATCATTGTAATGTATTTTTATTATTGGCTTTAAAAGTAGCTTTAGACTAAACATTACTCACTCAGTTCCAGGTTGGATGGTGTTTTCAGGTTTCTGTTGTTTGTTTGCCAGAGCATTTGCTGTATAGCTTGAAAATAAGAATCTTCGGTAGTAGGAATCCTTCCAGGTAATTTTGTCCAAAATCAGGTTGTAGGTTTGGGGGTTTGATTTGGAGTGTGTTGCGTGTTGTGGAGGGTAGTATCCTGTATATGTCCTTGCCGAAAAATACAAGTTTATCTAACTCTAAATCTATATTTTTGTAAAAACATGCTGAACAATGCGTGAACTCATCTGCTCATCTCTGTCTCACTCTCATCTCTCCTGACGTGATTGTTAGTCCCGCCTCTTCTGAATAACACTGAGGCTCATTGGACCTTCCTTAGAATGTCTTGGTTCTGTTTACTGATTGACTGGGTCAGCGAAGAGGCAATGATCCTATCCAATCCTAACCCTTACAATAAGACAATGACATTTGTGTTCTAACAAGTTTGTAATGCCATATAATGATTTTAAATGTTTCCATTACCACAGAATGTGGTAAGAAATGTAGATAGATAGGAGGACAGTGATCCATTTACTGTAAACTAATCCTCCATTTGGTAACTCCATTTGCAGCCCTCTGAAGATGCTCTTGTCATGTACCATTAATAGGACCCAGAGTTTTCCCTGACCATGTCAACTGACCACAGGAAAACCTCTGGGCCCTAGTTGTATAGTAAGGTCAGGTGGAGATTTAAAAGCCTTAACTACTGAGAACTGGTCTGAAATGGTCTAGCATAAAGGCCTTCTGAATGAGACTAGCTACCTCATATATCCTGCATGTATTTTTTAGTGTGGAGCTGTGCGGGCAAGGGAGAAACACAAGGCACAACATCAGAGAGAATACATTAAACATTGCAGGGATCTGGACGGTTGTTTGTGTGATTCTGTTTGTCTGATGTCATCTCTGTGAACAGCACTTTATAGAAGTTGGCCTAAATTCAAATTGCAGTAAATTCCCTGAAAATGTTCACAACAATACTGAGCTATGTTTATATAACAGAGAGTGCCATACTGTAGGCTACAGTAAACAACCAAGTCAAGTCCCAACACAAAAATTAACTCAAGGAGACAGAGAGAACAGTCATCTCCACACAGCACATCTCTGCAGTAAACCCCCACTGGTCCTGTTAAACTCTCAGCTTCTCACCCATCCAACCCTATACCGCCTGTCTTCCTCTGTCACCACCTCCCTCTTGTCTCCTACCTCCAGCCACCCCTTGCTGCTCTCAGCTCAATGTCATCCTCCCCATTGGGCTATGACATAAGCACAGTCCGAAGCCACACACACACCATGCCCTACAACCTGGGCTAATAAGTACATCTACACTAAGCCTGTAGGTTTCCCTCTGACCCCTTCAGCCCACCCAGAGGGTTTGTATAAAACATTTTTACATTTTAGCAGACACTCTTATACAGATCAACGTACAGTAGTGAGCACATACATTTTCATACTTTACTTTTCGCACTGGTTCCTCATGGGACTCGAACCCTCAACCTTGGTATTTCAAGTATGATGCACCACCAACTGAGCCACACGGGAGCTGTGTAGAATATAGCTGAGGTCAGAGCCATCTGTCACAGCTGCTCTGCAAAATCACCTCTGTCTCTCTCGCTCTACTGTATCTATCTCTGCCACCAAAGAGCACAAACAGAACAGCAGTCTCTGGAGAAAACAGTGAAACGACCAGCGCATGGAGGAGAACAGGGTCAGGGTTTCTTCCTGTACAGAGCAGAGGGCAGGTGAGGGGAATGGTTGCTGCTAAGGTTAGCTAGACTATAATGGGAAAACAGAAATCCTGCCTTCACTCATCTCACTGGCAGATACTCTTATTGGGTACTGTGCTATCTTATGGAGAGAATTCCCTGTGAAACACAGCTGATCTTTGGCAGATGTTATATCCAAAGACCTCCTCTCTATCCAAACTAGTTTCAAAGCTGGTTGAAGTGTTTGGGCGAACGTCAAATGACACCTTATTCCCTATACAGTGCACTACTTTAGGGTACTACTATTTGAGACACAGAGGTAAATCTCTATCACCCTGTTCTGCTAAAATTGGTCTTAGTGACCTCGTCGTCATGAGTTGTTGAGCAAGCACCGAGTCCTGCAGCCTGACAGTGATGTAGATACAGCCAACAGATAAAAGAACTGCAGTCTGGGGCATCTGAAGATGCTCGCTTAGCACTGCTGCATTACAAATTGACTCACTGATGGAAAAAACACTGCATCATGTCATAGCTCTTAAACACTAAACTAGAGAAAGAAAGTGAGCGCAGTTGGAGACTGAGTTGAATCATAAGATGAGGGTAAGGGGAACTGATGTTTGTGGACACTGTGTTCCCACTCTGGATTATACTGCAGTGCACAGTGGAGGTCTTCTCTAGCCCAAAAAGTTGGATTCTGTTCCTAAATAGATAAGTGACTTCCCACCCAACCTGATATTGCTTAAATACATTTTCAAAAACAGAGACCCGTTGCAAATGGACCCGAGGACAGTCAGACCTGTTCCGAAATGAACCGTGAAATACAGACCCAAACAGACCCGTGCTTGTTCGGACCAGTTCACATCCGAAAGAAGAAAGAGAGAGAGAAACGTTCAACTGGGCACTTCCAGCGCCATCAATAAACAAGCGACATTGGCCAAATGATCCACAGTTAAGTGTCCTTAAAAACTGTCTACACATGTAGGATCTTAATTTGATCACTATTTTCTTGCTGAGAATTTTCCTGCACAGCAGAAAGTGCTAACTTGTAGAATATTTGAGTTTTAAAAAGGCTTCTAAAGTTTGTTATTTCCACTTAGAAATGTCTGACTTTATTTGCACTAACGTAAAATGCATCAACCCCTACAAACATGTCCATTAATTATAATCCACATTACAATTCACATTTCCTGTTGCTGAAGGATTATTTTCTTGCTGTAGCAAACTGGCTCAAATAAATATCCTACATCTGTATAACAAATTACAAAACAACTATTAGTTGTGTTTCGATGTGTAGCATATTCAAAACGTTGTTCTGTTGGTTTTTACTTTCCTAAAACAATAACTGTCTACCTCATGGTTCAGCTGTTGGAGATTTGAGTGCTAAATGCAGTAAGCATTGCATGCATATAGACCTATAGACCTAGGTGTTCATAGTACGATATTAATATAAAAAAAAAATATTAAGAGAGACAAGTTTAGGCCTAGCCCTAGAGAGATTGAGAGAAAGATAGAGAAATGCCAGCGCCATGTTCCCGACATGGATTTCTTTATACTTGTCAGATAGGCTACTAATGCTATACAAATATAGGCATACAGAAAGAGGCTAATTCGTAAATGTTCAATCAGAATATTTTTTTGAACGAATTATATTGTTAGATTAAAGGAGTAACTCTGGTAGGCCTAGAACGTTCTTCCTCACCTCAACTGTCGGAGTCAGTTGGAGTGCCGGGGAGCACAGCCTTCATAGGTGTGCAGTAGCTAAGCCTAATAATAGCCATAACACACCAGACCTTCAAAAAAGTTGTTCAACTTTATTAGGGCAATATAAAAAGTAAGTCATTGTTTTTAGGGAAAATACAAACAGGTTATTATATTGCGACATTAAATTAAGTTTTGCATCTTGCCCTCTTTGGTTTTTCCTTTTCATGGTTTGAGTGCGAGTAGCATAGTAGACCTACCGGTAATTGTATTATATTGTGGCAAACACAACATTACAGCTGGAACTTCATTTGGCCAAAGAAAATGGCTCAACAGAATGAAGACTACGCCTATATTGCAGCTATTACCAACAAAGGTGATTGCATACCGTAGGCCTACCCAACAAATGACAACAATAGGCTAATGCTATATCTTTTACAACAGGCCTACTTTTCACCTTAAACTAAATACGGAGCACAAAATTGAAAAGTCAGAATTTAGGACCCCATTTGGGTCCCGGGTCGGATCTTGGAATTTCGGATCTGTTGAAACCGTGAAGACTAGTGCACAATACTGACACATGGTAGTGGCAGTGCTATGCAAACCAAGAACATCACCCCTGATTTCACTAAGCTTGAGCACAGCATTAGTCATGAGCTTATTATTTACAGGTTATGTCCACACTAACGTGTGCTGTACTTGTGCTGTATATTCTCCTTACAGTGTAGCCCCAAGGCACTCAATAAGCTAGGAAGGATTTCCCTTCCTACATGTCATGTGTGAGTCAATAAAAATACTTTACTCTATTACCCATAAACTATACAAAAGGTATGTCATGATGTCATGTGTGTATCTGGATTTGGCAGGAAAATACATGAATGGGCTCCATTTGAGATTTGAGGTAATATAGGTTTATTGAAATGCCCTTGAGGTGGGCAAAGACCAAACTTGAGGGAAATAAACTGCACCATTGCAGTATGATCCCACCCACACAGACAGACACACATACACCTCTCCCCTGACACACCTTCCTCTTAGTAGGAGGGTGTGTGGGAATCTCTCTCTCTCACACACACATACACGCACAAACACACACTCTCTCTCTCTAGCACACGCTCTTTCTCTCTCTCTCTCTTTTTCCTATCTCTCTCCCTCTCCTACTCTCTTTCACACACACAAACGCACCCGCCCACCACCCAAGCACAGCCAGTTGGACCTGGTGAGTCTAAAGAAGTGACATGGCTTGACGTGGTACTGTTTGCATCTTGCATCGAAATGCACGAATCGCCATCGCCAACACTGCCTGACGACGTCTCCATGGCAACAGGGGAGCAAACCCCGGGACGCAGCGTCAAACGACCAAGGAATTTCAGAGACAGAGGTTTTTCTCTTACATACAGTATAAGAAAAACGTAATATATTACTGGTTAATTTCACCCAAAGTTGGTACTAAAGGAAAGACTCTGTACTTCTCTACTTCATAGATCTCTCTGAAACACACCTGCTTTTCTGCTCTACACTTCAGATGCAGAGAGAGGGGGGATCTCAAATGAATGATTCACTAAAACAAAGGCACTTTTTTAACCTTTATTTAACTAGGCAGGTCAGTTAAGAACAAATTCTTATTTACAATGATGACCTAGGAACAGTGGGTTAACAGCCTTGTTCAGGAGCAGAACGACAGATTTTTAACTTGTCAGCTTAGGGATTCAATCTTGCAAACTTTCGGTTACTAGTCAAACACTCTAACCACTAGACCAGCCTGCCGCCCCAACTAAGTAAGCTGTAAATTAGGCCTTTTATTATCAATGCAGCGAGGAGGCTTTCTCTCCATATAGCCTACTTGAATCATTTACCTGCCAGTGTATATACAGTGCATTTGGAAAGTATTCGAGCAAAAACCAAGCCATGAGGTCGAAGAAATTGTCCATCGAGTTCTGATACAGGATTGTGTTGAGGCACATCTGGGGAAGGGTACCAAAACATTTCTGCAGCATTGATGTTCCCTTTGAACACAGTGGCCACCATCATTCTTAAATGTAAGAAGTTTGGAACCACCAATACTCTTCCTACTGTATAGCTGGCCGCCCGGCCAAACTGAGGAATCGAGGTAGAAGGGTGTTGGTCAGGGAGGTGACCAAGAGTTCCTCTGTAGAGATGGGAGAGGTGATATGATACTTAACTTTCAAAGCACTTCCTTTCAAAGCACTTCATGATGACAGAAGTGAGTGCTACAGGGTGATAGTCATTTAGTTCAGTTACCTTTGCTTTCTTGGGTACAGGAACAATTGTGGACATCTTCAAGCAAGTGGGGACAGCAGACTGGGATATGGAGAGATTGAATATGTCCATAAGCACTCTAGCCAGCTGGTCTGCGCATGCTCTGAGGACGCGGCTAGGGATGCCGTCTGGGCCGGCAGCCTTGTGAGGGTTAACACGCTTAAATGTCTTACTCAGGAGAGCCCACAGTCCTTGGTAGGGGGCCGTGTCGGTGGCACTGTGTTATCCTCAAAGCAGGCAAATAAGGTGTTTAGCTTGTCCGGAAGCAAGACATTGGTGTCTGTGACGTGGCTGGTTTTCCCTTTGTAGTCCGTGATTGTTTGTAGACCCTGTACAAAAGCTGAAGAATATCAAGGTACTTTCCGCAGGTGCTGGAGTTGTAGGCAAACTCATGGAAAACGCTACACACTCCTTCTCATGCTCCCAGGTGATATTTATTTATAACAATATTTTGACCATTAGGTCTTCATCAGGCATCCATATCCCAGGTGGGGGTGGAAGGTCCTATATATAGTACTCAGTGACATCACTTCCTGAAACAGGAGGTAAAAAATGTAAAACATATTTTCACAATATTAACATTCAATGTATCAAAATATATGATCATACACAAGGAATGTGATCAATATTTACAGTAACATACATACAATATTCAATTAGGATTAAAAAAACACAATTTGGACATATTGAAATTATAAAAACGGTTTCAAGTCAAACTCCTCGTTAAGGCCAAGAGGAGACAGTGTGTTGAGCTTGTGGGTCCAGAAAGATTCCCTTTGAATAAGTTTCCTCTCATCTTGACCATTTCTATTCCAATGTAAGTCTGAGAACTATCTGTAGACCCTGCCACACAATCACGGACTACAAAAGGAAAACTAGCCACCAACGTCTTACTTCCAGACAAGCTACTGTAAACACCTTCTTTGCCCGCTTTGTATGTATGAATGTATGTGTGTATATATGGATATGTATGTATGTATGTATATGTATATATATATATATATATATATATATATATATATATATAAAATCATTGTTTGGATAACTTACAATTATGTATTGATTTTTATCCTAGATTTTTTCACTCTTCATGCGATGCACCGGAAGAAGAATTATCACTGAATTATCACAGTGAATTATTGTAATGTTTGTTGATATGTCAATTAATCCCATAAGGGATGGGTTGCCAACTGGCAATTTGACACGAAAATAAAATGTCATTCATTCATTCATACAGAAATATCTAATTTACATAACTATTCACACCCCTGAATCAATACATGTTTGAAATACCTTTGGTAGCGATTACAGTTGTGAATCTTTCTGGGTAAGTCTCTAAGAGCTTTGCACACCTAGATTGTGCATCATTTGAACATTATTATTTGTAAAATTCTTCAAGCTCTGTCAAGTTGGTTGTAGATCATTGCTAGACAGCCATTTTCAAGATTTTCAAGCTGATTTAAGTCAAAAGTGTAACTAGGCCACTCAGGAACATTCAATGTCGTCTTGGTAAGTAACTCCAGTGTATATTTGGCTTGTGTTTTAGGTTATTGTTCTGCTGAAAGGTACATTTTTATCCTAGTGTCTGTTGGAAAGCAGACTGAACCAGGTTTTCCTCTAGGATTTTGCTTGTGCTTGTGCTATTCCATTTATTTTTTATCCAAAAAAACTCCCTTGCTGATGACAAACATACTCATAACATGATGCAGCCACCACCATGCTTAAAAATATGAAGAGTGGTACTCAGTGACGTGTTGTGTTGCCCCAAACATAACGCTTTGTAATCAGGACATACAGTTCATTTCTTTACCACAGTTTGACATTATGGGGTATTGTGTGTAGGCCAGTGAAACAAAATCGTGATTTAACCCATTTTAAATTTAAGCTGTAACACAACAAAATGTGGAAAAAGTCAAGGGGTGTAAATACTTTGACTGTATCGCTATTTTGTTTATATATTATTTCGTTTCAGTTCTAGTGTTAGGAGCTAGGTTTCCATCCAATTGGTGACAGATGTTTATCCATATATACTTTTTTTTTTTTAATCGCATTTTCCCACCACGGATAAAAAGCTGTCACGGATAAAAAGCTGTGCGTGATGAAGTAGCGCACATAAAAAGCACTTTTGCATTTTAGTTTCCATGTACCAAATAAAACATTTTATGAAATGTGTTTCCATCACATTTTCAACTCTACCAATGGTTTTGTCACAAAAACTGCTGCGATAAATAACAAACTTGTCCAATCTGGTTTTGGAGCATGCTCTAGACAACAGTCGACTGACGAAGTGGACAGGATAGGTTAAATGATGAGATAAGGATAAGAGCGAGATCATTTTTATTTGATAAATTGGCAGCCAAGCACCGATCATCATGTCACCAGCATTTAAATAATACCCTCGATATTTATTGTACATTTGCATGCAGCTCATCACCGTGCACTTAACCACCATAAGTTGTGAAGTTCATCATAACTTGTTTAATCTGCCTATTAACTCTTCATGCCTTTCCATGACCTTGTGGTGCAACATAATATATCATAGTGTGACTCCAAGTTTACTTTGACATGATGGTTATTATATAAATATTTGTTTCCACCGCAATTATTGCTTAATCCTTTTCACCGACAAAAAAATTATGCACCCTTGTCTAGCATATTGTATTATGTCGATATTGGGACATTTTACAGACAAATGTTTCCATCAGGCCTGTTTTTCTTATGCGTCAGGTAATTCATCCACATGAAATGTTAGGATGAAAGTCTGGTTAGGGACAGAAAGCATGTGGGAGGCTAGAAGCCATTTGTGTTGTATAGTTTTTGTGTGTTTTTTGGCATGTCACTTCTTTCAACTTGGGGGCAGTAATACATAAGGTCATGGGTCAGGTCATACATCAGGTTAGGTTTAATCTCAATGTGATTTGGATTTAAAAGGAATAGCGCAGAGACTAGTGAAAAAAATATGGTGGAAGGAAACTCTCTCTCACCCATGTTGACATCAATCCAATACTTTTTAACTTTAGTAGTACATGTAAGAAGAATCAAGTTAGCTACCTAGTTGATTTTTCCCCTGTTAGCTAGTGATAACTAGTGTTAGTGATGCACAAGCTAGGCCTATTTGAAACATCGCCATCTCCTGGCCGCATTTACTCGGCAGATTCAATAGCTTGAAACCCCCCCAAGGGTTTTAAAACCCTATTAAAAACCCCATTTGATTTTTGCCAGAAGTAAAAAGAAATACATATAAATGAACATGGTTTTTATTTTAATTTATTTTATTTTGTTTTGGAGTCAAAGATAATAGTTTCAGCATAGTTGTAGTTTTTCAAATGGCGGGTTTGTCAATTATTTCATTTCAGTTTCCAAAATATTTTTTTCATTATTATTTTTCCTTTTCGTTTCAGTTTTCGTTTACACCTGAGCTGAGCCATAATGGAGGCTAGGCATTTACCATTATCACGATAACATGAGTTATTTGTCCACCCACTTCGTAAAACAATTACCATCACCAACTAACTAACTTGTAATTTTTGTAGATTAAGTGTTTGAGCTATTAATGTATCAATATTTGTTTGTTTACAAATTAGCTATGACGTAGCCTATGAATATGTAGCACAACTTTGGATTTCAGCCCATCTCAAAATGTAATGGTTTGGACCGGTTGGAAGTTTTTACGAAGTGGTCTTCTCTTCTCTGTTCGCTTTGGCCATGCAGTGCGCCGCGAAAAATTTATTGCTGAGTGTACAAAACATTAGGAACACCTTTCTAATATTGAGTTGCACCCCCTTTTGCCCTCAGAACCCTTTTTTCCTCAGAACAGCCTCAATTTGTCAGGTAATGGACTCTACAAGGTGTGAAAAGGTATGCCTTCCCTGTGGCTCAGTTGGTAAAGCATGGTGTTTGCAATGCAATGGTGTTTGCAACGCCAGGGTTGTGGGTTTGATTCCCACAGGGGGCCAGTATGGAGAAAAAAAAACAAAAAAAAAGTATGCTCTGGATAAGAATGTCTGCTAAATGACTAAAATGTAATGTAAATGAAAAGCATTTGAAGGGGTTAAACCAAGGCCTCACACCATTTTAAAGGGTTAATAAATTGTGTTATGATAAACTGTAAGGTCTCCTCTCAGGAGACCTCTGTGTGTTAACACCTGTCTTGAGTGATATGCCCTACAGACACTATTAGAAGGCGGAAACCGCCTAAGCTCATACTCCTCCTGTCTGTCTGTGACTGTCTGAGGTTCTGAGAATACGACTGGTTTTCTGAGAACACAAGGCCACTGCAGGACTGATGGAAACTGCCACCTGGCAGAAGATGCTTAGACTTATCTGTTGTGAAATGTCACCTTGTTATGAACCTATACCTATATAAGCTGCAGGATGTCTTAGACACCTCGCAGAACCTGGGGAACCTGGGGAGAGCTATCATATACTGTACTCTGTACCAACTTCTGCCTACAATTGTATTACTAAATGATCATTTTAATACTTAAACAAAGAGTTTGTTTCCTTTCTACTACCAATATATACAATGCAATGGTGTTTGCAACGCCAGGGTTGTGGGTTTGATTCCCACAGGGGGCCAGTATGGAGAAAAAAAAACAAAAGTATGCTCTGGATAAGAATGTCTGCTAAATGACTAAAATGTAATGTAAATGAAAAGCATTTGAAGGGGTTAAACCAAGGCCTCACACCATTTTAAAGGGTTAATAAATTGTGTTATGATAAACTGTAAGGTCTCCTCTCAGGAGACCTCTGTGTGTTAACACCTGTCTTGAGTGATATGCCCTACAGACACTATTAGAAGGCGGAAACCGCCTAAGCTCATACTCCTCCTGTCTGTCTGTGACTGTCTGAGGTTCTGAGAATACGACTGGTTTTCTGAGAACACAAGGCCACTGCAGGACTGATGGAAACTGCCACCTGGCAGAAGATGCTTAGACTTATCTGTTGTGAAATGTCACCTTGTTATGAACCTATACCTATATAAGCTGCAGGATGTCTTAGACACCTCGCAGAACCTGGGGAGAGCTATCATATACTGTACTCTGTACCAACTTCTGCCTACAATTGTATTACTAAATGATCATTTTAATACTTAAACAAAGAGTTTGTTTCCTTTCTACTACCAATATATACGTTTGATAATTATATAGAACTGGTCATCTGTTGAAGAAATTGACCAACACTTTGGCGAGCTTGCCAGGACCGAGTGACCACTTCGCTGGACTGACCATTGATCAACGCGCTACAAAATTATAAGGTAAGCAGATGCCTGTTATATCTAAAGTCTGTAATTTGCAAGTTGTGGTTAATGAGTCATTCTGGCAAGTAAGTGTTTCCTCACTGTTAAATTTATACAAACCTAAATTTCTCTGTAATAGTGGAATAATTGAAAGTGTGAAATTATTGTTACACAACCCGTGGGTGGAAGCACAGCCCACCTAGGTGGAAATAGGTTATACATTCCTGGGTTAAATGTTTATCATTATGAGACTTGGCGATAGGTCTCAGGGCATAAATTCCAAGTATAAACTGCCGATAATTGTTTGTGTTTGATGAGACTTGGTGATAGGACTTAGGGCATTAAATCCAAGTATAAAACGCTGATTGTTGTGACAGAGTTAAGGGTTTGAATATTTTTCGGATAAGGTATTCTGTAATTGTTCTATGTATCATGTCTTCTGTGTGGTATGACTGGATGGTTGGATGTTAAATCAGGAGTTAGTTATAGACAATATAAAGCCTGTGTATTTGAATTAGTGAAGTGGACTTTTGGATCAGATGTTCGAAGGGTTGCCTGTGGGGGGGATAAACCTTAAAGCATACACCATTGCTGTATTAGTGAATACACCTGCCCGTGTGTTACTTACCCACACCATTTTAAAAATACATTGTTTTCAAGTAATAGTTTCTCCCTTGCAAGGAGAAGATTATCTCAGCGATACCAGGATTGTTGTGGAGGTTACACCAAAGTTTATACCATTTATAAATCATCTTGAATCATTTACTATTTCGTGGTTGCTCCATAGATGATGATTATTGTACACCATGTCACGTCCTGACCAGTATAAGGGGTTATTTGTTATTGTAGTTTGGTCAGGACGTGGCAGGGGGTGTTTGTTTAGAGTGTTTCGGGGTTTGTTGGGCTATGTTATGATTTATTAAGAGGGGTGTTTGTTTAGAGTGTTTCGGGGTTTGTTGGGTTATGTTCTAGTATGTCTATTTCAATGTGGTGTTTGTTGGGTTGACCTTCAATTGGAAGCAGCTGCTCCTAGTTGCTTCTAATTGAAGGTCCTATTTAAGAGGGGTGTTTTTCTATGGGATTTTGTGGGTAGTTGTTCCTTGTATAGCTGTAAGCCTTACGGGACTGTTTATCGTCGTTGTTTTTGTAAACGTGTGTTTTGTTTTGGTTTTCCTTCTATCTGCCTAATAAAAGAAGATGAGTATACACATTCCCACTGCATTTTGGTCCAACCCCTACGACACCCGTGACACACCACCCATACATAACATGGTATTCAGTTATCATTTACTTATCACCCTGCTTTAAATAAACTTATGCGAGTTAAGGGATAGACTATACACATACAGGGTTATTTTGCATTCATTTATCTGTATTCACATTACACAGAGCCTAATTAAAAATAAAACATTTTGAGATATGGCAGACGGGAGCTCAGAGTTACCTGAGGGACCAGTCGCTATGAAACCCGCCACCCCTCTACAGTTCTTAGTAAGAAAATACCCCACTATGGGAAAAGACTTAACCTGGGTTTTCAAGAATGGCATGATTGGACTAAGGACACCTAAGGACGGGTCGCTTAATAAAACCAAGTATCAACATGTACAGAATATCGTGAAAAGAAGACAGGAAAATAAGACCAAGGAAAATAAAAAATCCCCCCTGTTTTCTGTGACTGCTTTGTCAATGTTAAAAACTGAGGGTAACCTGTTCTGGACTCAACAGAAAGCTACCTGTTTGAAAAAGGAATTGACAAAGATTAAAGACCCTGGTTCTCTCAAGGCCGAGAAGCTCCCTCTAGAATGCAGCGCTCCACAATAGGCTCCATCACCCCCTCCCTACTGCGGAGATATGTTTAAAGCAATTTACTCCCAAACGAACTAATAGCTCCAGGTGCTTGGTCTCGTTCCCACCACTGAGTAAGATGTATCAAGAACTAGGAGATGTATGGAATGATGGCAAAGGACAAAGGACCCCATGGCAAAGGACCTCATGGCAGCTCAATAAAAGAAGGTGCAGAGAGAAATGGATAAAGCTGTTGACAAAATCAGACGACATTGCGATGATGAAGTCAGAGACAAAAGGATAAGTGGAAGCAACTTAACAAAGGAAGAGAAGAGAAGAGGAGATAAGACGAAAGTGGAGCTGAAATTGAAGAAGAAGGCGAGTTTCCCGACAGTCTGAAGGACTGTCATGCACGTGCTGCCGGTTCACAGAGTATGCAGCCACAGCTGGATTGCTCGAGGGCAGAACTATGGCGCTTATCAAACATGGTGCAAAGTGAGGTAGCACTATTACAGGGTGAATTTAAAAACATACAGCCCCCAACATCACAGAGACTGGCGATGAAACGGACTGAATGGATGAAGACACAGCCAGGTGTTCCGTGGGAACTTACCCTCTGGTGATAAAGACCTGAGGTACGGGACAACCATACTATAATTACAAACCATGGAGTTTTGGAGACTTGGACACAGCAGCAAAATAATTGCCCCGCATCACTGCAGAGCTTGGGAAAAAATGAAGACTGAAGAAAAAGCAAGGAAGACTGGCCTTGACACACAACTCAAGAAAGCCCAACTAGCCCAACTGGACAAAGGAAAAACCAACAATCTAATGGTGGCTGTAACCCCAGCTGCCCTGCAGCAGCAGCCTCCTCCACAACATGCTCAACAGTTTACCCAAGCACCTGCTGCTCAGTTCCCTCCTCAACCATATGGGAACCCACAAACATGCCTATCCATACAGAGACAACCGCTGGTGTGCTGGTACTGCGGTGTGGCAGGCCATATGAGAAACATGTGCCTTCATCAACAGCTGCAGGGATTTCTGGGTATGAATGCCTTCTGACACAGCCTCACCTTACGATTCCATGATGCTCTGTTGTTAACCCAGCACAACTGCACGTGTCTCTGGTAGATGGAGAACCTCACTACTGTCCTGATCAAGTCCAACGTGATTCTAACACCAGGACTAACCTCTATGATGAACCTCTCGTACTCCCTGATGTTACACTCTTTGTTGACGGCTCTGCCTTTATTGATAGGGAGACTGGTAGGAAACATGCAGTGTTTGGTATAGTCTCACTGGATAGGTCATTGTTGATTGAACAGCCCTTGCCTGAACATTGCTCAGCACAACAAGCTGAGCTCCTGGCCCTTACTGAAGCATGTACTGTATATTAGGTAGTGGTTTGAAGGTTAACATTTATTCTGACTCTGCATACGCCAATGGTGTTTGCCTATCTTGGGTATGGGTTTGGAAAGGCAGGGATTTTGTTAACGCATCCGGTACTCCAATTAAAAACCTCTTACAGATTGAAGCCCTGCTGGAGGCCATGTTGCTTCCGGCTGAGTTGGCTCTTCTCAAGGTCCGTGCCCACACAGGCAACACTGATAGCATTCGTTTCGGTAATGCCGCTGCTGATGCTGCTGCTAAGAATGCTGCTTCTCGCTGCCATACTCATGCCGTTATGCTTACTACCCTGTGTACGTCTGAAATCACTGATCTGGACCAACACCAGGCTGCGGATGCACTTAATCACCCTTTGAGGGAGTCTAGAAGTTGCTCTAGGGGCCCTGATGGACTGTGGAGGCAGTCTCTCTCTGGCAAACCTGTCCTGCCCTTACCTCTCGTCTCCTCTGTGTGTCGCCTGGCCCACAGAGTGGGCCAAGCGCCAAGGGGGGAGATGGTTAGACTAATATCTGACACCAGGTTTTGTCCAAATCTGATTGAAATTTGGAAAACACATGTGTATAAATGTACTACATGCATGAAATACAACATTGGTAAGGGTACCCCCCTGAAACCAGGGAAATTTCGGTACAGAGTACAATGGGCCAGCGCTGGCCGGCCCATTCACCCATTTAGCTATGGATTTCATAGACATGGCTGAACGAAAGGAAAGAAAGAGATACTGCCTGGTAATAATTAACCGTTTTACCAGGTGGGTCGAAGCATTTCCAACCGTGCACTGTGATGCCAAAATGGTAGCAAAACTTCTGGTAAGGGAAATCATCCCTAGATTTGGTATACCGGAAGTTCTCTCCACAGACAATGGCACCCATTTGACAGGAGATGTGGTTGCACAGGTGGCTGCCCAATTGGGGATAGATCATAAGTCTGTATCTACCACCCACAAAGTAATGGGATTACTGAGAGGGCTAATCAGACCATAAAAGGGGGGCTTGCCAAAGCATGCCACTCCACAGGGAAGTCATGGGTAGAGTGTCTTCCCTTAGTCCTGATGAAAATGTGCAATAGTATAAACCACGGAACAGGGCTTAGCCCACATGAGCTCTTAACTGGCCGTCCAATGAATGTTCCTTTACACAGACAAATGGCTCCAAAACTGGCTGACCTGACTGCACTGGATGATGATTTGAGCAAATATATGAAGGAACTAACCCATGCTGTTATGTCTTTGTATTCCCAATACAGGAAAGCCCAGGAAGTTCCAGAGCAGGATGTCCCAGACCGCCTACCTGTTGACGTGGGAGAATGGATCAAGCTGAAGGTCCACAAGAGAAAATGGATACCAGGTCATCGCAGCAACAGCTACAGCGGTGAAGGTCCAGGAGTGTCAGGGGTGGCACCACCTATCGCGCTGCCAGAAGATGTCACAACCATCATAACAGATAAGAGTACACAACACCTTGACCCTTATTTCTATCCTCAATCTCCTGAGGATTGCTTGCAGCCTAATGCACCTTTTATGGATGAATTCTTATAATCATTATGCTTGAGTCGCTTTTGTTGAAGCCTGGTTGGCTCAAAGGGGGAAATTAAGGGGTTAAACCAAGGCCTCATACCTTTTAAAGGGTTAATAAATTGTGTTATGATAAACTGTAAGGTCTCCTCTTAGGAGACCTCTGTGTGTGGGTTTACACCTGTTTTGAGTGATATGCCCTGCAGACACTATCAGAAGGTGGAAATCACCTACGCTCATATTCCTCCTGTCTGGGTCCAACTGTGACTGTCTGAGGTTCTGAGAATTTGACTGGTTTTCTGAGAACACAAGGCCACCACAGGACTGATGGAAACCGCCAACTGGCAGAAGATGCTTAGACTTATCTATTGTGAAATGTCACCTTGTTATTAACCTATACCTATATAAGCTGCAGGATATCTTAGACACCTCGCAGAACCTGGGGAGAGCTATCATATACTGTACTCTGTACCAACTTCTGCCTACAATTGTATTACTAAAGGAGAATTTTAATACTTAAACAGAGTTTGTGTTTCCTTTCTACTACCAATGTATAAGTTTGATAATTATATACAACTGATCATCTGAAATTGACCAACACGTTCCACAGGAATGTTGGCCCATGTTGACTCCAATGATTCCCACAGTTGTGTCAGGTTGGCTGGATGTCCTTTGGGTGGTGCACTATTCTTGATACACACGAGAAACTGTTGAGAGTGAAAAACCCAGCAGCAATTCTTGACACACTCAAAACGGTGGCCTGACATCTACCACCATACCCCGTTCAAAGGCACTTAAATATTTTGTCTTGCCCATTCATCCTCGGAATGGCACACAAACACAATCCATGTCTCAAGGCTTAAAAATCATTCTCTAACCTGTCTCCTCCCCTTCATCTACACTGATTTAAGTGAATTTAATAGGTGACATCAATAAGGGATCATAGCGCTCATCTGGAATCACCTGGTCAGTCTCTGTCATGGAAAGAGCAGGTGTTCATAATGTGTTGTACACTTTTGTTTTAAACTGATTGTTTGAAGCAAACTAACAAAACTATTGCTGACGATCAACCTGAACAATCTCAATAAAATCTATTGTAAGCCCCCTTCTGCGGGTATAGCCAGATGAGCGTTGTGTCTCCGGTAGCTTACTTTTATTCTGGTAAAACCATTTTCAACAGCGCATAGATAACAATAACCTTGCAAATTACTTAGGTTGTCACTCAACCAATAAAGCCTAATATCACGCAAGTCATTTTAGCATTTAATGCTGAAGGTGCTGTGCAGATGTGCATGATCAGGAACAGGCCGCCTATCTCGTGTTGGTCAACGCATGAAGCTTGGCACAGTGCGCAGGTGGGTGGACTATGCTACTGATATTGCCTGGGGGTTGTTCGGCAATGGAATGCAAAATGACTTGTAGAGTAATGATGGTCAACACAGTTACATGCAGTTTGACACTGAAGTAGAGGACACGTGTATCAGCGAATTGTTACATCCTTAATGTTTATGTTAGTGGAAGACATTTTAGTCTATTATTTGGGGAGAGAAATATGATGGTGCATCTAGTGGAAAATTGAGGCTTGTGTAGGAAATGGAGTGAATGTTTTATAAATTGTTGATAGACCAGAAGTTCTAGTAGCAGTACATTATAGTAGTAATAGTGAATGTTTTAGATAGGTAGGCCATGGGTTAGCTATAGTAAGTGGGGTCACTATTGTAGTTTGGTTAATGCGTGGATTAGTTTAGTGGGTTGGGGTGAGCTGTGTGGCCTAATCAGTCTTAAGTGCTTCTCCAATGCTATAATTTATTTGGTAGAAGATATTTCTGTTCTGATTTTAGATTTGAAAAGCAAAAGTAGACCAAGATTTCATACATAATACGTTTTTGTCCAAGCTGTTGGGAAAGTGGTCAACATGTCAGTAAACATGTTGAGAAAGTGTAGTTGATGCGGTTACTAAAACAGCTTTACCTCTTGATTGGTAAAAGTTATTTATGTTCTGATTTCAGATTTACATAGCAGAGAAGTAGACTAAGATTTCATACACTCCAAGTTGTTATGTAACTTGTTGGGAAAGTGGTCAATGTAGCTGAATTGTGTCATAAGTCACAAGTCTTATTCATGTTCATAACATCTACATAGTGTTGCTGAAATGCAGTTCTGTTTTTTGGGTCACTTTGGTAGGTGGCCCTTGGAGTACTAAGCTACTTGTGGATCAATGGAGGCTCATCAGAGGAGGAAGGGGAGGACCATCCTCCTCAGTTAATTTCATTAAAACATTTTTTTTAAAACATTTAAAAAGTTATCCTTTTTAGATAACATTATACTAAATATAATCACGTCACCAAATATTTGATTAAAACACTATTTTGCAAAGAAGGTCTACAGTAGCCTCAACAGCACTATGTAGGGTAGCACCATGGTGTAGCCGGATAACAGCTAGCTTCCGTCCTCCTCTGATTACATTGACTTCAATACAAAACCTAGGAGGTTCATGGTTCTCATCCCCTTCCATAGACTTCCGGAAGACGTCCTCCAACCTATTATAGCTCTTGCAGCAGTAACTGACATTTTGTCCACCCAATCAAAGGATCAGAGAATTAATCTAGTACTGAAAGCATAAACTACAGCTAGCTAGCTCTGCAGTGTATAACACGTGGTAAGTAGTTGATTCAAAGAGAGAGAAAGACAAAAGTTGAACAGTTTAAGAAATTATTTTCTTCCAAAATTCAGGAGAAGCAAGAGAGAAATAGAGATATTGAAAAAAAATGTCACTTTCCCTTTCATTTACTTAGCTAGCAAATGCAGCTAGCTAGTTTACCCTACTGAAACACTGTGCTCAAACAGAGGGATGCTATGTTAATTAGCTGGCAATTACTTTCCAACACAACACTGGAACTCTTCCAAGTCAAGGTAAGCTTTTGGTTTTATTAATGTATTGCCACCCGGAGCCACCAGTGTAACTGCTTACTGACTGTACACTGTAATGTTACTGCAGGATTGTAGAGGGTTTACTAACGCGCTAGTTCTATTAGCTATGCTGACTATGACGTTACTTTAGCTAATATGGTGACAACGATGTAGGCTGTGTGTAGCGGTTTGGTATGGAAAGGTTTTTTGGCTGGTCACATACAGCTGATGTGTTGTGCATTGAAGTCCACAATTGAAGGAATACAACGTGGCTGCTATGAAAGTGAACTGTATTTACGTGCGATCAGGGATGTATTCATTCCGCCGATTCTGTTGAAAAATGTTTCTTAAATGGAAGCAAACGGAACAAAACAAGGATAAACATACCTGAATTTCTTCCAATAGAAACTCTCATTTGCAACTGTTGGACTAATAATTACACCCTATATCAGCTAGATGCAGGCAAGAGTGTGCAAGGCGGTATTGAATGTCACTGTCTATCCATGTGTCACTGTCTGTCACCTCAAATGTGTCTCTTGACCTGTGTGCACCTACGTTGTAAACTTTCATTCATAGGCAAGGTTGTAGCAACCTCATGATGGGTATAGGGAAAATTAGAGTATCATGTAGTAGCCTGAACCTATCGCATTGGGTGAATGGAATATGAATGAAAGTCATCCAATATGCTGTAATAGAAATAAGGCCATGCTCATAAAAAAAAATGGTCCTCCCTCATCTTAAACGGCACTGACCGCCACTGTTGTGGATGGAGATGAGGTCTGCCATTGTCACAGGTTGCAGTATAGAGATGTTAAGGCAAGACAAGATAGTGTTTTCTTTCCCTGTTTTCCTTTTGGGCTGAATTGAGGTTTGCCATCCCCATCAGGAACGAGTGCTGCACTAAAGAAGGAGTGTATTCAGAACCTCATTGATGCTGTCTGGCAGCGCATGTGTGCCTTTGTGTGTTCGTCACAGATGGAGTCAACTGGACACTGATTGCAGTCAAAACCATTATCCCAGAAGACTACCCATAATCTGATAGCCATCAGCATCCAAATAATAACAGCTCCTGTCACAAAGGGCAAACTCACATTGCTAGTAATACATATCTAACCATTCACATGCCCCATTGATTGTAATGTTATTCAAAGCCTTGGCCAACATGTTTTCCTGAGTGTTGGTGTGCAGTATGTACATAGAAATAGTACAGTTTATAAATAGCATAATGCTTATGCTAATCAGGCATACTGTACATAAATGATGACTTTACGTCCCCTAGGGTATTTGCTGCTTGTTGAGTAGTCAACTGGATGAGTCCAGTGTGTGTGTGTGCACGCATGCATGCGTGTGTTTGTGTGTGGGCGCGTGTGTCTCATCAGTCCAATGGATGAGGCCAGTTGAACTGTGACAATCTGGCTCATTAAACTGTGCAAATCAACACGAGAGCTGGAACCTTCAGGTCGTCTCAGCAAACACGATCATCCTTCTCCTCTCCCATCCCACAGCACAGACAGCAGCATGACTGAATGAGGGAAGCAATGCAAACAGAGATAATTCAATACATTTAATAACTACTGAACCATCTGTAATCCAGGCACCTGCCAAACCAAGTGTGAAATGATGCGAGTGGGGACTTTTTAGTCACGTCACCGATGAAGCTTTATTCTTTGATCCTAATGATGATCAAATGTCTAATGTCCCCTCCACTGAAATGGACCAATTCAATGAGCAAATATATTATAGTATGGGATACATATGAATTACACTAAACAGTGTCAATAATGGTGATAATATATACATATAGTCAATGAATTGTTGTCAGTGGGATCTCAGCTTTTTTATTTTAGGTATTTTCTTTGCTTATGTACTATTTTCAGTAGGCTACTTACATTACTTCCCCAGAACTGTCAACCACAATTGTAGCTCAGCATCAATAATATCTGAAGTCAGTGAACAAAACACAGAAAATATGCACTACAGTTCAAACGTTTGGGGTCACTTAGAAATGCCCTTGTTTTTGAAAGAAAAGCAATTTTTTTGTCCATTAAAATAACATCAAATTGATCAGAAATACAGTGTAGACATTGTTATTGTTAATGTTGTAAATGACTATTGTAGCTGTAAATGGCTGATTTTTTATGGAATATCTACATGGGCGTACAGAGGCCCATTATCAGCAGCCTTCACTCCTGTGTTCCAATGGCACGTTGTGTTAGCTAATCCAAGTTTATAATTTTAAAAGGCTAATTGATCATTAGAAAACCCTTTTGCAATTATGTTAGCACAGCTGAAAACTGTTGTTCTGATTAAAGAAGCAACAAAATTGGTCTTCTTTAGACCTGCTGAGTATCTGGAGCATCAGCCTTTGTGGGTTCGATTACAGGCTCAAAATGGCCAGAAACAAATAACTTTCTCCTGAAACTCGTTCGTCTATTCTTGTTCTGAGAAATGAAGGCTATTCCATGCGAGAAATTGGTTAGAGCCAGTTTGCGTTGTTCTGTGAAGGGAGTAGTACACAGCGTTGTACGAGATCTTCAGTTTCTTGGCAATTTCTCACTGCTTTTCTTTCAAAAACAAGGACATTTCTAAGTGACCCCAATACGCATAATTTCTTTGTGCGTATTGATGTGTAAGTGTGTGTGCACAAGCGTACAGTACATGTCCATGTAATGTAGTGGGAGTACTATATAAGGGAACGGAGGCATTTGTCAATGTTCACAGTGCCATAGCCTAGTACAGTAGTTTATGTCTGGAAGGCATTCACGATGCCGCATGAGAAATAAGGAACATCACACATGTTTATGGTCATGTGTGGTTCAACACACACACATTTCTCATAGCCGAGGGCTCAAATAAATGATCCCTCTCAACCACATCAATCAATTCCAAGTAACGCAATATGGAAACACGCTGTTTACAGATTCAAATCCACAAACGGCACTCAAGTCATCTGTCTTCTCTAAAAATTAAAGTGACAGAATCATTTTCTATTTCAACAGGCGTATGTGTCACCCTAAAATGCTCAGGTTTATCCTGACAGGCCATTGAAAGGGACAACTTCAATAGAGATTTTTTGACAGACAATCCATAAGGTGATATAGTGAACCTGATTAATATTCATACGTGCAGCCTCCAGCTCAGGTAGAGAGGACGAATAGCCAGGTGACAGCGCACACGCACACACATACACACATGCTCACATACAGCCCCCAAGATTCCGGTTAAAAATGATTGATCCGTCTGTGGACTGACTGAGCTCCCTCCCCTCGGCGGACTGCCTGCATCTAAATCCATCAGAGACTGCAGTGCATTAGGGAAACTAACAAGGATGGAAATTCAGACCGGAGAAAAAGCCTTGACATGTAGCACGATGGCTATATGTCACTTCTTTATGAGTTAGCTACTACCTAAAGTCTAGTCTAGTGTCATGCACAACACACACACACGATTGATTCCCATTCAAAATCCTATTTTCCCTAACACTAAACCTAATCCTAACCCTTAACCTAACCCAACCTTAAACCTAACCCCAAACCCCTAACCCTAACCCTAAACTTAACACCTAACCTTAACCCCTTAACCCTAATTCTAACCCTAATTGTAACCCAAACCCTTAAACATTTACATTTGACATTTTAGTAATTTAGCAGACACTCTTATCCAGAGTGACTTACAGTTAGTGCATTCATCTTAAAATAGCTAGGTGGGACAACCACATATCACAGGCATAGAAAGCAAAAAAAATTCTCAATAAAGTAGCTATCACTAGAATCAGAGCTAGAAGGGGGGGTTACTGCTTTGACGTTTGCAGAGAACGACAGGGTGTTGTCCTGAACAGCTAAGCTCCTGAACAGCTAATCAAATGGCTACCCAGACAATTTTTCTTATCTCATACTTTTTTTTGGTAGGTATTTTCTTAAATGTGCATTTTTGGTTAAGGGCTTGTAAGTAAGCATTTCACTGTCAGGCCTACAGCGGTTGTATTCGGCGCATGTGACAAATAACATTTGATTTGATTTGTCCAGGGTCAAGGCAAGGTTCTTTGCACTCTGGGAGGGCAACAGTTAGGAGTCAACCGTGATGGAGAGGTCTTTGAGCGGACAGGCCTTCCCCGGGACGAATAGCAGCTCTGTTTTGTCGAAGTTGAGCTTGAGGTGGTGGGATATCTGCCAGGCACCCAGAGGTGTGTGTCACCATCTGATTGTCAGAAGGGGGGAAGGATAAAAGTAGTTGAGTGTCATCCCCATAGCAATGGTAGGAGAGACCATGTGAGGATATGACGGAGCCGAGTGACTTGATGTATTGAGAGGGCCTAGAACCGAGCCCTGGAGGACACCAGAAGTGAGAGGACGTGGTGCAGACACAGATCCTCTCCATGTCACCTTGTAGGAGCGGCCTGCCAGGTAGGATGCAATCCAAGAATGTGCATAGCCTGAGACGCCCAGCCCTGAGAGGGTGGAGAGGAGGATCTGATGGTTCACGTGTCAGAGGCAGCGGATAGATCTAGGAGAACAGAGGAGAGAGAGTCAGCTTTGGCAGTGCGAAGAGCCTCCGTGACACAGAGAAGAGCAGTCTCAGTTGATTGACCCGTCTTGAAGCCTGACTGGTTAGGATCAAGAAGATCGTTCTGAGAGAGATAACGAGAAAGTTGATCAGAGACAACACGCTCAAGTGTTTTGGAAAGAAAAGAAAGCAGGGATACAGGTCTATAGTTTTTGACATCAGATGAGTTGAGTGTTGGTTTCTTGAGGAGAGGAGCGACTCGGGCCATTTTGAAGTCAGAGGAGACGCAGCCAGTGGTCAGGGATGAATTGAGGAGGGAACTGAGGAATGGGAGAAGGTCTCCAGAGATGGTCTGGAGAAGGGAGGAGGAGATGGGGTCGAGCGGGCAGGTTGTCAGTCAGCCAGACCTGTCAGGCAGCCAGTCACAGGATTTCATCTGGAGAGAGAGGGGAGAAAGAGGTCAAGGCGTAGGGTAGTTTTGTGTGAGTGAGGCCAGTGTTCTCAATAAGCTGAGTGAATGAGTAGCGGATGTCTTCAACCTTCTTTTCAGAGTGGTTGACAAAGTCGTCCGCAGAGAGGGGGGGGGGGATTAAGGACGGAGGAGACCCAACCCCTAAGCCTAAAATAGCCTTTTCCATGTGGGGACCGGCTAAATGTGTCCACTTTTCTGAATTTTGTTGTTTTACTATCCTTGTAACACACACACACACACACACACACACACACACACACACACACACACACACACACACACACACACACACACACACACACACACACACACACACACACACACACACACAGCAAGTGGAGGCTCCTAGCGTTGAGGGAATGTGGTAGCTATTCAGTAGAATTTAGTGCAGTAGGGAGATCCTAGATCTGTGGTCCTCTCCCTGGAGTAGGGTTTGAAAACTTACGGAAATGTTCAATAAATTCCTTAGTTTTCCCAAAAATCCCAGTTGGAGGATTACCTGAATTAGGATGGAATAAACAGAAAATCCGTAATCCTCCATCCAGGTTTTCTGGAAGACCTGTAAATGCATTGAAAGTTTCCGGAATTTCGCAACTCTACTCCAGGGAGAGGACCACTGCTCCAGGCACAGATCCTTACTGCACTAAATCTTAACCTTAACCATCAGGTAGGAAAAATGTGACACTGACCTTAGGCCTGTGTTCAGGGGAAAACTCTCATGCTTTTGACTTTAGAACTCCAAGCATACCGATCAGTGTTTTAGAAGCACGTGCACAGGAGACCTGACCAGGGTGAGAGGCTCTGCACTGCAGCAGTGTTCTGTAGGCTCCATGTACTGTATGAATTGTATGGTACCCAGCTGCAGTGGCTCAGTGCTCGAGAGGTGTAATTTACCGTGTGCCAGACCACAGGGACCTTATAAATCCTCAGAATGCCAGCAGGACCCAGAGAGAGCATATCTCCCCACACATGATGGAGTGGCAGTATACTGTTACTGTAAACACACACACGTAAGCACACACACAGGCACACACACAATCATAGAGAAATCCACTTACGCAACTTCAAACCACCCACCCGCACTTTACTGAAACACACACAGGCAACATCCGCCCACACACATACAACTCAGTGAGAGATATTGCCTACTTTGTGAATTAAAATGCCCCCTAACCAGCACTGTCACAGAGTCTCTTCGTCATCAGCTTCTGAGCATTAGTCTACTGAGAATACTTGGGTTTCCCCCACAGAAAAATACTATTTAGCTATTTTAATTGACTACAACCCAGAATCAGTTCGTTATCAGGCAAATCCTGTTCTCTTATCCCTGCATTTTATCATTCCTGTCAACCACTGCCAAAATACTGCATGAGGATGTGGTGGGTATGATATGAGGATAAAAAAACAGAAGCAAATAAAATCCAACTCATTCTGAGTGTGCTCAAGGACAACAACTAAAATGTGCTACACTACACACAGATATTGAGATATTGCAGAGATCTGTGGTAGGATTACTGGTCTGTTGAAGGGAGCCCCGTGGTTAAGCTAACTGTACATAGAACTGTAGGCTACATATGGCTTAGCCATCTCTCTAAATGATCACGCCTGCCTCGTCTTCTGCCAAAAGCTGAAGCAAGCGGCTGCTACTTCCAACATGAACCTGTTTAATCATCACGCCACCTTTGCATTAACACAACGCCAACATCACAACAATACCACCAGAACATCACAGACGAGATGTATTTTTCGACCTCACCAGGAAAAATAACTAATCTCCACTCTTCTATCCGTTTTAGCAGAGGAGAAAGGAGAAGAGAAGAGAGAGAACTTACCTGGCAAGGTATCCAGAGGCGGGAGACATCAGAGAGCATGGGCTTGTCTTTCACACGATGACAGCAGAGGATCACACAGTCATGTGTGTGAGAGATGCTTCACTCTCACTCTGAACCAGTCTCACTGATGTCGGCTCTCTTTTCTATTTCCTTCCTCCTCTTCCTTTTTTCCTCTTCTTTTCTTTTTCTTTTATCCAAACCCTCTGAAGAGGATGGCAAAAAAGGGGAAAGGGGAAACGGACAGCAAGATGCTCTGCTCTCCAGTGAGACTACTTCTAATCTCGACACAATCCTCTACTGCAGCACAGCACAACACGGCAGGCAGTCTCACTGCCCGTTCACACAGCCCGGTGACGCACAAAACCCGGAACTGGAGCCTGGATGCGACATGGATACTTGACTGGAGTCTACGTGAACAACAGTACCTCACTGAGAGATGTGCTATTGGCTGGTAGAGCATTGAGAGGGCTCCTTATCTCAATCTCTCTTTCTCTCGCTCTCACTCTTTCTGTCTCTCTCTCCATCCTCTCATGTAATGTGTACCTAGAGTGGAGAATGGTCCTCATTGAAACATTGTTAAGATGACATCACATCATCCACTTTGTCCAAACATGGACTGCTTCACTGCTGTTATCACCGTCATCACCATTGACAACAGACGTCTTTCTGGTGCGGAGTACCACGCGGGCAGTGAGACTGATAAACTGGCTGCTTTCTCTCTCCCTCTCTCCACTCTCGCTCCCTCTGTGCATCAACATGAACTATTAACACATCCAAGTCACTCATAAGGGCTGGGCAGACGGCAGAATATAAATAGCAACAACCTTCCTACGAGCGCTGTCATTCACTCTCTCACACACACTCAAACTAAATAGGCTAACTACTAAATACAAAACAAGCCCAGCTAGTGTACAGTATACGTGTATAATGCGCATGTAGATCGGCCTCACTCAATGATTAGTACACACTGATGATGACGCTGTGTGGTCGTTGCCGTTTTTATGGATGCAACACATCCTCTCATCAGAGTTAGCACTTTCCTCTTCTGGAGTAGTGTGTCTGGAGTGAGCAGCAGGGGCAGAGGACTAGCTGTTATCGGACCAGGGTTTAGGGGTGTCCTGCCACGGTGGCTCAAGGTCGGCCGACATGTCAATCCAGATCTATGACCGGGCCAGGAGACAGCCAGCCAGCCCCAGTGCATTCTAATGACCTGGTGAGACAGGATTTATGTCCCTCTCGGGAAATATTCATACTGCTTTCATACACAGGGCGGGTCGGTGGGAACACAGAGAATATTGATATCCATCAGCTTGTCATGTAAAGATAAATGACAAAGGGATGAGGATGAAAAAAAGAAGAGGATGGGATGTCTGGCTATATGGGTGTCATGACTTGAATTCCTTATGTAGCTGACAACTTAAAGGCCCCATGCAGTCTTTTTCATTTTATTTTTAAATCATCCCTGTGTGTCTAATAAATCACTGTGTGTGTTTATTTCATGAAAATAACTCCTAATAAATTGTTCATAATTTCCATGAGCCTCCTTTTACCATTGAAATGCTCAGTCTGAACGTGTTGATACGAATTGAAATATATTTACATACAAAGTCCTGATTGGCTGATAGGATCGTCTACACTCTAGAGCCTACCCCGCTTACCAATTCATAGTAGGAGGATACATATGTAAATAAAAGATGACTGGTCATTGGTCATGCCAATGTCATGCTGTTTGCCAAAACCTCCATCCCACCTGAACTGGTTGAAATTCCAGGTGTTTTTTCCTTCATCAAAAAGATCTTACACTAAAAGTGAGTGTTTCAGTGTGTTATTTCAACCTCATATTGTGGAAATATCCTTTTAAAAATCAGGAAATCATATATTTGACTGTGCTGCCCCTTTAAATACAACTAACATGATCCACTAATTGAGCATATAATAAGATACCACTTTAGTAATACTGTTGCACTGCAAAATATCAGACACACATTTGCTCCTTCATTTTGGAATGCAAACAGCAGTATCAATGAAGTCTTAGGCAGGGCATTCCTATGCACAGTAACTCACCACTGCTACAGGGATAGCCTAAATCAATAGGGAACTAGTGAAACGTATCGCCGCATGTAGCTATTTTACTCAAGCAGGGAAAGCTCATTCACCCAGAACAAATGGGCTTTTCTAAAAATGTAAAAAACCTTGTGTAATCCTGGGTATCCCTCTCCTCCTCCTCTACTCTCATCCGCAACCACGCTCTCCTTCTTTACCATGCTCTCCTCCTCCACCCTCTCTCTCCAACTCCTCCTACTCCTTAACAACCACCATATTATTCTCCACCAACTCTCCTCCCTCTCTCCCCCTCAGTATTCACCACCCCATTGTTCAATTGCTCCTCTGCTGGTTGCTGTGCTGGGACGTCTCGAAGTCAGGAAGAATGGTGGCCCCAGCCCTGTACATAACAAATCTAATCTCGCACAAATATTCATTTCATGGGTCACACTCCAATGCGAGGCAATCTGTGTCCCAAGAGACGAAGTCATTAGACATTACCGCCCTTCTATTCAAATTGCAAACAGAGGCAAAGGAACCCAGCAGAGATATCAGGTTCCTGTATAGTTTGTCCTTGTAATGAGATTGCAGCACCAGTAACTATTAATTGATATAATTATATCCCCCTTCCTCCTTATCATGACTGTCAAATTACTTCGCCTAAATAACTTGTGGAGAGACACTCACCTGTCCTATTGAGTTGTTGCTAATATATTCAACATTGTCACACCCTGATCTGTTTCACCTGTCTTTGTGATTGTGCCCACCCCCCTCCAGGTGTTGCCCATCTTCCCCATTACCCCCTGTGTATTTATACCTGTGTTTTCTGTCTGTCTGTCTGTGCCAGTTTGTCTTGTTTGTTCAAGCCTACCAGTGGTTTGTCTCAGCCCCTGCGGTCCCCTTGCTTCCCCCCCAGTCGCTCGTTCTCTCGCCCTCCTGGTTTTGACCCTTGCCTATCCTGTCTGAGACGGCCTGCCTGCCTGCACCTTTGCCCAACCTCTGGGTTACCGACCTCTGACTGACCTGAGCCTGCCTGCCCAGAGCCTGCCTGCCGTCCTGTACCTTTCCCCCTCTTCTCTGGACTATTGACCCCTGCCTGCCTTGACCTGTCTATTTGCCTGCCCCTTTGGCATTATTAAGCCATTGGTTATCCAACATGGTCAGCATCTGGGTCTTACCTTCATACCTGATAAACATGTTGTGATGGGCTACATCAGTTCATGTTAACTACCTATTCAACCAAAGTTGTGGGCCAGGCACAGCAGTTTCTTGAAAGCAGAATGGTAAAGCTAAATTCCAGCCAATTAAGTGATTTTCATTGAACACTTTGGGAGGAAATCCATGTCCAATCCTATTGAAAGGAATTGAAAGCAGGACCCCAACTCTGATAGTAAGGATGTGCAGGATTCAGCACACGTCTACATTAGATCCATCCACACTGTCCTGCTGCTATAGCACAGAGGAAGTCTGAGAGACAATGTCTGTGTCCATCAAATACACAACAGACTCATTTGATATATGTTTCTTTCCGGGCTAATGGCTCTCTGAGTTTATCATCCCCCCTCTTATCTTATTTACTGCTGAGACGCAGACTGAGACTCACATGTGCTCTGGCTGCCTGGAGTGCCCTGGTTTTGGGGTAGAGGGGCTATGGTCCACTGTAGTGATAAAGCATGTTGTTGTTACAGAGTAAATACCGCAGTCACAAGGAAAATATACCACATTACCAAGTATGAGTTTACTGTATGTAGTTTACAGTATGCTGCTGCATCAATCTAGAATCTCATTCCCTTTCCCAGCTAGCTAACACCAGGAGTGGGGAGCTGTGTTTTGAATAATTTACAGGCGGCTTCAAAGAGCCAGGGGCTGCTTGGAGTTGAGGGTAGCTGTGTGGTGTCATACTCAACACACCCTCAGGCTATGAAAACTGTGGGCCGGGTACTGTCCTGTCCTGTACATGAAGTTTCTATGTTATTTCCCATTTATCCTCCTGTCATCTCTGTTCCCTCAAGCTTTCATCCTGACTGGATCAACAAAGGGGAGATGGATGAAGTCAGATTTGCGTCAAGCAGAAGGCAACAACGTGCTGAATATGCTGAGCCATTCTGTTTGGGGTTTCACAACATAAGAAGTGAGTCAAAGCCGGTGATTACACGACTGATTTAGCCGCCATGATGGATTCTCCCTAAGGTAATAACACATCTGCCTATGACGTGAAAGTAAAAAGCCTTCAACAGCTACAGCGTAATGATACCCAACCCATACCGGGGAAATCAGAGTGCGGGCCCTAAATGGTTGAGCAATTCAATAGAAGCGTTTTCATATTTATTTGTAGTGCTGCATTTCAACCTGACATCTCCTCCACAACGGCTTACTGAATCTGATTGCTACAACCAGTAAGGTCTGGATTCTTTTGTCACAAAATTGTTGACGCCACTCTCTCTCCTTTCACAACTGACAGATGACAATGATTGTAGTATGAGCTCCTGTTTCTGTGGAGAACAGTGTACTTGAAAGACATTTAACCCCTCCTGACACCCTCCATCTTTCTTCCTCTCTCCCTCTCTTTTCCCCCAAGCCAGTTACATAGGAAGGGAATGATAAGCTTTGTTGAATGATAAGCCATGTTGTCCCCTGCCTCAGTTTCATTAGCTTCTGTAGGTTGTGTAGAAAATGCTGGTGTTGGCACATGCAGCCATTGATTTTGATTTGGGGCCCTCCCACCTGTCTCCCACCTGAGTACATCTGGGGGAGAGACTACAGCAATTAGGGCCAGCAGCATACTTGACCATTTGATAGAGGCTCAACGTCCATCTCCAGCTCTCTAGATGCATCCCCAGAAACTGTTTTGATGAGGGCCCTAAATGAGTGTTTGTACATGAAAAGGCCTGACTCGGCATGCTCTGCAGTGGCACACACCCAAAATAAAAGAGACCTTCAGCAGTTTGCCTCTGATTTCCCTAAATCATTACCCAGCCTCTAAACCACAGTGGAAGGTGAACCTTTATGGATGTGTGACATTAAAGGTGTAAAAGAGAGGATGTGAGGATATGCCAATCCCTTGATGTGGCGTCATCAAAAAAACGATGTCAACGCACTCAAAAAAGTTCTGATCTGGCAAACAAAACGTGTATGGCCAAGTTCACCGCAATTAATTACTGTAATTGTCACAGGAAACTCGACAGTATTGTTGAGGGAACTGGCACTGAACAGACTGAGGGTCACTGCTTTGTCCACCTGATCCTACTCCTTTCAACTCTGTGGTTGAGCAGGAAACGCTCAGCACTTATCATTGCTGATCCACAGATGGAAATGGGCATGGTTGAAAACCTTGCAGCCCAATGGGTCACTACTGGGGAAATATGCAGGAACATAGAGGAACAGTAGTAGGCCCTGTTTCAGTTTCTGGCCTGAAAACAGAAGGCCTTCCCTTCTGCTCAATGGCATTTGCATTAGCCAAATGGCATCCATTGAGAATGGGGAGCAATTATCATGAAAAGAACATACTGCCTAAAAAGAAATTGCTATTGTCTGATACAGCATGGATTTCTTATTGAAAGTTAATTCTAAATAAAAAGAAAAACACATTTCCATAATTTCATTAAAACACAGAAAAAAATAGGCCAACCTCCAACTTTCCTCACCCAATTACACATACATTGAAATTCAATTGATCAATCGCCCTTCATCTTTGAATGCACTTAATTTACAAATCATAGCATATTCAGCTAGATTTAGGCAGTGTTCTCCAAAAGATCTAAAATGCAATTTGAATAGCCCCTCAATTCACCTTAGAGAAGTAGTGATAATCAACAATTATAGTGCCTTCGGAAAGTATTCAGACCCCTTGATTTTTTCCAGAATTTGTTTCAGCCTTATTCTAAAATGTATTTTTTTTAATCCTTAGCAATCTACACACAATATCCCATTATGACAAAGCAATACATAGGTATTCAGACCCTTTGCTATGAGATTCAAAATTGAGCTCCGGTGCATCCTGTTTCCATTGATCATCCTTGAGATGTTTCTACAACTTGACTGGAGTCCACATGTGGTACATTCAATACATTCAATTGACAGGCACACACCTGTCTATATAAAAGGTCCCACAGTTGACAGTACAAGTCAGAGCAAAAACCAAGTCATGAGGTCAAAGGAATTGTCAGTAGAGCTCTGAGACAGGATTGTGTTGAGGCACAGATCTGGGGAGGTGTACCAAAAAATGGTTGCATCATTGAAGGTCCCCAAGAACACATTGGTCTCCATCATTCTTAAATGGAATACGTTTGGAACCACCAAGACTGAGCAATCGGGGGAAAAGGGCCTTAGTCAGGGAGATGACCAAGAACCCGAATGTCACAGAGCTCTAGAGTTCCTCTGTGGAGATGGGAGAACCTTCCAGAAGGACAACCATCTCTGCAGCACTCCACCAATCAGGCCTTTATGGTAGAGTGGCCAGACGGAAGCCACTCCTCAGTAAAAGGCACATGACAGTCCACTTGGAGTTTGCCAAAAGGCACCTAAAGACTCTTAGACCATGAGAAACAAGATTCTCTGGAGGAAACCTGGCATCATCCTTACGGTGAAGCATGGTGATGGTGGCATCATGCTGTGGGAATGTTTTTCAGTGGCAGGGACTAGGAGACTAGTCTGGATCGAGGGAAAGATGAATGGAGCAAAGTACAGAGAGATCCTTGATGAAAACCTGCTCCAGAGCACTCAGGACCTCAGACTGGGGCTGAAGGTGCACCTTCCAACAGGACCCTAAGCACACAGCCAAGACAACGCAGGAGTGGCTTCAGGACAAGTCTCTGAATGTCCTTGAGTGGCCCAGCCAGAGCCCGGACTTGAACCCAATCTAACGTCTCTGGAGAGACATGAAAATAGCTGTGCAGCAATGCTCCTCAGGCTATGAAAACTGTGGGCCGGGTACTGTCCTGTCCTGTACATGAAGTTTCTATGTTATTTCCCATTTATCCTCCTGTCATCTCTGTTCCCTGAAGCGTCATACCCAAGAAGACTCCATGCTGTAATCGCTGCCAAAGGTGCTTCAACAAGTAAAGGGTCTGAATACTTATGTAAATGTGATATTTCACATATTTACACAACGGCAATTATTGAACTATTGTGAAATAATACTTTTTCCGTATTCTGACCTTTTAAACACAATCAAAGGATTATTTCTCCAATAGCATATGTTAAATGTATTTATTAGACAGTTAGAATGTTTGAGGCAAAATGACTGCTCATTGGCTCAAAGGGGGTCCATCTAGGCCCAGGTTTTCTAGTGTTAAGCTTCTCATCCCAGAACGCGGTTACCATGTTCTCATAACATTCTATATTAGGGTGATCAACATTTCCAAATCGTTAGATGGAATAGAATGCAAATTTACCCATAACTCCACCTATACAGCAACATAAGTCTAGGACTATACATCCTTTAAACACGGTTCAATTGATCTCAAGCATCCAAAAAGTGTACAAAAAACAAAAAACAAAAAAATATGCCATTATCAATTAAAGAAAATATGCCATTACCAATTTAAGAATATATAAAAAAAATTGGGCCTTGCCAATGCATTGATATTCAAATTATTATTACATTCTAAAACAGGGATGGGCAACTTTAATAGGATAAGATCTCATCATAAGAAAACCGTTGATGCACAACCAAACTACTATTCTACCTCGCAGCAGTAAATTGAGACCCAGACTGAGTACCCTTCCCCCAAAATGTTTTCTATATGTTTTTGTGGAAATGTATCCGATGGCATTTGGCCCGTTTGCCGCCAGTTGTCCATTCCTGTTTTAAAATATGTGAAAATAATGTTGGAAATGCCTGACTAAATCAATTGGATGCATGCATGCCGATTTTTTTCTGTAGCATATATGGCTGACGCAGACACGCATAATAAAGTCATGAATAGCGGCAATATTAATCTAACCATTGGAAGCTCACCATCGCTGTTCCTTTTGTAATGGAAAGACTTGCATGGAAAACCAAGTTAAAGCCAGCATTAGATGTTGCCGTCTTCATAATAACCACACACCGAGGTAAAGACAGTGAAATGCTTACTTACAGGCTCTAACCAATAGTGAAAAATAGGTATTAGTTGAACAATAGGTAAGTAAAGAAATAAAAACAACAGTAAAAAGACAGTGAAAAATAACAGTAGCGAGGCAATTTACAGTAGCGAGGCTATAAAAGTAGCAAGGCTACATACAGACACTGGTTAGTCGGGCTGATTGAGGTAGTCTGAACATGTAGATATGGTTAACGTGACTATGCATATATGATGAACAGAGAGTAGCAGTAGCGTAAAAGAGGGGTTGGCGGGTGGTGGGTGGCGGGACACAATGCAGATAGCCCGGCCCAGGCAGTGATGCAACCAGTCAGGATGCTCTCGATGTTGCAGCTGTAGAACCTTTTGAGGATCTCAGGACCCATGCCAAATCTTTTTAGTTTCCTGAGGGGGAATAGGCTTTGTCGTGCCCTCTTCACGACTGTCTTGGTGTGTTTGGACCATTCTAGTTTGTTGGTGATGTGGACACCAAGGAACTTGAAGCTCTCAACCTGCTCCACTACAGCCCCGTCGATGAGAATGGGGCGTGCTCGGTCCTCCTTTTCCTGTAGTCCACAATCATCTCCTTAGTCTTGGTTACGTTGAGGGATAGGTTGTTATTAAGCCCACTAGGCTATATAATTTGTCATTATATACAGAAAAATGTTTAGGAAGAGTGTTGGGTGTTGCGCAATCAAGTCTATCCTACACAATTGCTCAATGTAGTCTCGGCGTCCGATCCGAGGCACAAAAACATCTCTGTTAAATGTAACAAGAACCTGCAGTAAATCAAGCAGACAACAACAGATGATCAACATCTTAAAATTGGCTCATTCATCCCCCCTCCTCTCCCATGTCACTATTCCCCAGGTCGTTGCTGTAAATGAGAATGTGTTCTCAGTCAACTTACCTGGTAAAATAAGGGTTAAATAAATAAATAAAAACATCAATTCGCTAGGGATATTATATCCAATGTGGATCCAGGCATAACAGTCTTCACTGGCAAAACAAATGAGACAAAATAGTCTGGACATTCCTCGCGAACACCTTTTTTAACACTTGGGCTATAGTTGCATCACATGCGGTATCACAACAGCTCTTCTTCACTTGACTGTCATTCAGAAAATTCCTTCCTGGATCAGATGATGATGTGTGAAAATATCACAGCGTCATTAAACAGCTCGACACCAAATGTGCATCCAACAAAAATTATGCATAATTATTGAAGAACCACGTTAATGACATTGATTTAGGTTTTAAGTATCAAGGTAAGGTTGACTCTTTCAATTAAAAGCATTCGATTTTGCAATAACTTTTGTGTGCCCAAGAAAACAGTTTTCAGTCCGTAACATAAAGAGAAAAGGGAATACCTAGTCTGTTGTACAACTGAAAGCATTCAACTGAAATGTGTCTTCCGAATTTAACCCAACCCCTCTGAATCAGAGAGGTGCAGGGGCTGCTATAATCGACATCCACGTCTTTGGCGCCCAGGGAACAGTGGGTTAACTGCCTTGCTCATGGGCAGAACGACATATTTTTTTACCTTGTCAGCTCAGGGATTCGATCCAGAAACCTTTCGGTTACTGGCCCAACGCTCTACCCAATAGGCTAGACACAACATTTTACATAGTTACACTGTATTTCTGAGATCTCTATACAAAAAACTATCTGACAGCTAATATATGATATTGTGACTATTTACACTGCCATTAACTAGGCAAGTCAGTTGAGAACAAATTCTTATTTACAATGGCGGCCATCCAGACCAGGGGAGCATGGTCCGTGACCAGGGTGAAGTGGGTACCTAGCAGGTAATACTTGAGTGTCTAGCGCCCACTTCACCGCTAGACACTCTCTCAACGATA
The DNA here is from genome assembly GCF_901001165.1 of Salmo trutta. NCBI lineage: Eukaryota > Metazoa > Chordata > Actinopteri > Salmoniformes > Salmonidae > Salmo > Salmo trutta. The sequence goes on from NC_042981.1 coordinate 34,453,352, forward strand.
GAGTATGTCTTTTCCCTCGGCATCAGCTTTCGGCTGATGTACATGATGGGGTGCTCCTCCTCCTCGTGTACCTGGGACAGAACAACCCCTAGTCCCGTGTCACATGCGTCCGTCTGGACCACCATCAGCACCTGGAAATCGGGCATTACGAGAATCGGATGGGAGCACAGCGCTTCCTTCAGACTGTTGAACGCCGCTTCTGTCTCGTCCGTCCATTTCACTGTTTTCGGGAGGCGGGCCCTGGTTAGATCGGTGAGGGGGGAAGCTATAGCCGCAAAGTTGGGGATAAACCGGCTATAGTATCCTGCCAGTCCCAGGAAGGACTTGACCTGTGTCTTGGTGCGTGGAACGGGTCAGTCACGCACCACGTGAACTTTCCTCTCCTGGGGCTTGACGTTCCCCCGTCCGATCAAATACCCCAGGTACTCCACCTCCTCAAACGCTAGCTTGCATTTCTTGGGGTTTGCGGTCAACCCGGCTTGTCTGAGCGCGTCCAGCACCGCCTGGAGGCGCGTCAGGTGCTCTTCCCAACCTTGGCTGTGGATGATGATATCATCCAGATATGCCGCTGCGTACTGCTCGTAGGGTCGAAGCACTCTGTTCATCAGCCATTGGAATGTGGGCGGGGCTCCATGGAGACCGAACGGGAGCACCCGGTACTGATACAACCTGTCTGGTGTCGAAAACGCCATCTTCTCCCGGGAGGAGGCTGCCAATGGTACCTGCCAATATCCTTTGGTCAGGTCAAGGGGGCTGATGTACCCAATCAGTCGATGAGCTCGTCCACCCTCAGCATGGGGTAGGCGTTGAATACGCTTATGTCGTTCACACCCCAGAAATCATTACAGAAACGGAGGCTACCATCTGGTTTGGGCACCAAGACGATGGGGCTGCACCATGCGCTGTGGGACTCTTCAATGACCCCCATCCTCAGCATAGCCTCCACTTCTTGTTTCACGGCCTTCCGTCGGGCCTCCGGAATCCGATACGGCCTCTTTCTTACCGTTTCTCCGGGCCGGGTATGGATGTGGTGTTCAATGAGGGTCGTGCGGCCCGGCTTCTCGGAGAACAGCTCCGTGCTCCCTGAGCTCTTGCTTCTGGGCCGGGTCGAGGTCCTCATTGCTCTGGACCACCACTGGTACCGTTGGCATCATGGGTCCCGACCATAACATGGCCAAGGCTGTCCGCTCATGCCACTTCTTCAACAGGTTCACGTGGTAAATCTGTTGAGGTTTCCGTCTCCCTGGTTGTCGTACGTGGTAATTGACAGGTCGCAGCTTCTCGACCACCTCGTATGGTCCGTGCCATGTTGCCAGGAACTTACTTTCGGCCGTGGGGATCAATACCAACACCCTGTCTCCCAACTGGAATTCTCGGGGTTGGGCTCCCCGATTGTAGACCTGGGCTTGGGCGCGTTGGGCCTTCTCCATATGTTCCCTCACTACTGGCCATATGGCTGTCATCCGCTCCCGCATCGTCTCCACGTGCTCTATCACGCTGCGTAAGGGGGTTGGTTGGGCTTCCCACACCTCCTTGGCGTAGAGGAGTTCGAACGGGGAAAACCCAGTGGAGGATTGGGGTACTTCTCGGATTGAGAACATTAGGTGGGGTAGTAGCTGGTCCCAGTTCTTCCCGTCCTGCTCGATTACATTCCGCAGCATCTGTTTGAGCGTTTTATTAAAGAGCTCGACGAGCCCATCCGTCTGCGGGTGAAAAACGAAGGTCCGGATCCGCAGGAGGGCACACAACTCTTTCATGAGGCGGGACATAAACGGTGTACCTTGGTCTGTCAGGATCTCGTTCAGGATGCCCTACCCCCTCGGGGGTAGGATGACCTGAAATATTCTGCTTTTACAAAATGTGATGCAGTTTCAAAATGAAACACAATACCTTGCTCTTGTTAAAGCTTTTAGAATTGGTTTTAAAGAGGTGGACCAACTCCCGGGCGATTCACTTGGATACCAGCGCCTGTAGGGGAATGGCCTCGGGATACCGGGTGGCATAGTCTACTATTACCAAGATGTACATGTGTCCTCGTGCAGTCTTTACCAGGGGTTCAACTATGTCCATGGCGATGTGTTCAAAGGGCACCCCGATGATCGGCAGGGGGACCAGAGGGTTTCGGAAGTGTGCTTTCGGGGCAGTGAGTTGACACTCCGGGCAGCTGCGACAGTAGTCTTCCACGGCCCTCCTCATCCCGGGCCAGTGGAACCGGGCCGCGATCCGTTCCCGGCTCTTCTCCATTCCAGGTGCGCCCCCAACAGGTGAGTTTAGGGCCAGCTGAATAACGGTTCCTACATACCGTCGGGGTAGCAACAATACCTCTCGAAGTTCCCCTTGTTGGCGCGACACCTGATACAAAAGGTTATTCTTAATTTGAAAATGGGGGTCTCGCCAGTCACTCAACCCCGGAGTAGCTTTCCATCCACCACTATCACTTGGGCGGCGGCAGCTTTCAAATTCGGATCCTCCCACTGGGCCGTCCCGAATTGTCCCCTCAGTTGGCCCCCAGCAGGGGTCTCGATGGGCCCCTTGAAATTGAGGAGGGGAGGCTGGACTCCTCCTCCAGGGGTTCCCTAGGGGGTTCGGGTTCCGGCGCCCCCTCTGACTCCGACTCCGGAGCCGTAGACACCTGCTGGTTAACCGGTTGCTTCCGGGCCGCACAGGCTATTGGTCGTCCCCGCTCTCTTCTTTGGCTGGCTCGTACCTTCTTCCTCAACTCGTGTCCCCATAGGGCCGCGAACAGCAGACAATCCCGTCCTACTAGAAGAGGTACCGGCAACTCTGGCACTGCACCCACCGTCATCTGGCAGCTCCCTTGTGGCGTCATGATGTTGGTCCATACGGTGAGATACTGCTTTGTGTCACCGTGAACACAGGAAATGGACATCTCCCTACCCCTTTCGGTCTCCTGGTTCAGCAGGCTCGTGGTTACGAGCGTAACCATACTTCCGGAGTCCAACAGCGCTTCTGAGTCGTGTCCATCCACCTTCACCGGGACCATGGGTGCAGTTGATTCGGGGTGCGCCCAACAGGAGGTGACATAGTTCACGGCGTGACACAGCTCGCCGCCGGGGCTAGTTGATGGCATCGACTCCTCTCGAGCCGGTCAATTCCAGGCAATGTTCCCGCCGGGCGCAACACTGAAAACACCTCCTTTGGTCTCCTTCTACCTGGGGTGGTCGGGGACAGGTCGGCCCTACCCCAGCCATTTCTCCACGGGTTTGCGGTCCTTTGGCCCTGCCAACTGTCGGTTCAGGGTACACCGCGGTGGGGCTGTCCTTCCGTCCCCTCGGACGGGTCACCGATTCATCCCGGGTTCCACTCAGCAGGGCCTGCGTGTTATGATGCGTCTCCACTGCTTCCAGGAGGCCATCCAAGGTCTGGGGCGCGAATAGACTCACTGCCCTCTTCAGGGTAGGGTAGCGCCCGTAAGAAGCGATCCAGGACCACTTTGTCGAGGATGAGAGGGTGGATACGTCGGTTAGGAGCCATGCCCTGGTGACGCGCAGTAGGTCGTTCATCTGTGCTCGGGGGGATGCGTCGGCTACGAACCTCCAGTCGTGGAACCGTTGAGTCTGATGGGCCAGGCTGTACCCGTAGCGGCTGAGTATCTCCCGTTTGAGTCCGTCGTAATTAGCCGCCTGTTCATCGTTTAGGTCCCAATACGCCTTTTGGGCATTCCCCGAGAGGAACGGGGCCAACAGACTGGCCCACTTCGGCCTTGGCCATCCTTCCCGTAGAGCTGTCCGTTCAAACGTACAGAGGTATGTTTTGACGTCCTCGTCTTCCGTTAGCTTGATTAAAAACTGGTTGGGATGTGACCCAGGCGACGCTCCTCCTTGCAGCTTCCTGACTTCCTCAACGAGGCGGACGTTTTGTAGTCGCTGTTCCTCCAGCGTTCGTTCCTGAACTGCCTGTTGTGCTTTTTGGGCCCGGACGAACTGAGCTATCAACTCGTCCATGCTGATACTGTGTAAACGTCAACCCTGATCTGACCACATTATCAGAAATGCCCGCATTCTCCACCACTTGTGGCAGACCAGGGGGTTTGGTCAAGAAATGTACCCATATCAGACACGGACAGAGAAGGTTTAGCTCAGTTTCAAGGGTGTTTATTTAAATAATAGATCAAATAGAAAAGAGTAGGTCTCCTCCATGGGACCCTCTCCGGGACACCGTCTTCTGGGTTCCGGGTCTGGCTGTTTCCTGTCGGGCACAAAACTCCCTCTTCTTACCTCTGCAATTGTCAACCATGACACAGGAGTCTTTTCTTCACCCACTCTCCCTGTGTGCTGCCTTTCTGGCAGCTTTATGGGCCTTGCACAGCTGGTGAGCAATCCGCCCTTGATTACTCACCAGCTCCCAATCAGCCCCAATTAGTCCTGGCTGGAGAGCCCGTCAAGACCTAGCACGTACAGCAGATGGAGCCATCGCCTTGTGATGTATACTCATCTGTTACCAGGCCTCGACGAGTCTCCCCCTGGTGGCTGACCTGCTGTACGCCACAACGTCAAGACACCAACCATGACAAATAGTTAAACATATGTTTTAAATCAACTCGTGAATTTTGTTGAATATAGCTTTGCTCACCTCTTATATCTTAATGTAATGACATGAAAACATTTGGCAGATTATTATCATTGATTTATCAACAGCTGTAACACATTTTCCAGCATACGAAATCCTCACTGGTACCCTAGACTATAGAAAGACCCATTCATGTTCTAGAGAGTCTAGACACGTTTCATTGGAACGTTGCAAGAATATTACTGTGTCCAGTTTTATGAAGGTAAGGAGAATATTTCATCAACATCTGGGCTGGGATGAGGTTTGAGGTTTTACACTGACAGAGACACTATAGAGTGGGGAAATTACCATGGACCAGCCTAACTCAGAGCGTTATCACAGGCTGATAGGAAATTAGTATGAAGAAGAAAGAATTAAGTTAAAGGCCCAATGCGGCCGTTTTAATATCAAAATCAAATAATTTCTGGGTAACAAGTAAGTACCTTGCTGTAATAGATTTCCATTAAAATGGTCAAAACTCTTTCTCAAGCATGACTTTTGCTAGGACTGTCTGGGAGTGGTCTGAGTGGGAGGGGAAAACTAAAAACTTGCTGTTATTGGCAGAGAGGTTTGGAACTCTTTGTTATGGTCTATTAAGCAATTTACCGCATGGTTATGTCACCATGGAAAGCTGAAACTCCCTCCCAGGAAAACCTGCTGATTAGAAGGTCCTGTGTAGATTATATTTTCAACCAGCAACTATATGAAATAACACTGATCAAATGTTTTTACACTTTTACTGTTAGTTTCATCAGCTGTTGTACAATATGATATAAAACACAGAAAAAACTGAATTTTGACTGCACTAGGCCTTTAGTTTAAGGATAAAAAATAACACTGCAGTGGTATCCTCTCAAATTGAGTTGGAAGTGAAAGCAATACTTGAAAATCTGAAATGTTTGTCACTAACTCTGTGAACTGTATCATAAATTGATAGTGAGGTGGGTTAGAGTCTACCCACCATAGAATTAGTAATTTAATAGGATCTCTACGCTACCCACTCCACTATGTTCTTCCACATTGACAGACGTAATGCATTTTGTTGACAATGTTGCCATGGTAACAAGGGTCACAGTGGGTCCAGACCATAGAATTAGAATGATTCTAATTCTATGATCCTGACTTGGCCGTGGCATCACAGTGGCAGTTGTCATAGTTACCATGGACCATAATCTACCACTGTGGTTTGCAATAGGTGCGCTACAGAGGTCAATCGACCTCAACCAAAACTATGGAATTGCCATGGAAACGCTTAGGGAAAAAGGCCGTGGGGCAAAGATAAAAATCTCCTCATTGCCCCCCAGCTACATTTAGGCCATTGTTTGTATGTGTATTTCATACTATGTTGAGATCAAGCTGGTTGAGAGAATGCCAAGAGTGTGCAAAACTGTCATCAAGGCAAAGGGTGGCTACTTTGAAGAATATAAAATATAAAATATATTTTGATTTGTTTAACACTTTTGTAGTTACTACATGATTCATGTTATTTCATAGTTTTGATGTCTTCACTATTATTCTACAATGTAAAAATAAAGAAAAACCCTAGAATGAGTAGGTGTGTCCAAACGTTTGACTGGTATTGTACATCAGTGGAGGCTGCTGAGGCTGCTGAGGGGAGGACGGCTCATAACGGCTCATAATGTCATAATGTATATATCAAGCATTTATGAAATGGAATAACAATATAATTTTGTTAATGTGTGATTCTTTCTCCATATCAAAATTAATGTTAATAATTTACTGACACAGGAAAACTACAAGTAGCTGCAAGCAGCAATACGGGGTCATAGCAATAGAAACAGTACCACTTTGTCACCTTTGGGTGCCATGGGAGTGAAAAGAGCAAAAGCCACAGCTTTGAGCATGCTATCTAAGTTACATCATTCTTTAAAAAAATATTTGTTGTACTTTTACCCAGTCGCTGCCAGCTGCAACAGAGCCTGGACTCGAACCAGGATCTCTAATGGCACAGCTAACACTGCGATGCAGACCACTGCGCCACTCGGGAGGCCCTAACTTACATCATTCTATGTCAAATTGGTGAAGTGTTATGTCTATTACATGTTTGCCATAGAGCCACCAATGTGGCCTTGTGCTACCATGCTGGCCTACAGATACTGTGGCCTATGTTGATATAGACTAGAGTTATGATGTCCACTAGGCGTATTGTTTATACACATCTCTGCCGTCTGTAAGCCAATGTAAGCTGTCGCTATGCAGAAGGTTGGTGCCTGAGTCTCTTGAATGATGACTGTTGTTTTTCAGGAGAAAAAATTGTGTTTTATTTATGTTTTGACATTGATTGAATATTCTCTTAAACCTCAGAAAACTGGTCACTGGAATATTATTGCAACGTTTCAATAAAACCGTGATGCAGTGCCTTAGACCACTGCCCCTCTCGTGAGGCCAATATGGGATATTCTGAGACCATGGTAACAACGTGGGTAAGTTGTGTTTGACATTCAGGGAAGGGAATGTTCTCCTAACTTTAACACCAAAACATGATAAATAGGTTCTCAGGAGGTTTTTGCTAACATACATATAATATTCCCAGGAATAACAGAAAAGTGGATACTCAAACATCAGGGGAACATTACAGATAACATTACAAAAATTAGTGTTAGCTGGGAATGTCTGTAAAATGGACAACAGTCTTGAATAAATGCTTGTGGCTGTTGAGGGGATAGATTTTTTTTAAACTGCACTTCAGCTATTCACAATTTTCACATTCATATGATGTTCTTCTGTATAGCGCTGCATAGTGGAAAGTGACGACAGAGAATTACAAAAAGGCATAATAATTTTATACTTCTTAGAGGGATATACTGCGACCACTATGTTCTCGTATACTGATATACTGCGACCACTATGTTCTCGTATACTGATATACTGCAACCTCTATGCTCTCGTATACTGATATACTGCGACCTCTATGCTCTCGTATACTGATATACTGCGACCTCTATGCTCTCGTATACTGATATACTGCAACCTCTATGCTCTCGTATACTGATATACTGCGACCTCTATGCTCTCGTATACTGATATACTGCGACCTCTATGTTCTCGTATACTGATATACTGCGACCACTATGCTCTCGTATACTGATATACTGCGACCACTATGCTCTCGTATACTGATATACTGCGACCTCTATGCTCTTGTATACTGATATACTGCGACCTCTATGCTCTCGTATACTGACATACTGCGACCACTATGTTCTCGTATACTGATATACTGCGACCTCTATGCTCTCGTATACTGATATACTGCGACCTCTATGCTCTCGATGGCTGGCCCTCACTACATATCCGTCGCCAAACCCACTGGGTCCAGGTCATCTATAAGTCTTTGCTAGGTAAAGCTCCGCCTTATCTCAGCTCACTGGTCACCATAGCAACACCCACCCGTAGCACGTGCTCCAGCAGGTATATTGCACTGGTCGTCCCCAAAAGCCAACACTTGCTTCGGCCGCCTTTCCTTCCAGTTCTCTGCTGCCAATGACTGGAACGAATTGCAAAAATCTATGAAGCTGGAGTCTTATATCTCCCTCTCTAACTTTAAGCATCAGCTGTCAGAGCAGCTTACCGATCACTGTACCTGTACACAGCCAATCTATAAATAGCACACCCAACTACCTCATCCCCATATTATTACTTACCCTCTTGCTCTTTTGCACCCCAGTATTTCTACTTGCACATCGTCATCTGCACATATATCACTCCAGAATTAATGCTAAATTGTAATTATTTTCACCTCTATGGCCTATTTATTGCCTACCTCCCTACTCTTCTACATTTGCACACACTGTACATTGATCTTTCTATTTTTATTTTATTTTGTGTTATTGACTGTACATTTGTTTATGTGTAACTCTGTGTTGTTGTTTTTGTTGCACTGCTATGCTTTATCTTGGCCAGGTCGCAGTTGTAAATGAGAACTTGTTCTCAACTGGCCTACCTTGTTAAATAAAGGTGAAAATAAATACAAATAAAGCCAGAAAATAAAGCCAAAACCAGAGCTTTATGGGCAGTTCTTGTTCGGACAGGGTTTATTTGTTCAAGGCAGAACATTATATATCAAAGTAGTGAATTTACTATAAAAGTCTTCAAGTAAGGGCCTCACGAGTGACGCAGCGGTATAAGGCACTGCATATTGGCCCAGCATCATCCGGGTTAGGGGAGGGTTTGGCCGGCCGGGATTTCCTTGTCTCATTGTGCTCTAGTGACTACTTGTGGCGGGCCGGGCGCCTGCAAGCTGAAATCGGTCGTCAGTTAGACGGTGTTTCCTCTGACACATTGCTGCGGCTGGCTTCTGGGTTAAGTGAGCAGTGTGTTAAGAAGCAGTGCGGCTTGGCAGGGTCATGTTTTGGAGGAAGCATGGCTCTTGAACTTCGCCTCTCCTGAGTCCGTAGGGGAGTAGCAGCAATGAGACAAGACTTTAACTACCAGTTGGGGAGAAAAATGGGGTAAAAGTAAAATAATAAATATATATAAAAAAAAAAAAGTAAGTCTTCAAGTAAATCTCCAAGAGATATGTAGCATCTGAGATATTAATTTATACAGATGGTCAATGCTTGACTTGGACTGAAATAGGTGCCGGTACTGTTTACATTTAGATGCAGGAGCTCCACAATACTTTTGAGCAAATATCCTATAAGACGAACAGGAGCTCAAGCAGTAGAACATTTGAGGTGCCGGTACTCGGCTCCGGTGAGCTCCTGCCCAAGTCAAGCGCTGCAGATGGTAGTGATTAGCTTGTGCTCAGCTCTTTCTACAGCTTTGTTCCATTTCACGGGCTCTCTTGCAGAAAACACTACTCTGTGCTGTTCCAACATCTGGCGCCATGACAACAAGATCGATTAAGGGTCATCTGTTGATGCTTACAAAATAAGTCAAAAATAAAGCTGTGTTAAAATGTGCCTTATGCAGATTGCAAGATAAAAAACACCAGCTGGTTCTATGGCAACAGAAAAGAGTTTTCCCACATGCTGTTTTTGCCATTCTCTACTGTGTCCATTTCATTAATGTCTCAATATCAAGGAAGCACTTGCCACATAATGTGGTGTCCCAGTTAACAATTCTAGAGAGAGAGAACATGTTTGTAATGTTACCCGTAATGTTCCCCTAATGTTTGGGTGTTTTAGTTTTCCGTTAGTTAGGGGAACATTCTATCTATGTTAGCAAAAACCTTCTGAGAACCTTTTTAGCATGTTTTGGTGTTAAAGTTAGAAGAACATTTCCTTAATCTTCTAGCTTTGTCTCCCCTAATGGGCTCGGCCACACTAATAAGGGGTGATGTGTAATGATGAAACAATAGATGTTTTGGGGGAGAACGTTACTGGGACCATATCTTATATTCTGAGAACATTGCAACAATGTTCTGTGTATGTTTGGTTGGACATTGATGGAATATTCTCCTAACTGGACATATGAATGTTCTTGCAACATTCCCATGTGTAACGCCCTGGCCATCGAGAGGGGTTTTTTGTTCTTTATTTTGGTTAGGCCAGGGTGTTACATTGGGTGGGCGTTCTATGTTCATTTTTCTATGTTTTTGTATTTCTTTGTTTTGGGCCGTGTGTGGCTCCCAATCAGGCACAGCTGTAGTTCATTGTTTCTGATTGGGAGTCACACATAAGTAGCCTGTTTTTCCTTTGGGTTTTTATGGGTGATTGTTTTCTGTGTAGAGTTAATCCTGACATGACTGTTTTGCTGTCGTCTTTTGTTTATTTTTGTAGTGTTCTCTTTTTCAATTAAAATTCTAATGATGAACACATCCTCCGCTGCACCTTGGTCTAATTCTGACGACGGCCGTTACACCATGAAACATGTCTCGAAAATGTATATCTTATGTTCTGAGAACATGGCAACCATGTTCTGTTTAAGTTTGGTGGGATGTTGATTGAATATTCTCCTAACCCTTAGAAAACTGGACACAGGAATGTTCTTGCAAACATTCCCATGAAACGTGTCTAGAACATTAATATTAAATATTCTGAGAACATGGTAAAAGTTCTGTTTGACATGAAGGGAATGGTCTCTTGGAAACAGTCCTTGCACGTCACTGGAACATTCCAATGAAAACTTTAGGTAATGAGACTCTTAAGGGAACGTTTGCGAATACTGTGAGAACGTTTGTTGTTAGCTGGGGTTACTCGTATCTACCATGCTACATAACCTAACATAAAAAATAGTGCTGACAGCAAACCACACCAGGCTCCAGAAAGCTCAACAAAGAAGCAATGTGGAATGATGACTCACAACACAGAGATTGCCCTCTCCCACGTTAAACCTTGTGTACATTAGACTATTTATTTCATAACACCATGAGTGTGGCGCATACTGACACAGAGATCAGTGGCTAGTAAAGAACTGCATTTCAAACGACTGTAGCCAAGGCTGTACAAATACAGGGTGATAATGCTTTCAAACATTTACTCACCGCCTCCCTTTAGCATCAGGAAATACATAAACACGTGTAACCAGACTGACAAAAAAACATGATACAAGTTAAGAGCAAATATCAGAGTGATCTTACAATGAATGATCAAATGAAGGGATGAAGACATGAATTACTGAACTGAAGTCATGTACAAGTGAATGAATAAACTCTGTATAAACATACAGTATCAAGTCAATGCTCCTGACAACCACAATCAGACATTTCAATGTACAGTAGGAAGAATGGATTCCTATAGAAAAAGCCCTGTATGTGAGGGGATCCATCTCAATTGTGAAGTGACTCAAGATCATTCTGTGACTCTATCTGAAGACTCCTAACTTTTTTCTAGGTGTATAGTGTTTTTGTGATGAATCAGAAAAGGGAAAGGCACTTAACTGAGTAAAGGTTCAAGGTAGTGTTATCGATTTTCGTCTGGAAGAGAGCTCCCACTGGGCACACCACGTCATTTCAGCGTGGAAGTGTGGTTGAGGTGTTGATCAATGAGATTTCAACATTTAATCACCCACTCAAAAAGACAGCCAGAAGGTTGTCGAATTCCCAATGTGTTATCACTATGCTTTCAACAATCTAAAAGCACAAGCAAAATGTCAACCAACCAAACATTGTCTGATGTTTGGTTTAGTTGTCATCTAAATGTGTTATCACTGCACATTCAACCATTTAAAAAGAAAAGAAAGTTCAAATGGGAATAAAATGTCAGATATTTTGGATTTATACAAGAACTTAATGTGTTATCACTGTGCTTCATCTAATAGCGCAACTAAATTACCTGGATTGTATACTGAACAAAAATACAGTGCATTCGGAAAGTACTCAGACCCCGTGGCTTTTTTCACATTTTGTTACGTTACAGCCGTATTCTAAAATTGATTAAATTGTTTTTTTTTTCATCGATCTACACACAATACTCCATAATGACAAAGGAACAATACTTCTTTAGAAATTTTTGCAACTTTGTAAAAAAACAACAACTGAACTATCAAATTTACATAACTATTCAGACCCTTCACTCAGTACTTTGTTGAAGCACCTTTGGCAGCGACTACAGCCTTGAGTCTTCTTCTGTATGATGCTACAAGCTTGGAACACCTGTATTGGGGAGTTTCTCCCATTCTTCTCTGCAGATCCTCTCAAACTCTGTCAGGTTGGATGGGGAGTGGTGCTGCACAGCTATTTTCAGGTCTCTCCAGAGATGTTAGATCGGGTTCAAGTCCGGGCTCTGGTTGGGCCACTCAAGGACATTCAGAGACTTGTCCCAAAGCCACTCATGCGTTGTCTTGGCTGTGTGCTTAGGGTCGTTGTCCTGTTGGAAGAGGAACCTTCGCCCCAGTCCGAGGTCCTGAGCACTCTGGAGCAGGTTTTCATCAAGGATCTCTCTGTACTTTGCTCCGTTCATCTTTCTCTCAATCCTGACTAGTCTCCCAGTCCCTGCCACTGAAAAACATCCCCACAGCATGATGCTGCCACCACAGCACCGGTCCCTCTCCTTGTTCGTTCGGCGGTCGACGTCAGCGGCCTTCTAGCCATCGCCGATCCACTTTTCATTTTCCATTTGTTTTGTCTTTGTCTTACACACCTGGTTTCACTCCCCCAATTACTTGTTCATTATTTAACCCTCTGTTCCCCATGTTTGTTTGTGAGTGATTGTTTGTTGTATTTACGGTCCGTATTGTGGGCTAGGTATATTCGACTTGTATTTGTAAGTCCTGAGTAAAATTACGTGTTACTCATCTCTGCTGTCCTGCGCCTGACTCCTCTGCACCAGCTACACACAGACCTATTACACAGAGTGACCATCGGGATCTTTGTCACCTCCCTGACCAAGGCCCTTCTCCCCCGATTTCTACAGTTTGGCCGGACGGCCAGCTCTATGAAGAGTCTTGATGGTTCCAAACTTATTCCATTTAAGAATGATGGAGGCCACTGTGTCCACTGTGGCCACCTCCCCAGATCTGTTCCTCAACACAATCCTGTCTCAGAGCTCTACTGACAATTCCTTTGACCTCATAACTTAGTTTTTGCTCTGACATGCACTGTCACCCGTGGGATCTTATATAGATAGGCGTGTGCCTTTCCAAATCATGTCCAATGAATTGAATTTACCACAGGTGGACTCCAATCAAGTTGTAGAAACATCTCAAGGATGATCACTGGAAACAGGATACACCTGAGCTCAATTTCGAGTCTCATAGCAAAGGGCCTGAATACTTATGTAAATAAGGTGTTTATTTTTATTTATTTTTAAAGCATTTCCAAAGATAAAAAACAACTGTTTTTGTGTTGTCATTATGGGGTATTGTGCTTAGATTGATGAGGACATTTTTTTATTTAATCCATTTTAGAATAAGGCTGTAACTTAACAAAATGTGGAAAATGTCAAGGGGTCTGAATACTTTCTGAATGCACTGTACAAACGCAACATGTAAAATGTTGGTGCCATGTTTCATGAGCTGAAATAAAATATCCCAGAAATGTTCCGTATGCACAAAAAGTGCACAAATGTGTTTACATCCCTGTTAGTGAGCATTTCTTCTTTGTCAAGATAATTCATCCACCTGACAGGTTTAGAATATCAAGAAGCTGATTAAACAGCATGATCATTACACAGGTGCACCTTGTGCTGGGGACAATAAAAGGCCACTCTAAAATGCTCAGTTTTGTCACACAACACAATGCTACAGATGTCTCAAGTTTTAAGGGAGCGTGCAATTGGCATGCTAACTGCAGGAATGTCCACCATTGCTGTTGCAAGATAATTTAATGTTAATTTCTCTACCATAAGCCACCTCCAACGTTGTTTGAGAGAATTTGGCATTGGCATGCTTACTGCAGGAATGTCCACCATTGCTGTTGCAAGATAATTTAATGTTCATTTCTCTACCATAAGCCACCTGCAACGTTGTTTTGGAGAATTTGGCAGTACGTCCAACTGGCCTCACAACCCGCAGTCCACGTGTAACCACGCCAGCCCAGGGCCTCCACATCCGGCATCTTCACCTGTGGTATTGTCTGAGACCAGTCACCCAGGCAGCTGATGAAACTGTGGGTTTGCACAACCAAAGAATTTCTGCACAAACTGTCTGAACTTCCCTGAGATGGTTTATTCTGCGTGCTCGTCATCCTCACCAGGGTCTTAACCCGACTGCAGTTCAGTGTCGTAACCGACTTCAGTGGGCAAATGCTCACCCTCGATGGTCACTGGCATGCTCGAGAAGTGTGCTCTTCACGAATAAATCCCGGTTTCAACTGTACCGGGCAGTTGGCAGACAGCATGTATGGCGTTGTGTGGGCGAGTGGTTTGCTGATGTCAACGTTGTGCCCCATGGTGGCGGTGGGGTTTTGGTATGGGCCAGCATAAGCTACGGACAACAAACACAATCACATTTTATCGAATTTGAATGCATAGCGATACCGTGACAAGATCCTGAGGCCAATTGACTTGCAATTAATCCGCCGCCATCACCTCATATTTCAGCATGATAATGCAGGGCCCAATGTCTCAAGGATCTGTACACAATTCCTGGAAGCTGAAAATGTCCCAATCCTCCCATGGCCTGCATACTCACGAGACATGTCACCCATTGAGCATGTTTGGGATGCTCTGGATCGACGAGTACGACAGCGTGATCCAGTTCCTGCCAATATCCAGAAACTTCGCACACAGCCACTGAAGAGGAGTGGGACAACATTCCACAAGCCACAATCAACAGCCTGATCAACTCTATGCAAAGGAGATGTCGCGCTGCATGAGGCAAATGGTGGTCACACCAGATACCAACTGGATTTCTGATCCACGCCCCTCCTTTTTTTAAGGTATATGTCACCAACAGATGCATATCTTTATTCCCAGTCATGTGAAATCCATAGATTAGGGCCTAACGAATTGATGTCAATTGACTGATTTCCTTATATGAACCATAACTCTGTAAAATCTTTTAAATTGTTGCATGTTGCGTTTATATTTTTGTTCAGAATAGTTGAGATTACATTAAAAGTACATAGAGCAAGTGATCAATGTTGTTCGTGATTCTGCACAGATATTTATATTGTGAAGATTTCCAAAGACCCACAACCTTTGCATGCTATCTTGAACATGCACACCTTCTATGACAATATAATAATACTTTACTAGTTACAGTGACCTCAAAATGTGGCCATGGATGAGTTACTCATTTTAATTTTGAATAGAAACTGATACATTCGTTTGTAAGATAGCCATAACTTTAGGCTATTTAGTGTATTACAAAAGTCATATCGAATTGTGTTAGGTTGACAATGCAACAAAAAAATCAACAGTTAAAGGAGATGTAGCTTAATGGTTGGATAGTTTCATCCGAGCCACTGGCTTAATAACTTTTATAACTTACATTTTTGGTTTAGTTGGAGATGCGAATCAATCATATCATTTGTTAACTTGTCGACAAGTTACTAGGAAATGTACAGTATTGCAAAAGTGATATTGGACCAAATATCAACATTTGAAGGAGATGTACAGTGCCAGTCAAAGGTTTGGACACACCTACTCATTCAAGGGTTTTTCTTTATTTTTTACTATTTTATACAATGAATATATAGAATAATAGTGAAGACATCAAAACTATAAAATAACACAAATGGAATCTTGTAGTAACCAAAAAAGTGTTAAAGAAATCTAAATATATTTCAGATACTTCAAAGTAGCCACCCTTTCCCTTGATGACAGCTTTGCACACTCTTGGCATTCTCCCAACCAGCTTCATAGGTAGTCACCTGGAATACATTTCAATTAACAGGTGTGCCTTCTTAAAAGTTAATTTGTGGAATTTATTTCCTTCTTAATGTGTTTAAGCCCATCAGTTGTGTTGTGACAAGGTAGGGGTGGTATACAGAAGATAGCCCTATTTGGTAAAAAAAACAAGTCCATGTTATGGCAAGAACAGCTCAAATAAGCAAAGACAAATGACAGTCCATCATTACTTTAAGACATGAAGGTCAGTCAATCTGGAAGATTTCAAGAACTTTGAAAGTTTCTTCAAGTGCAGCAACAAAAACCATCAAGAGCTATGATGAAACTGGCTTTCATGAGGACCGCCACAGGAAAGGAAGACACAGAGTTACCTCTGCTGCAGAGGATACGTTCATTAGAGTTAACTGCACCTCCGATTGCAGCCCAAATAAATGCTTCACAGAGTGCAAGTAAAAGACACATTTCAAAATCAACTGTTCAGTGGAGACTACGTGAATCAGGCCTTCATGGTCAAATTGCTGCAAAGAAACACTACCCAAGGACACCAATAAGAAGAAGAGACTTGCTAGGGCCAAGAAACACTAGCAATGGACATTGGACCGGTGGAAATCTGTCCTTTGGTCTGATGAGTCAAATTTGAGATTTTTGGTTCCAACCGTTGTGTCTTTGTGAGACGCAGAGTAGGTGAACGGATGATCTCCGCATGTGTGGTTTCCACCGTGAAGCATGGAGGAGGGGGTGTGATGGTGTAGGGGTGCTTTGCTGGTGACACTGTCAGGGATTTATTTAGAATTCAAGGCACACTCAACCAGCATGGCTACCAAAGCATTCTGCAGTGATACGCCATCCCATCTGGTTTGCGCTTAGTGGGACTATCATTTGTTTTTCAACTGGACAATGACCCAACACACCTCCAGGCTGTGTAAGGGCTATTTGACCAAGAAGGAGATTGATGGAGTGCTGCATCAGATGACCTGGCCTCCACAATCACCCGGCCTCAACCCAATTGAGATGGTTTGGGATGAGTTGGACCGCAGAGTGAAGGAAAAGCAGCCAACAAGTGCTCAACATATGTGGGAACTCCTTCAAGACTGTTGGAAAATAATTCCAGTTGAAGCTGGTTGAGAGAATGCCAAGAGTGTGCAAAGCTGTCACCAAGGCAATGGGTGGCTACTTTGAATAGTTCTATAATATTTCTTTAACAAATTTTTGGTTACTATTGATTCCATATGTGTTATTTCATTCTTTTGATGTCTTCACTATTATTCTACAATGTAGAAAATAGTAAAAATAAAGAAAAACCATTCAATGAGTAGGTGTGTCCAAACCTTTGACTGGTACTGTATATTTTGTGCCACTGACTTAGTCTGACTTGAATTCCAGTTTGTCTACAAATTAAGAATTGGAATATGTTGGATTCACATCTCCATTTCAACCTAAAATCAAAGTTAAAGAATAGGACAAAATGAAAAAAAAACTTTAAGTGCACTTCAACTAAAGTTTGATTTGATTTAGTGCTATTCTTTAACTTCGATTTTTGGTTGAAATGGAGACGTGAATCCAACATATTCATTATTAACTTGAACATCAAATTTGACATTAAACAAAGCTTGCAACCCTAGGCCTTTAGTATTGTCTGTTTTTTTTGTAGAACACTAGGCTGAATTGAAACAATAGCGGTTGATGACTTTGCAAATGCTATTTAGGCCTAAATAGTTTCGTTGACGATATGGGACTTATAGAGAGAGTATCGTTACATTTAATTTGCTCTGTTAGACCTACACTTTGAAATTACTTCGATAGCAACAGTGAATGTTTTTAGTTATTAAGAGATCACTCAATAATCATTCTCACAATACCACATTTGTAGTAATCAGTGACAAATATCAAAACCCTGGATGGGAGAGCAAATGGATAGCTGTAGATGCATAAACTCTCCAATAGGAGGTGCTGCCCAGCCTGTTTTTTATTTTTTTATTTAACTAGGCAAGTCAGTTAAGAACAAATTCTTATTTACAATGACGGCCTAGGAACAGTTCAGAGGCAGAACAACGGATTTTTACCATGTCAGCTCGGGGATTCAAACCAGCAACCTTTCGGTTACTGGCCCAACACTCTAACCACTAGGCTACCTGCCACCCCAAGTGGATATAATGTTGAAGATCTGATGTTGTTTCATAGGTACAAAATTGGTTACCACGATAACATAATTCTATAGTTGAAATTTCACCCTCAATACAACAGTGATGACTTTTAACAAATCCAATGTGTTTTCCACATACAGTAGATTCCACGTCACAATACGTTGACCAATTACGTTGAAACAACGTTGATTCAACCAGTTTGTGCCCAGTGGGCTAGGTGTATAGGACTGAACACTTTCCTCATTCAAGTATGTAATCATATTCGCAGGATACTGTGCGTGGTTATGAATACGAATGCAGAACCAAAATAACTTTTCTATAGAACTGCTCCGGGTAAAATGGAAGAACAATATCACTTCCACTGCTGATCAAATATTCATAGACCCAGATTTGACTGCTCCTTCATTCGACTAACTGTCACTCCACACTATGGGCGGATGGTGGATTCATCAATGAGAAGAGAAGCTGAAAGAAAGTGAGGCGTTATGTCAAGAGAGAAAGAGAGAGAGAAATAGGTGAATTGGTAGAAAACAATATAGATTTGAGGTCCTGCAGCTACTTAGATAGAGAGAAAGTAACCGAAAGTGGAAAAAGGAAAATTATACTCGAGTCTCTACAGATACTCAGCTGGGAAACATAGAAAATAAGAAAAAAGAGAGATGATTTAAGTCATCCATGCTTTGAGCGTGCCAACTGATTAACACAGCTCTGATCCCAAGAGAGACAGGGGTACTCTGGGCCCACATCACATAGTGAAGGAGGAGAGAAGAGACTGGACTCAAAGTTGGTGTACTGGTAACTAGTTGTAATTTCCTCAGCCAACATCTGAAATATTGTTTTTAATTAATATAATTCTACTCCTTTTCGTGATATCCAATTGGTAGTTAAAGTCTCCCACCGCTGCAACTCCCGTACGGACTCAGGAGAGGCAAAGGTTGGGTGCCATGCGTCCTGAAACACATCCCTGCCAAGCCGCACTGCTTCTTGACACACTGCTCGCTTAACCCAGAAGCCAGCCGCACCAATGTGTCAGAGGAAACACCGTCCAACTGGCGATCGTGTCAGCGTGCATGCGCCCAGCCCGCCCCCAGGAGCCTCTAGAGCGCGATGGGACAAGGAAATCCTGGCCAGCCAAACCCTCCCCTAACCCGGACGACGCTGGGCCAATTGTGTGCTGCCTCATGGGTCTCCTGGTCTCGAACCCAGATTTGTAGTGATGCCTCTAGAACTGCAATGTAGTGCCTTAGACCACTGCGCCACTCGGGAGGCCAGCATCTGAAATTTGATGTGGAATATTTTAATCTTGTATCACTTTTATATAGCACTGCCACTGCTGACTGTTGTGGACTCATCATGTCAATGTTTTATTTGTATCTATCCCAATTAGGGCCCAGATAGAGTATCATACACATAAAACATCACGCAGGTCCTAAGCTGCCTCTGATTGCATCATTCCTCAACTATTATTATTATGCAGAGAGAGAACAGGCCCAAGGGTTTTACACCCTTCAACATGAGCCTGTTTGTGTTCCTCTGAGTGACTCCTTCCTCTCTTCTCTGTGATGGCTCTGCTGTCACACTGAGCCCACTGCTCATCTCACACCTAAACGCAGCAACACTGTGCGCAAGCCATCCGTCCCGGGACGCCAGCAGCAACATTACACAATCACAAAGCATAGAGTTTGGCCCCAGATGGTTTTATTGAGGGTTACATCAACAATGGAGAAAGTTAAGGTATGCATTGCCGAGAACTTGGGACACACAAGCATGTACGGTGCATTCGGAAAGTGTTCAGACCCTTTCCCTTTTTTCACATTTTGTTACGTTACAGCCTTATTCTAAAATCTCTAAAATATGTTTTTCCACACGTCAATATACACACAATACCCAATAATGACAAAGCGAAAAAAGGTTTTTAGATATTTTTGCAAATGCATACAAAAAAACTCAATACCATATTTAAGCAAGTATTCAGACACTTTGCTATGAGACTCAAAATTGAGCTCAGGTGCATCCTGTTTCCATTGATCATCCTTGAGATGTTTCTACAACTTGAATAGAGTCCACTGGTGGTAAATTCAATTGATTGGACATGATTTGGAAAGGCACACACCTGTCTATATAAGGTTCCACAGTTGACAGTGCATGTCAGAGCAAAATCCAAGCCATGAGGTCAAAGGAATTGTCTGTAGAGCTCCGAGACTGGATTGTGTCGAGGCTCAGATCCGGGGAAGGGTACCAAAACATTCTGTAGCATTGAAGGTCCCCAAGAACACAGTGGCCTCCATCATTCTTAAATAGAATAAGTCTGGAACCAACAAGACTCTTCCTAGAGCTGGCCACCAGGCCAAACTGAGCAATCGGGGAGAAGGGCCTTGGTCAGGTCGGTGACCAAGAATCACTCTGACAGAGCTCCAAAGCTCCTCTGTGGAGATGGGAGAGCCTTCCAGAAGGACAACCATCTCTGCAGCACTCCACTAATCCGGCCTTTATGGTAGAGTGGCCAGACGGAAGCCACTCCTCAGTAAAAGGCACATGACAGCCCACTTGGAGTTTCCCAAAAGGCACCTAAAGAACACTCAGACCATGAGAAACAAGATTCTCTGGTCTGATGAAACCAAGATTGATCTCTTTGGCCTGAATGCCAAACGTCACGTCTGCAGGAAACCAGGCATCACCTGGCCAATAGCATCCCGACGGTGAAGCATGCTGGTGGCAGCATCATGCTGTGGGGATGTTTTTCAGCAGCAGGGACTGGGAGATTAGTTAGGATCGAGGGAAAGATGAAAGGAGCGAAGTACAGAGAGATCCTTGATGAAAAACTGTTTCAGAGCACTCAGGACCTCAGACTGGGGCGAAAGGTTCACCTTCCAACAGGACAACAACCCTAAGCAGTCAAGACAACACAGGAGTGGCTTCCGTACATGTTTCTGAATGTCCTTGAATGGCCCAGCCAGAGCCTGAACTTGAACCCCATCGAACATCTCTGGAGAAACCTGAAAATAGCTGTGCAGCAACGCTTCCCATCCAACCTGACAGAGCTTGAAAGGATCTGCAGAGAAGAATGGGAGAAACTCCCCAAATACAGGTGTGTCAAGCTTATATTGTCATACCCAAGAAGACTTGAGTTTGTAATCACTGCCAAAGGTGCTGCCACAAAGTACTGAGTAAAGGGTCTGAATACTTATGTAAATGTGATATATCCATTTTTTTATATATATATATACACATTTCTAAAAACATGTTTTTGATTCGTCATTATGAGGTATTGTGTGTAGATTGATGAGAAAGAAAAACAACATTTAACCATTTTAGAATTAGGCTGTAACGTAACAAAATGTGGAAAAAGTCAAAGGGTCTGAATATTTACCGAATGCACTGTACACACACACACACACACACACACACACACACACACACACACACACACACACACACACGCACACACACACATGCACACACGTCTGCTTTTAGGCACATAAATTAACATCAACTACTCTTTAATCGTCTCTTCTACTAGCTTGCTTCAACAGTCATACATATGAGCAAGTCTGTCAAAAATTGTGTGACACTCTAACCAGCCTCTTCCTTTGACCAGCTTGTGGTGGCAGGTGAAGTCCCAGCAGCCAATTGCCTCCTGGCAAATGATGCCTTACAAGTCATTCCTTCCCTGTGAGGAGGAAGAATTCCATGACTATATCAAAAGTTTCTAGTGAGGTGAAATTCATGAAATAGCAGGTGTCAAGAACTCCATTCTGCTAGACTTACTGTAAGTTCATTTCTGAACCCCGTTTGTTAGGAGCAGCAGTCAATCTATCAGCCTCTATCAGAGTATGGTTATTCAGATAAAGACAGCCATTCAAGAGATTGTCCACCTGCAATTAAGCTTGTTACCTCTGAGGTCAAATTTAATGGGAGTGTATAAGATAAATGACAGCTATGTGAAATGTAAGCAACCATCTCAGAGCCTTCAGTTAGTGGTACATCACAGCTCTCTCTAGAGGTGAAACCTCACATTACTAAGAAATCCCTCTCCAATGACTTGACTTTCAGTCAAATGACATTGCATTTGGCACCGTGTTGTAAAATTCTGCACGAAATATAGATGAATTTTGTCACCACTTTCAGCTCTACTTAAGAAATCCTGGATTCATATCAAATGAGTTTGTACCCATATCAAAACACAACGGGCCACATGACTTTATTATGATGTATTCCAAACTACAGAGAAACTGCAGCGGGGTATGAGGTGAATGTGTAAAACCCAGGAGAGGAGGAGAGAGGAACAGGTAGAGTGAAAATAAGGATAGGTCATCATGATGTAGAGTGGAAGCGGCACAAAAACATGTGAATGGTTTCCCTCTCAACACATCACTGATGTGCATCACAAGGAGAACAGAGTTCCTTCAGTCATTGCTCCAATCGAAAACGATGTACAGGAACTGACCACTTTTCTCCAAAACACACGCTGCCGGCGCTTTTCATCCCGTCTTCTCTCTTCCTCTCAGCCGCTGGGTAGGAAGGATAAGTGACATGTGGCAGGCAGACACTAACAACCTCATGTTCTGCTGTAAGGGGAATTGTTCCATTACAGAGACTGTCAGGGGGAGACAGGGTGTGTTTGTGATATGTGTGTGTGTGTGTGTGTGCGCGCGCGTTTGCGTGTGTGTGTGTGTACGCTCCTGTGTGTAGAGGAGCAACGGCTTGCCCAAAATCAACTCCCTCTGCACCTCAGCAGCTTCCCTCATAGGCAACATTGGCCAAATTCAGTCTGCGATTGGAACTGAGATGAGCCTGCGATATTAAGTCTGAACGTTCAATGTTTCCTTTATCACAGAAGAAACAAAGGGGCATTTTGTCTCAGGTACAACCCTGTCACCCAAGCAAAAGGAGACAAGATCTCTCACCAGTCTCACGTTACCTCAGGTAGCCTGTGATATCATAACAGGTTGTCTGTTCTATTTGAGGAACCAGGCAATTCCCAGGCCTGTGGGGCCATGTGCGAAACCCTTGTTAATAATTCAGATATTCAAAGTGAGTTCTCAGTGGTACACTAACACGGGTCACCCCCACCGTCACACCACAGTAATAAAGGGTGTCCTTCACTTGATGAATTGCTGCAATCTTCGGAGCCGTCCAGGTATTGAAAATGTAAATATGGTCCACAACACTATGAATATTAAAGAGGACAACACTGTGGGACCCTTATATAGAAGTCCAATGTACCTGCATGTATTTTTCCAATGCAAATGAATGTTTAAATACGTGTCTGCTTTCTTTCTCTAAAACGTATGTTATTTTGTAATGAAGAAGTCCAATACTAGAATACTTAATTCAACACTTCACAATCAACTCATCCACACCATGGCTAGATGAGCTACAGTTGTTTAGGACGTGGGCCGATCTTGCATCTCTCCAGGCCCATGGGGGCCTCATATTCCTCAGAAACATCACAGCGACTACCAGGCTGGTCAAACTCAACAACTCTGTCCTTCCTTGACCTTTAGTTTCCAGGCAGGACACTAACCTCTCCAAATAGCAGGCTGGGAGTGTGATGCATTCTGATGGCACACAGATTGCATGCTTCATGGGTGCTGCTGCTCTGTGCCACACCGTGCTGCTCTGCGCTGCAGCCATCGTCTCATTTCACCCTGAGAGAACGTGCTCAGAGGAACAGGTCCTGCTAACTGCAGTGTGAGATTCCCCAATAGCCAGTCTCATTTAGACAAGAGGCCCAGCGGCTGAATGCTATGTACAGTGATGGGGAATTGGGCTGTGCAGAAACAGTCCATGGTACAGGTACTACAATGCCATCAAGAGCCACAGGAATACTGCTGTTAACATGTGCACTGGTTGGCATGTACAGGTCCCTGAACATGATCAATGACATCTACAAAGACAAAAGTGGGGCCTGACTCCTGTGCTGCGCTGTGATGCAATCCTACCTATATTTTAATGCCACTACTCCTAATTTAGGCACATAGCACCATCTCATGGTCTTACTCTGAAATTCAACTTCTAATCAGACAGAAAGACGTTTATACTGTATTCCAAATTGAATGAGGCGTTGTCTATTTGCAACTGTACGACCTCACCTATACGAACAGGTACTGTACCTCGCCTATACAAATCCCGCTGATGGTAGCCTAGCAGTTAAGTTCATTGGGCCAGTAACCAAAAAATGAGCAATACTCATCATGTTACAGTGACCATTGGTCTTGGGCTTTGGTTGTAGAGCACTGTACTTGCTTGTAACCAAGTGCTACAATACTAGTACAACCACTCAGTCTATTCTGTTTACGGTAACATGATAGGCAATCGAATACAAACACAAGCGAGCAGAACTGATGAAACTACTTGACTATCACATCTGACTGTTCCCTCTCTACAAAGTGGTTAAGCCTGATAAGTCACTGTGCCAGCTAGTCCCATCAGGCCTGATGCATATTTGCATGAGCCACAGCTCCTCAGCTACCGATCCAGAAATATACAAAGTGTAAAACAACATGAATTATTCTATGTCCTGTCTCTCGTGCAAAGCCCGAATTCACGCTTGCCAGTTCAAACCTTTTTAAAGACGAGAATATGGCAGCGACTGGAATTATACATGAGTTGCAAAGTGAAAGAATATATAGGCCACCTTTTGCCTTGATGATAGCATCAGACTGACGTATGGGTTGCAGAAAATATATCTGATGTACAGAATGTCTAGGTTTAAAGTAAAACTGAACCCATAGATTGGGCACAAAGTAGGCTACATCTTTGGCTACTGAAATACCTATATGTTTGTGTATTTGTGTGGTGGAGGGTGTATTTGTGTGGTGGAGGGTGTATTTGTGTGCACATAAGTTGAAACATCTCTGCAGTATTCATTGATTGTGATAAGGGCCATATGCCAGGCATTGCAGCCTCCACGGCCCAAACAGAGATGAGAGCTAATATCAATCCCAGTTGCAGAATCCCAGCACAGGACACTGTGTGATGCATGAGCCATTTAGCGGCCACCGCTAACAGGACATGATTATTACCAGCCTTTAAACAGCAGGTTTCTCAAAATGTCAGTTCACCACCACACTGAATACAGATGCACAACTCCAGTCAGGAATGAGAAAATAGTTCATCTGGACCACCAGGGCATGTGGTCGGGGAAAACTCCTTGCCCTATTTATGAACTGAAACCTTTTAGCACATAGTTCATGTTACGGGTAACAACAACAGACAGAAAACAAAGTTAAGTTCAATAATTCAGCAATACATGACAGTAGATGTAAACAAACACAATGGAATCCTGTGGTATGTCTTTCATTCTCCTTCCTTCCTTCCTTCCTTCCTTCCTTCCTTCCTTCCTTCCTTCCTTCCTTCCTTCCTTCCTTCCTTCCTTCCTTCCTTCCTTCCTTGTGGAGATAATAGCATGCTGGGGCAGGTGTACTTTCAGAAACACCATTATACCGCCTAATGAGAGACCCAGTGAATCCCCCTGGTGTCCCCAGTCTTATCGGGCCCTGCATCGGACAGACCAGGGAGATAACCTCCATCCATCTTCATGACTGTCTGCTTTATTGCCTTAGCAGAGTGCAGGACCACAGCCCTCCTCAGCAGAGAAAGACAATATTTGCTTTAGTCATTGCAAAGGGCGATTGATAGATTGTTACACAGTGTCTGTAGGTGGCTTTTCCTGGGCCAGGTAGGTAAACACAGGATTCTCAAAAATGAGTTGCACAGAAAAACAATAATAATATTTACCCAAACAATCTCTTCAGGATTTTCTCAGACAGCGCTACATTCCGTATGAAATGGTCAAACAAGTATCAATTTATGTCCAAATCTATACTGTAACTCCTGACAGACAAATAAGCAAATCTGTCCATCAGAATGCTATAGAATACGTGACTCACCATAGGCTTGAAAAGACAGCAAATAAGAGAGTTATTACAAGTCACAGTGTGGGGGATCACTCTGAAACAGCCCATACCATGGTTGTGCATTTTGATGTTGCTGTGACTCATCAGTCTTGACACAGAATGAACTCTTGACACTCACCCCTCTGAGCCCCCGTCCCAGCTTGTCCTACAATATCCGACCCTGTCTTTACCAATGATGTGTTTGAACCCTGGATTGCTGATGCTATATAATGGCCAATAAGAGGCTTTGAAGCCACCGCCCACCATTTTGGCACTCCCTAAAAGGAGCAGTCCACCATAGGAATTAATTGAATTCTACAGTATTTAAATAAAATGTTTCAAGGACAAAATTACATTTAAAATATTTCTTTGTTGTAGTGGGGAGAGTAACATTAGTACTCTCTATATGCTATATTTTTATTTTACATTTTCATGTTCAGTTCCCTAAATATAAGTATGCATTAAGGTGTCTAATATAATATACTTTCCAACAGTGAATGTAGACATTAATACATGCATTTCTATTGCTTCCAATTTTTTTTACAATATAGGAGTACCAAGATGGCTGCATGGTGTCTTCAAAACAGCGGCCCCTGTCTGTCATCTAGGGTTAAAACATATTATTGGTCTTTATAATTAGGAATAAATGCAGCCTCGCACACACACACGCACACACACAGTCTACCCGGGACACCCCCGCCACACACAGAGTCATGCTGATGAGTTCTCAGATGAGGTCATGTTGCCCCTCTCATGAGGCCATTTCCTCCTCTGCCATTGCTGACAGAGGTCAGTGGTCAGACTATGTGAGGGAGATTACTCAGCAGGTCACTGACACCAACACCAGCAGCCACTCTACATTTCCCCTACTATTAGCAATCCCACTGATAACATTCCTGTTTTTCTATTTGTGTGTGTGTGTGTGTGTGTGTGTGTGTGTGTGTGTGTGTGTGTGTGTGTGTGTGTGTGTGTGTGTGTGTGTGTGTGTGTGTGTGTGTGTGCGTGCGCGTGCGTGCGTGTGTGTGTGCGTGTGTGTTCCACTCTGTGAACGTCTTCTTGCCAATGAAACATCATTTATTCATCAGCTTCTTCAAAAACAAAAACGCAACACACAGTTTTGAGCTGTGATACAACATTCTTAGATAATAGTATAATTGTACATTCAGGTATGAATAATGTATAGTACATAAAGTACAATAAATGTCAGATCATCCCTCCTCACACACGCCATATTGTATGCTTGTCTCTTCCTCTCCTCCTTAGAGTCATTGGTAGTCTGTTCTCAGCATGCCTCAGGATTCCTGACTAGTAATCTGTTTCTCATCTCTGGAAATAAACACAGAATAATTGCCATGCAACTTGAACCGCAACATTGATAAACGTATTTAAGGCGGATTTGAGGGAGAAAATGATCTGAATATGTGATGAGTGTAGCTCCATAAATGTTTGTGAACGGGAAGCGAGGTCACTGAAAGAATCCTAATTCTCCCAGACAAAGAGATCTAACTGACGAGGTAACCAGAGATATCTCTAAAAACACAGACACTGTAATAAATCAGCTAACCTCCGGCACATCACCGAGAGTAACCAACCCCCTCACTCTCCTACCCAGCACAGAAAGAAGAGAGAGGAGAAAACTGCATTGACTTTGTTTATTCATTCTCCTTACATCCCAGTTGCTGAAATCACCCTGCTATCAGCCACGGGCATTTCCATAAAAGAATAAGGAAGATTTCCAAGTGGTTTGTGAGATGGTCGTTTTATCTTAAACAAACGCTGGCGGTTAGCTTTATAATAACCCTCGGATTTGGCAGCCCGTTGGGATGCATGCACTGACTCACACCATGGGAAAACCAGAGAGAGACAGAGAAAGTTTAGAGAGAGAATTGGTCCTCAGAGAGCACCATCTATAGGGAATAAAGCATATTACATAGGTGGTAAATCATTACACGGTATGACGTCTTTGCATTGGGATTGGCCTATCCATAGGACTAAGACATCAAACTAAATGGGTTTGTTACAACCCGATTACAACTTTAGTGAGCTACAGTTGTTACAGACTGAAACGTCCCAGGGAGTACAGCCCCTTGGGATGCTATTGGATATGTAGAAAACAACATTTCTATTTCAATTAAGCTACCTGCTGAAAGATGCATCTGCAAACACACAGAAGCCCTTTGCAATCAGCCTATAAATACTACACTGCAGTCAATCTATTCTCCATCCCAAAATAACTCTCTTTTTCACAGAGGGAGTCAAATAACAATACCTAATTGTCACCAAATTACAAAATCCCCATGGACAATTGACGCTTCCCTAAACAATTAAGTGCATTAATCGTGGAGGCGATAGGGAGCTATCAAATACAGGCCACGCCAACTAGTACTGTCGCAGGACTAACAGCTGAATAACAGCCTCTCTCAGTAAGTCTACTCCACCTGCCTATACAGCTGCATGGGATTACCTCATCGTCACTCTGCAAAGGAATGTCCTCAAAATTGAGCAGCAAGAGACATGTTCGGTTTGTGTAGATTTAGATACTGCATGTCTGAAATGAGCACTCTGACTTAGTAATAATGGCAAAGGCTGGCCTTTTAAGCTGTGCTTGTGACTATTCAATACATACAATCATATATTACTTCCGGTCCGGAGCGAGCAGTCGCACTTCGCTTCGCTCCACAGGTAATATTACACTTCTTTACATTACAACGGTTTGGTTTGTTTGATCTGAGCAATTTTTCTTAGCTATCAAAGATAATTGTGTAGTTTAGAGTAATTAGAGTAATTACCGAGGCTAGCTATTTTTTCATCCTCCTAACGTAGTCAACACTGCTAGCTGCTAGCTGCTAGCTAGTCAACACTGCTAGCTAGCCAACCGTTACCGACTAGCAGCGCTGTAGATACTAATACATTACAACGGAACGATTTGACTAGTGCAGTGTTAGCTAGCTAGCTACATAGCTGTCTTTGTCATAGCTTGATAATTGTGTAGTTTAGTAATTATCGAGGTTAGCTAGGTTAGCTAGCCAGCTATTTCCGTCCCCCGCGACGCCATTGTTCCATACCTAGCCAACTATTACCGACGAGCAGCATTGTAGAAACGAAATACATTACAAAGGAACGTCTTGATTAGTGTTATGTTATGTTAGCTAGCTACAAAGTTGCTTTTGTATAATAGCCAACCTCTACCGACTAGCAGCACTGTAGAAACTATTACATTACAACGGAACGACTTGATTAGTGTAGTGTTGTGTTAGTTAGCTAGCATTTTCGTCATTTTAGTCAATAAGATTTTCGCAACGTAAGCTTAACTTTCTGAACACTTGAGACGTGTAGTCCACTTGTCATTCCAATCTCCTTTGCATTAGCGTAGCCTCTTCTGTAGCTTGTCAACTATGTGTCTGTCTATCCCTGTTCTCTCCCCTCTGCACAGGCCATACAAACGCTTCACACCGCGTGGCCGCTGCCACTCTAACCTGGTGGTCCCAGCGCGCACGACCCACGTGGAGTTCCAGGTCTCCGGCAGCCTCTGGAACTGCCGGTCTGCGGCCAACAAGGCTGAGTTCATCTCAGCCTATGCTACCCTCCAGTCCCTAGACTTCCTGGCGCTGACGGAAACATGGATTACCACAGATAACACTGCTACTCCTACTGCTCTCTCCTCGTCTGCCTACGTGTTCTCGCATACCCCTAGAGCATCGAGCCAGCGGGGTGGTGGCACTGGAATCCTCATCTCTCCCAAGTGGACATTCTCTCTTTCTCCCCTGACCCATCTGTCTATCTCCTCATTTCAATTCCATGCTGTCACAGTTACCAGCCCTTTCAAGCTTAACATCCTTATCATTTATCGCCCTCCAGGTTCCCTTGGAGAGTTCATCAATGAGCTTGATGCCTTGATAAGTTCCTTCCCTGAGGATGGCTCACCTCTCACAGTTCTGGGTGACTTTAACCTCCCCACGTCTACCTTTGACTCATTCCTCTCTGCCTCCTTCTTTCCACTCCTCTCCTCTTTTGACCTCACCCTCTCACCTTCCCCCCCTACTCACAAGGCAGGCAATACGCTTGACCTCATCTTTACTAGATGCTGTTCTTCCACTAATCTCATTGCAACTCCCCTCCAAGTCTCCGACCACTACCTTGTATCCTTTTCCCTCTCGCTCTCATCCAACACTTCTCACTCTGCCCCTACTCGGATGGTATTGCTCCGTCCCAACCTTCGCTCTCTCTCTCCCGCTACTCTCTCCTCTTCCATCCTATCATCTCTTCCCTCTGCTCAAACCTTCTCCAACCTATCTCCTGATTCTGCCTCCTCAACCCTCCTCTCCTCCCTTTCTGCATCCTTTGATTTTCTCTGTCCCCTATCCTCCAGGCCGGCTCGGTCCTCCACTCCTGCGCCGTGGCTCGACGACTCACTGCGAGCTCACAGAACAGGGCTCCGGGCAGCCGAGCGGAAATGGAGGAAAACTCGCCTCCCTGCGGACCTGGCATCCTTTCACGCCCTCCTCTCTACATTTTCCTCTTCTGTCTCTGCTGCTAAAGCCACTTTCTACCACTCTAAATTCCAAGCATCTGCCTCTAACCCTAGGAAGCTCTTTGCTACCTTCTCCTCCCTCCTGAATCCTCCTCCCCCTCCCCCCCCTCCTCTCTCTCTGCGGATGACTTCGTCAACCATTTTGAAAAGAAGGCTGATGACATCCGATCCTCGTTTGCTAAGCCAAACGACACCGCTGGTCCTGCTCACACTGCCCTACCCTGTGCTTTGACCTCTTTCTCCCCTCTCTCTCCAGATGAAATCTCGCGTCTCGTGACGGCCGGCCGCCCAACAACCTGCCCACTCGACCCTATCCCCTCCTCTCTTCTCCAGACCATTTCCGGAGACCTTCTCCCCTACCTCACCTCGCTCATCAACTCATCCTTGACCGCTGGCTACGTCCCTTCCGTCTTCAAGAGAGCGAGAGTTGCACCCCTTCTGAGAAAACCTACACTCGATCCCTCCGATATCAACAACTACAGACCAGTATCCCTTCTTTCTTTTCTCTCCAAAACTCTTGAACGTGCCGTCCTTGGCCAGCTCTCCTGCTATCTCTCTCAGAATGACCTTCTTGATCCTAATCAGTCAGGTTTCAAGACTGGGCATTCAACTGAGACTGCTCTTCTCTGTGTCACGGAGGCTCTCCGCACTGCTAAAGCTAACTCTCTCTCCTCTGCTCTCATCCTTCTAGACCTATCTGCTGCCTTTGATACTGTGAACCATCAGATCCTCCTCTCCACCCTCTCCGAGCTGGGCATCTCCGGCGCGGCCCACGCTTGGATTGCGTCCTACCTGACAGGTCGCTCCTACCAGGTGGCGTGGCGAGAATCTGTCTCCGTACCACGTGCTCTCACCACTGGTGTCCCCCAGGGCTCTGTTCTAGGCCCTCTCCTATTCTCACTATACACCAAGTCACTTGGCTCGGTCATATCCTCACATGGTCTCTCCTATCATTGCTACGCAGACGACACACAATTAATCTTCTCCTTTCCCCCTTCTGATAACCAGGTGGCGAATCGCATCTCTGCATGTCTGGCAGACATATCAGTGTGGATGACGGCTCACCACCTCAAGCTGAACCTCGGCAAGACGGAGCTGCTCTTCCTCCCGGGGAAGGACTGCCCGTTCCATGATCTCACCATCACGGTTGACAACTCCCTTGTGTCCTCCTCCCAGAGTGCTAAGAACCTTGGCGTGACCCTGGACAACACCCTGTCGTTCTCCACTAACATCAAGGCGGTGACCCGATCCTGTAGGTTCATGCTCTACAACATTCGCAGAGTACGACCCTGCCTCACACAGGAAGCGGCGCAGGTCCTAGTCCAGGCACTTGTCATCTCCCGTCTGGATTACTGCAACTCGCTGTTGGCTGGGCTCCCTGCCTGTGCCATTAAACCCCTACAACTCATCCAGAACGCCGCAGCCCGTCTGGTGTTCAACCTTCCCAAGTTCTCTCACGTCACCCCGCTCCTCCGCTCTCTCCACTGGCTTCCAGTTGAAGCTCGCATCCGCTACAAGTCCATGGTGCTTGCCTACGGAGCTGTGAGGGGAACGGCACCTCCGTACCTTCAGGCTCTGATCAGGCCCTACACCCAAACAAGGGCACTGCGTTCATCCACCTCTGGCCTGTTCGCCTCCCTGCCTCTGAGGAAGCACAGTTCCCGCTCAGCCCAGTCAAAACTGTTCGCTGCTCTGGCACCCCAATGGTGGAACAAGCTCCCTCACGACACCAGGACAGCGGAGTCAATCACCACCTTCCGGAGACACCTGAAACCCCACCTCTTTAAGGAATACCTGGGATAGGATAAAGTAATCCTTCTACCCCCCCCCCCCCCAAAGATTTAGATGCACTATTGTAAAGTGGTTGTTCCACTGGATATCATAAGGTGAATGCACCAATTTGTAAGTCGCTCTGGATAAGAGCGTCTGCTAAATGACTTAAATGTAAATGTAAATGTACAGCTACAAGGAGCACCACTCTGTCATTCTGTATGGCCAAACTAACGTTTTCAGGGCTGCAAAAGCAGAATTTGAGTCATACTTTTGTTGGTATTGACATAGCAGTAAGACAATAGTGCTCACTTTCTCTCTGTAAGACCCTGTAGTCAGACTAGCTGAGGAGAAGCAACGGTAGAGCCAAAGACTTTTAGAACTAACCCAAGATAGACCACAGCCTGTTGTTTCCAATGGGAGCAAATGAATCATAGTGGGTAGAACAAGCAAGGAAGTGGGCAGAGCCAAGCACGCGCTAGCGAGATCCTATTGGCGTATTCTAGCATGTATTTGTATATTTCCATTAGGGAAACCTACTCTGTGAAGTACGGGTGTGCAATAACTCAACTCGCCCTTGCACTCCTTCTAAACAACCCAAAAAATTGAAACTTTGGCAAAGGGTCAAGTCTACAAAACAGAGTATAGTTTTGGGAACAGAAAAGTGTATTGAGATCAAATGTTTTATCGATGAGAAAATGCGCAGAATGTCGGCCAAAATCCATCTTCTCCCACTGCCGGCCACTGGGCTTCCTCTCATCACCATATTTGGTGGTGAGTGGAAATGATGCTTCAGATTTATACATCCGGTGAAACATTTGGCTCATGTTTCTATCTGTGGTAGAGCTGTGGTAGTGAGTGAGGAACATGGTGGCCCTATCTAGTCTGTGTCAAGCACCTCACTGGGGTACTGTAACATGTGAAGTGACACTGGTGAGTCACACAACCCTGTCTTATTTACACTACAGTCTGCAATTAATCCCTCTGATCTGACAGTGATACTCACTGAGGGCAGGCGAAGGCAGGGGAGAGGACGGGAGAGGAGAAATGGGAGAGAGAAGAGATCAGAGAGGGGGAGGCATGAGAAGGGAAGCAAGGCTGAGTGGATGGATTTTCTGAAAGGGGGGGTGAGAATTAGAATGTCCTGTCTTTAAAAACGTATAATCTTGATGATTGCCTTTCTGTTGCGACATACACACCTAGTCTGAAGTTTGACATTCATCAAGTTCGTGATTTATTTTGAGTAGTTTTATTGAAAGGAATTAAAGTGGCGTTTAGACGACATCTGCAGAATGGGTTTTCTCATTCAGATGAGACTGAAATGTATTGAGCAATCAAAGCCTAACCATTGAACGTCTCTAATCCCTTGAATGTTTTTCCAACTGATGAGGAACCAGAAACAGGTCAACAATGGTATTATGTTTTATTGTGGTTATGATCTCCTCTAATCTTATCTGGTGGAGCTTCATCCCCAGACAGTCTCCAGCCTCAGGCTACAGCCCATCTACACACGGTGATAATGTCACTTTCCCAAAGGGGAAAACAAAGATGGCATTTTCTTACGAGACATGCTCTATATGATCAATCAAAGTGATAGATCCAGTGAATGCAACATCTTAAAAGATAACATTAACTTGTTCAGATGGAAATACATGTGCTGTGTGTGTGAGAGAGAGAGATTGAGAGAGAGAAGGAAAGAGAAGAGAGAGAGGACAGTGGGAGGAGAGCGCGCGAGAGAGGCGAGAGTAGAGAGAGACATGGTCGCTGGCTAGAAAGGTGGAGATCAATTAGAGCAGACGGCAGGGTGTCTGCAGGAAGAGAAGCTGCCAAATGAGTGCCATCTATTCAACATGGCAGACATGCTGATAATGAGGAGTGAAATTAATAATGCCACTTTACAATAACTGCTGCGTTGGCAGAAACCGCACGCAACACTCCTCACACTTCACACAAACAAATGGACTGGCTATAGGGGAGTTGGAACAGAAAGAGAGGGAGAGAGAGAACTGGAGAGGGGAAATAAAAAGAGATGTGGAGGGCACATCTAATGTTCCTCTAATCGCAGAGATATTTCAAAGGAAAAGAAAGTGGTGCTCTTTGAAAAACAAAGTACAGTCATTCCTTTTCTTCTCAACCAGCTGTGATTAAAGAGTCAGAGTGCCCAGAGCTGGCAGGAACCACTGTACCACTCCAGATTATGCAAAGATGCCCACATCAGATAAATCAATATGCATGGCCGAGTTCAACAACAAGTAAAGAAGGAGAGCACAATAGCAATGGAAAAACACTCCCAAGAGTGTACATTTCAAATGGAAAAGGCTGAAATAGCATGGAGTGACGGAGAGAGCAATGGAAAACACTTGACTACTAACAGATCTTTGGATGTGGCAGTCCATGGAGTGGTTTGAGTGGCACAGATATTACCTGGAGGTATGGAATGATTGAGGGAGGGAAAGATGGACAGGTGGAGAGGGCTCCATTCTGCCCGCAGGCCTAGTGGCACAGGACAGCCAGGTCGATGTAATGAGCTGGGCTGTCTGCCACCACACAGAGTTACTCTGCTGCCGGACTCAGTTGACTCAAACGAATGATTCTATACCTACAGTGCCTTCAGAAAGTACTCAGACCCCTTGACGTATTACACATTGTGTTACGCTACCGCCTTCTGGATTACACACAATACCACATAATGACAAAGCGAAAACATTTTTTTTTTACATTTTTGCAAATGTCAAAAATACCTTATTTACATAAGTATTCAGACCCTTTGCTATGAGACTTGAAAATGAGGTCAGATGCATCCTGTTTCCATTGATCGTCCTTGAGATGTTTCTACAACTTGATTTGAGTCCACCTGTGGTAAATTCAATTGATTGGATATATGAGCAAAAACCAAGCCATGAGGTCGAAGGAATTGTCCGTAGAGCTCCGAGACAGGATTGTGTCGAGGCACAGATCTGGGGAAGGGTACCAAAACCTTTCTGCAGCATTGAAGGTACCCAAGAACACAGTGGTCTCCATCATTCTTAAATGGAAGAAGTTTAGAACCACCAAGACTCTTCCTAGAGCTGGCCGCCCGGCCAAACTGAGCAATCGGGGGAGAAGGGCCTTAGGTCAGGGAGGTGAACAAGAACCCAATGGTCACTCTGACAGAGCTCTGGAATTCCTCTGTGGAAATGGGAGAACATTCCAGAAGGATAACCATCTCTGCAGCACTCCACTAAATGAGGCCTTTACAGTAGAGTGGCCAGACAGAAGCCACTCCTCAGTAAAAGTCACATGACAGCCCACTTGGAGTTTGCCAAAAGGCAACTAAAGACTCTCAGACCATGAGAAACAAGATTATCTGGTCTGATGAAACCAAGATTGAACTCTTTGGCCTGAATGCCAAACATCACATCTGGAGGAAACCTGGCACCATCCCTACGGCGAAGCATGGTAGTGGCAACATCATGATGTGGGGATGTTTTTTAGCGGCAGGCTCTGGGAGACTAGTCAGGATTGAACAGATTAAAGTACAGAGAGATCCTTGATGAAAACCTGCTCCAGAGTGCTCAGGACCTCATACTGGGGTAAAGGTTCACCTTCCAACAGGACAACGACCCTAAGCACACAGGCAAGACAACACAGGAGTGGCTTCAGGACAAGTCTCTGAATGTCCTTGAGTGGCCCAGCAAGAGCCCAGACTTGAACATCTCTGGAGAGACCTGAAAATAGCTGTGCAGCAATGCTCCCCATCCAACCTGACAGAGCTTGAGAGGATCTGCAGAGAATAATGGGAGAAACTCCCTAAGTACAGATGTGCCAAGCATGTAGCATCATACCCAAGAAGACTCAAGGCTGTAATCGCTGCCAAAGGTGCTGCCACAAAATACTAAAGGTATACTAAAGGTATACTAAATACTAAAGGAGTAAAGGGTCAGAATACATATGTAAATGTGATATTTCAGTTTTTTTTATTGTTAATACAGTACCAGTCAAATGTTTGGACACACCTGCTCATTCTCATTCTGTTTTTTTTATTTTTACTATTTTCTACATTGTAGAATAATATTGAAGACATCAAAACTATGAAATAACACCTATGAAATCATGTAGTAATCAAAAAAGTGTCAAACAAATCCAAATATATGTTATATTTGAGATTCTTCAAAGTAGCCACCCTTTGCCTTGATGACAGCTTTGCACGCTCTTGGCATTCTACTACCATGTATATTTTACTTTTTCCCCACCAAGATATAGATGGTAAAAACGCCACTGTGTGTAGTGGACACATTCACCTAATCTCAGTTAACCCATAACTGTCAGTCCATGAGAGATCACATACACCACTCTCTCACACTTTCTTTGCCTCTGTTAAACTGTCTAAACACGCAAGTATGGCATGCTCAGAATACCTATCAATGGACTTCAGGCAAACCCCCCTTCTCACCTTCTAACCCCAATTTTGCCTGACAATAACACTGAGACTGCCAGTTTTAATATGGCACTACTTCTGCTGTGGCTATCCTCTCACTTTCCCTCTGTCTTCTAGGCTATTCTCTCTCTCCCTCCCTCCCCCTCTATCTATCCTCCTCTCTCTCTAGATAAACAGTGGGCTCTGACTTATTTCAGAAGTGTTGAGGGACTTCATCTCCTCCCTCCTCTCCTAAGTGATGTGTTATAATGAGAGATTGCAGATAGCCCTGGTCTGGTCGGAGCAGTCCTTAGCTCTTTAGCCTGAGAGCAGTGGCGGAGTGAGAACCCCAGTGAAGACTGTCACATTAAAGAGATCATTAGCTTGTAGTCTATTATGATTACAGTCCTACAAAATTATGACTGGAAGATTATTTCAGTCTTTGTCGATGTCTGTTTCTGAGTTCCCACACCATCATTGTGTGATTGTTGACACCCTCTGGCCAGCCCAAGTGTGGATCAATGAGGTGATCAAATCCCAACAGAGAAGCTTTCCCTATGCATCAGCATAGCCGCCAAACACTGATGCTGTTTGGGCATCTCTGGGTGCCCATGGTCATCATGATACACATAATAATGAGCGTAAATCGGCAGAAGGGGGAAAACTGATTGATTTCCTAAACCCATGCCGCTCCCCATCCCAAGCCCTGCGGATATCTCCAGGGTCTGTTCTGTATTCCCTAAATGTGTGTCCGTCTTATTTGTTTACAATCAATTTAGCATCCCAACGGCGTAAGGAGATAGAGGGTGTTCAATGCTCACTTCTGGTGTACAGTTCAGCGGCCACATCTCGGCTGCACCCCTGAGCGGGCGGAGCGGGAGGAAGGAGTAAGACACATGCTCAGTGGAATTCTAACTAGACCTAAAAGCTGAGGCAGAGAGATACTGGAGCTCTCATTATGAACCAGTAGACAAAGTTTAGCAGAGAGAGAGAGAGAGCAAAGGGCGCCTGTTATTTTCTCTCTCTCTCTCTATCTCTCTCTCTCTCTCTCTCTCTCTCGGCTTTATTGGCATGGGAAATATACACTATATATCAGAAGTATGTGGACACCCCTTCAAATTTCAGCCAAACCCGTTGCTGAGAAGTGTATGAAATTGAGCACACATAGAGCACACAGCCATGCAATCTCCATAGACACACATTGGCAGTAGAATGGCCTTACTGAAGAGCTCAGTGACTTTCAACGTGGCACCCTCAAAGGATGCCACCTTCCCAACAAGTCAGTTCGTCAAATTTCTGCCCTGCTAGAGCTGCCCCGGTCAACTGTAAGTGTTGTTATTGTGAAGTGGAAACGTCTCGGAGCAACAACGGATCAGCCGCAAAGTGGTAGGCCACACAAGCTCACAGAACGGAACTGCCGAGTACTGAAGTGCCATTGGACTCTAGAGCAGTGGAAACGTGTCCTCTAAAGTGATGAATCACGCTTCACCATCTGGCAGTCTGACAGACGAATCTGATAGACGGACGAATTTGGCGGATGCCAGGAGAATGCTACCTACCCCAATGCATAGTGCCAACTGTAAAGTTTGGTGGAGGAGGAATAAGGGTTTGGGGCTGTTTTTCATAGTTTGGGCTAGGCCCCTTAATTACAGTGAAGGGAAATCTTAACGCTACAGCATACAACAGCATTCTAGACGATTCTGTGCTTCCAACTTTGAGGCAACTGTTTGGGGAAGGCCCTTTCCTGTTTCAGCATGACAATGCCCCCATGCACAAAGCGAGGTCCATACAGAAATGGTTAGTCGAGATCGGTGTGGAAGATCTTGACCGGCCTGCACAGAGCCTTGACCTCAAACTCATCGAACACCTTTGGGATGAATTGGAACGCTGCCTCCGAGCCAGGCCTGATTACCCAACATCAGTGTCTGACCTCACTAATGCTCGTGGCTGAATGGATGCAAGTCCCTGCAGCAATATTCCAACATCTAGTGGAAAGCCTGCCCAGAAGAGTGGAGGCTGTTAAAGCAGCAAAGGGGGGACCAACTCCATATTAATGCCCATGATTTTGGAATGAGATAATGGACAAGCAGGTGTCTACATACTTTTGGTCATGTGGTGTATGTTTACGTTGCCAAAGCAAGTGAAATAGACAGTAAACAAAAAGGAAATAAACAAGGGAAATAAACAATCAGAAATGAACAGTAAATATTACTCACAAAAGTTTTTAAAGAATATAGACATTTCAAATGTTATATGATTGGCAATGTACAGTGCTGTAACGATAAACAAATAGATAAAACTAGGTTGTATTTAGGTACAGTTTTGTTTGTGGTCCGCTGGTTGTCCTTCTTGTGGCAACAGGTCACAAATCTTGCTGCTGTGGTGGCACACTGTGGTACTTCACTTCAAATATATGGGAGTTTATAAAGATTGGATTTGTTTTCAAATTCTTTGTGGGCCTGTGTAATCTGAGGGAAATATGTGTCTCTAATATGGTCATACATTTGGCAGGAGGTTTTTTATTTTATTTATTTATTTCACCTTTATTTAACCAGGTAGGCTAGTTGAGAACAAGTTCTCATTTGCAACTGCGACCTGGCCAAGATAAAGCAAAGCAATTCGACACATACAACAACACAGAGTTACACATGGAATAAACAAAACATACAGTCAATAATAAATACAGTAGAACAAAAGAAAACAAAAAGTCTATATACAGTGAGTGCAAATTAGGTAAGTTAAGGCAATAAATAGGCCATGGTGGCGAAGTAATTACAATATAGCAATTAAACACTGGAATGGTAGATGTGCAGAAGATGAATGTGCAAGTGGAGATACTGGGGTGCAAAGGAGCAAGATAAATGAATAAATACAGTAAGGGGAAGAGGTAGGTAGATAGATGGGCTGTTTACAGATGATCTGTGAGCTGCTCTGACAGCTGGTTAGAAAGTGCAGCTCGGTTTCCACCTCATTTTGTGGGCAGTGGGCACATAGCCTGTCTTCTCTTGAGAGCCAGGTCTACCTATGGCAAATAGCAAAGCCATGCTCACTAAGTCTGTACAAAGTAAAATAATGTCTTTATTTTGGGTCAGTTACAGTGGTTAGGTATTCTGCAACTGTGTATTCTCTGTTTAGGGCGAAATAACATTCCAGTTTGTTAATTTTTTCCAATGTGTCAAGTAATTATCTTTTTGTTTTCTTATGATTTGATTGGGTCTAGTTGTGTTGCTGTCCTGGGGCTCTGTGGGGTCTGTTTGAATTTTGTGAACAGAGTCCCAGTACCAGCTGGCTGAGGGGACTATTCTCTAGGTTCATCTCTCTGTAGGTGAGGGCTTTTTAATGAATGTTTTAGGAATTACAACTTTTTAGGTGGTTGTAGAATTCAATTGATATTTTCTGGATTTTTATAATTAGTGGGAATCGTCGTAATTCTGCTCTGCATGCATTATTAGGTGTTTTACGATGTACACAGAAGATGTTTTTACAGAATTCTGTATGTAGTCTCAATTTGGTGTTTGTCACATTTTGTGAATTCTTGGTTGGTGAGTGGACCACAGATCTCACATCCATAGAGGGCAATGGCTTCTATAACTGATTCAAGTATTTTTAGCCAGATCCTAATTGGCATGTCAAATGTTATGTTCCTTTTGATGGCGTAGAAGGCCACAGCTGTTCACAGCTTTATGGAAGTTCCCTGTGGTGCTGATGTTTAGGCCGAGGTAGGTATAGCTTTTGGTTTGCTCTAGGGCAACAGTGTTTAGGTGGAATTTGTATTTGTGGTCCTGGCAACTGGACCTTTTTTGGAAGACCATTATTTTGTCAGGGCCCAAGTCTGATAGAATCCGTTGTCACGTCCTGACCAGCAGAGGGAGCAATTGTATTAGTTTTTGTCAGGACGTGGCAGAAGTTTTTGTGTTATGTGTAGATTGGTTTGTTGGACTCCCAATTGAAGGCAGGTGTGTTGAGTTGCCTTTGATTGGGAGTCCTATAAACAGGTGTGTGTTTGTCTTTGTGTTTTGTGGGTAGTTGTTTTTGCACTGCGTTTGTTAGCCTGCAAAACTGTTCTTGTCGTGAGTATCATTTATTGTTTTTTCACTGTGGATGCTTTACTTGTGTTTATTAAAAGTATGAGTATTCACATTCCCGCTGCGCCTTGGTCCATTCCTGACGACAAGCCTTACATCCGTGCAGAAGATCTAGCTGCTTTTGTAGGCCCTCCTTGGTTAGGGACATAAGCACTAGGTCATCTGCAAACAGTAAACATTCGACTTCAGTGTCTAGTAGGGTGAGGCCGGGTGCTTCAGACTGTTCAAGAGCCCTCGCCAATTCGTTTATATAAATGTTGAAGAGGGTGGGGCTCAAGCTGCATCCCTGTCTCACCCCCCGGCCCTCCCCCTCTCTCTCACTCTCTCTCTCTCTCGTGCTCTCTCTCTGTCTAACTTTTTATTTCTCTTTCTGAAACAGCAGGATGAACATGCAGAGTTGGCATCAGGCCTCAGAGGGTATCAGCGGCAGACAGGCACACTCAGGCAGTCTCGCTTTGCTGCAGATTTCCATCGAGGGCCTAGGAGGACGAGGTGGGGGTGCGAGGAGGGAGAGGGGGGATGGGGGATAACGGAGCGAGGTAGCAGTACAATGAGACCTCAGAGCTCTGAGAGGTCTTCCAAAGAATGGACCCACATGGACACTTATAGACACTCCCCCCCACACATGCTCCAA
Source organism: Salmo trutta (assembly GCF_901001165.1). Lineage (NCBI taxonomy): Eukaryota > Metazoa > Chordata > Actinopteri > Salmoniformes > Salmonidae > Salmo > Salmo trutta. Next base: position 34,494,577 of record NC_042981.1, read on the forward strand.
TACAGTTATTATGAGGTGAGGTAAGGACAGAACCATGAGACTAGACAGGGTTCTATCTCTTTACAGCTCTGTCAGTGGAGCCACTCCTTGTAAAAGAAAATCACCACCATTTTAAGTTGGTTTCAAGAGTGCTTACCTCCACATTCAAGAGGATGAGAGGAGTTATATATTTAATTTTCAATAGCCTATTGCTTTCATAGACTTGATACTCCTGTCAAAGTATTGCACTAGAAGTGCTCTAAGCACAAAACATCTGCAGCTTCATACAGTAGATGTGTCTAGATTTTCATTTTCCACCGGACAATCGAGCATTCGTCTATGGCTCAGCAGTTTGTAATGAGAAAATGTTGCGGGTATTTTAACATCGTGTGTAGTAGAGAGCGCTAACTACTCACTGTGAAGAATTACTTTGAAGCTTCAGTAGACATAAATGCACCTAGCAAAGATACTGCTGCAGAGCATTTAAGCGTTACCCTGCAAAAAATCTATCTATTCTTCCCTCGTCCACTCCCTCTCCCAAAAGCTCTCTCTCGCTCCCAGCCCATTTCACCATCTCCCCATCTCTCTCTCCTTTTCCTCCCTCCCTCCCTCCCTCCCGCTGTTGTTACTATTCAGAGGGGCTGGTGTAGTGAGGGGTCTGAAAGTGGAGCTGACAGCCAGGTAACAGGCCTAGAGAAATGGGACACAGGTGTAGAGGGAGATTGGGGGGCAGGTAGGGCTCAGGGGAGACCAGGGAGGGGGAACCAAAATCAATAAGGACCACAGACCCAGAATGTAAAGTAGGGGCAACCAACAAGTACAGCAAAGAGGGATCAGCAACTTTACTGGAATGAGAATGCCAGTGTCTTTCTGGTGCCTTTGTGACTGCTGCAACTGTGGCATAGTGGCATACAGTGGCATACAGTAGACACTTTGCCATTAACTCATTTGTACATTAACTGTGTCACTGACATGTGTTCGCTCAATCGCTCGTTACAATGCTGAGTTGTGAGCCGGGGTCTCTGGATCTGTATTTGCTATAGCCAAGTCACCTGACAATCACTGTCATGCCAGAGGAGTTGGCTAAAGCTAGAGCTAAGCTACTGAGTTGTTTCAGTATCCCAATATCTTCATGACTTAACAAATAGCAAACACAGTCTGCAGTACATTATATAAGGCACTTCTGAATGCTGGCCTCCTTTTTATTCCAAACCAGAAGAGGCTAGGAGCTGGGATAGGAGGTGATAACGGGGCACCATAAATTAGGCATGGAAGTGAAAAATGGCAACACAATGGTGAAATATTAACACTCTAATTAACGGCTAAAAATAGGCAGCAGAAGCTTTGAGTCCATGCCATACACAGGCTGGTTCCCCAGGTCTCTCTCTCTGAGTACGGTGGGAGAGGAGGGACACACTGATAACACATAGCAGTCACACAGTAAGAAAAGGAAAACTCATCTCCTTGGTAATATAAACTCAGCAAAAAAAGAAACGTCCTCTCACTGTCAGCTGAGTATATTTTCAGCAAACTTAACATGTGTAAATATTTCTATGAACATAAGATTCAACAACTGAGACATAAACTGAACAAGTTCCACAGACATGTGACTAACAGAAATGGAATAATGTGTCTCTGAATAAAGGGGGGGTCAAAATCAAAAGTAACAGTCAGTATCTGGTGTGGCCACTTAAGTGCTGCAGTGCATCTCCTCCTCATGGATGGACTGCACCAGATTTTCCAGTTCTTGCTGGGAGATGTTACCCCACTCTTCCACCAAGGCACCTGCAAGTTCCCGGACATTTCTGGGGGGAATGGCCCTAGCCCTCACCCTCCGATCCAACAGGTCCCAGACGTGCTCAATGGGATTGAGATCCGGGTACTTCGCTGGCCATGGCAGAACACTGACATTTCTGTCTTGCAGGAAATCATGCACAGAACGAGCAGTATGGCTGGTGGCATTGTCATGTCAGGATGAGCCTGCAGGAACGGTACCACATGAGGGAGGAGGATGTCTTCCCTGTAACGCACAGCGTTGAGATTGCCTGCAATGACAACAAGCACAGTCCGATGATCCTGTGACACACCGTCCCAGACCATGACGGACCCTCCACCTCCAAATCGATCCCGCTCCAGAGTACAGGCCTCGGTGTAACGTTCATTCCTTCGACGATAAACGCGAATCCGACCATCACCCCTGGTGAGACAAAACCGCGACTCGTCAGTGAAGAGCACTTTATGCCAGTCCTGTGTGGTCCAGCGATGGTGGGTTTGTGCCCATAGGCGACGTTGTTGCCAGTGATGTCTGGTGAAGACCTGCCTTACAACAGGCCTACAAGCCCTCAGTTCAGCCTCTCTCAGCCTATTGCAGACAGTCTGAACACTGATGGAGGGATTGTGCGTTCCTGGTGTAACTCGGGCAGTTGTTGTTGCTATCCTGTACCTGTCCCGCAGGTTTGATGTTCGGATGTACCGATCCTGTGCAGGTGTTGTTACACGTGGTCTGCCACTGCGAGGATGATCAGCTGTCCGTCCTGTCTCCCTGTAGCACTGTCTTAGGCGTCTCACAGTACGGACATTGCAATTTATTGCCCTGGCCACATCTGCAGTCCTCATGCCTCCTTGCAGCATGCCTAAGGAACCCTGGGCATCTTTCTTTTGGTGTTTTTCAGAGTTAGTAGAAAGGCCTCTTTAGTGTCCTAAGTTTTCATAACTGTGACCTTAATTGCCTACCGTCTATAAACTGTTAGTGTCTTAACGACCGTTCCACAGGTGCATGTTCTGTCACGATCACTATCCTCAAATTCCCTGTCATAAATCAGCCAAGGCGCAGCGTGCCGGTAATTCCACATACTTTAATAGAAGTGAAACCGAACAAAAACAATAAACAGGATAAACAGAAATGAACGTGACACAACTGAGGTGCACACAAAACACTCACAGAAACAATTATAACCCACAAACACAGGTGGGGAAAAGGCTGCCTAAGTATGATTCCCATTCAGAGACAACGAATGACAGCTGCCTCTGATTGGAAACCATACTCGGCCAATAAAGAAAAAACAACATAGATATACAACACATAGAATGCCCACCCCATGTCACACCCTGACCTAACCAAACAGAGAATAACGACTCTCTCAGGTCAGGGCGTGACATGTTCATTAATTGTTTATGGTTCATTGAACAAGCATAGGAAACAGTGTTTAAACCCTTTACAATGAAGATCTGTGAAGTTTTGGGGATTTTTACAAATTATCTTTGAAAGACATGGTCCTGAAAAAGGCTGAGTTTAGATACCATGAATATACAGTTTTAATATAATCTCTGAGATACAGTACTACTTAAAGTCATGGGAAATGTGCGATTGCGGGGGGATGGGGGTGCATTGGCAGTAAAGGGGTGTGAGATAGGTTGAAAGAGAAAGAAAGAAGGAGGGCGAGAGAGTGGGTGAGGCAGAGGGAGAGAGAATTCATGTGTGTGTAATTGCTTTGTACAGAGACCTACACACTTAGGGCATAGTGCCAGCAGAGGGCACCACTAACCCAATGAAAGGACAGGAGGCTGCCCAAGCTGTGGACCTCCAGGTTAAGAAAGAATGTCCCGAAAAAGCAACTTATTTTCTTGAAAATGGCCTATGTGGCATCGATATGAGCCAGAAACATTTATTCTACTGTCAAAATGTACTACAAAGTGTAAATATAATTTTGGTCATAAAGTCAGTCTGGTCCAAAACTGAGATTTGCGAGATAGAAAAAAATGGTTTGTCACGGTATGAAGGGTACCACAGTTTTCCATTATTTATTACTGAATGACAACAGAGACAGAATACAATATGAAATTGTATTGAATAGTTTGGGGTAGGCCTCGTCTCCAAGGAATGCTCCTCAGAGTCAGATGCTGATGACAGGTTGCCCTATGCTGGGCTGATGGTGCAAAACACCAAGTGGGAAACAAAGTTTGAGTTGACATATAAATATTCCCTTAGATTCATGCCCATTGGTTGAAAGAAAGGAAAGTGATTGTTGCACCAGTGAGCCCATAGGTTAATCAGCAACTGTGGTGGAAGTGTGCCATGCTCATTGGCTGAAGTTAATAGGTGAGTGACATTCCGCATGCTTGCTTATAGTAAAGGAGGAGGAGAGATGTGACACTAAGCTGATAAGGTAACATTGTGACACAACCCTATAAATAACTGCTATGCTGATGCGGTAACATTATAAACGCTACCATATACTGTATGTCCGGGGCAGGGTTGGGTAGGTTACTTTCTCAATATAATCTGTTACAGTTACAAGTTACCTGTACAAAACTGTAATCAGCAATTTAACTTTTGGATTACCGAACGTAATCTGATTACTTTCCCCTTGAGAGGCGTTAGAAGAGTGTCATCATAGTGGTCTCTGACTTGTGGTCTTAAACTTGCAGTGCTGAATTGAATGTGATTGAGGAAACAGAACAATATCATAATGTATTGTTTTTCCACAAAACATCCTTTCTGAATTTAAAAGTAATTCAAGAAGTAATCACCTAGTTTTCAAAAGTATCTGTAACGCCCTGGCCATAGAGAGGGGTTTTTTGTTCTTTATTTTGGTTAGGCCAGGGTGTTACATTGGGTGGGCGTTCTATGTTCTGTTTCTATGTTTTTGTATTTCTTTGTTTTGGGCCGTGTGTGGCTCCCAATCAGGCACAGCTGAAGTTCGTTGTTGTTGATTGGGAGTCACACATAAGTGCATGTTTTTCCGTTGGGGTTTTGTGGGTAATTGTTTCTGTTAGTGTTTGCACCTGACAGGACTGTTGGCTGTCGGTTTTCTCTTTTCTTGTTTTTGTATAGTGTTCACGTTGTTCAATTAAATATTAAATGATGAACACTAACTCCGCTGCACGGAGGAAGGAGCAGCATCAGGAGAGCAGCATGATGGACTCATGGACGTGTGAACAAATACTGGACGGAGAGGGACCATGGACTCAGGCTGGGGAGTATCGCCTCCCGCAGTGGGAGATCGAAGCGGCGAGAGTGGAGAGGCGATGGTATGAGGAGAGAGAGCGCAACAGGCACGAGAGGCAGCCCCAAGATTTTTTTTTGGGGGGGGGCACACGGGACAGTCGGCGGTGCCGAGGTCGGAACCAGAGCCAGTCGGGTTGACGTTGGAGGTGAGCGAAGGGTGCGAAGCAGAGACGGTGAAGGAGTTGATGGGGAGATTGAAGGAGAGAGAGTTGAGAGACCTGCTGGTTTGGTGCATAAGGCACGGCATTCGCCCTACGGAGCGTGTCAGTGAATTGATGTCACCTGAGTCAGTTCTCCATACTCGTCCTGAGGTGCGTGCTGGCCGTCTGTTGAAGACTGTGCCTGCGCCCAGAAACAGGCCTCCTGCATGTCTTCCCAGCCCTGCACGTCCTGTGCCTACGCCCAGAAACAGGCCTCCTGCATGTCTTCCCAGCCCTGCACGTCCTGTGCCTACGCCCAGAACCAGGCCTCCTGCATGTTTTCCCATCCTGGTCAAGCCCGTGCCTCCTCCTCGGACCAGTCCGCCAGTGGGTCTCCCCATCCTGGTTAAACCTGTGCCTCCTCCTCGGACCAGGCCTCCAGTGGGTCTCCCCATCCTGGTCTGTCCTGTGCCTGCTCCACGGACCAGGCCTCCAATGGATTTCCCCATCTTGGTCAGTCCTGTGCCTCCTCCTAGGACCAGGCCTCCAGTGGGTTTCCCCATCTTGGTTAAGCCTGTGCCTCCTCCTCGGACCAGGCCTCCAGTGGGTCTCCCCATCCTGGTCTGTCCTGTGCCTGCTCCACAGACCAGGCCTCCAGTGGGTCTCCCCATCCTGGTTAAGCCTGTGCCTCCTCCTCGGACCAGGCCTCCAGTGGATCTCCCCATCCTGGTCAGTCCTGTGCCTCCTCCTAGGACCAGGCCACCAGTGGGTCTCCCCATCCTGGTCCGTCCGGTGCCACCTCCCAGAACTAGGCCTCCAGAGTGGCCCGCCTGTCCGGAGCTGCCAGAGTGGCCCGCCTGTCCGGAGCTGCCAGAGTGGCCCGCCTGTCCGGAGCTGCCAGAGTGGCCCGCCTGTCCGGAGCTGCCAGAGTGGCCCGCCTGTCCGGAGCTGCCAGAGTGGCCCGCCAGCCGGGCGCAGCAAGGGTCGCCCGCCAGCCGGGCGCAGCCATCGCCACCAGCCGGGCGCAGCCATTGCCGCCCGCCAGCCGGGCGCAGCCAGGGTCGTCCGCCAGCCGGGCGCAACAAGGGTCGCGAGCCAGCCGGGCGAAATCAGGGTCGTCCACCAGACCTTCGGCGCGGCAAGGTGCGCCACCTAAGAGGGCGACTCCAAGGGTGGGGCAGAGGCCACGTCCCGCACCTGAGCCGCCGCCGTAAGAAGGCCCACCCGGACCCTCCCCTTCAGTGTCAGGTTTTGCGGCCGGAGTCCGCACCTTGGGGGGGGGGGGGGGGGGGGTACTGTAACGCCCTGGCCATAGAGAGGGGTTTTTTGTTCTTTATTTTGGTTAGGCCAGGGTGTTACATTGGGTGGGCGTTCTATGTTCTGTTTCTATGTTTTTGTATTTCTTTGTTTTGGGCCGTGTGTGGCTCCCAATCAGGCACAGCTGAAGTTCGTTGTTGTTGATTGGGAGTCACACATAAGGAGCATGTTTTTCCTTTGGGTTTTGTGGGTAATTGTTTCTGTTAGTGTTTGCACCTGACAGGACTGTTGGCTGTCGGTTTTCTCTTTTCTTGTTTTTGTATAGTGTTCACGTTGTTCAATTAAATATTAAATGATGAACACTAACTCCGCTGCACCTTGGTCGTCTCTCCAGTACGACAACCGTTACAGTATCTGTATTCTGATTACAATATTTTTGCTGGTAACATTACTGGTTACAGTTTTGTTTTAATCAGATTACATGTAACTGATTAGATGTAATTAGTTACTCCCCAACCCTGTATGTCCCTTTCCAAAATGTGTATTTGTTAACTTAGGAGAACCATTCACCATAGTTATATCATTGAATCAGCGGACAAGTGAATGTAATTGACAGCACGCATAATACCATATTTTATAACCTCCAAAGAAATCCACGGCTCTGTCGCCATAGAAACAAAATGCAACCATAGTCATTATCTTTTCAAACTGTTGAGGTTATTCGAGTTTGTTCAGCTGAAATAACAACTCCAGTACCTACTTCACTGAAGTAAGAAACAAAAGGACTGTCACAGATTTTATTTGGAGAAATAACGACATGGTTGAGTTGGGATCTATGACCTATGGAATATTCACAAGAGGTGTTGGTGACATTCAACTCTTCTTTAAATAGTCAAGCGAGACAGAACACAGTCACATACGTATAGATCTCTCTCTCCAAGGCCATTTGAATACAAATCCTTTCTGAGAGTGTGACATGTCATTATAACATGAGTTTGACATCACAGTAAGTAATCCCTGAGTTAACAGCCTCTGTCACCCACAAGTGACAAGGTTGCGGATAACAATATCTAATTGGGACAGGGCTTGTTTTTGGAGAGTGAACTACAGTGCTAGCACAAACAGCAGCTATTAAATTCAACAAACTGTGTAGCATATTCTGCTGTCATGTTTGCCCAGGATTTGTGAGAGTGTAGTCTTAGCTACTCTGATTAGCACTTCCCTCTACAATAACACTGGCCAAGCAGATAGACATGTTGCCATGCTAGCTCTGTCTGGTGCACTATAAAGACTGGTGCTGGCACCTAGAGAGAGAGAGCGCTTGATCTCTGGCTCTGGCGGCAGCTCACGTACACCAGTGTCTGATGGTGGATGTTAGGAATGAGTTATTTGATCAGTACTGTGGCTATCACAACCCCCATCTCTGTGAATGTAAGAGTGAGAGTGAATACACTACATTCAACTTATATTTGATTAGGTTAATCCTATTCAAAGAGAGCCTTGAGAGCATAGAATTAGGAATTAGAATACTAGAATGGACGTGAACCTTCTTATGATGGTCCAAAGGTCAGGCATGTTGGTCAGGGAGTTGGTCAACCATGGTTTGACAGTGCTGTGTAAAGATATTGTGTAAAACAATGAATGTGAAGAATTCATCTGCAGACATATGTGCTAACGTACTGTAGCTAGCCAGACAGTTTTTGAGGGATGAGTCCATATATTTTTTTTTATTAACTGCCAATATGCCAACATTCCATTCAAACAATGCTGTCAATCCACAGCCATACACGGGGTGCGTTCGTAAATTCACTCTTGTGCACGACTCCAAGATTTTTGGACTCGACTCTGACTACTGTGATTGGAGTTGAAAGGAGTAGACTCTTGCTCGACACCCTGACTCCTGTGGTTGGAGTCGTAGGAGTCGACTCTTGCTCGACTCCCAAAACACGCTGAAACAGATGCGCAAACACATACACACCATCCCATTATTGCAGTCCTACTAGGAAGACTACATTTGCGTTCTAGTGGACTGACATGAGAATGATGCTGCCCATTTGCCTATAAAAGGCTTATTTTGTTAGAATATAGAATGTGCTGTGTAGGAACTAGAATATTTCTGTGATATTTCTGTTGTGTGCAGCCTTGACAGATCCCATTGGATGATGAGACGCACTCTACACTGATAAACCTATTATTTACCATGTTATAGCCCTATTCAGACGGGTATTAGTAGAGATGTTGGTTTTGTAATTATTATCCAAGCATGTGCGTTATTCCAGATTTCAATCCACACATGATTTGTTTTTCCAAACTGCCCCCTGTAATATTTTTTTTAAATGTAATTTTATGAAGAAGCCTGGAGGTTTTTATTGTAGGCTTGAAGATATTTCAACATTATGTCTAGACGATATTAGGCTACACTGATAACTCGTGCTTGGCCGCCAAATGTATAGGTCTCCCCATAGTGTTTAAATTGTTGAAGTGTGATCATAATCATTATCTTTTAGATCCATCCATGGTAGACGTCCTTCCTGATAAAAAATGCCAGACATCCTGCTGATTTGAACTGCTGAACCGTTTTTACACTTGACTGTGTTTTTGGATGAGAAAGTGAACTTGCCATTTCCAAAAATCTTAGCGGGGATGCTGCTTTGCAATCTATTGCCTAGGACAAGGCTCTCCAATCCTTTTCGTGGAGAGCCATCCTGTAGGTTTTCACTTCAACCCTAATCTAGCGCATCTGATTCAATAATTAGCTGGTTGAAAATCTGAATCAGGTTAGTTACAACTGGGGTTGGAGCAGAAACCTACAGGAAGGTTGGTAGCTCTCCATGATCAGTGTTGGAGAGCCGTGACCTAGGACATCAACAGCCAGCCGGGGTTTCATTAAATAAAATCGATTATTTAGGAGTCGACTCCCCACCCAGTGTTGCCATGTTCGCGGTTTTCGCGCAAATTGGGTTATTTTGAAAACGATGTGGCGGGTGAAAATGTATTGGTCGCGAGTTGCGGCCGCCATGGCATTTCTCAGAAAAAAAATATATGATTCACTAGCTGCATTCCAAACACAAAAAGACACACCATCTCCCCTCAGCCCTCAAATTAAGAGTGAACTTCTGATGATGTTTCATGACATATGATGAGTTGAAGCTTGCAGGGCGTGGGATGAATGAATGAGTTTAAATGAGCCACCCTTGTTTTGTGTTGTCAGTCATCATGGAACCACCAGAAGCTGTTGTGCTTTATATGCGGCTACAGTCAATTATGATTGCATTTCATTACTTGGCTAGGAGACAACGCATCCACAGACATTGAATACTAGCCGTCTGATGATATCAGGTAAATCGAAAATGACATTGTGTAAGTGTGATGTCAGGGAAAAAAGCTAACCAAACAAAAACATCAATCATTTTAAGATATGTGTTTGTGCAGTCATGTGTATTAGTAGCACAATTTCAAACTGATTTGCATTCGTTTTTACTTACACTTGTATGTTGACTCCATATTCATGTTTGTTTTAAGTTTTGGCTGACTTTTCTAAGCAGGTGTACAATCATCGCAAATTGAATTATGGCCGTTTCAGGCCCGAAGTGAACATAATTGTACACTCGCAAACTCGATCAAAAACGAGGGCTGAGGGGCTTACGTTGCCAACTTCCCTTGCTTGTCTAATCCCTTGAATGACGTTTTACATCGTCACATCCGACTGTACCTTAAATGTCCGTTGCCCAAGCGAGGGAGAGTGATGATCGGAGAGGCAACGTCCTTGGTGAAAATCTTGAAGTTGAGCTTAAAAACAACCAACCTAAAGCTATTAATGTACCTATTAAGCTAACATATCTAGCTAGCACCCTTGTCAGGTTGCTAGCTACAGTTACCCATACCTGGCAAGCTAGTTTTATAGTTTAGTAATTTATTCCAATACATTTCAGAATTCCCCAGAATAGGTTTATGAATCTAGCTATGTTTTATAGGCTCCTCACTATGAGACTTAGCCAATTTGCCAACGCTAAAATCAATGTCTATATATATATTTTTTAACAAGCTAGTTTCATACTTTTTTTGACATGCCGAAAATGCAGTCATGTTGATTAAATTTGACACTTCGCGGGCACCAGATTTTGACATGTTAATACTGTTTGCATTGAATTGTGGGTCCTATCAACCCCGCAAGTGACCAAAGTTGTTCACTCGCTCCCTCAAGCTACATCTAGGGGTCGAGGGGGCAAGTTAGTGAATTGGACCTCCACTTAAGATGAGGATTCGTCCGAGAGAAAGTGGCTAGCGCAAGTGCTGAGGGGGTAAAAATAACGTGTTTGGACTGCAGCCTGTGTCTTTTATGTGTTTGAAACGCAGCCAGTGAGTGAGTGGTGGGGAGGGCCGGAGTGTGTGTGTTGAGAGAGCATTACAGCTATTGGTTGAGTCATGTGAGCGAGAGAGCAGCAAGCACGCTCGTCATGGCGACTTTTTACTAGTTGCAGGTAGGTTATTTAGATTGTCATTATAGAGACCCCTATTTCCAACCCTTTTTCTATAAAACATTAATATGCTATAACTGATGCACATCAAGAAATAACGGAGACAAAGACTGGAAAACGTGCACTAGAGCACATTCGGGTTTAAACTGCATTCTAATATTGACTTTGCTTAAAGAAAATGGTATTAAGCAAAGCGTTATATGCATGCTCAGTTCCTGCGTCTCGGGGGATGCCGAGTGGACGTTTGAAATGGAAGTTATGGATCTCCCTCGCATGCTTCTTTTTACGTGGAAAAGTCCTCAATGAAACTGACATTACATGTGGAGAATGATACATTTGCCTCTCTTGGCCATCGATTAGCCTATTAATTTTCATCCCATTGTAGGCTACCATTTGATACAATACATATGTTGAAATGACGATATCACTGGAGTCATTGTAAATCAATGTGTGCCAGTTGTGTACTGGTAGCTTACCTGAAGCTAGCAAACCAATTTAAAACCTGTTGGGGCTAGGGGGCAGTATTTGCACGGCCGGATAAAAAACGTACCCGATTTAATCTGGTTACTACTCCTGCCCAGTAACTAGAATATGCATATAATTGTTTGATTTGGATAGAAAACACCCTAAAGTTTCTAAAACTGTTTGAATGGTGTCTGTGAGTATAACAGAACTCATTTGGCAGGCCAAAACCTGAGAAGATTCCAAACAGGAAGCGCTCTCTCTGACCATTTCATGGCCTTCTTGATCATCTCTAACAAAAACAGGGGATCTCTGGCATGACGTGACATTTTCTAACGCTCCCATAGGCTCTCAGAAGGCGCCAGAAAGCTGAATCGTGGCTTTGCAGCCCATGGCTGAAAAACATTAGCGCATTTTGATAGTGGTCGATCTGAGGACAATAGGACGGGGCGCGCATGCCCAAGTCGACTCCATGTTTACTTTCTCTCTCTTTGAACGAAAACCACCACTCCCGGTCGGAATATTATCGCTTTTTTACGAGAAAAATTGCATAAAAATTGATTTTAAACAGCGGTTGACATGCTTCGAAGTACGGTAATGGAATATTTAGATTTTTTTTGTCACGAAATGCGTCGTGCTCGTAACCCTTATTTACCCTTTCGGATAGTGTCTTGAACGCACGAACAAAACGCCGCTATTTGGATATAACTATGGATTATTTGGGACCAAACCAACATTTGTTATTGAAGTAGAAGTCCTGGGAGTGCATTCTGACGAAGAACACCAAAGGTAATCAAACTTTTCTAATAGTAAATCGGAGTTTGGTGAGTACCACACTTGGTTGGTGTCAAAATAGCTAGCCTGTGATGCCGGGCTATCTACTTAGAATATTGCAAAATGTGCTTTCACCGAAAAGCTATTTTAAAATCGGACATATTGAGTGCATAGAGGAGTTCTGTATCTATAATTCTTAAAATAATTGTTATGTTTTTTGTGAACGTTTATCGTGAGTAATTTAGTAAATTCACCGGAAGTGTTCGGTGGGAATGCTAGTCACATGCTAGTCACCTGCTAATGTAAAAAGCTGGTTTTTGATATAAATATGAACTTGATTGAACAGACATGCATGTATTGTCTAACATAATGTCCTAAGATTGTCATCTGATGAAGATCATCAAAGGTTAGTGCTGCATTTAGCTGTGGTTTGGGTTTATGTGACATTATATGCTAGCTTGAAAAATGGGTGTCTGATTATTTCTGGCTGGGTACTCTGCTCACATAATCTAATGTTTTGCTTTCGTTGTAAAGCCTTTTTGAAATCGGACAGTGTGGTTAGATTAGCGAGAGTCTTGTCTTTAAAATGCTGTAAAATAGTCATATGTTTGAGAAATTGAAGTAATAGCATTTCTAAGGTATTTGAATAACGCGCCACGGGATTCAACTAGCCCAGAGAGGTTAAACAAATTAAGTTACAATTTATATTTCAGATTCTTCAAAAGTAGCCACCCTTTGCCTTGATGACAGCTTTGCACACTCTTGGCATTCTCTCAAAGAGCTTCATGAGGTAGTCACCTGGAATGCATTTCAATTAACAGGTGTGCCTTGTTAAAAGTTAATTTGTAGAATTTCTTTCCTTCTTAATGTTTTTGAGCTAATCAGTTGTGACAAGGTAGGGGTGGTATACAGAAGATAGCCCTATTTGGTAAAATACCAAGTCCATATTATGGAGAGAACAGCTCAAATAAGCAAAGAGAACGACATTGGGCAAAAATTTTAGCTAGACCTGGCAACACCAGTTGAATATGACCGGTGTCAGTAAACGTTGGCAAAAAAAAACATAATTCAATTGTTTCAAGCAGCACACAGTCACCAATGCTCTAGATAACATGAAAACAGCCTAACCAGCACTGCTGGGGTGAGTAAAATGGTCAGATTGAGGGTTTTCTCTCATTTGTGTCATCAATGGCGCCGGAGGCAGACGTTTTACGTGCCCCCAACAATTGTTTTTTTGTTCGTTTATCTGCTTTGTTTGTAACTTATTTTTTGTACTATTTTTGTTCATAATGTTGCCGCTACCATCTCTTATGACCGAAAATAACTTCTAGACATCAGGACTGCGATTACTCACCACAGACTAACAGAATCCTTTTTCTTCTTTCACAACTCTGACAAGCCCGAGGTGGAAGATATACGGCTACCTCGGGAACAGGCCCCGACCCCAGTGATCTGCGTGAAGAGGAGGCGGAGAAAGAGAGGCCGGAGGGCGGGCTGCCTTCTGAGGAGTAGGAGGCGATCGAATAAACTGCCACACCCCTCAATTCTGCTGACAAACATGCAATCTTTGGACAATAAAATGGACGAGTTATTGGGAAGATTAAACTACCAACGGGACATTAAAAAGTGTAACATCTTATGCTTCATGGAGTCGTGGCTGAACGGCAACAATATCAACATACAGCTGGCTGGTTATACGATGTACCAGCAGGATAGAACAGTGGCGTCTGATAAGACAAGGGGCGGTGGTCTACGTATTTTTGTAAACAACAGCTGGTGCACGATATCTAAGGAAGTCTCGAGCCATTGCTCGCCTGAGGAAGAGTTTCTCATGGTAAGCTGCATACCACATTGCCTACCGAGAGAGTTCTCATCTATATTCTTTGTAGCTGTTTACATACCACCACAGTCAGAGGCTGGCACCAAGATAGCATTGAATGAGCTGTATTCCACCATAAGCAAACAAGAAAATGCTCACCCAGAGGCGGCGCTCCTAATAGCCGGGGACTTTAATGCAGGGAAACTTAAATCAGTTTTACACAATTTCAATCAACATGTTAAATGTGCAACCAGAGGGAAAATAACTCTGGACCACCTATACTCCACACACAGAGATGCATACAAAGCTCTCCCTCGCCCTCCATTTGGCAAATCTGACCATAATTCTATCCTCCTGAGTCCTGCTTAGAAGGACAAATTAAAGCAGGAAGCACCAGTGACTAGATCAACAAAAAAGTGGTCAGATGAAGCAGATGCTAAGCTACAGGACTGTTTTGCTAGCACAGACTGGAATATGTTCCGGCATTCCTCCAACAGCATTGAGGAGTACACCAGGCATTGAGGAGTACATCTGTCATTGGCTTCATCAATAAGTGCATCGATGATGTCGTCCCCACAGTGACTGTACGTACATACCCCAACCAGAAACCATGGATTACAGGCAGCATCTGCACTGAGCTAAAGGCTAGAGCTGCAGCTTTCAAGGAGCGGGACTCTAACCTGGAAGCTTATAAGAAATTCCGCTATGCCCTCCGACCAACCATCACACAGGCAAAGTGTCAATACAGGACTAAGATCGATTCATCCTATACTGGCTTTGACTCTCATCGGATGTGGCAGGGCCTGCAAACCATGACAGACTACAAAGGGAAGCACAGCCGTGAGCTGCCCAGTGACACGAGCCTACCGGACGAGCTAAACTACTTCTATGCTCGCTTCGAGGCAAATAACACTGAAACATTTATGAGAGCACCAGCTGTACCGGAAGACTGTCTGATCACGCTCTCCGCAGCCGATGTGAGTAAGACCTTTAGACAGGTCAACATTCACAAGGTCGCAGGGTCAGACGGACTACCAGGACGTGTACTGCGAGCTTGCTCTGACCAACTAGTAAGTGTCTTCACTGACATTTTCAACCTCTCCCTGTCCGAGTCTGTAATACCAACATGTTTTAAGCAGACCACCATAGTCCCTGTGCCCATGAACACTAAGGTGATGCAGTCTCTATTGCACTCCACACTGCTCTTTTCCACCTAGACAAAAGGAACACCTATGTGAGAATGCTATTAATTGACTACAGCTCAGCATTCAACACCATAGTGCCCTCAAAGCTCATCAATAAGCTAAGGACCCTGGGACTAAACACCTCCCTCTGCAACTGGATCCTGGACTTCCTGACGGGCCGCTCCCAGGTGGTAAGGGTAGGTAACAACACATCCGCCACATTGATCCTCAACACAGGGGCCCCTCAGGGGTGCGTGCTCAGCCCCCTCCTGTACTCCCTGTTCACTCATGACTGCACGGCCAGGCACGACTCCAACAGCATCATTATATTTGCTGATGACACAACAGTGGTAGGCCTGATCACCGACAACAACGAGACAGCCTATAGGGAGGAGGTCAGAGACCTGGCCGTGGGGTGCTAGGACAACAATCTCTCCCTCAACATGATCAAGACTAAGGAGATGATTGTGGACTACAGGAAAAAGAGGATCGAGCACGCCCCCATTCTCATCGACGGGGTTGCAGTGGAGCAGGTTGAGAGCTTCAAGTTCCTTGGTGTCCACATCACCAACAAACTAACATGGTCCAAGCACACCATGACAGTCATGAAGCAGGCACGACAAAACCTATTCCCCCTCAGGAGACTGAAAAGATTTGGCATGGGTCCTCAGATCCTCAAAAGGTTTTACAACTGCACCATCGAGAGCATCCTGACTGGTTGCATCACTGCCTGGTATGTCAACTGCTCGGTCTCCGACCGCAAGTCACTACAGAGGGTAGTGTGAATGACCCAGTACATCACTGGGGCCAAGTTTCCTGCTATCCAGGACCTCTATACCAGGTGGTGTCAGAGGAAGGCCCTAAAAAAATTGTCAAAGACTCCAGCCACCCTAGTCATAGACTGTTCTCTCTGCTACCACACGGCAGTCGGTACCCGGAGCGCCAAGTCTAGGTCCAAGAGGCTTCTAAACAGCTTTTACTCCCAAGCCATAAGACTGAACATCTAGTCAAATGGCTACCCAGACTATTCACATTGCCCCTCCTCCCCTCTCCACACCACTGCCACTCTCTGTTGTCATCTATGCATAGTCACTTTAATTAACTCTACCTACATGTACATACTACCTCAACTAACCGGTGCCCCCGCACATTGACTCTGTACCGGCACCCCCATGTATATATTGTTATTTTTTTACTGCTCCTCTTTATTTACTTGTTACTTTTATCTCTTATTCTTCTACATATTTTTTGAAAGTGCACTGTCGGTTAGGGGCTCGTAAGTAAGCATTTCACTGTAAGGTCTACACCTGTTGTATTCGGCGCATGTGACTAATACAATTTTATTTGATTTGAAGTAGCTAGCCAACTTTAGCCAGTTAGCTTGAGGTACAGTACGCGCTCTGAACGCTCCAAGAGCAAAACGTGCTTAATTTTTCAAGCAGACAATCTGACAACTCTCTGAATTTACGAATGACCAGAGCGCACTCTGACACACTGGAGGCAATTTACGAATGCACCCACAGTCTCAAATCAGTTGATGATAGGACTTAGACAAGGAATAAATCAAATCAAATTGTATTTGTCACATGCACCGAATAAAACAGGAGTAGACCTTAATGTGAAATGCTTACTTACAAGCCCTTAACCAACAATGCAGTTCAAGAAATAGAGCTAAGAAAATATTTACTAAATAAACTAAGTAAAGTAAAAAAGAAGTAACACAATAAAATACCAATAACAAGGCGATATACAGGGGGTACTGGTACCGAGTCAATATACGGAGGTACAGGTTAGTCAAGGTAATCTTTATATGTAGGCAGGGGTAAAATGACTATGTATAGATAATAAACAGCAAATAGCAGGGGGGGGAGGGGTCAATGTAAATAGTCCTGGTGGCCATTTGATTAATTGTTCAGCAGTCTAATGGCTTGGGGGTAGAAGCTGTTAAGGAGCCTTTTGGACCAAGACTTGGCACTCTGGTACCGCTTGCCGTGCGGTAGCAGAGAAAACAGTCTATGACTTGGGTGACTGGAGTCTTTGACAATTTTTCTGGCCTTCCTCTGACACCGCCTGGTATCGAGGTCCAGGATGGCAGGAAGCTTGGCCCCAGTGCTGCACTGGGCTGTACGCACTATCCTCTGTAGCGCTTTACGGTTGGATGCTGAGCAGTTGCCATACCAGGCGGTGATGCAACCGGTCAGGATACTCTAGATTGTGCAGCTGTATAACTTTTTGAGGATCTGGGGACCCATGCCAAATGCAACAAGTACTGATATTGTATCATGTAATAGCACTCACAGCTTTCCAAGAAAACACAATCTGAGACATGTATGGTCTGTTTACATTTTTCTTTGAGGCTATTTATTCAGAGAACATTTTTATAAAACCTATATAAAGTGTATTTATAGTTATATTTCAATATTTTAGGTTGACTATATTTCCATTCCACAATTAAACAATAAGGCACAAGAAGCAGTACTGTATCATGAATACAGTCACAGTTAAATGGCGTTGTTTGACATGTGCCTTTATTGCTTTTATAAAACTGTTGCCAACATATTAAAATAACAATTAATTGCATATTTATTTTGATAAGTAATTATTTTTCATAGTTGCTATGCAAAAGGACTGGTCGTACGTTCTAAACAAAATGGTTGATATGCAGGCTGGATAACGTTCTTGTCACTTGCTGGCTAGCTAACTTCAGCTAACTCCATCACGTAAAACATTGAACCTGGAATGACAGTACACTAGCTGCATTTTTGTTTGTTTGAGCTTTTTTTCTGTTAAGCATTTCTTTGGATTTTTTATGATAATGATGTTGATGCATGATTTTGCCTAGCTCAAAAAAAAATGTCTGGTCTGGTCTGGGCACTGTTCAGTTTCTATGTATGGTACAGAGATGGAAATTCAAAAGGGAAACATTGTTTCCAAGGTCGAACAGGCTGACAGCGAGGCTTATATTAACCCCGCTGTTCCGAACTAAATGCTAGGCTGGAAGCAAGAGGAAATAATGTACGAGTTGAGATAAATACAAGAGATGATTCGTCGAGCAACATTAACATTAACTCTTATAGAGGCACGGTGATCATTGTCAGATGCAACTATTAGCAGGCATAGTGTGACTGTGATAGGCAGCCAATACAGTGGATTGCGCAGTCAGATGGAACAGAGTAAATAGGCATTTTAACGTTATAGATTTAGCAGGTGGTAACTTGTGGAATAGACAGCGCCTGGAATGCGTTTTTAACCAATCAGCATTCAGGATTAGACCCATCCGTTGTATAACGCACGACGCAGAGTGCCTGGATACAGCCCTTAGTCATGGTATATTGGCCATATACCAAAAACCTCCGAGGTGCCTTATTGCTATTATAAACTGGTTACCAATGTAATTAGCGAAGTAAAAATAAATGTTTTGTCATACCCATGGTATACGGTCTGATATACCACAGCTTTCAGCCAATCAGCATTCAGGGCTCGAACCACCCAGTTTATAATTAAGCAATAAGGCATGAGGGTGTGTGGTGTATGGCCAATATACCACAGCTAATAGCTGTATGCAGGCACTCCGCGTTGCGTCGTGAAAAGAACAGCCCTTAGCCATGGTATATTGAACAATATACCACACTGCCTCATGCCTTATTGCTTAATTATACAACGGGTGTATCTAATCCTGAATGCTGATTGATTAAAATCGCATTCCAGCCAGTGTCTATTCCACAAGTTACCACCGGCTAAATCTATGACGTTAAAATGCCTATTTCCTCTGTTCCATCTGACTGCGCAATCCACTGTCTCATCAGCCCAGCCAGGCAATTTTAAACTGGTTACCAATGCAATTAAAACAGTAAAAATACTTTTTTGTCATACCCATTGTATACGGTCTGAAATACCACGGCTTTCAGACAATCAGCATTCAGGGCTCAAACCACCCAGTTTATACTTTTATTTTTCTGCAAAGGTAAAAGCAGGAAATGCATCACCTATGCCTCTACTGCCATTCATTCCAATTAGACAGGTTTTGGATTACTTCCGGATCAAGATGGCTGCTATTTTCGCTCGATTATGGAACTTTGAGGGTTTATGACATAGCCCATCTAGTTATTTAATAGGATCTATATGCTTGAGAGAATCTCTTCTAACAGAGAGAGCTGGAGTACTATCTGACTGATTCACTATGAGCTCTCCCTCCTTCCACTCCATTGACTGGCTGTCTACCTGTCCTGTGTGTACTAAGCGCTACAATGAGGCCCGGCGTCGGCCCAAGCTGCTGCACGGTGGGGAAACCTTCTGTCTCATCTGTCTGGGAGAGATAGACAGTCACACCAGTAAGGGGGCGCTGCCGTGCCCCTCATGCAGACAGGTGATCAAAGTACCGCACTCTGGTGTGGCTAAGCTAGCAGATAATTTTGCAATAATCGGTTTGGTGACAAGAAGACAAGAAGAGTCAGAAGTGGGCATCTACTGTGAGAAACATGCAGACGAGAAACTGAAGTTCTTCTGCACATCGTGACACAGGTATGTGCATGAAAAAGAAACAATCAACATGCGCACACCTGCCCACACATACGCACGCCCACACACACACCTGCCCACACATACGCATGCCCACACACACACCTGCCCACACATACGCACGCCCACACACACACCTGCCCACACATACGCATGCCCACACACACACCTGCCCACACATACACACGGCCACACACACACCTGCCCACACATAGGCACGTCCACACACACACCTGCCCACACATACGCCTGCCCACACACACACCTGCCCACACATACGCCTGCCCACACACACACCTGACAACACATATTCCTGCCCACACACACACCTACCCGCACATACGCACGCCCACACACACACCTGCCCACACATACGCACGTCCACACACACACCTGCCCACACATACGCATGCCCACACACACGCATGCCCACACACACGCATGCCCACACACACGCATGCCCACACATACGCCTGCCCACACACACACCTGCCCACACATACGCACGCCCACACACACACCTGCCCACACATACGCCTGCCCACACACACGCACGCACGCCCACACACACACCTGCCCACACATACGCACACCCACACACACACCTGCCCACACATACGCACGCCCACACACACACCTGCCCACACATACGCACGCCCACACACACACCTGCCCACACATACGCATGCCCACACACACACCTGCCCACACATACGCACGCCCACACACACACGCCCACACATACGCACGCCCACACACACACGCCCACACACACACCTGCCCACACATACGCACGCCCACACACACACGCCCACACATACGCACGCCCACACACACACGCCCACACATACGCACGCCCACACACACACGCCCACACATACGCACGCCCACACACACACCTGCCCACACATACACACACCCACACACACACCTGCCCACACACACACCTGCCCACACATACGCATGCCCACACACACACCTGCCCACACACACACCTGCCCACACATACGCACGGCCACACACACACCTGCCCACACACACACCTGCCCACACATACGCACGCCCACACATACGCACGCCCACACATACGCACGCCCACACACACACGCCTGCCCACACACACACCTGCCCACACACACACCTGCCCACACATTCGCACGCCCACACACACGTATGCCCACACACACACACACCTGCCCACACACACGCATGCCGACACATACGCACGCCCACACACATGCATGCCCACATACACGCATGCCCACACACACGCACACCCACACACACCTGCCCACATATACGCACACCCACACACACACACCTGCCCACACATACGCACACCCACACACACACACCTGCCCACACATACGCACGCCCACACACACACCTGCCCACACATACGCACGCCCACACACACACCTGCCCACACATACGCACGTCCACACACACACCTGCCCACACATACGCCTGCCCACACACACACGCCCACACATACGCACGCCCACACACACACGCCCACACACACACCTGCCCACACATACGCACGCCCACACACACACGCCCACACATACGCACGCCCACACACACACGCCCACACATACGCACGCCCACACACACACCTGCCCACACATACACACACCCACACACACACCTGCCCACACACACACCTGCCCACACATACACACACCCACACACACACCTGCCCACACACACACCTGCCCACACATACGCCTGCCCACACACACACGCCCACACATACGCACGCCCACACACACACGCCCACACACACACCTGCCCACACATACGCACGCCCACACACACACGCCCACACATACGCACGCCCACACACACACGCCCACACATACGCACGCCCACACACACACCTGCCCACACATACACACACCCACACACACACCTGCCCACACACACACCTGCCCACACATACGCATGCCCACACACACACACCTGCCCACACACACACCTGCCCACACATACGCACGGCCACACACACACCTGCCCACACACACACCTGCCCACACATTCGCACGCCCACACACACGCATGCCCACACACACACACACCTGCCCACACACACGCATGACGACACATACGCATGCCCACACACATGCATGCCCACATACACGCATGCCCACACACACGCACACCCACACACACCTGCCCACACATACGCACACCCACACACACACACCTGCCCACACATACGCACACCCACACACACACACCTGCCCACACATACGCACGCCCACACACACACGCATGCCCACACATACGCACACCCACACACACACACACCTGCCCACACATACGCACGCCCACACACACACACCTGCCCACACACACATCCGCCCACACATACGCACGCCCACACACACACACCTGCCCACACACACGCACGCCCACACAGTCGCACGCCCACACACACGCATGCCCACACACACACCTGCCCACACATACGCATGCCCACACACACACATGCCCACACATACGCACGGCCACACACACACCTGCCCACACATACGCACGTCCACACACACACCTGCCCACACATACGCCTGCCCACACACACACCTGCCCACACATACACACGGCCACACACACACCTGCCCACACATACGCACGTCCACACACACACCTGCCCACACATACGCCTGCCCACACACACACCTGCCCACACATACGCCTGCCCACACACACACCTGACAACACATATTCCTGCCCACACACACACCTGCCCACACATACGCACGCCCACACACACACCTGCCCACACATACGCACGCCCACACACACACCTGCCCACACATACGCATGCCCACACACACGCATGCCCACACACACGCATGCCCACACATACGCCTGCCCACACACACACCTGCCCACACATACGCACGCCCACACACACACCTGCCCACACATACGCCTGCCCACACATACGCACGCACGCCCACACACACACCTGCCCACACATACGCACACCCACACACACACCTGCCCACACATACGCCTGCCCACACATACGCACGCACGCACGCCCTCACACACACCTGCCCACACATACGCACACCCACACACACACCTGCCCACACATACGCACGCCCACACACACACCTGCCCACACATACGCACGCCCACACACACACCTGCCCACACATACGCACGGCCACACACACACCTGCCCACACACACACCTGCCCACACATACGCACGCCCACACACACACGCCTGCCCACACACACACCTGCCCACACACACACCTGCCCACACATTCGCACGCCCACACACACGCATGCCCACACACACACACACCTGCCCACACACACGCATGCCGACACATACGCACGCCCACACACATCCACGCCCACATACACGCATGCCCACACACACGCACACCCACACACACCTGCCCACACATACGCACGCCCACACACACACGCGCACACATACGCACGCCCACACACACACGCCCACACACACACCTGCCCACACATACGCACGCCCACACACACACGGCCACACATACGCACGCCCACACACACACGCCCACACATACGCACGCCCACACACACACCTGCCCACACATACACACACCCACACACACACCTGCCCACACATACGCCTGCCCACACATACGCACGCACGCCCACACACACACCTGCCCACACATACGCACACCCACACACACACCTGCCCACACATACGCACGCCCACACACACACCTGCCCACACATACGCACGCCCACACACACACGCCCACACATACGCACGCCCACACACACACCTGCCCACACATACGCACGCCCACACACACACCTGCCCACACATACACACACCCACACACACACCTGCCCACACACACACCTGCCCACACATACGCATGCCCACACACACACCTGCCCACACACACACCTGCCCACACATACGCACGGCCACACACACACCTGCCCACACACACACCTGCCCACACATACGCACGCCCACACATACGCACGCCCACACATACGCACGCCCACACACACACGCCTGCCCACACACACACCTGCCCACACACACACCTGCCCACACATTCGCACGCCCACCCACACGTATGCCCACACACACACACACCTGCCCACACACACGCATGCCGACACATACGCATGCCCACACACACGCACACCCACACACACCTGCCCACATATACGCACACTCACACACACACACCTGCCCACACATACGCACACCCACACACACACACCTGCCCACACATACGCACGCCCACACACACACCTGCCCACACATACGCACGCCCACACACACACCTGCCCACACACACGCATGCCGACACATACGCATGCCCACACACACGCACACCCACACACACCTGCCCACATATACGCACACCCACACACACACACCTGCCCACACATACGCACACCCACACACACACACCTGCCCACACATACGCACGCCCACACACACACCTGCCCACACATACGCACGCCCACACACACACCTGCCCACACATACGCATGCCCACACACACACCTGCCCACACATACGCACGCCCACACACACACGCCCACACATACGCACGCCCACACACACACGCCCACACACACACCTGCCCACACATACGCACGCCCACACACACACGCCCACACATACGCACGCCCACACACACACGCCCACACATACGCACGCCCACACACACACCTGCCCACACATACACACACCCACACACACACCTGCCCACACACACACCTGCCCACACATACGCATGCCCACACACACACCTGCCCACACACACACCTGCCCACACATACGCACGGCCACACACACACCTGCCCACACACACACCTGCCCACACATACGCACGCCCACACATACGCACGCCCACACACACACGCCTGCCCACACACACACCTGCCAACACACACACCTGCCCACACATTCGCACGCCCACACACACGCATGCCCACACACATGCATGCCCACATACACGCATACCCACACACACCTGCCCACACATACGCACACCCACACACACAAACCTGCCCACACATACGCACACCCACACACACACACCTGCCCACACATACGCACGCCCACACACACACGCATGCCCACACATACGCACACCCACACACACACACACCTGCCCACACATACGCACGCCCACACACACACACCTGCCCACACACACATCCGCCCACACATACGCACTCCCACACACACACACCTGCCCACACACACGCACGCCCACACAGTCGCACGCCCACACACACGCATGCCCACACACACACCTGCCCACACATACGCATGCCCACACACACACCTGCCCACACATACGCACGGCCACACACACACCTGCCCACACATACGCACGTCCACACACACACCTGCCCACACATACGCCTGCCCACACACACACCTGCCCACACATACACACGGCCACACACACACCTGCCCACACATACGCACGTCCACACACACACCTGCCCACACATACGCCTGCCCACACACACACCTGCCCACACATACGCCTGCCCACACACACACCTGACAACACATATTCCTGCCCACACACACACCTGCCCACACATACGCACGCCCACACACACACCTGCCCACACATACGCACGCCCACACACACACCTGCCCACACATACGCATGCCCACACACACGCATGCCCACACACACGCATGCCCACACACACGCATGCCCACACACACGCATGCCCACACATACGCCTGCCCACACACACACCTGCCCACACATACGCACGCCCACACACACACCTGCCCACACATACGCCTGCCCACACATACGCACGCACGCCCACACACACACCTGCCCACACATACGCACACACACACACACACCTGCCCACACATACGCCTGCCCACACATACGCACGCACGCCCACACACACACCTGCCCACACATACGCACACCCACACACACACCTGCCCACACATACGCACGCCCACACACACACCTGCCCACACATACGCACGCCCACACACACACCTGCCCACACATACGCACGGCCACACCCACACCTGCCCACACACACACCTGCCCACACATACGCACGCCCACACACACACGCCTGCCCACACACACACCTGCCCACACACACACCTGCCCACACATTCGCACGCCCACACACACGCATGCCCACACACACACACACCTGCCCACACACACGCATGCCGACACATACGCACGCCCACACACATGCATGCCCACATACACGCATGCCCACACACACGCACACCCACACACACCTGCCCACACATACGCACGCCCACACACACACGCCCACACATACGCACGCCCACACACACACGCCCACACACACACCTGCCCACACATACGCACGCCCACACACACACGGCCACACATACGCACGCCCACACACACACGCCCACACATACGCACGCCCACACACACACACACCTGCCCACACATACACACACCCACACACACACCTGCCCACACATACGCCTGCCCACACATACGCACGCACGCCCACACACACACCTGCCCACACATACGCACACCCACACACACACCTGCCCACACATACGCACGCCCACACACACACCTGCCCACACATACGCACGCCCACACACACACCTGCCCACACATACGCACGGCCACACACACACCTGCCCACACACACACCTGCCCACACATACGCACGCCCACACACACGCATGCCCACACACACACACACCTGCCCACACACACGCATGCCGACACATACGCACGCCCACACACATGCATGCCCACATACACGCATGCCCACACACACGCACACCCACACACACCTGCCCACACATACGCACGCCCACACACACACGCCCACACATACGCACGCCCACACACACACGCCCACACACACACCTGCCCACACATACGCACGCCCACACACACACGCCCACACATACGCACGCCCACACACACACGCCCACACATACGCACGCCCACACACACACGCCCACACATACGCACGCCCACACACACACGCCCACACATACGCACGCCCACACACACACCTGCCCACACATACACACACCCACACACACACCTGCCCACACACACACCTGCCCACACATACGCATGCCCACACACACACCTGCCCACACACACACCTGCCCACACATACGCACGGCCACACACACACCTGCCCACACATACGCACACCCACACACACACACCTGCCCACACATACGCACACCCACACACACACACCTGCCCACACATACGCACGCCCACACACACACGCATGCCCACACATACGCACACCCACACACAAACACACCTGCCCACACATACGCACGCCCACACACACACACCTGCCCACACACACATCCGCCCACACATACGCACGCCCACACACACACACCTGCCCACACACACGCACGCCCACACAGTCGCACGCCCACACACACGCATGCCCACACACACACCTGCCCACACATACGCATGCCCACACACACACCTGCCCACACATACGCACACCCACACACACGCATGCCCACACACACGCATGCCCACACACACGCATGCCCACACACACACCTGCCCACACATACGCACGCCCACATACACACCTGCCCACACATACGCACGGCCACACACACACCTGCCCACACACACACCTGCCCACACATACGCACGCCCACACATACGCACGCCCACACATACGCACGCCCACACACACACGCCTGCCCACACACACACCTGCCCACACATTCGCACGCCCACACACACGCATGCCCACACACACACACACCTGCCCACACACACGCATGCCGACACATACGCACGCCCACACACATGCATGCCCACATACACGCATGCCCACACACACGCACACCCACACACACCTGCCCACACATACCCACACCCACACACCTGCCCACACATACGCACACCCACACACACACACCTGCCCACACATACGCATGCCCACACACACACCTGCCCACACATACGCACGCCCACATTCACACATGCCCACATACACGCATGCCCACACACACGCATGCCCACACACACACACCTGCCCACACATACGCACACCCACACACACACACCTGCCCACACATACGCATGCCCACACACACACCTGCCCACACATATGCACGCCCACATACACACATGCCCACATACACGCATGCCCACACACACGCATGCCCACACACACACACCTGCCCACACACACGCATGCCCACACACACGCACGCCCACACACAAGCATGCCCGCACACACGTATGCTCACACACGCACGCCCACACACACGCACGCCCACACACACGCACGCCCACACACACGCACGCCCACACACACGCACGCCCACACACACTCATGCCCACACACTCGCGCGCCCCCGCGCACCTCTGCCTATACGCAGACTACGTGCTGCACGTAGCGGGGCCCCCGATTACAAATAGGAACTCAGTCAGGGACACAACTTACTGTTGAGAGTTAGAAGAGTAGAATAGTAGAAACAAGGTGCAATTTCTTTTTTTAAGTAGTGCATCAGCAGTTTTCCAATTGTTATGCCAGTCACTGCCAGTCACTCAATAAACCCATGTCATCTACCATTTTTGTATGTATTGCTAGGCAAAGTAGTCTAGCCGGCTATCTAAACCTTGCAGCAATCATCACCAAAGGCCCTGACCTCCAAGGGTCCACGACTGATTTTGTTAGTCACTCTTACTCTGATATCATATGAACATGACATAAATCATGGCAAAATCTGTTGAACTGTAGGGGATTAGCTTAAAAACAACAACCTTTTGGTAGGACATTAACTTAAAAGCTGATTTTTTTTTTCTCTGCCGCCAAGAAGGGAGTCACTGAAATGTTTTGCCCTCGAGGTGGGAGGGGCAACCAAATCTCGCCCCCAAAACGCTAGAGGCGCTTCTGCACACACACACACACACACACACACACACACACACACGCACGCACGCACGCACGCACGCACGCACACACACTGTAAATTGTAAGGTCTGAGACAGGGGGGCTGAAAGCTAACTCTTCTCTCCTAATCAGCCACTGTGTTTTAGTCCCAGGGAGAGGGAAGACATCCATATTCATGAGGGATTGTTTAGATAAATATCCACTCTGCCATAACTACTCTCTGAACAGCACCCTGGACGCCAAAGACACATTCCTCCATATTCATAGTTCCATATTGTCACCTGCTTCAACAAATACCAGTATAAGAGGGTATCTATTTCCCTATAGAGATTGCTGCACATTGATTAGAATATGCACACTCAGCTGTCAATAGAATAGAGATACTCATTTGTTTCACTACAGACTTACAGATGCAGTATAGACTATACTCCTCCATCAAGCATTAGTCTAATAACAGATATATTCAATCAGACTTCTACTTTTAACTACTGTAGCTCTACTCTGTTTTTATCTTTCCTCAAGGTTGGGATTCTTGGATTCTGTCAGCTCAGGGATTCGATCCAGCAACCTTTCGGTTACTGGCCCAACGCGCCTACCCGCTAGGCTACCTGCCGTTCTGGGGTGCTTATCATTGCAAACTGCCAGAACAACAAGAACATTATAATATGCCCTCATCAATATGAAGATACAGTAACTAATGCTAGCTTTAAAAAAAAAAAAAACGTTTATTATCACTAAATGCACTAGCAATTAAGGACATGCACTATAATAAACCGACAGCACAAAAGCATTCAATAACTCATTTTGATTGATGAGCACAATGAAATCTCTTACTCATACATCTTCATCATCATGTTTTCTCAATGATCCAATCCAGAGTGACCATGTCCTCCCTATAGTACTTGAAAGATGAGTAAGCAATAGACATGGGTGTGTCACAACACACATTGCTTTGTGAAATGAATGGTTTCTGGAGCCCTCATGCAAGGTAATAATGGGGCCCTTCGCTAGCCTAGTGCAAGAGGATAGAGAGAAAATGTCACAAACCCTGTAAACTGGGGAAGAGCCCCGACCAGGTACCTGAGTATATCTCCCTGCTCTTCAATTTCATCAGCCACCTCTTCACACCTGCAACAATGATGTGAAGAAGCCCGTCATGCGCAGGGCAATGTTACAGTAGCCCTGAAACCGGTCGAGGCAAGGCAACACACTCAGGACCTTCACACAGGAGACTGCCAGTAATACAGTAGTTAACATTCAGAGCAGCAACAATATTAGATCATTTGCTTATATAAATCACCACCCATCCTAACCCCAAACTGAACAACACTTCAAATACCTGTTGCAGTTTCAAATAAGCAGACGCCTTCTGCAGTAGCACTGACTACACCCATCAGCATATATTTCCACTCCCAGCTGAGATGAGACAGAAACAGCAGGTCTGACAGTATGTCAACATCTGTCAGATAGAATCCTGTGATACTCCAGGGACCATGCAGACAGATATGAACCCCCCTCACCCCTTGCTGGCTGGCTGGCTGACAGTGCATCTCCCCCTGTCCCACTCCCCAGTCTGTCTCTGCTCTGAATGTGTTTGGCTGGGGCACTTGCTTTTACCTGTGTTCGTGTCAGGTAAGATACAGCAATGCTTCTGCAGGATGCTCGGCAGCACCTGTGTAGGGAGAGAGAGAGGGATAAAAAAAATGAACAGTTGTGTCACAGCAGAATGGATGGCAATTAGTCCTGGGAGAGCATTCAGCCAAACTCTATGTCCTACAATTACAGCAATAGGCAACAATTTCTCACCCCAATTGTATGGGCTGAGAATGATCCTCATGTTTATTTAAATGGATCTGTTATGAAGCATTTTAATTATGCAGTAAGCTGTGAAATTGTGGTCCAGATACAGATGTGTGTGGGTGGACCATGTAATTCTGAGAGTCTTTTATCTAAACATTGGCAGAAGTGGATTTGGTGGCGTGGAGAGGAGAATGTGATAGGATAACAAGTATCTAGCAGTACTGCTCAAATGGAGGAAATTAAGACCATCTGATCATTTAATCTGATGTGTTCACTACAAGATTGAAGAAGCCTGACTTAGAAGCATTTCTGCTGCATCAACAGTTGGACAGGAAGCTATGGAACATAAAATAGAACAAGTACTTACTGTACTACTTACATTATTTGTATGATATAATGAACAATAACACACTGTAGCCTATCCAATGCCTGCTAATCGATTTCACCTCTATTTCATATATTAAAATGAAATATATGATCTAAACACAGCATAGTGAAATTACTTCCCTCAGTACCAGCAAATGCAAACTATTTTCATAGTCTAAACTAAAGCTTCTTATGTAGCATTTTCACTGAAAAGAACACAAAACTAGAGGCAGGAATAGGGTAGAGCTAGTCTCAGTTAAACCAGAACTAAAATCTTGCTCATTTGGTTTACCTAGCCTGTCCATGAGAGATTAGGGTAGAGCAGGTGTCACAGCAAACAGCAGGTGTCTGTTTATGACTACTGATTGACAGGTTCATTGTCATCAAAATTACTTTCATAATAACGACCACTCGGCGCTCTCCCATTCACCGATGGGAAGAGCAGTGGGAAGAGAAGCAATAATATTCCCTATATTTGCTCTTCTTTGTAACTTCAAACACCTCAATCTACCAGAGTTATATCAGGTCCTGCTACTAGATATTGGATAAGCATATGTTAATTAAAACTGAAACATATCAAGTTCCTATTTGACAATGAAAGGAGTCTAGGGGGAGATGGGGGGTGGCGGCGGATGAGGTCTTCCTGGGGCATACATCTATACATCTACATTATAGAAAAAATATATACAGTACCAGTCAAAAGTTTGGACACGCCTACTCAGTCCAAGGTTTGTCTTTATTTTTTACTATTCTCTACATTGTAGAATAATAGATGAACACATCAGAACTATGAAATAACAGATATGGAATCATGTAGTAACCAAAAATGTGTTAAACAAATCAAAATATATTTTATATTTGAGATTCTTCAAAGTAGCCACCCTTTGCCTTGAGACTGCGTGAATCAGGCCTTCATGGTTGAATTGCTGCAAACAAACTACTAAAGGACACCATTAAGAAAAAGGGACTTACTTGGGCCAAGAAACACGAGCAATGGACATTAGACCGGTGGAAATCTGTCCATTGGTCTTATGAGTCCAAATGTGCGATTTTTGGTTGAAACCGGTGTGTCTTTGTGAGAGGCAGAGTAGGTGAACGGATGATCTCCGCATGTGTGGTTCCCACCGTGAAGCATAGAGGAGGGGGTGAGATGGTGCTTTGCTGGTGACGTTGTCAGTGATTAATTTAGAATTCAAGGCACACTTAACCAGCACGGCTACCACAGCATTCTGCAGCGATACGCCATCCCATCTGGTTTGCGCTTAGTAGGACTATCATTTGTTTTTCAACAGGACAATGACCCAAAACAAACCTCCAGGCTGTGTAAAGGCTACTGTATTTAACCAAGAAGGAGAGTGGTGGAGTGCTGCATCAGATGACATGGCCTCCACAATCACCCGACCTCAACCCAATTGAGATGGTTTGGGATGAGTTGGACCACAGAGTGAAGGAAAAGCAGCCAACAAGTGCTCAACATATATGGGAACTCCTTCAAGACTGCTGGAAAAGCATTCCTCATGAAGCTGGTTGAGAGGATGCCAAGAGTGTGCAAAGCTGTCATCAAGGCAAAGGGTGGCTACTTTGAAGAATCTCAAATATAAAATATAATTTGATTTTTAGGTTTTTGGTTACTACATGATTCCATATGTGTTATGTCATAGTTTTGATGTCTTCATCAAAACTTTTGATTGGTACTGTATATCTTGTTTGTTTTTCTGGTTTGTTCAGTGCGCCGCTGCTAAATGCATATTGGGGAAACACTGAACAGGTAGTCTTTATCCTGTCACCTCTGCTTCATAAGCACCACAAATCATCTTCACCTCCTCCTCTCAGCCTGTCGGCTCCATTCATCAATTAGCAGCTCATGTTATTGGCTGCTGCTCCGCCAGGCATTAAAGGATGACCTAAGCCGTGCCATGGAGTGGATAAGGAGCAAGAGAGGAGCATTGACACCAAATGAGAGGCTCCACAAAAGTGAATGAGAAACAGTTTGGCCTGCATGGATCAAACTCAGCATAATGGGCTAAGTTATGGGGACGGTGCATGGTGCTGGCTGGCTGGCGGGGCTGGCAGACGTTGCATTAGGAGGGGGAGAGACAAGCTGTCAGGATGATCATAAATGTTTCACACCCAGAAAGAGGAGTCCTTCTTTCTCATTTTCACTTTAAAGGGATTGTTGGGCCTGAAACCATACTGTCTAATTTCATATAAACATGTTAGGCATCCATTTGTCTTTAAGCTCATCTTGGGCTGCGTACCAGAGAGAGGATTTATGTTGTTCTGCTTTAACAAGGCAGATTTACAAGAAACACAAATAGTACAATACTATAAATGGGACAACTGGGAATAACATGTCAAGAATCAGCTTTAGGATGTGTTTGATGTTTGATGTCGACTCATTGAAATGGATGTGATAGTGGAACATTCTAGTTGGGGGATGAATAGAAGGTGAAACTAATGAAAAAGCACAGTCACAGCTGATCTGCTATTTTAGTTCTATACTGTATGTGCTAAGTTATTTTTAGCTTCAGGTCCAATTTTAACAGGGAACAAGGAGCTTATTGGCACAGACTATGGCTCTGGTTAGCAAATAATTACATGTTTTTTTGTGGAGGTCCACAGTTTCTATAAAACAAATGAATAGGCATGCAGGAAACAAGATTGTAAAAGAGAGTTTACTACATTACCATCTGGACTAAAGGACAGATCTTGTGAATGAACAGTCTTAATCCACTGTGCCAATGTGCTATTAAAAGGTACCATTTAGCATAAGTGCTTTCAAATCCTCTGTGCTACTGCCAATATTATTCAATGTTATATTTTTTGCTTAATTACTCTTCGGGGCTGCAGATGAAATACAAAAGAATTAGAGTGTATCTCATTATTTGCATTCTGGATGCCTCCTGTCCTTCTTCCCTTATCTGCCTCTGCAGCCAAAGAGAATGCACAACACAACCATGTCCTGTGTTTCCAGGCAAAGCCAGCAGATCACAGGAGGGGGGCTTTTCTCAGAAGAGAGAGAAAAATATCATGAGGCATGTATTGTGCAACTTGGAGGTTTCAGATATATATGAATGTGCAACTTTTACTTTTACTCCACTACATTCCAAAAGAAAATATGTCATTTTTACTTCCATTCATTTTCCCTGACACCCAAAAGTACTCTTTACATTTCGAATGCTCAGGCAGGATAGCCATATGGTCCAATTCAAGCACCTATCAATATAAGGCATTGTCATCGCTACTGCCTCTGATCTGGTGGACTCACTAAACACAAATACTGTGTTTGTAAATTATGTCTGAGTGTGCCCCTGGCTGTCCTTATAATAAAATAAAAAACAAGAAAATTGTGCCATCTGGTTTGATAAATTAAGGAATTTGATGTATAGCATTTACTTTTACTTTTACTCAAGTATGACAATTGAGTAATTTTTCCACCACTGTACTTAAGAACATTTTAAACCAGATACTTTTAGACTTTTATTCAAGTACACAGAACAAAAATATAAATGCAACATGCAACAATTTCAAAGATTTTACTGAGTTAGAGTTCATATAAGAAAATCAGTTCATTGAAATAAATCCATTAGGCCCTAATCTATGGATTTCACATGAATGGGAATACAGATATGCATCTGTTAGTCACAGTTATCTTCAAAACAAAGTAGGGGTGTGGATCAGAAAACAGGTCAGTATCTGGTTTGACCACCATTTGCCTCACGCAGCTCGATACATGGAAGAACTGGGACATATTCAGCTTCCAGGAATTGTGTACAGATCCTTGCAACATGGGCTGTGCATTATCATGCTGAAACATGAGGTGATGTTGGTGGTTCAATGGCATGACAATGGGCTTCAGGATCTCATGGTATCTCTGTGCATTCAAATTGCCATAGATAAAATGCAATTGTGTTTGTTGTCCATAGCTTATGCCTGCCCATACCATAACCCCACCGGCACCATGGGGCACTCTGTTCTAAAGAAACATGATATGAAGAAAATGTAGAAGAACAGAATAGCATACTCTGAGTTGTCCTTATGTTAGGCCCTGATCTGGCTATGTGGACTACACTAGTTCATTTACCAGACAAGATTTGCTTAGAATTCCGTGCCATTATTGTATATTATTTTATAGTATGAAGAATACAATTGAACATAGCTGAATACAATAGAAAGAATATGATTTGAGGGAGTGCGCACATGGGGCTTCCTCAGTCTCTTCCCTGTGTCTGCATTAATTAATGTTTTGTTCCCCTTGTCCAGAC
Source organism: Salmo trutta (assembly GCF_901001165.1). NCBI lineage: Eukaryota > Metazoa > Chordata > Actinopteri > Salmoniformes > Salmonidae > Salmo > Salmo trutta. The sequence continues at coordinate 34,529,569 of NC_042981.1, forward strand.
GCTGTCCTTGTTTTTTTTCATGTTGGTTATTTATGAAATATTCACTCCCTGTACTTGCTTCTCGTCACCCAGCGTTTGTCCTCACAATGTATGTGGATGACAAAACACTACACGTCAGCTACTACAGCGAGTGAAATCACTGCAAACCCTTATCACTGCAACACTTAAGAGCTGCAGTTATTTTCAGAATAGGTGGCAAGGAATAAATAAAATATTTAAAAAACTAAAAGCATTGTACGTGGGACAAATCATTCACTAAACCCTAAACCTCAACTAAATATTGTAATAAATGTGGAAATTGAGCAAGTTGAGGTGAATCAACTGCTTGTAGTAACCCTGGATTGTAAACTGTCATGGTCAAAACATGTTGATACAACAGTAGTTAAGATGGGGAGAAGTCTGTCCATAATAAAGCCCTGATCTGCCTTTTTAACAACACTACCAACAAGGCAGGTCCTACAGGCTGTAACGGTCGTCGTACGTAATGGACCAAGGTGCAGCGGGTTGAGTGCTCATCTTAACTTTTATTGAACACTAAATAAACAAAATCGAACGAACAGTGTTGCACGCTAACACACAGCAGTACAACAACAATTTCCCACAAAGGGACAGGTGAAACAGGGCTACCTAAGTATGACTCTCAATCAGCAACAACGATATACAGCTGTTCCTGATTGAGAGCCATACCAGGCCAACACAAAGAAATACACAACATAGAAAACCATAGAAATACAAAACAAGAACATTACCCAAAAACCCCAGAACAAATAAATCAAACACCCCTCTTACAAAAATACATATCCCATAAAACCCCAAACCACATAAATCAAACACCCCTCTTACAAAAGTACATATCCCATAAAACCCCGAACCACATAAAACAAATACTCCCTGCCACGTCCTGACCAAACTACAATAACCAATAACCCCTTATACTGGTCAGGACGTGACACAGGCCCTAGTTTTGTCGCACCTGGACTGCTGTTCAAATCAAATAAATCAAATAAAATGTTATTTGTCACATACACATGGTTAGCAGATGTTAATGCGAGTGTAGCGAAATGCTTGTGCTTCTAGTTTTGACCATACAGTAATATCTAACAAGTTATCTAACAATTTCACAACAACTACCTTATACACACAAGTGTAAAGGAATGAATTAGAATATGTACATGTACATAAAAATATATATGGATGAGCGATGGCCGAACGGCATAGGCAAGATGCAGTAGATGGTATAGAGTACAGTATATACATATGAGATGAGTAGTGTAGGGTATGTAAACATTATATAAAGTGGCATAGTTTAAAGTGACTAGTGATACATTTATTACATCCAATTTTTTATTATTAAGTGGCTAGAGATTGAGTCACTATGTTGGCAGCAGCCACTCAATGTTAGTGATGGCTGTTTAAAAGTCTGATGGCCTTGAGATAGAAGCTGTTTTTCAGTCTCTTGGTCCCTGCTTTGATGCATCTGTACTGACCTCGCCTTCTGGATGATAGCGGGGTGGACAGGCAGTGGCTCGGGTGGTTGTTGTCCTTGATGATCTTTTTGGCCTTCCTGTGACATCGGGTGGTGTAGGTGTCCTGGAGAGCAGGTAGTTTGCCCCCGGTGATGCGTATTGCAGACCTCACTACCCTCTGGAGAGCCTTACGGTTGTGGGCGGAGCAGTTGCCGTACCAGGCGGTGATACAGCCCAGCAGGATGCTCTGGATGGTGCATCTGTAAAAGTTTGTGAGTGTTTTTGGTGACAAGCCGAATTTCTTCAGCCTCCTGAGGTTGAAGAGGCGTTGTTGCGCCTTCTTCACCACGCTGTCTGTGTGGGTGGACCATTTCAGTTTGTCCGTGATGTGTACGCCGAGGAACTTAAAACTTTCCACCTTCTCCACTACTGTCCCGTCGATGTGGATAGGGGGGTGCTCCCTCTGCTGTTTCCTGAAGTCCACGATCATCTCCTTTGTTTTGTTGACATTGAGTGTGAGGTTATTTTCCTGACACCACACTCCGAGGGCCCTCACCTCCTCCCTGTAGGCTGTCTCGTTGTTGTTGGTAATCGAGCCTACCACTGTAGTGTCGTGTGGTCAGGTGCCACAAAGAAGGTCCTTGGAAAATTACAATTGGCTCAGAACAGGGCAGCACGGCTGGCCCTTAAATGTACAAGGAGAGATAACATTAATAATATGCACGTAAATCTCTCATGGCTCAAAGTGGAGGAGAGATTGACTTCATCACTACGTGTTTTTGTAAGAAGTGTTGACATGCTGAATGTCTGTTTAAACTACTAGCACACAGCTCAGACACCCATGCATACCCCACAAGACATGCCACCAAAGGTCTCTTCACAATCCCCAAGTCCAGAACAGACTAAGGGAGGCGCACAGTATTACATAGACCCATGGCTACATGGAACTCTATTCCACATCAGGTAACTGATGCAAGCAGTAGAATCAGATTTAAAAAACAGATACAAATACACCTTATGGAACAACGACGACTGTGAAGAGACACACATACACACAGACACACATACACATGATAAGACAAGCACTCTACACACATGTACACAAGGTTTTTGTGTTGTGGATATGTGATAGTAGAGCAGTGGCCTGAAGGAACACACTTGGTGTGTTGTGAAGGGTGTTGTGAAATGTAGTGTCATGTAATATTTAAAATTGTCTATGGCTGCCTTAATGTTGCTGGACCCCAGGAAGAGTAGCCTTGGCAGCAGCTAATGGGGATCCTTAATAAATACAAATACAAACCTTATCAAAACATATAGGCCTATTGGCTAGGCTACAGTTCATTCTTTAGGGATTTAGACCCCTTCCCTTTTTCCACATTTTGTTACGTTACAGCTTTATTCTAAAATAGATTTAATTAAATGTTTTCCTGATCAATCTACACACAATACCCAATAATGACAAAGCAAAAACAGGTTTTTAGAAATTTAATTTGACTTATTTACATAAGTATTCACACTAGAGGTCGTCCGATTATGATTTTTCAATGCCAATGCCGATACCGATTATTGGAGGACCAAAAAAGCAGATACCGATTAATGGGCCGATTTTGCTATATATACTTATAATAATGACAATTACAACAATACTAAATGAACAATTAACACTTTTATTTTAACTTAATAAAATACATCAATAAAATCGATTTAGTCTCAAATAAATAATGAAACATGTTCAATTTGGTTTAAATAATGAAAAAACAAAGTGTTGGAGAAGAAGGTAAAAGTGCAATATGTGCCATGTAAAAAAGCTAACATTTAAGTTCCTTGCTCAGAACATGAGAACATATGAAAGCTGGTGGTTCCTTTTAACATGTGTCTTCAATATTCCCAGGTAAGAAGTTTTAGGTTGTAGTTATTATAGGACTATTTCTCTCTATACCATTTGTATTTCATATGTCTTTGACTATTGGATGTTCTAATAGGTACTTTAGTATTGCGAGCCTAATCTCGGGAGGGTTGAAGTTTGTAAGTCGCTCTGGATAAGAGCGTCTGCTAAATGACTTAAATGTAAATGTAATAAACAGCGCAATGCTTGAAGCATTGCGAAGAGCTGCTGGCAAACGCAGTAAAGTGCTGTTTGAATGAATGCTTACGAGCCTGCTGCTGCCTACCACCGCTCAGTCAGACTGCTCTATCAAATCATAGACTTAATTATAATATAATAACACACAGAAATACGAGCCTTAGGTCGTTAATATGGTCAAATCCGGAAACTATCATTTCGAAAACAAAACGTTTATTCTTTCAGTAAAATACGGAACCGTTCCGTATTTTATCTAACGGGTGGCATCCTTAAGTCTAAATTTTGCTGTTACATTGCACAACCTTCAATGTTATGTCATAATTACGTAAAATTCTGGCAAATTAGTTCGCAACGAGCCAGGCGGCCCAAACTGCATATACCCTGACTCTGCGTGCAATGAATGCAAGAGAAGTGACACAATTTCCCTAGTTTAATATTGCCTGCTAACATGAATTTATTTTAACTAAATATGCAGGTTTAAAAATATATACTTCTGAGTATTGATTTTAAGAAAGGCATTGATGTTTATGGTTAGGTACATTCGTGCAACGATTGTGCTTTTTTCGCAAATGCGCTTTTGTTAAATCATCCCCCGTTAGGCGAAGTTGGCTGTCTTTGTTAGGAAGAAATAGTCTTCACACAGTTCGCAACGAGCCAGGCGGCCCAAACTGCTGCATATACCCTGACTCTGCTTGCATAGAATGCAAGAGAAGTGACACAATTTCCCTAGTTAAAAGAAATTCATGTTAGCAGGCAATATTAACTAAATATGCAGGTTTAAAAATATATACTTGTGTATTGATTTTAAGAAAGGCATTGATGTTTATGGTTTGGTACACATTGGTGCAATGACAGTGCTTTTTTCGCGAATGCGCTTGTTAAATCACCCGTTTGGCGAAGTAGGCTGTGATTCAATGATAAATTAACAGGCACCGCATCGATTATATGCAATGCAGGACAAGCTAGATAAACTAGTAATATCATCTACCATGTGTAGTTAACTCGTGATTATGTTAAGATTGATCGTTTTTTTTATAATATACGTTTAATGCTAGCTAGCACCTTACCTTGGCTCCTTGCTGCACTCACATAACAGGTAGTCAGCCTGCCACGCAGTCTCTTCGTGGAGTGCAATGTAATCGGCCACGATCGGCGTCCAAAAATGCCGATTACCGATTGTTCTGAAAACTTGAACTCGGCCCTAATTAATCGGCCATTCCGATTAATCGGTCGACCTCTAATTCAAACCCTTTGCTATAAGACTTTAAACTGAACTCAGGTGCATCCTGTTTCCATTGATAATCCTTGAGATGTTTCTACAACTTGATTGGACATGATTTGGAAAGGCACCCACCTGTCTATTTAAGGTCCCACAGTTGATAGCGCATGTCAGAGCAAAAACCAATCCATGAGGTCGAAGGAATTGTCCATAGAGCTCCGAGACAGGATTGTGTCGAGGCACAGATCTGAGGAAGGGTACCAAATGTCTTCAGCATTAAAGGTCCCCAAGAACACAGTAGCCTTCATCATTATTAAATGGAAGACGTTTTTAACCCCAATGGCTCAGTTTGGCTGCCCGGCCAAACTGAGCAATCGGGGAAGAAGGGCCTTGTTCAGGGACCAAGAACCCAATGGTCACTCTGACAGAGCTCCAGAGTTCCTCTGTGGAGATGGGAGAACCTTCCAGAAGAACAATCATCTCTGCAGCACTCCACCAATCAGGCCTTTAATGTAGAGTGGCCAGAAGGAAGCCACTCCTCAGTAAAAGGCACATGACAGCCCGCTTGGAGTTTGCCAAAAGGCACCTAAAGGACTCTCAGACCATGAAAAACAAGATTACCTGGTCTGATAAAATCAAGATTGAACTCTTTGGCCTGAATGCCAAGCATCACGTCTGGAGGAAACCAGGCACCATCTCTACGGTGAAGCATAGTGGTGCCAGCATCATGCTGTGGGTATGTTTTTCAGTGGCTGGGTATGGGAGACTAGTCAGGATCGAGGGAAAGATAAACGGAGCAAAGTACAGAGAGATCCTTGATGAAAACCTGCTCCAGAGTGCTCAGGACCTCAAACTGGGGCGAAGGTTCACCTTCCAACAGGACAACAACCCTAAGCACACAGCCAAGACAACGCATGAGTGGCTTCCAGACAAGTCTCTGAATGTCCTTAAATGGCCCAGCCAGAGCCCTGACCTGAACCCGATCGAACATCTCTGGAAAGACCTGAAAATAGCCGTGCAGCGACGCTCCCCATCCAACCTGACAGAGCTTGAGAGGATCTGTAGAGAAGAATGGCAGAAACTCCGCAAATACAGGTGTGCCAATCTTGTAGAGTCAAACCCAAGAAGACTTGAGGCTGTAATCGCTTCCAAAGGTGCTTCAAGAAAGTACTGAGTAAAGGGTGTGAATACTTATGTAAATGTGATATTTCAGTAATTTTTTTTTTTATACATTTGCCCCCAATATTTTACACCATTTTTCAGTTTTTCATTATGGGGTATTGTGTGTAGGTTGATAAGGGAGAAAAACTATTTAATACATTTTAGAATAAGGTTGTAGCGTAACAAAGTGTCGGAAAAGTCAAGGGGTCTGAATACTTTCCGAATGCACTGTACCTTGCCTTACTGAACACAAGCTGGGCATCATTCACAAGTGATAATATATAATTCACAAGTGATAGGCTAATATTGACACCTATCCGACTATTCTTGATTTAAACTTGTCTTTACATATACTAAATAATATATGTGTGAAATTTGTTTTGATTTAGAATGGACCATTATCAAGTACCTGTATCGAAACAGGGGCAGGGGAAAAAAATACATGTCATCTATGTACTTAAATAGAGAATGGAGGACACTTTTCCAGTGGTTCATTTTCATGCCAGCCAGGTAGGCTATACTCCTGTTGTAAAGAGAAGCAATGTGCTTAATATTAGGAAAGTTGAGAAATAAATATAGTAGAAATAGCCTATAGAAATGTTGCACAACATGAGCTCATGGGCTCTCATGAAGTGTTTGATTCGATTTTTGATCACATTTGCATTGATGTCAGAGTGATTAGAGGGACAATAGAGTGCTGAGTACCAGGCAGTTAGCAAGTTTGGTAGGCTACTAATGACCAGCAGCATCAGAGCTTGGAGAAGCCTAATTACCGTGACTAAACGGGCATGTGAAATTTGACTGCCGGCATGACATGTGACCGCCGGTGTGGCTGTAATATGGTCACGGTGTGCTGGTGTGGTTACACGTGGTCTGCAGTTGTGAGTCCAGTTGGACATACTGACAAATTCTCAAAAAATATGTTTGAGGTGGCTTACGGTAGAGAAATGAACATTAAATTCTCTGGCAACAGCTCTGATGGACATTCCTGCAGTCAGCATGCCAATTGCACACTCCCTCAACACTTGAGACATCTGTGGCATTGTGTTGTGTGACAAAATTACACGTTAGAGTGGCCTTTTATTGTCCCCAGCACAAGTTGCACCTGTGTAATGATCAGTCTGTTTAATCAGCTTCTTGATATGCCACATCTTTCAGGTCTATGGATTATCTTGGCAATGGAGAAATGCTCACTAACAGGGATGTAAACACATTTTGAGAGAAATAAGCTTGTTGTGCGTATGGACAACTTCTGGGATCTTTTATTTCAGCTCATGAAACATGGGACCAACACTTTACATGTTGCATTTATATTTTTGTTCAGTATAGTATTTTGCTGGGTGACATTAACTTTTCCATGAGTCATTTTCTATTAAGGTATCTTTTCTTTTACTCACGTATGTCTAATGAGTCCTTGTTCGGCCACTGACGGTTGGTTTCACAATCATGTCTTAACTGACTTCGATCGCTCTCAATTGAAATACAAGCATAAAATGTAGACTGCCAATGAAAAGAGAGATTGGCCAGTGGTAATTTCACACAATAACAATCACAGACTCAGGAAAGTAAAAGTGAGAATTGGAGAGAGGTGCAAAACGAAAAAGCCAATACAGACCAGAAAAGTCATACACTATCGTTTCTAGTTTTTTTTGTTTTTTTTACTGATGGCATCTCATATAAAAGGAACTGATTGCCTATTCTCTGAATGGCCATTTGGGGAGCAGAAAGCAAAAGTACCGTTTGGCCATGCCAGTTGATCTGACTGCTGAATAGAAATCAGCAGAACACTGATTGCCCCTCAATAGGACACACTGATACAGCAGCATTAGCATGAATTCTACCAGTCATAGATAACAGAGGAGCATACATGTAAATGTTATAAAAGTCTTGGGTTGTTTTCCACCCAAGACTACTAACAGGAATACATCTCCACTGCATCTCCGCAGCCCATGCAAAAAATAGACATCTCTACACTCTTAGAAAAGAAGATACTATCTAGAAGGAAACCCCTTGAATAACCTTTTTTTGGTTCCAGGCGGACCCCTTTGGTTCCAGGTGGAACTCTCTTGGGTTCCATGTAACACCCTTTCCACAGAGGGTTCTACATAGAACCATAGAACCCAAAATAGTTCTACCTGAATCCAAGCAGGGTTCTACCTCGAACGAAAAATGGTTCTACCTGGAACCAAAAAGGGTTCTCTTATGGGGACAGATGAAGAGCCCTTTTGGAACCCTTTTTTCTTAGAGTGTCGCTTGAACAACCAGATTTTGATGGGGATTTTTTTGGTGTATGGTAATTAGAATTCCGTGCGGCATGGACATTGACTCTAGTAAGCTGAAGAAAGTTGAAAACTCCCCTGAATACAAGACAGGGTTGGATGAACACACTGTCCCAGTTTCATTTAACGCCTCTGCACTGCATGCAGGGCTGGGGAGATGCAACACAGTTTATCAAGAGGAGGGTAGTCAACAGAAATGCCTATTGTCCCAGCAGAGACTCAGATCCACTGACAGTATCAAAGCCAGCCTCACTCACGCATGCATGCATTCACACACACACATACATACACACAATTATGAAAAAAGCTGTGTATAATGGGATATCTTGGCACAAACTACTAGTGGGTGGCTGGGGAGCAACTCTTCCTGCAGCTGAGAAGTGGAGTAGATTCAATGCATTTCAAAGTGTTTGCTACTCTCCCCTATTTGGTCCCCTATGCTCAGTCAAGCTATCAAGATCACTGGTGTGTAGATGAAATGTTAGATAAGTGCTATGTTTAATCAGAATCCCCTGAGGAAGTTAGAGACTTAATAAACTGCAGCTTAGTCTGCTGAGGAACGGCTTACCACGTAATGATAGTACTACAACCAGTGAACTGACTGAAAGGGACCTAAAGGGGATAGCACTATAAGCTACCTATTGATGTAGGATCTTCATTTGAGACAGTTTGCTACAGCACGATAATAATCCTGCAGCAACAGGAAATGTGAATTATGGATTATAATTAACGGACATCTGTGTAGGGGTTGGTACATTTTTTGTAAGGGAAAATCAAGTCAGAAATTTCAAAGCGTAAATTACAAACTTCAGGAGCCTTTTTAAACCTCAAATGCACTACAAGTTTAAAATGTCCTGCATTGCAGGAAAGTTCTGTACTACACCAAGTAGACTACCCCCACTTCACATGTAGATGCTTTCAGTTTCAGGACACGTGTACTCATGCACCCTAAAGTGAATATACTGTATTTTACAACACCTATACCATGTTTGTATCACCCATAAGTCGCTCTGGATAAGAGCGTCTACTAAATGACGTAAATGTAAATGCAAAGGTTCACACCAAAATACCCACCAAAACCGCTTCGTAAAGATTTACAGTGCACCGCTCACTGGCAGTATACTGTGCATTCTTTCACGTAGAACCGTGTTCACTTAGAGTTGAGAGCACTGCACTTCACTGCATATATCTGCCACATGGACATATAAAAGATGTTTTTAACTTGTGGAGGTGAAATCACTACAGGATGTCCATCTACAGGCAGCCCTCCATATCAGAGGAGGGAGCGGTGGGGTTGAGGAGAGGTCGATACATCCTATAGACATAGCATGGTCGATTTTGGCAAAGGTACAGGTGACCAGTTATACAGTGCTTGTGGTGCACAGCAGGGTGAAGAGGTCGGCTACAGCGTCTGACACTCATGTTAGATAAAAGGGGGGCCAGACCGAGGCAGTGCCAACAGTTCATATCAGGGAAGAAAAGAGAGCGAGAGAGAGAGACTTTCTGAATGAAGGTTAAAATGAGATGAAGTCTAGGCTATACTTCAGGAGGAGGATTTGAACATGGTAGCCTCTCTCACAAAACAAACTGTAGAAAGACAGTTTGTAAAGATTACCACATTATCGCTACACAATATGACAATAAATCAGGTAAAGCAACCACTTTCCAGAATGACATGCTATGTTTTTTGTTTCCAAATCCACTACCTATGGCATGCATTAAAATTTGCCAGCAGTATACCACCTTGCATCCCACTGCCGGCTTGCCTCTGAAGCTAAGTAGGGTTGGTCCTGGTCGGTCCCTGGAAGGAAGACAAGATGCTGCTGGAAGTGGTGTTGGAGGGCCAGTAGGAGGCACTCTTTCCTCCGGTCCTAGATAAAATATCTCAAGGCAGTGATTGGGGACATTGCCCTGTGTAGGGTGGCGTCTTTTGGATGGGACGTTAAACGGGTGTCGTGACTCTCTGTGGTAACTAAAGATCCCATGGCACTTATTGTAAGAGTAGGGTGTCCTGGCTGAATTCCCAATCTGTCCCTTACACCTTCATGGCCACCTAATCATCTTCAGCTTCCAATGGGCTCATTCATCTCCTCTCCCCTGTAACTATTCCCCAGGTGGCTGCTGTAAATGAGAACATCTCCGCCTCTAATATCATCACCCCTCCATTAAGTTCACAGAGTTGAGTGTTTTTCTCACGTCTGTATGACTGATAATCTCTCCCTCCGCTTAACTTTCAGTTTGTTCAAGAAAACGGCACTTTCACATTCACGATTTGCACCAGCAAACTACACCCACAGACAAGATAGACTACTAGACCTATAGCTGAAGAACTGTACTGTACTAGGGCTGCATGATATGGCCAAATATTACCCATATTACCAAATTTTGCTGTCGCGATTTGACATGCGATATTGCCTGGATCAAAACACTTGGGCGAACTGTTGGAATCATAGAAATGTAATGACTTATGGTAAGAAGCAAAGTGGAAAGAAGCATCGTTCTTGTTTGGAACAATCAGTTGACTGCATTTTACCCTTATGGTGAATCTAACAGTGAGGAGGAACTGTGCTGCTTGAGTGACAAGGGGGCGGGGCTTGGTGTGTGTGGGAAGCAGCCGCTAGAGGAGAGAAAAAAATGTAGTAAACTATAAAAACGTCCGTTACTCGCGGTTGAGATGCGTTTCAAAATATTGCATGCGCTATGGACCTCTTGCGATATGGATATTGCACATGTTAATATTGCGATTTCGATGTCAATTCAATTAATTGTGCAGCCCTATACAGTACTGTACAAAATAGTGGTTAAGTTCTTCAACAGCTGAAATCAGAGCAAACACGAGCAGGAGAAGTGATACCAAAGGGAGAACAATTTAAACAGTTAGCCTACTGTTTGTTGACTAAAGAAGCCAGAACTCTGTGTTTTTACAGTAACTTAATCAAATTTAACTCACACTGACTGGACCCATTAAGTCTGTGCCTGGGCGATTCCATGAAAAAGTCAACCTGAGCATGCCCAAACAAAATGAGTCATTTCCAAATAAAACCACATTCATAATTATACTTAAGGTCTATATATTGGAGTTCAAGCAGTATAGGCACGTGCATATTGTCTCATTTGCATTTTTAATACAACAACATCTTATATATGTGTCTCCTTTCAACTGGGTTAATTTTGATATGTGCCTTCAGAAAGAATTCACACTTCTTGACTTTTTCCAACTTTTGTTGTGTTAAAGCCTGAATTTAAGAATGATTAAATGTATATTTTTGTGTCACTGGCCTACGCACAATACCCCATTATGTCAAAGTGGAATTATGTTTTTTGAAATGTTGACAAATTAATTACAAATGAATAAGCTGAAATGTCTTGAGTCAATAAGTATTCAACCCCTTTGTTATGGCAATCATAAAAAAGTTCAGGAGTAAACATTTGCTTAACAAGTCACATAATAAGTTGCATGGACTCACTCTGTGTGCAGTAATAGTGTATCACATGATTTTTGAATGACTACTTCATGTCTGTACCCTACACATACAATTATACATAATGCAGTTGAGCAGTGAATTTCTAACACAGATTCAACCACAAAGCAAATGCCTCGCATAAAAGGGAAACTACTGGGAGATGGGTAAAAATAAAAAAGCAGACATTGAATATCCCTTTGAGCATGGTGAAATTAATTACACTTTGGATGGTGTATCAATACACCCAGTTGCTAGAAAGATACAGGGGTCCATCTTAATTCAGTTGGCAGAGAGGAAGGAAACTGCTCAGAAATTTCACCATAAGGCCAATGGTGACTTTAAAAGAGTTACAGAGTTTAATGGTTGTGATAAGAGAAAACTGAGGATGGATCAACAACATTGTAGTTACACCACAATACTAACCTAATTGACAAAAAGAACTGAAAAGAAGTTAGCCTGTACAGAATATGTGGCAAAGCAATTCCCGTTTTGTCCTGGATACAAAGTGTTATACAGTGCATTCGGAAAGTGTTCAGACACTTGACATTTTCTTGATTTTTGTTACATTACAGCATTGTTCTAAAATGTATTAAATAGTTTTCTTTCATCAATCTACACACAATACCCCATAATTACAAAGCAAAAACAGGTTTTTAGAATTTGTTGCAAAAATAAATAAAAAAATGAAATATTACATTTACATAAGTATTCCGACCCTTTACTCAGTACTTTGTTGAAGCACCTTTGGCAGCGATTACAGCTAGTGGTTAAGTACTGTACTAGGGCTGCATGATATGGGCAAACATTACCCATATAGTCTTCTTGGGTATGACACTACAAGCTTGGCACACCTGATTTGGGGATTTTCTCCCATTCTTCTCTGCAGATCCTCTCAAGCTCTGTCATGTTGGATGTGAACCGTCACTGCAGAGCTATTTTCAGGTCTCTCCAGAGATGTACGATCGGGTTCAAGCCAGGGCTCTGGCTGGGCCATTCAAGGACATTCAGAGACTTGTCCCAAAGCCACTCCTGCGTTGTCTTGGCTGGGTCATTTTAGTCGTTGTCTTGTAGGGTCGTTGTCCTGTTGGAAGGTGAACCTTCGCCCCAGTTTGAGGTCCTGAGCGCTCTGGAGCAGGTTTTCATCAAGGATCTCTCTGTACTTTGCTTTGTTTTTCTTTCACTCGATTCTGACTAGTCTCCCAGTCCCTGCCACTGAAAACATCCCCACAACATGATGCTGCCACCACCATGCTTCACCGTAGGGATGGTGCCAGGTTTCCTCCAGACGTGACGCCTTCAGGCCAAAGAGTTAAATAATGTTTCTTGTAGTCTGAGAGTCCTTTAGGTGCCTTTTGGCAAACTCCAAGCGTACTGCCTTTTACTGAGGAGTGGCTTCCGTCTGGCCACTCTACCATAAAGGCCTGGTTGGTGGAGTGCTGCAGAGATGGTTGTCCTTTTGGAAGGTTCTTCCATTTCCACAGAGGAACTCTAGAGCTCTGTCAGAGTGACCAACTTCTTTCATTTAAGAATGATGGAGGCCACTGTGTTCTTGGGGACCTTCAATGCTAAAGAATTTTTTGGCAACCTTCCTCAGATCTGTGCCTCGACACAATCCTGTCTCGGAGCTCTACGCACAATTCCTTCAACCTCGTGGCTTGGTTTTTGCTCTAACATGCACCGTCAACTGTGTAACCTTATATAGAATAGAAGAGACATTTTAATTTCATTAAATTTCACTGATATCAATTCTATTTCCTTTCATGCAAATTCGATTTGCAATTCTGTATCCTGTTAACTACTTAAATTCTAATTAAATTCAAATGCAACAATTTAATTGGAATTCATGAGGCATTCTCAATTCAATTCTGAATTGAGCCCAGCCCTGACACACACACGAACGCACACACACACACACACACACGTACAATACCACACAAACACATGCTAATCATTTACAGTTGCCAATCTTGATATCTCCCTGCTCATTTGACGCCAGGTCCGCCCCCATTTTCCATTCACTTCATTTCATTACACACTGCTTTCCGCCTGGCTGTCACGACAGGGCTTTGCCAAACCACTATCTCTCACACACGCTTGCATAATAAATGAACACAGAACACTTTGCAATTGACGTGCCCTCAGCGCACTTCCACATGGTAAGAAATGCAGTTTCCATGTTGCGACTGTAGCGATCCTCTCTGTTCCTCGTCCAGAGAGAAACACACAGGAATCTACCACAAAGTTTCTGCCGCGCAGCTGGTTGTCATTGAATAAAGATGCGTTGGCAACTATGGGCTAAAAATATGGACAAGCTCTTTGTATTATTGAAGAGGCAAGGTGTAGCGTATTTAAACTGTTTAGGAAATATGAGTCTTGAGGGATCGCAATGTGCCATTCAGCTTTTAGGAGAGTGATTACATGCAAATTACAACGTTCACCTTTTTAGGGGGTGGCAGGTAGCCTAGTGGTTAGAGCGTTGGGCCAGTAACCTAAAGGTTGCTAGATTGAATCCCTGAGCTGACAAGGTAAAAATCTGTTGTTCTACCCCTGAACAAGGCAGTTAACCATTGTAAATAAGAATTTGTTCTTAACTGACTTGCCGAGTTAAATAAAAACACATATAATGTATGTGGAATATTTACAACCTATTGGGAAAAAACTGGTTGAATCAATGTTGTTTCCACATCAGTTCCGCAAAATAATTCAATACGATGTTGTTGAATCAATGTGGTAAACTGATTTGCAAAAAGTCATCAACATAAGGGAATTACATATTTTTTTCATCCAACTTTTAAACTAAATCCAATGATCCAGACATTTTTAGTTCCTTTCACATTGAATTCACATAAGTTGACAACCCAACCAATGTAAATCAAAACTAGACGTTGAACTGACATCTGTGCCCAGTGGGAACTCTGCCAACCACTAGCCAATATGCGGTCTCTGTGCAACCAGATAATTGATTGTACTGTGCCAATGGTATACCAGGAATTTTATAGCACTTCTTCCTGTGGTGTTCAATAACCCAATTTTGCACACAATAACAGCATTTGTGTTTGGCATCAATAATTGCATCTGCAAACTGTGAATCCTAACTACTGTGGCCTTTGACTCATCATCATACCTGACAATAGCACATCATACTGTATGTATTTCCAGTATGCCAGCCGCAGCCCAAGTGATGTAACCTAATTCACAGATTCACGGGAATACATCTAGTCTTGCTGCTATTGCTCTTTGGCCACAAATAAATAAATGCACAGTGTACTAGTTGATTATTATTGTCCCAGATAGTCTTGTTGAATACTTGGCTTCTCTCACAGTGTCCTCAACACCCGATCATTACATAACATGTTTACCCAGGTTTCCTCCCAGCTCCTCACAGACAGAGAAACTGACTATTCAAACACGGCTGCCTGCCTCCCTTCCCTAGCTGAACCGAGCTCTCCCTTCAAAGCATGCAAGGCAAGCGGTACCCACTACTAACCACCACCACTGCTTCCACTGAACATAGTCCACACAGACAGATAGCAGCAGCACATTGCATGTCTGCCGGCTGCTCACAGAAGTGTGTGAGATGAGATGCACTGTGAAAGATACATTTTTTCAATTTCAGAGGTTTACATCTCACCAAAAATTGAATTTTTTTTGCCTAGAAAGTTCCCATCTCTCACTCTTCTCCTCCGGGACAAAGTTGTGCATGTATGCAGCAGCAACCAGAGAGAACAGTGGTGTGTTTGTGTACAAAAGCATGTCAGGTGCACCACAGTGCAAAATCATTCCAATGAGAGTCTTTCTAGGAAATTTATAATTGCAGGTAACTAAAAAGTAATTAATTATCTTTCCTACCAAAATCATCTATCAAAATTCTTAAACAGTGGATATTACATAAGACTGATCAGCCATACAGCAAATGTATTTGGAAGTAAGATGCTGAGACCTACCCAATTCCCAACTGAACACTTAATCTATCACTATGCTAAAATCACTGACTATTCAAACACATTGAAATCCATGTCCTGCCAACGTTGTTAATCCGACACGCTTAGACTTTTCGAATAGGGTATAACTATGACATGAGGGGTAGATTATCAAAAATGATGTTACCTTCTTCAGAGCTGACATTCTACAGTAGGTAATTCCTCCTCAAATCCCGTTCACATGCTGAGGTTTCCAGCGAAGTTTAGAGGGTGCGCCCATTCCAAACTAGGCTCACTCTGGTCCTGATGCTGAGCCATGGGCACCTACCTAGTTGATATTCACATCGCGGTTTCCATGCGCTGCTTTCAAACCCTTCTTCACATCTGGCTTAGTTTGCGCATGTCAATGGAGTTGATATTACTAGATACGACCAGAGGGGACGCTGTTGATCAGGATATAGTGGGCCACTGTCTGGCAGGGGCACTGATGCAGGCAGTTGAACTTCTATCAGTTTCTAAACCATACCGTCTTTGGTTCCATTCTCGTGTGGATAGCTAAGTGAGGTCTGTGCTCTAGCTTGCTTGTTTTTTTTCTTTCACCACTGTGCACACACACACACACACACACACAATGATATTTGGCTAAAATATTTCAGTGGTAACGGGACATGCTTAGTCAATGCAATGATGCAAATGAGTGTCATTCCAGAAGTTCTTAAAAGCTGCAAAACACTCACTCTCAGGGTAGATGGCTATGCTAACGAGCTATCTAGCTGGTAGCTTTAGCGGTCATCACAGGTTTGTTTAATGGCGCACTCGAGTTAATTCTAGTGATACGGCACATAGCAAACAAGGTAAGTCCATTTCGCTTCTAACGCCAGACGTAACGTTAAGCTAACATTAGCTAGTTTTACAAGTTTGTACTAGCTAGCTATCCTGCTAGCAAGGCAGCTACTCACCTCGCGCATCTCACTGTGTGTCAAACGCAAGTGCCATCCTGCCCTGTCAACCCCGCGTGTTTTTGTAATACATTCATAGATGTATACATCATTGGATATATTGTATTCCTTTTGTTGTAAGCTTCTGATTTTAATCAAGTGTTTATGCTTACTGTCCGTTTTACTTTAATCTATCAGCTGCTGTTGTGATGATTTTCCCCCCCCCCCCATTTGTCCATTAACTACATTTTTATTTGAAGAGAATGGCTTGTACTTGACATGGACAGCAAAGTGAAATAAAAGTTAAAAGATGCTACACATAAGAGTATAATTTTTTTTTAACAAAAGAAGCCGCTCCTGAAGAAAGAAATCAATAGGCAAATATCTTAGCCAATCACAACAGTGGCAGTTAAGTAATGTTGTGAAACACTATCATTCCACTATTAGCGGCAGGTATAATAGACATTTTCAGACATTACTATGCAAAAAAATATATGTGTAGCACCTTTAAGAATGTTAGTTAACTTTGTTTCAGTATTCCAGTCTAAGGTTCTTCAGAGGCTGTACCTTACCTCCCAGGCCTGCGAAAGAATCCAGCTCTCCACCCCCTGAGACCTCTGTGAAACAAAAAGTAGGCGTAGAGGAGGAGGCCACTATCACTGGTAAGTGACTTGTATATTGTAATATGAAACTCTATTCTCAAGTTATTCTTCTCTGTCATTCGCAGGAGAAAGAGACAGAGATATTGAGGACCAAGGTCAGGGTGCCTTGTAAGGATCCGGCGGCGAGTGGGTAATTTGCCTTTACCATCGGTCCTATTAGCCAACGTACAATCATCGGATAATAAAATAGACGAACTACAAGCACGTATATCCTACCAACGGGACATTAAAAACAATAATATCTTATGTTTCACCGAGTCATGGCTGAATGACGACATGAATAACATACAGCTGGCGGGTTATACACTCTATCGGCAGGATAGAACAGTAGCCTTCTGTAAGACAAGGGGTGACGCTCTATGTATATTTGTAAACAACAGCTGGTGCATGATATCTAAGGATGTCTCAAGGTTTTGCTCGCCTGTGATAGAGTATCTCAAGATAAGCTGTAGACCACACTATTTACCAAGAGTTTTCATCTATATTCTTTGTTGCTGTCTATTTACTACCACAAACCGATGCTGGCACTAAGACTGCACTCAATGAGCTGTATACGGCCGTAAGCAAACAGGAAAACGCTCATCCGGAAGTGGTGTTCCTAGTGTCCGAGGACTTTAATGCAGGGAAACTTAAATTAGTTTTACCTAATTTCTGCAGGCATGTTAAATGTGCAACCAGAGGGGAAAACACTCAAGACCACCTTTATTCCACACACAGAGACACATACGAAGCTCTGACCATAATTCTCTCCTCTTGATTCCTGCTTACAAGCAAAAACTAAAGGAGGAAGCACCAGTGACTCGGTCAATAAAAAAGTGGTCAGATGAAGCAGATGCTAAGCTACAGGACTGTTTTGCTAGCACAGAATGGAACATGTTCCGGGATTCTTCCGATGGCATTGAGAAGTACACCACAACAGTCACTGGCATCATCAATAAGTGCATTGATGACGTCGTACCCGCAGTGTATGTATATACGTACGTACATACTCCAACCAGAAGCCATGGATTACAGACAACATCTGCACTGAGCTAAAGGGTAGAACTGCCGCTATCAAGGAGCAGGATTCTAACCCGGAAGCTTGTAAGAAATCCTGCTATGCCATCCGACAAACCATCACACAGGCAAAGCATCAATACAGGACTAAGATCGAATCGTACTACACCGGCTCTGACGCTCGTCAGATGTGGCAGGGCTTGCAAACTATGACAGCCGCGAGCTTCCCAATGACATGAGCCTACCAGAAGAGCGAAATTACTTCTATGCTTGCTTCGATGCAAGTAACACTGAAAATTGCAGGAGAGCATCAGCTGTTCCGAACGACTGTGTGATCACGCTCTCCGTAGCGGATGTGAGTAAGCCCTTTAAACAGGTCAACATTCACAAGGCCGCAGGGCCAGACGGATTACCAGGACGTGTACTGCGAGCATGCGCTGACCAACTAGCAAGTGTCTTCACTGACATTTTCAACCTCTCCCTATCGGAGTCTGTAATACCAACATGTTTCAAGCAGACCGACATAGTGTTCTTGGGCACAGGGACTAAAGTAACCTGCCTAAATGACTACCGACACGTAGCATTCACGTCTGTAGCCATGAAGTGCTTTGAAAGGCTGGTCATGGCCCACATCAACATCATAATCACATAAAACATATACCCACTCCAATTTGCATACTGCCCCAACAGATCCACAGATGATGCAATCGCTATTGCACTCCACACTGCCCTTTCCCACCTGGACAAAAGGAACACCTATGTGAGAATGCTATTAATTGACTACAGCTCAGCGTTCAACACCATAGTACTCGCAAAGCTCATCACTAAGCCAAGGCCCCTGAGACTAAACACCTGCCCCAGCAACTGGATCCTGTACTTCCTGACGCCCCCCCCCCCCCCCCCCCCCCCCCCCCCCCCCCAGGTGCTAAGGGCAGGTAACAACACATATGCCACGCTGATCCTCAACACGGGGGCCCCTCCGGGGTGCGTGCTCAGTCCCCTGCTGTACTCCCTGTTCACTCATGACTACATGGCCAGGCACGACTCCAACACCATTATTAAGTTAGCTGATGACACAACAGTGGTAGGCCTGATCAACAACAAGACCGCCTATAGGGAGGAGGTCAGAGACCTGGCCGTGTGGTGCCAGGACAACACCCTCTCCCTCAACGTGATCAAGATAAAGGAGATGATTGTGGACTACAGGAATAGGAGCACCAAGCCCGCCCCCATTCTCATTGATGGGGCTGTAGTGGAACAGGTTGAGAGCTTCAAGTTCCTTGGTGTCCACATCACCAACAAACTATCATGGTCCAAGAACACCAAGACAGTCGTGAAGCGGGCACGACAACCTATTACCCCTCAGGAGACTGAAAAGATTTTCACGGGTTCTCAGATCCTCAAAAGGTTCTACAGCTGCACCATCAAGAGCTTCCTGACTGGTTGCATCACTGCCTGGTATGGCAACTGCTCGGCCTCCGACCCCAAGGCACTACAGAGGGTAGTGCGTACAGCCCAGTACATCACTGGGGCCAAGCTTCCTGCCATCCAGGACCTTTACACCAGGCTGTGTCAGAGGAAGGCCCTAAAAAATTGTCAATGAATACACCCACCCAAGTCAGGTCATACAGTTGAAGTCGGAAGTTTACATACACCTTAGCCAAATACATTTTAACTCAGTTTTTCACAATTCCTGACATTTAATCTGAGTAAAAATTCCCTGTCTTAGGTCAGTTAGGATCACCACTTTATTTGAAGAATGTGAAATGTCAGAATAATAGTAGAGAATTATTTATTTCAGCTTTTATTTCTTTCATCACATTCCCAGTGGGTCAGAAGTTTGCATACACTCAATTAGTATTTGGTAGCATTGCCTTTAAATTGTTTAACTTGGGTCAAATGTTTCTGGTAGCCTTCCACAAGCTTCCCACAATAAGTTGGGTGAATTTTGGCCCATTCCTCCTGACAGAGCTGGTGTAACTGAGTCAGGTTTGTAGGCCTCCTTGCTCGCACACACTTTTTCAGTTCTGCCCACAAGTTTTCTATAGGATTGAGGTCAGGGCTTTGCAATGGCCACTCCAATACCTTGACTTTGTTGTCCTTAAGCCATTTTGCCACAACTTTGGAAGTATGCTTGGGGTCATTGTCCATTTGGAAGACCCATTTGCGACCAAGCTTTAACGTCCTGACTGATGTCTTGATGTTGCTTCAATATATCCACATCATTTTCCTTCCTCATGAAGCAATCTATTTTGTGAAGTACACCAGTCCCTCCTGCAGCAAAGCACCCCCACAACATGGTGCTGCCACCCCTGTGCTTCACGGTTGTGATGGTGTTCTTCGGCTTGCAAGCCTCCCCCTTTTTCATCCAAACATAACGATGGTCATTATGGCCAAACAGTTATATTTCTTACCAGAGGACATTTCTCCAAAAGTACGATCTTTGTCCCCATGTGCAGTTTCAAACCGTAGTCTGGCTTTTTTATGGCGGTTTTGGAGCAGTGGCTTCTTCCTTGCTGAGCGGCCTTTCAGGTTATGTCGATGTAGGACTCGTTTTACTGTGGATATAGATACTTTTGTACCCGTTTCCTCCAGCATCTTCACAAGGTCCTTTGCTATTGTTCTGGGATTGATTTGCACTTTTCGCACCAAAGTACGTTCATCTCTAGGAGACGCAACGCGCCTCCTTCCTGAGCGGTATGATGGCTGTGTGGTCCCATGGTGTTTATACCTGCGTACTATTGTTTGTATAGATGATCGTGGTACCTTCAGGTGTTTGGACATTTCTCCCAAGGATGAACCAGACTTGTGGAGGTCTACCATTTTTTTTTTCTGAGGTCTTGTCTGATTTCTTTTGATTTTTCCCATGATGTCAAGCAAAGAGGCACTGAGTTTGAAGGTCGGCCTTGAAATACATCCACAGGTACACCTCCAATTGACTCAAATGATGTCAATTAGCCTATCAGAAGCTTCTAAAGCCATGTCATCATTTTCTGGAATTTTCCAAGCGGTTTAAAGGCACAATCAACTTAGTGTATGTAAACTTCTGACCCACTGGAATTATGATACAGTGAATTAATTATAAGTGAAATAATCTGTTTGTAAACAATTGTTGAAAAAATGACTTGTGTCATGCAAAAAGTAGATGTCCAAACCGACTTGCCAAAACTATAGTTTGTGAACAAGAAATTTGTGGAGTGGTTGAAAAACAAGTTTTAATGACTCCAACCTAAGTGTATGTAAACTTCCGATTTCAACTGTAGACTGTTCTCTCTGCTACCACACGGCAAGTAGTACCGGAGCACCAAGTCTATGTCCAAAAGGCTTCTCAACAGCTTCTACCCCCAAGCCATAAGACTCCTGAACAGCTAATCAAATGGCTACCCAGACTATTTGCATCGCCCCCCCCCACTCTTTTATGCTGCTGCTTTTCTCTTTTTATTATCTATGTATAGTCACTTTAACTCTACCTACATGTATGTACATATTACCTCAAATCACCTTGACTAACCAGTGCCTCTGTACATTTTACTCTGTACTGGTACCCCAAGTATATAGCCTCGCTATTGTTATTTTACTGCTGCTCTTTAATTATTTGTAACTTTTTTTTTTCTTTACTTGTCTATTTTTTTACTTAACACATACTTTTCTTAAAACTGCATTGTTGGTTAAGGGCTTGTAAGTAAGCATTTCACTTTAAGGTCCATACCTGTTGTATTCGGCATATGTAATAAATAAAATTGGATTTGAAATAAATATTGTTTCCGGAGCTGAGCAAGGTGAGACATCACCTGCTTTTTATTACTCCCAACTAAGTTGGTGTCACACTCAGGAAGTGATACAGCTACAAACACCTCCAAACCAACTGCCAGTACTCACAGTATAGCTAATGTTGTTTCTTTCTCATTTGCTCTGTCTCAGGAGAGAGAGGAATAACACTATCCCCAGCCAGGCTGAGTATACACAGTCCTAGCTCCCCCTGCAGATTACAAGAGTGCAGAGGGATCTGTCACGCCTTCAGCCAGCATGCATAAATACTGTGGACTTGGTAAGAGGGCTATAATCTTACATTTATGGACTGTCTGTGGGGACAGAGATGCGCCGTAAAGCAAGGGATTTACTATCGAGGCCTCCCCGGTTTCCCGGTTCGGCTCAGTGCTCTGTTACTATCACTCTCCTTGATTGTCTTTTCCAGTCCGGTTGTGGGGGAAAAGCAGGAACAAATATTTGTAACCGTGATCTTAGTTGTGAGATGGTTATGCAGAGTGTACCCCATGCATTGAGGTGGGATCTTTTCGATCTCTGTGCCAAATGGATTAGACCAGCCAGTTAGGGGCTCCCGAGTGGCGCAGCGGTCTAAGGCACTACATATCCTGGTTCGATTCCAGGCTGTATCACAACCGGCCGTGATTGGGAGTCCCATAGGGCGGCGCAATTGGCCCAGCGTCGTCCGGGTTAGGGTTTGGCCGGGGTAAGCCGTAATTGTAAATAAGAA
Source organism: Salmo trutta (assembly GCF_901001165.1). Classification (NCBI taxonomy): domain Eukaryota; kingdom Metazoa; phylum Chordata; class Actinopteri; order Salmoniformes; family Salmonidae; genus Salmo; species Salmo trutta. The sequence continues at coordinate 34,552,252 of NC_042981.1, forward strand.
TTTGTTCTTAAATGACTTGCCTAGTTAAATAAAACAGTTGATGCTGTTGCTCAGTGTGTTCTCGAGGTCAAATGTTATGGTTATTATTACAGACATGGGTTGATTATCTCAGTGTAAATGGCTTATGTGGGCACTCAATTAAACCATTTAGGCTCAACAGTTGACATTGATTTACCATAGAACGTATAAAACAAAATATATGTGATCAGTAGACTGCGATGTAACCAAGTACAGTAGATGTGTTTAGTGGAGGTTTCCCTGGCATCACGGAACAGCTGGATGAACAAGCTGCTCTAAGCCGTCCTACCCCAGTCCATTTCACTCACTCACCATCTGCCTGCTGGAGAGGTAGGGGGTTTGGGCTTCCTGGCTGAAACTGATGAGATTAGTAGTTGCCATTAGAGAATAGCCTAAGGCACACCTTCATTTGTACACTGAATGGGTTGTACTAGTATTTACACTTTACCAGCTCTCTGCAGCAATTGTGTTAATTCATTGGAAGACATGTTTTTCTAGCAGCTCAAGAATTTATGACATCAAGGCATACTCAATTCAGCTATATTTGCCCGTTACAATGGTTTAGGCCGAGTCAGCAATTTAGGCCTATTAATACTCTCTTAAAGCCCGTCCAAATTCACATAGAAATATGAGTTATAGATCTATCATTCTCATTAAAAGCAAGTCTAAGAACCGGTAGATCGGTTCTATGTGCGCTATTTCTATGCTTCCCGTTAAGTTTTGTTTTTGTGTCTTTCGGTTTTGTACACAAGCTGAAAACACTATTTTTGTTTATTGAAAATATATTTCACAGCAGTTTAGATGGTACAATGATTCTCTTCACTGTATTGCTTGTTTTGTCACAAACTGAAATTTGGCGAACTATTCACATTTTTGTAACCAGGAAATGGCGGAGCGATTTCTGCGTATTGCACCTTTTTAATGCTTGGCCATTCCATTTTTCTGACAAGCAACACTATTTTAGAAGTAGTAGAGGTTAGCAATTACAGGATAGGCCTAATCCTGTAGCAGTACACTTGGAGTAGTAGAGGGGTTTTGAGTGGATGTTTGTGTCTGTGACTCTGCTACAGTACACTTGCAGGTACATTATGCCTACCGCTTTAAATATTTGTTGTTACCATGGAGAAAGCAAAGAGCACCATGACAACCTCATAGTCATGAAAATACGTTTTTTTTTGTGTGTTTCTTCAAAGTCTTAACATTTACCGTGGCAGATGTCTATTTTGAATAATGGCTTAAAGTACTTCCATGTAGAGCAGCTGGGCATATACGCATTTACATTTAAGTCATTTAGCAGACGCTCTTATACACATGATGCAGTTCTTCTCTATTTTTTTATTAACATCTAAGCAAGGAATGAAGTCATCATGTATATTGCATATTTGAAAAGGCCCACTTATGGGAAAATCTCAATGAACAGTGTACACACCAAAAACAAGTGAAGAGGCATGGGGAGAAGCTCAGCAATACTCAAGTGACTGAATAATCTGACACTGTAAGAGCAATGTCTACTGCTATTTGCCTAGTTAATAGCAACTCTACTGCATTGTATTTGGGCTGCCCAGTGCCTGCTATTTGGTGAGTAGTTTTGGGCCTGTGTGTCTATGCATGTCACAAGGAATTTGTTTCCAAAAGCCTAATTCCTTCAACCTCCCACAAGGCCTTGGAGTTCTTAGACAGTCAAAATGTTTAAAGTGAGGGACCAACTCAGCCAAGAATGATATCTTAGCAGTGGTTTAGATTTACTCATCAGAGAGACCTTGGATGACCTTACTATTCATCCCTCCTGTCAACATTACAATGTTGTTTCTGGATCACTAATAGACTTAGCCTAGCTGACCACTAGAGGGAGCAGTGTGACTCACATTCCGTAGATGACTGCAGTTCACCTGTTTCCCTTTTAAACATACTTTTTTTTTCATGACTAATACTATGCGTGCGTGTGAATGTACCACACGTCCGTCTTCATACTACAGGACAGCCTGTGTCTTTGAACCACGATTGATTGAGCTGGACCTTGCTGCATTAAGCGTCTATTATCGAGCCCATGTCCACTTAGCCCCATAATTTACCTATTACCTCCAACAGCAAATCACTTCCTACAGTGCATTCAGAAAGTATTCAGACCCCTTGACTTTTTCCACATTTTGTTACATTACAGCCTTATTCAAAAATGTTTTTAAAACACAATGCCCCATAATGACAAAGTGACAAAGCAAAAACAGGTAGGTATTCAGACCCTTTACTCAGTACTTTGTTGAAGCACCTTTTGCAGCGATTACAGCCTCGAGTCTTCTTGGGTATGACGCTACAAGCTTGGCACACCTGTATTTTGGGAGTTTCTCCCATACTTCTCTGCAGATCCTCTTAAGCTCTGTCAGGTTCGATGGGGAGAGTCACTGCACAACTATTTTCAAGTCTTTCCAGAGATGTTTGATCGGGATCAAGTCCGGGCTCTGGCTAGGCCACTCGAGGACATTCAGAGACTTGTCCCGAAGCCACTCCTGTGTTGTCTTGGCTGTGTGCTTAGGGTCGTTGTCCTGTTGGAAGGTGAATCTTTGCCCCAGTCTGAGGTCCTGAGCACTCTGGAGCAAGTTTTCATCAAGGATCTCTCTGTACTTTGCTCCGTTCACCTTTCCCACAATCTTGGACTAAACTCCCAGTCCCTGCCACTGAAAAACATCCCCACAGCATGATGCTGCCACCACTATGCTTCACTGTAGGGATGGTGCCAGGTTTCTTCCAGATGTGACGTTTGGCATTCAGGCCAGAGTTCAATCTTGGTTTCATCATACCAGAGAATCTTGTTTCTCATGGTCTGAGAGTCTTTTTATGCCTTTTGGCAAACTCCAAGCGGGCTGTCATGCTTTTTAATGAGGAATGGCTTCCGTCTTGCCACTCTACCGTAACGGCCTGATTGGCGAAGTGATGCAGAGATGGTTGTCCTTCTGGAAGGTTCTCCCATCTCCAAGGAGGAACTCTTGGTCACCTCCCTGACCAAGGCCCTTCTCCCCCGATTCCTCTGTTTGGCCAGGTGGCCAGCTCTAGGAAGAGTCTTGGTGGTTCCAAACTTCTTTCATTTAGGAATGATGGAGGCCATTGTTCTTGGGGATCTTCGATGCTGCAGAGACGTTTTGGTACCCTTCCCCAGATCTGTGTCTCGACACAATCCTGTCTCGGAGCTCTACGGACAATTCCTTCGACCTCATGGCTTGGTTTTTTTCTCTAACACGCACTGTCAACTGTGGGAGCTTATATAGACAGGTGTGTACCTTTCCAAATCATGTCCACGCAATTTAATTTACTATAGGTGGCCTACAATCAACTTGTAGAAACAGCTCAAGGATGGTCAATGAAAACCGGATGCACCTCAGATCAATTTCTAGTCTCATAGCAAAGGGTCTAAATACTTATGTAAATAAGGTATTTACATTTCTTTTTATAAATTAGCCAACATTTCTTAAAACCTGTTAACTTTCATTATGGGGTAGATTGATTGAAAAAAGAATTTGGGTCAATTTTAGAAAGGCTGTAACGAAACAAAATGTGGAAAAAGTCAAGGGGTTTGAATACTTTCCGAATGCACTGTACATGGTTTTTATGATTAGTTTTATGTAATATGCCGTGAATAATCATTTACCAGCTTACTATTTGCGCAGTTTCTTTTCACAGCTGAAAATTGATAAATAAGTCAAATGTTTTTTAAGATGCTTAAAATGCCACTTTCTCTCTCTCTGCACAGCTGCCCATATGGTAGCTGCTTCCCCTTCAGACGGGTAAGCTATCAACACTCTGCTGAAAGCCTAGAGAAAGAGAGTGTGTGTGTGTGTGTGCCGCCCACCTAACAGTGTCTGCATTTACGCTCTGCGGTAGTGGTGCTGGAGACTATAGACTGTGGTTGAGTTGCTGATTTCCAGACAGCCTCTCTACCCACCAGTTACCCTGGGGAAAAAACCTCCACTCTCTGCCGTGTGTGGGCAGGCCCCATCTTTACCACAGGCGATTCGGTCAGATTTGTGCTCTGTGATCCTGGACAGTGGATATCCACCCATCCTGGAGCATCGATCCAGCCCCTCAGCTACAGAGAGGTATATAGGCAGGGTCATCCAAGGGGTGCTGCTTGGCTGAATATGCTTGATCTGTTATTAAGTAAACAATGTCTTGTGTTAAAGGCCGGGTAGACATGGTGTTGAAGGTGGCTCATTCCAATTGCGATGAAATGGGTACTTTTGATGAATTTGGAACACAGGGACTTACCATAGCACAGTACTACAGCCAAATGGGATTCTTGCCTTAAAGGCCCAGGGCAGTCAATGTTTTTCCTGTGTTTTGTATCATATTGTACAACAGCTGATGAAACTAACATGGTAACAATGTGACATTTTATTTTATTTACCTTTATTTAACTAGGCAGGTCAGTTAAGAACAAATTCTTATTTTCAATGACAGCCTAGGAACAGTGGGTTAACTGCCTTGTTCAGTGGCAGAACGACAGATTTTTACCTTGTCGGCCTGGGTATTCGATCTTGAAACCTTTCGGTTACTAGTCCAACTCTCTAACCTCTAGGCTACCTGCCGCCAAATCAAGGTTATTTCCTGAAATTTGCTGGTTTAAAATGCAATCTACACAGGACCTTCTAATCAGCAGGTTTGCATGGACAGGAGTTTCTGTTTATCTGCTGACATCACCAAGCGGTAAATTTGTTAATAGACCAATAACAAAGAGTTCCAGACTGCTAGTTTTCAGTTTTCCCCTCCCAACTCAGACCACTCCCCGACAGTCCTAGTTAAATTCTGCTTGAGAAATAGTTTTTTTGCTAGAAAGCTATTTTTGTTAATTTAAATGGAAAACTATTACAGTAAGATTGATATCAATACCTAACGGCTGCATTGGAATCCGCAATATGGGGAAAAAGCACCATAGCCGTTGTTTTTGTTGGCGACGCAAAGCTGGGGAGCGTATTGCATGGTAGTAAAACAAATTGCACTACATACAGTGGGTGGGGAAAGTATTTGATCCTCTGCTGATTTTGTACGTTTGCCCACTGATAAAGAAAGGATCAGTCTATAATTTTAATGGTAGGTTTATTTGAACAGTGAGAGACAGAATAACAACACAAATATCCAGAAAAACGCATGTCAAAAATGTTATAAATTGATTTGCATTTTAATGAGGGAAATAAGTATTTGACCCCCTCTCAATCAGAAAGATTTGTCTCCCAGGTGTCTTTTATACAGGTAACGAGCTGAGATTAGGAGCACACTCTTAAAGGGAGTGCTTCTAACCGCAGCTTGTTACCTGTAAAAAAGACACGTCCACAGAAGCAATCAATCAATCAGATTCCAAACTCTCCACCATGGCCAAGACCAAAGAGCTCTCCAAGGATGTCAGAGACAAGATTGTAGACCTACACAAGGCTGGAATGGGCTACAAGACCATCGCCAAGCAGCTTGGTGAGAAGGTGACAACAGTTGGTGCGATTATTCGCAAATGGAAGAAACACAAAAGAACTGTCAATCTCCCTCGGCCTGGGGCTCCATGCAAGATCTCACCTCGTGGGGTTGCAATGATCATGAGAACGGTGAGGAATCAGCCCAGAACTACACGAGAGGATCTTGTCAATGATCTCAAGGCAGCTGGGACCATTGTCACCAAGAAAACAATTGATAACACACTACGCCGTGAAGGACTGAAATCCTGCAGCGCTGGCAAGGTCCCCCTGCTCAAGAATACATATACATGCCCGTCTGAAGTTTGCCAATGAACATCTGAATGATTCAGAGGACAACTGGTGAAAGTGTTGTGGTTAGATGAGACCAAAATGGAGCTCTTTGGCATCAACTCAACTCGCCGTGTTTGGAGGAGGAGGAATGCTGCCTATGACCCCAAGAACACCATCTCCACCGTCAAACATGGAGGTGGAAACATTATGCTTTGGGGGTGTTTTTCTGCTAAGGGGACAGGACAACTTCACCGCATCATTTGACGGGGCCATGTACTGTCAAATCTTGGGTGAGAACTTCCTTCCCTTAGCCAGGGCATTGAAAATGGGTCGTGGATGGGAATTCCAGCATGACAATGACCCAAAACACACGGCCAAGGCAACAAAGGAGTAGCTCAAGAAGAAGCACATTAAGGTCCTGCAGTGGCCTAGCCAGTCTCCAGACCTTAATCCCATAGAAAATCTGTGGAGGGAGCTGAAGGTTCGAGTTGCCAAACTTCAGCCTCGAAACCTTAATGACTTGGAGAAGATCTGCAAAGAGGAGTGGGACAAAATCCCTCCTGAGATGTGTACAAACCTGGTGGCCAACTACAAGAAACGTCTGACCTCTGTGATTGCCAACAAGGGTTTTGCCACCAAGTACTAAGTCATGTTTTGCAGAGGGGTCAAGTACTTATTTCCCTCATTAAAATGGAAATCATTTGATAAAATTTTTGACATGCGTTTTTCTGGATTTTTTTGTTGTTATTCTGTCTCTCACTGTTCATATAAACCTACCATTGAAATTATAGACTGATCATTTCTTTGTAAGTGGGCAAACGTACAAAATCAGCAGGGGATCAAATACTTTTTTCCCCCACTGTATGCACCTGCATGCACTGATGTCCGAGGGGAAAAAGCTGTGTTCGTTGTTTGCAGTAACTTTGTTGTTCTAATATCACAAAAGGACGTGGCAGTTTTACAATTGAGGATTCCAGCTTTAAGGGATTAGACACTAGTTTGTGAAAGTCATGAAAGTTAAAAAGCTCTCACTTTTTCTTGTTCCCTTCAGTTGAGAACACTCATGAGTCCAACAAAGATGAAGAGGTAGAAGGAGAAATGGGAACTATAGCTCCAGGAGGTGGGACAGTGGTGGAGAGAGCGGGCCAGGTTACAGAATCCAACCCTGGGGACCCCCATGGAGGAAGGAGTCTGGCTCAACAAGAAGAAGAGGAGGAAGCTGAAGAAGAAACGTCATAAACAGAAGCTCTTGTCTCTGGGTCTGGTGCCCCGTGCTCCAGCTCGAGTTCACCTACGAGAGTGAGGAGGATGGGAGGGGGGAGGAAGAGATGAGGCAGAGAAGAGCAGCTGAAGTGATAATCTTCCTCAGGACCACACAAGATCTACGTGTCTGATTTGTGAGTGTGATATACCAGGGCTGCTAATCAACCCAGATACATATAGCCTAAGCTGTGTTTCAGTCTTCCTAAGAGCTGGCCAAAAGTGCTGAAGCATAGTTCATTTTATAGCTTTCGGATTGGCAGAAAATAAATAATTTGAACAGCACTGTGCAGAGCACACGCAAATTGAAAGTGAAAGCACAGCTCATTAATCACTAGCCTATAACAACTTGAGGACCTTGAGAGATTTAGGAATCGAGGTGTAGAGGTGCATTGAGGTGTTTGGGTTTACTTCATCATGCTCAAATGTAATGGACAGGCTCAGTCATCTGGTCTGTCATAATCCCTCCATGACTTGCCTCTGGAGGACTAGACAGTCAGTCAGTCCAAAGAATCCCATTGGTTCCAGGGATTAAGGTTTCTCTGTTGGTGAATTACTGCAGAAGGCTAAGAAGGAAGACCTCTGGAAATGTCCACAGTAGTTCAGTTAAAGGGGCTACATGCTCCTGTTCCTTATATGCTCCTCAGTCTAGAGATAGACCAGGGGATTAAACACAGGCCCGTTCAGCAACGGAGCTTATAATGGTTGGTGGAGTAATAGTATACTTAATCCACTACCAAGCAGGTTCATCTGGTAGTGGAGGGTCTTCTGACCAGCCTGTACAATGGAACATTCCTCCCCTGCTGTTTTGGCCCAGCTCCACAGCCTCCAGTCCCTGGTGCAGCAACAGGACACAGCAAGGATGGCAAAGGATCTGCAGGAGCTCCAGAACAGCTCTACCATGTCTACTGGTGAGTAGTCTTATCTGGTTTTACCTCGCCTGGATTAACCTGCGTTTGTCTGTGCTCGCCATTCACGTACACATGCATACAGTCACCGGTCAGTCTCAGCCCTCACCTGTCCTTAAATACCAGACCACACCTGTCTATACTATCACTTACCTATACATGCATGCTCTCACCTATCTAAACACTAACCAGTTTGAAAATCACCAGCGTCTCCTGCCATTCATTCACCTGGAGTTTCACACAAGAGCTGCCAGGAGACCACACTTTGTACAGGTCTGGAATTGTGAATGAGATGACCTCAGGTGTGTATTTGGGTCAAATCTGTCTAATAGTATGTTGTCCACCCACACTTTGGTGATGAAATTTCACTTGTGTTATAAAGTACATTTTACCAAGACAAATATGATTTTTCATGTTCTGAATTGTTCAGTGGAACATTTATATTCAAAAAAGTCGGATTTCGTAACCTAATACGTCCGATTAATAAGCACCGAGCTCTGTTTACGTATACTAGTGGCGACCCTTTCTCGCAGTGACTTTTGAGGATTTTGCATGTTGTGGTGGTAGTCTGCAAAGTTGTTTATGCGAGTCGGAAAAAGCTAAATTAACATAACTTTTTTTTCTTCTAAAAAGCTCGCTGTACGCTCAGTGCTCCGTTGACATTTCAGAGATCTGCTTGTTTTTGTGAAATCTTTAAAAAATAACAGGAATTTCGCATTTAATATGAAAAGCGTATACTAAAATATCATGTCATGTCTCAAAATCGATATACAGCTTACCTCAATATTGTTTTATGTCCTCTGGATTCCAGAAGAAAGGTGACGAGTTCAACAGTGAGCCTGTCAGTTTGCCTCAATTATCGCACAGCATTCAGCCTAGCTGACACGAAGCTATTTTCCTGATATTTGACAACTTTTTTCCTCTGGCCTCCATTGAATTATTCACCCTAATTTTGGCCATCCTACAGATGAACAAATGATGATAGAGACCTGAGGTTTGAACCATTGGTTTTCATAGAGGGGCATCTACACAATTAACATATTATTTTATCCATTGGTCAAAAGATGCGTTTTGATTGGACACCCTACTAATAGTGATGGGAGGGGAAATCGATAGTTGCATATTGCGATATTATTTTTGATGATATTATATAGATTTTTATATATATTTTTTGCGTCACTTAGAGCTAGTCGGCTGTACCTGAGCCAACATGTTTACAGCACTTTTATTTCCATGACTGATCATGGTCTCTCTTGTCTCTCTGCAGCAGACCAATATGTTTGGAACATGAAATCGCAGTATCAAATCGCAATACATATAGAATCGTGAGAATCACAATACATATCGTATTGCCAATATTGTATCGTGAGGTCCCTGGCAATTCCCAGTCCTAACGACTAATAGGATCAGTGGATACTTGGCTGTCCCTGGGGAAGAGTGTACTATCCTGGAGTGTTATATGACTGTCCTGTCCAGGGGATTCAGGGCACGATTGAGCAGGTGGCAATAGTGACGCTCCTCTTTCCATTCTCGTCGCTAAGGCAACGCTGAGGAGGAAAACAGGCTCCAGTCCAAACCAGTGATCAGTTCCAACAATAGACTCACTATAGACTCAAACCACACAGTGTATTCTTGCTGGTCCCTCCACCTGCTCTACCGATGTGGACACGCTTTGTGTATTTCCCTGAAACTTAATTAGTCATTTAAACGGGAAATAAAGAAGTCTAATAACCATTTAGTCTGTGAAAACAAATCTGTACGGCTATGTAGATATTCCATAAAAAAAAGTAATTTATAACATTAACAATGTCTACACTGTATTTCTGATCAATTGGATGTTATTGAGACAGTCGATCACATCATTGTGGAGCTGCTGATCAGCACGAAGTGTGTGCGTGCCACTGGCGATGTACTATGCTGGACATGTTCTCAGCGGCGCATTATCACTTCAAAAGCATTCCGTCTTGGTGTTATCGGTTGGCCTGCTACTACTGGTAGTACCGGTAAAATGTAAGTTATGAATCGCCATACAACTGAAGCACTTTGATTTCATCAATCATTTTGGCTTCAATTTGGTTGTCGAAAATATTTGAGATTCTTCAAAGTAGCCACCCTTTGCCTTGATGACAGCTTTGCACACTTAGCATTCTCTCAACCAGCTTCATGAGGTAGTCACCTGGAATGGATTTAATTTAACAGGTGTGCCTTGTTAAAAGTTAATTTGTAGAATTTCTTTCCTTAATGTGTTTGAGCCAATCATTTGTGTTGTGACAAGGTAGGGGTGGTATACAGAAGATATTTGGTAAAAGACCAAGTCCAAATTGGGGCAAGAACAGCTCAAATAAGCAAAGAGAAACGACAGTCCATCATTACTTTAAGACATGAAGGTCAGTCAATCCAGGAAAATTTCAAGAACTTAAAGTTTCTTCATGTGCTGTCACGCCCTGATCTGTTTTTCACCTGTCCTTGTGCTTGTCTCCACCCCCCTCCAGGTGTCGCCCATCTTCCCCATTATCCCCTGGGTACTTATACCTGCGTTCTCTGTTTGTCTGTACCCGTTTTGTCTCAGCTCCTGCTTTTCCCTAGTCTCTTTTACTCACCCTCCTGGTTTTGACTGTCCTGACTCTGAGCCTGCGTGCTGTCCCGTACCTTTGCCCCTACTCAGGATTACCGACCTCTGCCTGACCTGACCCTGAGCTTGCCTGCCGTCCTGTACCTTTGCCGCACGACTCTGGAGTATTGACCCCTGCCTGCCTTGATCTGTCGTTTGCCTGCCCCTGTTGCTGTAATAAACATTGTTACTTCAACACAGTCTGCATTTGGGTCTTACCTGAAACGTGATAAGTGCAGTCGCAAAAACCATCAAGCGCTATGATGAAACTGGCTCTCATGAGGAACGCCACAGGAAAGGAAGACCCAGAGTTACCTCTGCTGTAGAGGATACATTCCTTAGAGTTAACTGCACCTCTGATTGCAGCCCAAATTAATGCTTCACAGAGTTCAAGTAACAGACACATCTCAACATCAACTGTTCAGAGGAGACTGCACTTATCACGTGAATCAGGCCTTTATGGTTGAATTGCAGCAAAGAAGGCATTACTAAAGGACACCAATAATAAGAAGAGACTTGCTTGGGCCAAGAAACATGAGCAATGGACATTAGACCAGTGGAAATCTGTCCTTTGGTCTGATGAGTCCAAATTTGAGATTTTTGGTTCCAACCGCCGTGTCTTTGTGAGACGCAGATTAGGTGAACGGATGATCTCTGCATGTGTGGTTTCCACTGTGAAGCATGGAGGAGGAGGTGGGATGGTGTGGGGGTGCTTTGCTGATGACACTGTCGTGATTTATTTAGAATTCAAGGCACACTTAACCAGCATGGCTACCACCACATTCTACAGCGATACGTCATCCCATCTGGTTTGCGCTTCATGGGACTATTTGTTTTTCAACAAAGCAATGACCCAACACACCTCCAGGCTGTGTAAGGGCTATTTGACCAAGAAGGAGAGTGATGGAGTGCTGCATCAGATGACCTGGCCTCCACAATCACCTGACCTCAACCCAATTGAGATGGTTTGGGATGAGTTGGACCGCAGAGTGAAGTGAAAACAGCCAACAAGTGCTCAGCATATGTGGGATCTCCTTCAAGACTCTTAGAAAAGCATTCCTCATGAAGCTGGTTGAGAGAATGCCAAGTGTGTGCAAAGCTGTCATCAAGGCAAAGGGTGGCTACTTTGAAGAATATAAAATATATTTGGATTTGTTTAACACTTTTTTGGCTACTACATGATTCCATGTGTTATTTCATAGTTTTGATGTCTACACTATTATTGTACAATGTAGAAAATAGTAAAAATAAAGAAAAACCCTTGAATGAGTACGTGTGTCCAAACTTTTTACTGGTACTGTACATGGAAATGTCTGTATGCGTATTAAAATGTTTGTTTTGATATATATATATTGTATTTATTTGTATTGTCCACCTGATATACAGTATGACATTGCACCCTAATTACTTCCTCAAATTGACAGGCTGTTGGATCATTATACCTTCCATGAGTAAGCATGATAATGCCACTATTGAGTTACTGTTAAAGTTGTTTGATATGATAGCATGGATACCTAATGGGAGTAGCATCACACAGCGTCCTTCCAAATTACCAGAGACGGAAAGGCCAAGTCTGGCCCAATTATTGGCTTTGTTCTTTGTTTGTTTGTTGATATGACATTTGGACCAACTTGATAGCTTACCAATTACTGTACAGTGTAGTCTTCACAATCCACTTTAAAACAAGGTCAGAACCTACACCTCTTGAACAAGCTAACTTGGAGACAATTTACTTCACTAATCAAGTCAAGGTGCACATTTATATTTATTTATTTATTTCACCTTTATTTAACCAGGTAGACAAGTTGAGAACAAGTTCTCATTTACAATTGCGACCTGGCCAAGATAAAGCAAAGCAGTTCGACACATACAACAACACAGAGTTACACATGGAGTAAAACAAACATACAGTCAATAATACAGTAGAAAAAAATAAGTCTATATACAATGTGAGCAAATGAGATGAGATAAGGGAGGTAAAGGCAAAAAAGGCCATGGTGGCAAAGTAAATACAATATAGCAAGTAAAACACTGGAATGGTAGATTTGTAGTACATATGACGTTTTTCCTGAACAGGAGAACTCTGAGCCCTAGCAACAGGCTATTGTTGCTGATCAGATCGTTACGGACATTCTGTTGGTGAGTGAACTTAAGTTGATAATCACCTATTGTCACAGAGCCAACAGCTTATCCACTAACATCACAGCATCTGACTTTAGTACTGAGCATTCTAATCTAATAGCATTGGCAGTAGCATGTGTGACGGAGAGGAGGGAGTGAAGGGAATTACTTTGGGTTGTGGTTGCCCAGCATTCAATAGTAAATTTACGCTAGATTAAGAGGAATTGATTTCATTCCGGTGCTCAGATGCTGATTTAGAACTGAGTGGCTTTATGAGATCAGGAATAGCTCAGACTGGATCAGTAGCTACCTACCACAGCAGTAGTGAACGATTAACACAAGGGCCACCATCTGTGGCCCCTATTCATAGGAGGATCCACCAGGTTTGTGGTGTCTGGTTCATGCTTATAGTCCCATTCTGGAGTCATTAGCCAGAGGGGACGGTGAGGTCAAACACAACATTGCCATTATGCTGTGATAACAGTTAGTGTTAGCAGCATACCATTAGCACTTTGCCTGGTGGCGCTGCTAAAATTCAGACTTTTATTTCAGTCTGGCTTGTCATCTTTCGGGGTGATGTGACATGGATGGGTTATCGTTCCCCCCTCTTAAATACTTTTTGTAAGTTACAAGCAGGGTTCAACTCACAACTAACAATCACTCTAAGATTGGGATGGAGAGAGTAGCTAACCAACTGGTTTCCTAATGTCTATCCATTTAGTATGCTTGACCATAAATCATTACTCAGTGGTTAAACTTCCTAAGTAAAAAATGATTTAGAGTACCAGTTAAGTAGTTTTCTGGGGGTATCTGTACTTCCCTACATTCCTAAAGAAAATAATCAAATTTTTACTCCATACCTTTTCCGTGACACCCAAAAGTACTCGTCACATTTTGAATGATTAGCAGGACAACATTTTTACAATTCCCACACACTTATCAAGAGAACATCCCTGGTCGTCCCTACTGCATCTGATCTGGCGGACTCACTAAACACATGCTTTGTTTGTAAATTATGCGTGTTGGAGTGTGCCCCTGGCTATCCATAAATACAATTGTGACTTCTGGTTCGCTTAATATAAGGAATTTGAAATTATTTTTACTTTTGATACTTAAGTATATTTCAGCAATTACATTTACTTTTAGTACTGAAGTATATTTAAAACCAAATACTTTTTAGACTTTTACTCAAGTAGTATTTTACTGGGTGACTTTCACTTTTACTGGGGTAATTTTTTTATTACTACTGCTGTACAGTATACTGTATGCTACAATGTACACTGAGTGTACAAAACATTAAGAACACCTATTCTTTCCATGACAGACCTACCAGGTGAACTCAATATTATGAATGTGTTCTTAATGTTTTGTACACTCAGTGTATATACTGTATGCTCCCACCCATCCAGGACATCAACTTAAACGCTGGATGACGAAGGCAATATAATCAAGGACACCTCACACCCCTGCCATGAGCTGTTCACTCCCTTACCGTCACGCAGACGGTATCGGAGCATGAGGTCTGATACCAACAGACTCAGACACAGTTTGTATGTACTGTACAAGTCATCAGACTGCTGAACACTTGAACTGGACTGACCACCTGCTCTGATTCTCCGCACCTTAGAACACATGCACTCATGCATACACCCTCACAGACCACAGGAGGTTGGTGGGACCTAAATTGGGGAGGACTGGCTCGTTTTAATGGCTGGAGCGGAATCAGGCGAATGGTATCAAATACATCAAACACATGGTTTCCATGTGTTTGATGCTATTCCTTTTGCTCCGTTCCTGCCATTATTATTTGCCGTCCTCCCCTCAGCAGCCTCCTGTGACACACATACACACATACAGTATATACAGTACATTCATGCTACACAAACATCACAACTGCTGCTACCAGACTCTTATTATTATTGCTAAATACTGAACAGTTTAAACACGTGCTCCCCAAACCCCCCTTTCCCAAAACACATGTAAATATTGGACTATCCTGTATTATACTTATGCTAAAATGTTTATTCTATTCTACTGAGCCATTTACTTTATGATCCTATTTTTATATTTTCTTATTTCTTATTGTTGTTGCACTGTCGAGAAGGAACCTGCAAGTCAGCATTTAGTTGGACGGTGTATCCCATACATACGACTAGTAAAACTTGAAACCGTATGCTGTGTTTACATGCTTGATCTCTAAGGAGTTTGACCCATGTCTCACCTGGCACTCTAACGATTGACTTGTGTCTCCCCATTGTTGATCTCCCCCATGTGTTTACTCCTAGGTCATTGTCTTTGTGCCAGCAACTCCCATAATCCACTCAGATGCACCACCTGTGTCATATACTGTACTGTGTTTGAGTGGTTATATAAAGAGGCTATATAAGCGCTTCAGACACTGACCCACACCAGGTAGACAACAGCAGGTCCACACATCCAGATCCAGTCCTCTCTGTTACAGAGGGTTCCCCATCGGAGAGAAAGAGAGGGAGTCTAGGAAGACTGAGAGGAAGCCGTTTGAGAGGAGTTGCCCAGCAGAGCTGTATTTTCTCTATCAGTCTCTAAGCAACCAGTTGAAACCCTGGAGACCAGCAGCAAGATGTTTTTTAGACTCCCAAGATTAACTCCTGGGTACATACGATATCTACAGGTGAGTGTCCAGTGAAATGAACTTTTTTTTTACATGTCATTTTAGATAAATCTTACAAAATTATACAAAAGGACAGTATGTTTTGCTGCAGCATTCATTACTATAAGGCGATAAGTGTTGTTAAAACTGTCTGCTACCGAACCATCCAATGATGGTATTTATAAATAAGTGATCTGGGCTCCTGAAAGGACTGATCTCTGTAATATATAAACAACTTTTGGAAAGCTAATATTCTGAGCTAGCCATTAAAAGAGTATGGTCCACAACCCTTTACCTGGAACAGAATATGGAAAAATATGACCTTGACATCCCGTAATCCGAACCATCAATTTATACATTTTAATTTTGGTCACAGACTGTATTTAACACCAAGGAAACTGTTTAGGGTGAAATTGGCCCCCCACTCCCAACTGTTCATTGTGTCCCCTAAACCAGGTAGGCATATTCCT
Organism: Salmo trutta; assembly: GCF_901001165.1. NCBI lineage: Eukaryota > Metazoa > Chordata > Actinopteri > Salmoniformes > Salmonidae > Salmo > Salmo trutta. The sequence continues at coordinate 34,567,992 of NC_042981.1, forward strand.
TCATATGATGTGGGAGTGCCCTGCAGTTAAATGCTACTGGGGCAAAGTTACAAAATTCATTTAGAAGTGCATGAATTTAAAATATTCAATGCTTTGAATGTTACTTAACGATGATAGCCTCTTGAATCTCTATATCAATCAGAGAAAGTGACTGCTGGCATGCACCACTGCTGCCAAAAACAATGAGGCATGGTGGGGTGGGAGGCATGGTTTCCTGGTGGGGAGAGGATGCGGGCGGGCAGGTGGATGGGGACTGATGGGGGAATGGGTTGGGGTTATCTTTGGATATGCATTTCACAGATTTTTGTAGATTTTTTTTGGACCTGTAACCTGTCTGCTACATTAGGTAGCTCAGGTCCAGATTATCTCTCTGGTTGAGTCAGTGGAAACTGCCCTCGATACTGGATTGCATGAGGCAGTGGACTCTACTTTGTTTGACATGACTGGTCCTGGCCTGTTTTGATTGAGGACGTTTTCAAACATAATGCCTGGCAATATCTGCTGATGTTGTAGTATAGATGACTTGGTCCTTGGCATTCTGAGGCTTTAGGAGTCTCTAGGGAGTACATGGGATGTAAAGAAATGGAATGAACTTGAGATGGTGTATTGACGTATGCTGTATTGCCTGTAGTTGTTGTGGATGGGTGGACAGGTACGGCTCAGCATCTAGGTTTACATCTTATCCATAGATTGCTTTACTGAGCCTAACGTTATCATATATTACTAATCCATTGCACCTTATATTAGGGCAGTTTGTCTCAAATAGTTTTATGTTTAGATCCTTATTCGAAAGTTCAGCGGCCTTGCAATCATTCAAATTTGAGATTGACTGCAGGCAATGACAGAGGAAAAAACACAGCGAATTTGCAATGTGTAATAGACCACAGTGCAGTTTACATTTCTACTTCCATCAAAAAAACTATATTCTCTGTTTTACTTATCAGCTATAGACTTGATGAAGTCTTTTGTTTTAGCTCACAAAGCTTTATTTGACGTATTTACTACTGTTTACCGCAAGCTAGTGAGGGAAAAATCCATGACATGTTTGGTTGAATTATGATTACAAATAACTCAGTGAGAGAGCATCAGAAATGGGGCTGGGACTCAGAGCTCAGTTTCCTGTTATTTCCTATTCTCTGCTCTTTATTATTGTCTAGGGGCCTGCGTGGAAATTTGCCCATATCACAAAATAAGAGAGCCTTTGTCAGAGATAATTTGGCAAAATGGGAGAAAGTGGGTTTTTAATTTCTTGGGTGGGGGTGACGGGGGCATAATTGTGGCTGACTCGATTGGCGCAGAGGTAAGTTGAGACTTCTGTCGCAAGAGACTGGGAGGTTATATTATGTTTGTTCTGTTGAAGCGACTGCAGCCCACAACATCCCCCCATCTATCAGTATAGCAAATAATTGCATTATATATGTGATGTTGATTTAGTTGGCTTATATGGCCACAATGCACAGTACATTCAGTACATTGGTCGTGGTCTCAGTGGTTGGCATTGAGCCAGTATTGAAAACCTGTTCTGGTTATCCTATAAATGCCAATGCCATGCCATCTCCCAAGTCAATTATTGATGAATAAGAAAGCTTTCCCCTGTAACCACATCATGTTGCTTTGTCTCCCACTCAGACCCAGGCTGTGGCAAGTGAGACCCAGAGGGCTGGGGACCTGGCCATGCCCCGTCTGGCCATGTTCCTGGGGGCCTTGGGGATTGGGGTGTGTGGCTACAGCTCCAGGCAGTTGGCACTGTACCACCGGCCCTCCGCTCGCGTGCTGACCTGGATGGACGTCGGGAGCACTCCGGTGAAAGGGAGAGCCCCCTCCTTCATGGACCTATCTCAACGCCACACTGTCTGTCAGAACATCCCGCCTCCATCATTTGCTGGGCAGAAAGTGCCTTAAAACAACAATCAATCAATATGAATCCCTCAGTTTGTAGTATCTTTCTACCCAGGTATGGTGGAGCTTTACTCCACTGTGCAAGCACTTTAGTGTTAACAGAAGTTGAACCCTAACCTAGTGATCAATAATCTGATAACCAATGATTACTAGCCTCACTTGTGTAAAATTCTTCATTGGCATACAGTATATGAGCTGCTATACCAGGTTATGAATTTGAGATTACTGATTCGATGAGTAGTTCAATCTGTTGTTACAGTAGCTCGGAAAGGTTTAGCTGTGGAAGTCTATCTGAGTAGCTACATATTGTGTGCCTGTGAAGGCTGGTAAATTGGCACCATGTTTGGCTCAGCCCCCTGGTACACAGATGGTTGGCAACCCCCGCTCCCTCGGGCAGATTCCCATCCATAAGGGCTGGGGCAGCTCATCCACGTCCAACTACTTTCATTGATTTCAATGAATAAGAAACAGGAGGAGCCATCCGTCACTATAGCTTGGCATCCACTGTCAGGTCCGGTCTGGACTAGAGTGAAAGACAGGTTTTTATTTCACTGCGTCGTCAAACGATAGCACTACAGTCGTCCTCTCTGAGGGTGTCAATTCTCTTACATATTGATACTGTATGTAATGAGGTACATTGTACACTGTAATGAGGGATGTCCAAGGGTGTTTTGGCCGATTTTTCAGATACAGTCACTGAAGCAAGACTGCAATGCCATGTAAATAATGCCACTTTATTAATACTGCTCATTAGATTACTGTTCCTATTTTCAAATCGAATCACATGTTATTTGTCACATGCGCCGAATACAATTGGTGTAGACTTTACCGTGAAATGCTTGCTTTATGACCCCTTCCCAACGATGCAGAGTTTAAAAATAATAATACAAAGAAAAATAAGGATAAAATAGTAACAGAAGAAGAATGACATAAAATACACAAGAATGGAGCTACAGTATATCCAGGAAGTACCAGATCAGTGTGCAGAGGCATGAGGTATTTGAGGTAGATATGAAGGCAGGGTAGATATGAAGGCAGGGTAAAGTAACCAGGCATCAGAATAGATAATAATAAGAGTAAAATAAAGAACAGAGTAGCAGCAGCAAATTATGAGTTTAAAGTGTGTGTGTTCGTGTGTGTGTAATGTGTATGTATGTGTGTGTGTGTGTTGTGTCGGTATGCGTGTGTGTGTGTGTTGTGTATGGGTTTTCTGTGGGAATGTCAATGTAGTGGTTGTGAGTCAGTGTGTATCTGGTTTGTATAGTCTAGGTGTGCGTAGGGTCAGTGCAAGATAGAGTCAGTGCAGATAGTTTGGGGACCATTAATTGACTATTTGGAAGTCAGGCTATTTAGCAGTCTTATTGCTTGGGGGTAGAAGCTGTCTCGGAGCCTGTTGGTCTGAGAGCCGATGCTCCGGTACCGTGTGCCGGACGGTAGCAGAGTGAACAGTCTATGGCTTGTGTGGCTGGAGTCTTTGGCAATTTTTTGGACCTTCCTCTGACACCGCTTGGTATAGAGGTCCTGGATGGCAGGGAGCTCGGCCCCAGTGATGTACTGAGCTGTTCGCGTCACCCTCTGTAGCGCTTTGCGGTGGAGGGTGGTGCATTTGCCATACCAAGTGGTAATTAGGCCAGTCAAGATGTTCCTGAGTGGGAAGAGGTGCTGACATGCCCTCTTCGCGACTGTGTGGGTGTGTGTGGACCCCAAGAAACTTGAAACTCGCGACCCGCTCCACGACAGCCCTGTCGATGTGGATGGGGGCGTGCTCTCCCCTCTTTCTCCTATAGTCCACGAGCAGCTCCTTGGTCTCACTGACGTTGAGGGAGAGGTTGTTGTCCTGGCACCAAACTGCTAAGTCTCTGACCTCCTCCCTATAGGCTGTCTCATCGCCATCGGTGATCAGTCCTACCACCATTGTGTCGTTAGCAAACTTGATGGTGTTGGAGTCGTGCGTGGCCACACAGTTCTGGGGAGTACAGGAGGGGACTATACCTCACCACCTGGGCCCGGCCCATTGTGAAGTCCAGGATTCAGTTGCCGATGGAGAGGTTCAGTTCCAGGGTCCCTAGCTTGATAATGAGCTTGGAGGGGACTATAGTACTGAACACTGTAGTCTATGAACAGCATTTTCACATAATTATTTCCGCACTTGTCCAGGTTTGAGAAGGCAGTGTGAAGTGCAATTGAGATGGCGTCATCTGTAGATCTGCTGGGGCGGTATGCAAATTGGAGTGGGTCCAGGGTGAATGGGGTGATGGTGTTGATGTGTGTCATGACCAGCCTTTTAAAGCACTTCATGATTACAGATGTGAGTGCTACAGGGCGATAGTCATTTAGGCAGTTTACCTTGGAGCTCTTGGTAACAGGACAATGGTGGTCAGCTTGAAATATGTTGGGATTGTGATTTTTAACCTGTTTAAACATTTCGCTCACATCGGCCTCAGAGAGCGAGATCACACAGTCCTAATCCGTTATCGTCTACAAGCCCTGCGACATACGACGAGTGTCGGAGCCGGTGTAATAGGATTCTACCTTCCTCCTATATTGTCCTTTTGTACGTTTGATGTCTCGTCGGAGGTCGTAGCTGGCTTTCTTGTATGTGTCCATGTCTGTGTCCTGTTCCTTGTCAGTGGTAGCTCTAGTCTTTAACCCAGTGAGGATATTGCCTGTAATCCACGTTTTTTGGTTTGGGTACGTTCGTATAGTCTAATGGTTAAAATGATGCTGGCAGAGACAGACAGAGAGAGAGAGCAGGATGACGAAGTACGTACCTAATCACTAAGCCAATTTCCTCCTGTAGGATTTAACCAGGTGGAATTGGCACATCGCTCTAATCTGGTATTAGGATGATGACCAATGAGGACGGGAGACTGGTTCCTGCTGTGAACAGAGGCTGGGTACCAAAGCGATCATATTATGGGAGCTCTTTATCCAGTCTATGTTGGGAAATGAGAAATTCAAAATCACCAGCTATTGTAAAACCACTAAACGTCAAATCAATACTCTTGACCTTAAACATAGGAGTGATTTTTAAAGGAGAGCAGGTACAGTAGAGGTCAGCAGAATCTGATCCCATAATCCTTTTCCACAACAGCCGAGCCAGTTTCCTGAGTCTGCCAAGATATAAGTTTTTAGCAGGACCAGATTAGCTGTGCTCGCCCTGCCACTGCATTGTAGGTCACTACAAATGGCCCTAATCCACTCAGCAGATGTTCTAATTGGCCGAGCTGGCATCAGAGAGCGACCGGCAGTCCCCTCAACTCGGCTGAGACCGACACTCATAAACAACTTGTCAATGGACTGGCTAATGATCTTACACAGAAACATGACATGTCGAAACAGCACAAAAATCTAATGCCTCCTGTAAGGTCACCCCCTATTTCCCTCTAAATGGAACATCATGTATTCTATACCTTGTAAGGTATTTCGGGGACAAAGATATTTGGCAAATTTGCACTTTTGGCACTTTTTCCTTCTCTAATTCATTTTGTTTCTACAAATGTGTCACTACTATTTTAAGTTATTACTGTTGACTATTGTTGACCTTCACTACCCCTGTAATCTGTCTGTTATATCTACCTGTACAGTAGAAAGTCAATGAAACGTTTTTCAAAATGATTGACCAATATTATATTGTTTTGTCTGATCACTTAGACATAATAATGGTAATTGAAACGGCATGTAGAATAGCAAAAACTGTACCCAGAACCCTAACAGGCATAGTTAGAATGATTGATATTGGTCTTCCTTTTCCCAATTCCATATTTGTTTCCTGTGGAGGCTTCAGGCTCTTTGGCTCTATAATAAAGGCTTGAAGCATGAAACACCATTCAGAGGCATTAGCTCTATTTCAGCTCTGTTAGCTGTGGTCCATAGAGCACATATTGCTGATGTATACCCCATCCGACTAGATACCAGAAATGATCTTAATGAACCCAAAGGGTGTAATAGAGTAATGTGCTTTTACACTGTAGTAAATTCCGAATGGATTCAACTCTGTTTTACCAGGGAGATATTGCGTCATTCATTCTATTTAGCGAGGAAAAGTGCCCTTTGTGGGAGTGTATAAAGCGCAATTAGGAATTAGAATACTAGAATGGACATGAACCGTCTTATGCGACCTGGTCTCTTAGCATTTAGTATTATTCTGTACGCTAATCCCAGATAGTCAATTTAGTAGATTATGTTACGTTTCGTATGTATTAATTTGTGGATGTCCATCACCCCATTTCGTATGATATATGTTACGAATTACAATTTGTGTTATATGTTACGAATTTGCACAATATGTACATTTTGGAGTTAGGTTGAAGGGTCAAGGTTATGGGAAGGGTTAGCTAAAGGGGTTAAGGTTAGGGTTAGGGGAAGGGTTAGCTAAAGGGGTTAGGGTTAGGGGAAAGGTTAGCTAACATGCTAAGTAGTTGCAAAGTACATGTAGCTAAAACAAATTGTAAGTAGTTGAAAAGTTGCTAATTAGATCAAATGCGAAAGCTGTCCATGATGAGATGAGAGTGTTCAGTACGCTATCCCTGTTATGTTCATCTGCCTTGCATCATCATTATTAAACTCTCTTTCTGCACCTGCTTCCTGACTCCCTGAGTATTCGTAACATATACGTGGGGCCAACCACCCTACTTTAGTTTTTGCCTTAAGTAACTGTAACCGGTTCTGCACCGGTACCTTTCTGCGTTGTGTTCTGGTAAGGTGTAGGTGGAGGATGAGGCCTTTGGACACAATTCAGCCGGTTGTCTCTCTTTTAATGACTGCATGGAATGGATACAAATACAAGGCAAAAGTTAATGCTGCCGTCTGGACTCCCATACAAGTATATTTGCCTCTCCTCATCACGCGCTGAGCAAACTCAGTAGTAATAGCATCAACAACAAAAATACATTGTACTAAATGTACATGTTCATATTTCCAATACACCAATAATTTGTTAATAAGTGCTAAATATTTCGAAGAGAGTGTACTATTGTACCATTATACCTGAGGCATACTAATGAATCAACAACGGCATTTTTGACATGCCAAGGCGAGTAACAAAATGAACGACAGCTAACTAGGCACATTAAACATGAAATACAAAATCGGCACATTTCACAACATACCTGCATGGAATGGATACAAATACAAGGCAAAAGTTAATGCTGCCGTCTGGACTACATACAAGTACATTTGCCTGATAAAAGACAAAAGACAGTGCAGAAAACCCATGAGAAAATATTCAAAAAACTCACGATGTCTGCACCTGAAAGAGACCCTCTCCCGCAACAAAGCTAATGGTAGTTGGGCTAGCCTTGCAAAGTTGCACTCGAACATTATCCCCATTCACATGAATATATATTCCTATAAAACAGTAATGCAACACTAAATCAGTGACGATACAACTTTTGCTTGTTTTTTCTGGTGAATTTGTGAATATTTGCGAACATGTGCATTCAAAAGACCAGAGCATACATAACACCTACCTCTCCTCATCACACCCTGAGCAAACTGAGGAGTAAGAGCTTGGCTCCCGTTGATGACATCACAGCATTAACACAATTTAGAAAATGAATACAATAAAATAATTCACTCTTGAAAGTAATGTAGTACATCTTAAAATAATAAATTTAAATAGTTATGAGGGATTTTTGGTGAAATACATAATATGTTTTACACCTGGTACATAACATATCTGTCTTGTGTAACCTTTCCAAACGTAACATATCGTACTAATTTGAGTGTGCCAGATTTACATTTACTATGTTATGTCTAGTCTATGAGACCAGGCTGTCTGTTGCTGGTACAAAGGTCAGCCATGTTGGTCAGGGAGTTGGTCAACTATGGTTTGCTAGTGCTGTGATAAGATGTAAAATAATGAATGTGAAGAATTCATCTGCAGACTGTTTTAGAGGAATGATCCTAAACATTTTCCTAATTAACTTCTTTGTGGCCTTATGGAGGGGGTCCAAATGTTGGCTGAACGCCATGACCAGGCATTGGACATTTTGCTGGAGCAATTCTGCGGGTTGTCTGGGAGGCAGCCTACCACGGTGGTAACCCCACAGCCCCTCAGTAACCCAGCTGCTAGCAGCGCCATCTCATCGGTCACTCCACCTTCTCAGTGAGCCTAAACAGACCAGGCTCACTGGTAGAAGCGAGTACTCGGGTGGGCCATATGGAGAACTTTCCTGCTTCGCTTGCTAGCACCCCTTTTCATGCCATTCTGCTGTGGGGGCACCAGAGCTTTTTGGATGCTACCCTGGCTTCTGAGCTGAACGTCCCCACTCAGCCCCTCTCCACTCCCATGGATGTTAGAGTGCTGGACGGGCGCTCTTTAGGCCGTCCAAGCTTAAGACCCTGGGACTGAACACCTCCCTCTGCAACCGGAACAACAGCAAAGGACCTTGTGAAGATGCTGGAGGAAACAAGTACAAACGTATCTATATCCACAGTAAAACGAGTCCTATATCAACATAACCTGAAAGGTCGCTCAGCAAGGAAGAAGCCACTGCTCCAAAACCGCCATAAAAAAGCCAGATAACGGTTTGCAACTGCACATGGGGACAAAGATTGTACTTTTTGGAGAAATGTCCTCTGGTCTGATGAAACAAAATTAGGACTGTTTGGCGATAATGACCATCGTTATGTTTGGAGGATAAAGGCGGAGGCTTGCAAGCCGAAGAACACCATCCCAACTGTGAAGCACGGGGGTGGCAGCATCATGTTGTGGGGGTGCTTTGCTGCAGGAGGGACTGGTGCACTTCACAAAATAGATGGCATCATGAGGGAGGAAAATTATGTGGATATATTGAAGCAACATCTCAAGACATCAGTCACTAAGTTAAAGCTTGGTCGCAAATGGGTCTTCCAAATGACCCCAAGCATACTTCCAAAGTTGTGGCAAAATGGCCTAAGGACAACAAAGTCAAGGTATTGGAGTGTCCATCACAAAGCTCTGACCTCAATCTTATAGAAAATTTGTGGGTAGAACTGAAAAAGCGTGTGCAAGCAAAGAGGCCTACAAACCTGACTCAGTTACACCAGCTCTGTCAGGAGGAATGGGCCAAAATTCACCCAACTTATTGTGGGAAGCTTGTGGAAGGCTACCAGAAACATTTGACCCAAGTTAAACAATTTAAAGGCAATGCTACCAAATACTAATTGAGTGTATGTAAACTTCTGACCCACTGGGAATGTGAGGAAAGAAATAAAAGCTGAAATAATTCTCTCCACTATTATTCTGACATTTCACATGTTTTAAATAAAGTAGTGATCCTAACTGACCTAAGACAGGATATTTTTTCTTGGATTAAATGTCAGGAATTGTGAAAAACGGAGTTTAAATGTATTTGGCTAAGGTGTATGTAACCTTCCGACTTCAACTGTATCTACCTCTATCGATCCAGTACCCTGCACATTGTAAATATGGTACTGGAACTGACCCTGTATATAGTATGTTAAGTTATTTTATTGTGTTTTTCTTATTTCTTATCTTGTGTGTTTTTGTTCTATTTTGTTACTGCATTGCTGGGGTTAGAGCTTACAATAAAGGCGTTTCACTGTACTTGTGCATGTGACATTAAAACTTTAAAAACTTTAAATATATTTGACCCCATTATGGAAAGGGGAGACTCACAGGCACAGGCCTGCAACTATTTTACAACCAAGCTAGCGATATCTTGCATGGACTGTGTCTCAATCCACAGCATCCACCTATATCGGCCTTACACATCTGTGGTGGTAGGTGGAAGAACTACAGCGGAGTTTGTCAGACCATCAGACATCCCGAAAATCAGTCTTCTCATGGAAAGTAAAATTCCACTCTATGGAAAGATGAGACTATCGCGAACACGATGGTGTTCTCCGTTTGGTTCTACGACCCCCACAAGTGTCACGGGACTCATCTGAAGGTAACTGGTACCGGTTTTAAAAAATTAAAGGAAGTATTGAGGGTAGTTTTGTGCAACAAAAAAAATATTTGTAACTTTGCAAGCTAACGTTAGCTTTGTTAGGTTCCATTAGTTAACCATTAGCTAGCTAACATGACTGTGTTCTAGTTTGAGTCCAATCCCATCAACATCTGCAGAGGCATCAACATCAAGCTAAGCACCAGAAACTATTGTAGCGAAGTCACCTTCTAAAATCTTAATAAAATCGACTAAATCTTCCCATGACTCCATAATGAGCTAGGCATAAACATGGTCTTGTTGTGACAGTTGATGTGTTCACAAGTCGGCTACAACCACTACTGTAGTTTTCTCTGTATTACAGAGGTTTAGCTGATTGTTCATGCAAGGCTTGAAGTGTAAATCGGAGAAAAGGAGGCACTAGTAAGGAGCGGATGGTGTGGGTCACTGACTGGTGTCTGTTGGGGGTGGGTATTGTGTGTGAAGGTTAGTATGCATGATCTATTGCCCTTGACTTTTCCCACGTTGTTACGTTACAGCCTTAGTCTAAAATTGATTAAATAAATACAAATCCTAAGCAATCTACACACAATACCACATAATGACAAAGTGAAAACAGGTTTTTAGACATTTTTGCAAATCTATTAAAAATAAAAACAGAAATAACTTATTTACATAAGTATTCAGATACTTTGCTATGAGACATGAAATTGAGCTCAGGTGCATCCTGTTTCCATTGATCATCCTTGAGATGTTTCTACAACTTGATTGGAGTGGTAAATTCAATTGATTGGACATGATTTGGAAAGGCACACACCTGTCTATATAAGGTCCCACAGTTGTCAGAGCAAAAACCAAGCCATGAGGTCGAAGGAATTGTCCGTAGAGCTCCAAGACAGGATTGTGTTGAGACACAGATCTGTGTAAGGGTACAAAAACATTTCTGAATCATTGAAGGTCCCCAAGAACACAGTGACCTCCATCATTCTTAAATGGAAGAAGTTTGGAACCACCAAGACTCTACCTAGAGCTGGCCGCCCAGCCAAACTGAGCAATCGGGGGAGAAGGGCCTTGGTCAGGGAGGTGACCAAGAATCCGATGGTCACCGATAGAGCTCTAGAGTTCCTCTGTGGAGATGGGAGAACCTTCCAGAAGAACAACCATCTCTACAGCACTTCACCTATCAGGCCTTTATGGTAGAGTGGCCAGACGGAGGCCACTCCTCAGTAAAAGGCAGCCCGCTTGGAGTTTGCCAAAAGCACCTAAAGACTCTCAGACCATGAGAAACAAGATTCTCTGGTCTGATGAAACCAAGATTAAACTCTTTGGCCTGAATGCCAAGCGTCACGTCTGGAGGAAACCTGGCAACATCCCTACGGTGAAGCATGGTTGTGGCAGCATCATGCTGTGGGGATGTTTTTCAGCAGCAGGGACTGGGAGACTAGTCAGGATCGAGGCAAAGATGAACGGAGCACAATACAAAGAGATCTGCACCAGAGCGCTCAGGACCTCAAACTGGGGTGAAGGTTCACCCTCCAACAGGACAACAACTCTAAACTCACAGCCATGACAACGCAGGAGTGGATCCGGGACAAGTCTCTGAATGTCCTTGAGTGGCCCAGCTAGAGCCTGGACCCGACAATAATAATAGCCAAAATTCAAGGGGTCTGAATACTTAACCCAATAGAAATATACTACTAACGCTTAGAAATACTACAGTTGCATATGGTGTGTTTGGGTTGTGCCGTGAGGTGTTCGGAGTCCCTTTGATACAACGGCAGATTGTTCTTATGGGACCTTTCACATCTCTTCTTGAGAGTCATCAACTTCTTTGTATCCAAGCGGAATTGTCTGAGACAAAGATGAAAACGCTATTAGACATTCATGGACAATCGTTGTGCGGTGTCTGTATTCCTACTGTAGCAGCACGGTGTAGAATATGAGACATCCCACAGACACACGTTAGCTAACTACAGTGCCTTCAGAAAGTATTTTTATTTTGTTACAGCCTGAATTCAAAAATTATTAAATAAATACTTTTTGTTAGCACCCCATCTGCACGCAGTACCCCATGATGACAAAGTGAAAACATGCATTTAGAAATGTTTGTAAATTTATTGAAAATTAAATACAGAAATATCTAATTTACATAAGTATTCACACCCCTGAGTTAATACTTTGTAGAAGCACCTTTGCCAGTGATTACAGATGTGAGTCTTTCTGGGTAAGTCTCTAAGAGCTTTCCACACCTGGATTGTGCAACATTTGCCCATCATTCTTTTCAAATTTATTCAAGCACTGTCAAATTGTTTGTTGATCATTGCTAGACAACAATTTTCAGGACTAGATTTTTCCAGTATATTTAACTCTCCTGTTGTGTTCCGGTCGAATTGGACCGATTTACAAGTTCTTTCTGAAAAATGTAGTTAATTTAATCTGATTGTCAGATTACTTTGTCCACACAGGGCATCTGAACACACAAAATACATTTTGATGATTTTTATTACATTTTGGGTGTTTTATTTAACTTTTGTACACCTGTGGTGTTCCCGGTTAAAAATGACCAGTCATTAGAAATCAATGGGTGAGACTACAATTAGTGTATAAAATTGAGTTCAGGCACATGCCCATTCATCAGATGGAAACACTTCCTCTCCCAGACCCCCACATGCATGTGTGTTTGAGCGCGCACACACACACACACACACACACACACACACACACACACACACACACACACACACACACACACACACACACACACACACACACACCTCACTCCCCTTCTTGGCTTCCATGGCAACCCCCACGGGAACCTTTCCTAATAGAATCTTTCCCCCACGGGAACCACACCTGTCGGCATTCTCAGAAACAAATCGCAGCATTGTTTCAATAATATATAGAACTTTTCTCGCAGCTCTGGTACATAAAGCTTTTTTGAGGCCTTGCTCACAATTCATTCTGTGGCAGCACAATGACCAAACGATATACTTTATGTGAGGCTTTTGATCATATCTTTGATCATGACACTGGTGAGGAGGAGAGAGGCCAGGAAACTGACAGTGAAGATGCATTAGAGGAGGAAGTGTCAGAAGTTGAAGACAACACAGAATATGATTCAGACCAAGAGACAACCGATGTCGAACAATCCAGTGATGAGGAAGAGGGCCCTGCTGAGGTTGTTGTTACATTACAGTCAAAGAATTGGAATTTGTCCTGGTCTTCATCCCAACCTGAGAGGAGAGGTCGGCTGTTGGCTGAAAATGTTATCAGGATGACCCCAGGACCAACGAGATACGTTGATGACATAAAATCCTGCTTCGAACTGTTCCTGACAGAGTCAATCGAAACTATAGTGATAAACATGACCAACTTGGAGGGGAGATGCGTTTACACAGACAACTGGAAGGAGGTAGACCAGACAGACGTCCAAGCATTCGTGGGTCTCTTCATTTTGGCTAGTGAGTTCAGATCCAGAAACGAATCTACCACCAGTTTATGGGAACGAGTCTGGTCAGGCAATTTTGGGTGCCACTATGTCACTCCAGACATTTCACGTGTTGTCACGGTTGATTCGCTTCGACAACCGTGATACAAGACCAGGCCGCCGTCAACAAGACAAGCTGGCAGCGATCAGAGAGGTTTGGCACAAGTGGGTGGAGCGCCTGCCACTCATCTATAACCCAAGTCCAGACATCACAGTGGATGAGCATCTGGTCACTTTTAGAGGACACTGCCCATTCAAACAGTACATGCCAAGCAAACCGTCTAAATATGGAATAAAGATATTGGCAGCATGTGATGCCTGGACAAGTTATGCCTGGAACAAGCAGGTTTACACCAGGAAACCTTCTGACGGTGTTCCCGAAAGGAACCAGGGGAAGCGAGTGGTCCTGGAAATGACTGCAGGTCTCCAGGGCCACAACATAACATGTGACAACTTCTTCAACTCATATGCTCTTGGTCAGGAGCTGCTCAAAATAAATGACCATGGTGGGGACGGTCAGAAGGAACAAGCCTGAGTTCTCTCCTGCCTTACTCACTATCAAGGACAGGGATTGTTTTTCCTCTGAATTTGCCTTCACCGTTACACACACTCTTGTGTCCTACTGCCCGAAGAAAAAGAAGAATGTGCTCCTGATGACAACTCTGCACAGGGAGGACAAGAAGCCCAACGCTGTCCTGGATTACAACAGGAACAAAGGGGGAGTTGAAAAGCCTTGATAAGGTATGTTACTTTATCTTTCAAGTCTCATGTACTTTTTTTTCTATTACCAGATTGTTTTATCTGCACCATAAAAATAAGACATGTTGTTGCTTAGTGAAATGCTCATTGAATTTTTGAACCATATGGAGTCAATTCTATTCATTTGAATATGTAAATATGTTTTAGATGTGATAAATTAAAACAACGCTTTGATACAATTATTCACGTTACTATGCAAGACATGAAGTATCACTTGTATGTACTCATTATTTTATTTACTGATTGTTGCACTTTTGAAGGTTACTGGCACATACTCTTGTAAGAGGATGATGGCACATTGGCCAATGGTGGTGTTCTCCAACATCCTAGATGTGTCGACCTACACCGTGTTTGTGGTGTGGATGGAGGTGAATCCAGGCTGGAAGCAGGGGAAATTCTTCAAGAGGAGACTATTCCTAGAAGAGTTGGGGAAAGCCTTGGTGGCACCCCTCATTCAAAGGCGCCAACACCTTCCTCCAACACCATCCTCTGCTGGATTGGTGAGAGATAAACAAGGGCCAGAAGCTAGATCTACGGCCACCAGAGACAGAAGAGACAAAAGGAAGAGATCTGTGTGCACCAAGAGATGTCAAAACGAGCATTATGTTCCATAAATGCAGTGCATATATTTGCAAGGCACATGCAACAACAGGTGCATGTCCAACAGGTGCATGAGAACACACAACGTGCAACCACCATTGATTGACAGATTTGAATGTTTTTGTTATTGTTAGTAATACTGTTATTGTTACTGTTGTTCGTTAATGTGTTCAGACATTCATGTTGTAATATGGTAAAGTTTTCATGTGTAGTTTTGGGCCTATGTCCTTTCTTTACTAATTAAATCATACCGGTCAGTTTTGAACAGATGTTATTTTGTACCACTATTAAAATACATTTGAAATGGTTTCAAAACAAAATGTCCCTGTTAAACTTTGACGCAAAGTAGTCTGTGATAAATAGCACAATATGTTTCATCTGAGTATTTGTTAGTCAAAATAATCCATACATTATGCTTTTTTTAACTCAAACTCTATTATTGCACACAGAGTGAGTCCATGCAACTTATGTGAATTGTTAAGCAAATGTTCACTACTGAACTTATTTAGGCTTGCTTTAACCTCCCTGGGCAAGGTGGGACGCTAATAATAATAATAATAATCACACAGCCATTTTCAAAGCAAGCATATATGTCACAAAAACCAAAACCACAGCTAAATGCAGCACTAACCTTTGATGATCTTCATCAGATGACACTCCTAGGACATTATGTTATACAATACATGCAGGTTTTGTTCAATCAAGTTCATATTTATATCAAAAAACAGCTTTTTACATTAGCATGTGATGTTCAGAACTAGCATACCCACCGCAAACTTCCGGTGAATTTACTAAATTACTCACGATTAACGTTCACAAAATACATAACAATTATAGATACAGAAGTCCTTTATGCAATCGCGGTGTCAGATTTTAAAATAGCTTTTCGGCGAAAGCACATTTTGCAATATTCTGAGTAGATAGCCCGACCATCACGGCTAGCTAATTTGACACCCGCCAAGTTTGACCCTCACCAAACTCAGATTTACTATAAGAAAAATTGGATTACCTTTTCTGTTCTTCGTCAAAATGCACTCCCAGGACTTCTACTTCAACAACAAATGTTGTTTTGGTTCCAAATAATCCATAGTTATACTCAAATAGCTCCGTTTTGTTCGTGCGTTCAGGTCAGTATCCGAAGGGTGACGCGCGAGCGCATTTCGTGACAAAGAATTTCAAAATATTCCATTACCGTACTTCAAAGCATGTCAAACGCTGTTTAAAATCAATTTTTATGCTATTTTTCTCGTAAAATAGCGATAATATTCAAACCGGGCGACATTGTATTCATTCAAAGACTGAAAGAAAAACATGGAGTCGTCTCGTGGACGAGCATCTCCAGTGTCATTGTTCCCTGCCTGACCACTCACAAAAACTCCTGCTGTTTTTCGCCCAGAGACTGCAGAGACGTCATTCCACTTTCTGGCGCCTTCTGAGAGCCAATGGAAGCCTTAGAAAATGTCACGTTACAGCAGAGATGCTGTATTTTTGATAGAGATGCCACAAAAGAACAAATTGTCAGACAGGGTACTTCCTGTATGGAATCTTCTCAGGTTTTGGCCTGCCATATGAGTTCTGTTATACTCACAGACACCATTCAAACAGTTTTAGAAACTTTAGAGTGTTTTCTATTCTATGCATATTCTCATTTCTGGGCAAGAGTAGTAACCAGTTTAAATCGGGTACGTTTTTTATCCGGCCGTGCAAATACTGCCCCCTAGCCCCAACAGGAAGGTTCATTTTTTATTAATTTGTAAAAATTTCGTGTGGGAAAAATACACTGACGTGATGGGGTATTGTGTATGCAGTAGGCCAGTTTCAAAAAAAATCGCAATTTAAAATTCAGACTGTAACACAACACAATGTGGAAAAAGTCAAGGGGGGTGAAAACTTTCTGAAGACTAATAGGAGTATATAAAGCCAAAGTCATTCCATTACTCTCTACCATCATCATCAAAACAATTCTCCAGTTTAGCAAACTAGCTATAACATTACATTGCAGTACATTTTAGGTATGGCAAACTAGCTAAACTTGGCTAGCTTGGCTTGTAGTGGTATTAGCAAGCACCGTTATGGCCAAATGTATCACCAAATTGTACTGTATTGAACAATTTTGCCTCCTGTAAAAGAGAGGTCATATTTCTAGCTAGCTCCCGACAGCAAAACAACTTAGTAGTTTGTCATTTGCCCACCTGAGTCCTGGACTAACTTGTCTAAGCTGCCCCTGCTGCTTGCTGGTCTCACAATTTTTTTCTCTCACTGTCTCTACTCCTCTTCCGTGTATTCCGGCTCAAATAAATAGGGCTGTATGTTTCCATGTAAAAGAACATTAAAAACATAATAATTGTAGTCCAGCTCATCTTGGAAAGAGGAATCATCAGAAGCAGCCATTGTAGCTAATTATTTAGCAATCTCGGCTAGACAGTGCACGGTAACATAGCTCCAGTAACTAGTACCACCCCCGTATTTTCGCTTGAATTTACCTGCAAAAAATGAAATGCTAATTACCGTGGTGATCTGGATGAGACTGCCGAATCAAGGCAAAGGTAAGAATCTCTGGATTAACTATCTAACGTTAGCTAAATGTAGTAATTAATAAATTGGCTACATTTCTTTTAATTGACAATTCTGTGAACTGTCTTTAAATTGACAATACCTGTTTAGCAAAGGTTTCAGCTAGAGATGACGTGCAGGAGCTTGCAGGGATTTGTAGTTTTGCATGTCTACTGTGATGTTAATTAGCATTTTTGAATATGAGAGTAAATAGAGCCGATATATATTGATAAGTCACTTTGTCCGAGAGAGATTTATGTGGTTATCAAAACGTCACACCATGGTAAGTCTATATGAAACACAGCCCTTATTTTTTATGTTTCTAAAATCCCCTATGGGAAAAATAAATGGTGTAAAAACGATTGGAACCATTTCCCTGTTTGACTGCTAGGTTTTATGGGTATTATGACTCATGCCGTGGTACTCTATGGCTCTATTGAACAAGGACAACCATATCTACTCTCTGCTAGCGTGATCGTGCAATCTGGGAAACACAAAGACACAATAATTGCTACAAAACATGACCATTCAGTTTTAGATCTGATAGCAGGCTCAATCAACAAATGACGTCATTGATTGAACTCAACCGGCTCGAAAATTCTAAAACACAGCTATAGTGCATAACTATGTCTGAAACACCCTCTCATCAATCAGAATTATGCAGGGAAACTGGAAAAACACCCCACACTAGCAGTGAAGTTCCCCTTTAAAAATTTACCTAGAACCATGATTAAAAAAAAACATATTTAATGTAAAGCCCAAAAGGTAGGCTACCATTATGTCAGATCGTGAAACGGTTGTTCAAATACTATTTTACCGGGCCAAATTATTAGATGGCCTGCAAAAAATAGGAACTACATTTTTTATGCACAAAACATCAACGTGGACCAGATTGACTGCTCTCCATCCCCACTATTCATTGTCTGCAGTGAGAATTCACTTTCTTTCGATAAGTATTTCGTCATTTATCTGCAGAAAAAAAAGCAGTAGTAGCAGTATGCAAATCAGGGAGCCAAATTAACGGCTCTTTCACCGATGCTATTCTTTTCCCTGCGTTCACCAAAAAGATCCGTTCGCGAACGACCAATCACTATTGCATGCCATAGAAGAGCGCACTTATGCTCCTAGTGGCCATGGCCAGAACTGAGAGCAGAATGGATGAAAGTTAGATAAAGTTGATAACGATGAAGATGCATTAAGTTCTGTTCTAAAAAACTTGTCACATTACATATTGAGGGTTCTCATGAGAGAAACAAGAGTGTATAGGTCTACTTCACCTTGAACAAGCGGAGTTGGTGCGTTTGGCTACTTCATCCTCTTTCGTTGTACGCACTCCCGGCATTAACAAAGAGGACAGATCCAGTGCGCGGTAGGCTACAGCGGGAAGGTAGGTGAGGAGGAGATACAATTGATTATATTTGTACGAGGAGGAAAAGAAAGGGATACAAATAAATAATTATACTTTAAAGTTTAAAGGGTGTGCAGGCCTACAGTTTATTTGTTCACTGATTAAAAAGCTTGATAAATGCGTCACTGTTTGGATAGAAAGACATGCGTCTCAGACAACTTTCACATTTCTTTGTGACGGGTTTCGTGTTGGTAGAAAAACGAAATGTTTTCTCTTCTCCTTCCTTGTATAAATATATACGTTGAGTTTTAGTATTTCTGATGGGACGACTGAGTTGCGCCTATAAATTCATTTTAGGGGAAGGTGCGGTTCTGTAACTAGGGCTACATGCATTCAACTTCGTTTGGCTATCAATCATCCAATTTAGATATTGAATTGGGCCTTCGTGTATATTTAACATGAGAGATCAATGCAAACGCACAAAGCCACTGAGGTTTGAATGATCCTCGTCATTAGTCAGCCACAAATGTGGCTAATTAAAGATGAGTAACGCCAGCTCCTTAGTCACGTATTGGCACGCTTTGGACAGATCTCACTGACAGATTAGAAGACCAAATTTATGATACAGGCACTGTTTTATTAAAGCTACTAAAATGGAGTTGTGGGATTCTATTGTCATCTGTTCTATCCCTCACTAAAATGTGTTTTGTTTTGTTGCAGACTTTTAGTTTTTCTCCAAAGGTGGTGCACAATTCAAATCAACATTCAAATGAACATGGTGCAGAACTAAGATGTCTAACTGATGTTTAGTCTGGATGTAACACTCATGTCCTCTCTCTTACTGGACATATGCAGGATGGTCAGATTCAAGTGATTGCTTTCCATGTGAAACAAGTAGTATTTTTCCCCTTAGCACTTCTCTAATCCCTTTTAATATAGATTGGTGTCTCGCCGAGGGGGTTTTGAGAATTGCTGTGTGCGGGATGTGTTATTCATTGGTGTATCATTTCCCTTATGGAACATTACATAATTGTGCAGTGCCATATTAGAGATGATTAATCGTACTGATTTGTTGTGCAGGTCTCCTCTGCAGCTTCAGCTCTGTCCTGACAGAGAGCCAATAAAGGCCAGGGCCACTGGTGTGTTGTCTACTTTCCCACTACATCATGGGTAACTTCTCCACCAAGGACAACCATGGACCCACAGGTACCCTCTGCCCCCCCCCCCCCCACATACACACACACTCCTCACTTAACCTGTCAATCCTCCTGATGTGCTGAACAGCTGTCTCTGAAGTCTTTTGACTTTTCCTTCAGAGAACAAAGACCCGGAGGGATGCTCACATACCTATTTCAGCTTTTAAAAAATGGTGAAAAGACCGATTGGGGATGGACAGAGAGAGGCATTAATAGAGAGAAGGAATGAGACACGAGGGATTGAGGAGAGACTGGATCCATCTCTCCATTTGTGTTTCCCAATCTCCAGAGTGTGTGTGGGTCAGGGGGTAGGAATCTTGGCTTGTTTCCTGTGTGTGTGTTGCTCGGTGGTCATTCTCCTCGCGTCCCCTTGCGATTTGTCAGGCTTTGCTACCCAAGCTGTGATGAATCTGCAGAATTCCCCGGCTCAGCACAAGGGCAACGGATGAATCATGGCAAGCCTAATTCTGGCGGACTGACGCATACACACATTATGGCTTGGAATGGGTGAAGAGAAGGCAGCGGTGGAAGTGGGAAGTTACGGCCAGTCACTGAGTTTTCTGTGGGTTAGAGTGACCTGATTATGATGCATCACTTTCCATAACTTGTATTGTTGAACTCTATCAGGAATGATATCCATTAAGCCTAGAGAATATCTGTTTAAACCAAGGACAAAGGAGGACTGGTATACCAGTGGTGGTATAGATCAGCAGCACAGCGCAGAGGAATGTGTGTCTCCTGACAAGCAATGGCCCATTCATCCTGAGAATGACAGCCTGAGTATTGTGGGGGGTTGATGGTCTGGATTAGTCAGCCTGGCAGCTTTGCATGCCATCACACAGTACATGCCCAACCAGTGACCACTGCACTCAATCTCTCACACTCTCGTTGGCTGTCTCTCTGGGTGTCTCTCTGGGTGTCTGTCTGGCTGTGTCTCTTACTCACACTTTTGCGTTGTTGCTCTTATTCTCTCCAGGGCCCAACTTGGATGTGTTCCACACCCCCCCTACTTCTCCAGTGACCTCCACCCTTCCTGCTCTCACTCAGATCACACCCTCTACACCAGGCCAGCCGGTCCCAGCCACAGCTCCGGCCCCAGCCTCAGCTCCAGCCCTAAGTGGGAAGAGACTACTACCCTCCCTGCCTGTCAGCCCAGGCTATTCTGTGATTGGTCCTGGGTTTATCTCCCTGCAGGGCAAGACAGGAAGTGATGCAGCAGCGCCTGAAAGGCGGGTTGTGATGGGGCGTAATGGAGGCCCCACCTGCTCTACTCCCAGGAGTCCTGTATCCCAGGGGAATAACTCAACGATTAGCACCACCAAGAGTCCTCCATCTCTGGATAGCCCCTTGTTTTCAGCCGGCCCGGTCAGCCCTTCTGAGCATAGCTGGAAGGAAAAGGACAGTGGGCTGAGCACATCCATGCTGGAGGTCCATAGGACTGCAGACAACCAGGGAGAGCTGGAGAGACTGGTAGAGGAGTGTAGGACAGCACTGGGTCTCAGCCCCAGTCAGTATGCTGCACTGAGCAGCGCGGGTAAGAGCAGCACATACTGTACATAGACATTAACAGACCCTCTTTCTAGCAATGCCTAAAATAATCCCACAATGCCATATTTCTGAAATGCCTATTCTCATACCTCTGAACAAACACATATTTTTCTCTTCTCCTCTCTCTCACTTTCCTTTTCTCTCTCCCCATCTATTAGATGTATTGAAGCATCTGCTGGTGGAACGTCAGAAGTTGACCGCAGAGGTCCAGAGTCTGAGGGAGACCATGCAGGTGAGAAAGATTAACAAGACATTCCAGTAAACAATGAACTGACCTGTTTCCAAATCAGGAAACAGATTCTACATACTGTAACCCTTCAGCTTTAGCCTAGTCCCAGATCGACTTGTGCTTTAGCCAACTCTTCTAACTATTGTTGTCATGCCATGGACTACCTTTGGCATGACAACAAAGGAACACTGCAGAGAAGTTGGCTAAAGCACAACAGATGTGGAGCGAGGCTCATCATTGCTACAAACTCAGACAATAGAACATGACAGATTCCCAGGTGTGTTTTTAGGTTGGACAGTGTTGCTACTATACTTTATTTAGCATTTGTCGAAGTATTCTGAATAAAAATATAAATGCAACAATTTCATTGATTTTAGAGTTCATTTGAGGAAATCAGTCAATTGAAATAAATTTGTTATTTAGGCCCTAATCTATGGATTTCACATGACTGGGCGTATAGATATGCACAATTGTCCTCTCAATGGATATTGTCACTGTATTTTTGGCCATTTAAATTGCAATCGATAAAATGCAATTGTGTTGGTTGTCTGTAGCTTATGCCTGCCCATGCTGTAACCCCACTGCCACCATGGGGCACTCTGTTCACAATGTTGACATCAGCGAACTGCTTGCCCACACGACGCCATACACGTGGTCTGCGGTTGTGTGGCTGGTTGGACGTACTGCCAAATTCTCTGAAACGACATTGGTAGAGAAATTAACATTCAATTCTCTGGCACCAACTCTGGTGGACATTCCTGCAGTCAACATGCCAATTGCACACTCCCTCAACTTGAGACATCTGTGGCATTGTGGTGTTTGACAAAACTGCACATTTTAGCGTGGTCTTTCATTGTCCCTAGCACAAGGTGCACCTGTGTAATGCTCATGCTGTTTAATCAGCTTCTTCATATGCCACACCTGTAAGGTGAATGGATTATCTTGGCAAAGGAGAAATGCTTACTTACAGGGATGTAAAAAAATGTGTGCACAACATTTTTGAGAAATAAGCTTTTTCTGTGTATTGAACATTTCTGTGATCTTTTATGTCAGCTCAGGAAACATGAGACCAACACATTACATTCACAGTTGAAGTCAGAAGTTTACAGACACCTTAGCCAAATACATTTAAACTCAGTTTTTCACAATTCCTGACATTTAATCCTAATAAAAATGTCCTGTCTTAGGTCAGTCCCCCTTTTTCCTGGTCATTATGGCCAAACAGTTCTATTTCAGACCAGAGGACATTTCTCCAAAAAGTACAATCTTTGTCCCCATGTGCAGTTGCGAACTGAAGTCTGGCTTTTTTATGGCGGTTTTGGAGCAGTGGCTTCTTCCTTGCTGAGCGGCCTTTCAGGTTATGTCGATATAGGATTCGTTTTACTGTGGATATAGATACATTAGTACCCGTTTCATCCAGCATCTTCACAAGGTCCTTTGCTGTTGTTCAGGGATTGATTTGCACTTTTCGCACCAAAGTACGTTCATTTCTAGGAGACAGAACACGTCTCCTTCCTGAGGAGTATGACGGCTGTGTTTTTTAAAAATTTTATTTCACCTTTTATTTAACCAGGTAGGCAAGTTGAGAACAAGTTCTCCTTTACAACTGCGACCTGGCCAAGATAAAGCAAAGCAGTGTAACACAGAGTTACACATGGAGTAAACAAACAAGCCAATAACACAATAAACAAGTCAATGATACAGTAGAAAAAAAGTCTATATACAGTGTGTGTAAAAGGCATGAGGAGGTAGGCAATAAATAGGCCATAGGAGCAAATAATTACAATTTAGCAGATTAACACTGGAGTGATAAATGAGCATATGATGATGTGCATGTAGAGATACAGGTGTGCAAAAGAGCAGAAAAGTAAATAAAATAAAAACAGTAAGGGGATGAGGAAGGTATAGTCCATCTGTACATTGCCCACCCTATGTACAGCTGCAGCGATCGGTTAGCTGCTCAGATAGCTGATGTTTAAAGTTGGTGAGGGAAATAAAAGCCTCCAACTTCAGCGATTTTTGCAATTTGTTCCAGTCACTGGCAGCAGAGAACTGGAACGTGCTGGAACGTGTGCTACGGGTGAGTGTTGTTATCGTGACCAGTGAACTGAGATAAGGTGGAGCTTTACCAAGCATAGACTTATAGATGACCTGGAGCCAGTGGGTCTGGCGACGAATATGTAGCGAGGGCCAGCCGACTAGAGCATACAGGTCGCAGTGGTGGGTGGTATAAGGTGATTTGGTAACAAAACGGATAGCACTGTGATAGACTGCATCCAGTTTGCTGAGTAGAGTATAGGAAGCTATTTTGTAGATGACATCGCCAAAGTCGAGGATCGGTAGGATAGTCAGTTTTACTAGGGTAAGTTTGGCGGCGTGAGTGAAGGAGGCTTTGTTGCGAAATAGAAACCCGATTCTCGATTTGATTTTGGATTGGAGATGTTTAATATGAGTCTGGAAGGAGAGTTTAGTCTAGCCAGACACTTAGCTATTTGTAGTGGTCCACATATTCTAGGTCGTAACCGTCCAGGGTGGTGATGCTAGTCGGGCGGGCGGGTGCGGGCAGCAAACGGTTGAAAAGCATGCATTTGGTTTTACTAGTGTTTAAGAGCAGTTGGAGGCCATGGAAGGATTGTTGTATGGCATTGAAGCTCGTTTGGAGGTTAGTTAGCACAGTGTCCAAGGAAGGGCCAGAAGTATACAGAATGGTGTCATATGAGTAGAGGTGGCTCAGGGAATCGCCCGCAGCAAGAGCGACATCATTGATATATACAGAGAAAAGAGTCGGCCCAATAATTGAACTCTGTGGTACCCCCATAGACTGCCAGAGGTCCGGAAAACATGCCCTCCGATTTCACACTCTGAACTCTGTCTGCAAAGTAGTTGGTGAACCAGGCGAGGCAGTCGTTAGAAAAACCAAGGCTATTGAGTCTACCGATAAGAATACGGTGATTGACAGAGTCAAAAGCCTTGGCCAGGTCGATGAAGACGGCTGCACAGTACTGTCTTTTATTGATGGCGGTTATGATATCATTTAGTACCTTGAGCGTGGCTGAGGTGCACCCGTGACCGGCTCGGAAACCGGATTGCACAGCGGAGAAGGTACGGTGGGATTCGAAATGGTCGGTAATCTGTTTATTAACTTGGCTTTCGAAGACTTTGGATAGGCAGGGCAGGATGGAAATAGGTCTGTAACAGTTTGGGTCTGGGGTGCCACCCCCTTTTGAAGAGAGGGATGACCGTAGCAGCTTTCCAATCTTTATGGATCTCGGACGATACGAAAAAGAGGTTGAACAGACTGGTAATAGGGGCTGCAACAATGGCAGCGGATAGTTTTAGAAAGAGAGGGTCCAGATTGTCTAACCCAGCTGATTTGTATGGGTCCAGGTTTTGCAGCTCTTTCAGAACATCTGCTATCTGGATTTGGGTGAAGGAGAAGCTTGGGCGAGTAGCTGCGGGGGCGGAGCTGTTGGCCGGGGTTGGAGTAGCCAGGAGGAAGGCATGGCCAGCCGTTGAGAAATGCTTATTGAAATTTTTGATTATCATGGATTTATCGGTGGTGACCGTGTTACCTAGCCTCAGTGCAGTGGGCAGCTGGGAGGAGGTGCTCTTGTTCTCCATGGATTTTACAGTGTCCCAAAACTTTTTGGAGTTAGAGCTACAGGATGCAAATTTCTGCTTGAAAAAGCGAGCCTTTGCTTTCCTGACTGACTGCGTGTATTGGTTCCTGACTTCCCTGAACAGTTGCGTATCACGGGGACTATTCGATGCTATTGCAGTCCGCCACAGGATGTTTTTGTGCTGGTCAAATGAGGGTGCCTGGTGACATGCAGGGCCTGGGTTTACCTCCACATCACCCGAGGAACAGAGGAGGAGTAGGATGAGGGTACGGCTAAAGGCTATCAAAACTTGTCGCCTAGAGCGTTGTGGACAGAGAATAAGAGGAGCGGATTTCTGGGCGTGATAGAATAGATTCAGGGCATAATGTGCAGACAGGGGTATGGTGGGGTGCGGGTACAGCGGAGGTAAGCCCAGGCACTGAGTGATAAGAGAGGTTGTATCTCTGGACATGCTGGTTATAATGGGTGAGGTCACCGCATGTGTGGGAGGTGGGACAAAGGAGGTAACAGAGGTATGATGAGTGGAACTAGGGGCTCCATTGTAAACTAAAACAATAACTAACCTAAGCAACAGTATACAAGGCATATTGACATTGTGGTCCCATGGTGTTTATACTTGCGTACTATTGCTTGTACAGATGAACGTGGTACCTTCAGGCGTTTGGAAATTGCTCCCAAGGATGAACCAGACTTGTGGAGGTCTACAATTTTTTATTCTGAGTTCTTGATTTCTTTAGATTTCCCCATGATGTCAAGCAAAGAGGCACTGAGTTTGAAGGTAGGCCTTGAAATACATCCACAGGTACACCTACAATTGACTCAAATGATGTCAATTAGCCTATCAGAAGCTTCTAAAGCCATGATATCATTTTCTGGAATTTTCCAAGCTGTTTAAAGGCACAGTCAACTTAGTGTATGTAAACTTCTGACCCACTGGAATTGTGATACAGTGAAATAATCTGTCTGTAAACAATTGTTGGAAAAATGACTTGTCATGCACAAAGTAGATGTCC